>NC_056732.1:1330157581-1330817581 GCF_019279795.1 Protopterus annectens
TATAGCAAAGCTCAAGGTTTGCTAGTAGCTTGAGACCAAGCCCCTTATCCCATGATGCACTGCTGGAATTACCCCAGATGTCCTTCAAAGATGCATCTGCAGTCCTAACATATGGGTTGTCCTGCCTCAGGCAGCCCTTCGGTCGGCCGGATTCCAAAGTCTGGGTCTGGCCTCGGCTGATGTCGCACTTCACCCGACGTCATAGCTGCTGTTTATTGGGTATAAAGGCATCAGCCGACGCCATTTTCCCCAGTCTTTCTTGCCGCACGGTGCCCGAAGCAGAAGCTGTTCGCAAGTGCCGGTCGGTCAGATCCAGAGATTTCTACTACCGAAGACTTCTAAAAAGCTAAGTACCCCGTTGGGGACTCTTTCTTGCCTCAGCCGATGTCAGACAAAGTAAATAATTGTTTAACTTGTGGGAAACAAATACCTCATAAGGATTTCCACTCTTACTGCCTTCCTTGCTTAGGCCCAGACCACGACTTATCAGCTTGTCTAGCCTGTGCTTCCTTCAACCGACGGACACTTAGACGTCGGTCGGAGTTTGCAGAGGAGTTTTTTGGTTCCGCTTTTGCATACAAAATGCCATCGGAGACTCCGACTACTCAATTAGCTAAAAAGCACAAGGAAAAGGACCGACACTCGCGGCCCGCAGTTTCGGCTGAAACCACGGTTAGGCCAACCGCGAGTGCCTCGGTTTCGGCTGAAGCCGAGCCCCCGGTTCTTCCTTCGGCCGAAAGCATGCCTCCGATAGCCGAGGCCTCACAGAGCATGGCTGAATCTGCTACTGAATTTACTGCTACAGAAGCAGGCACCCAGGATTTGTCAGACACTATTCCTTTAGACATATCTACCCCTGCACATGGGGCTGCTAGACCCCCTGCTTCTATGTCTATCAAGGCTTTTGCCAGGGCTAAAGCAGCTAAATCTTCTAAGGCCTTACCTGCTAAAACTCCTTCACATAGGCCTACCTCTAGTTCCCAAATGCTCAGCCTGGCTGAGGATCTCATTTCTTTGATCAGGGATCCCAACCTCACCCAGACAGGGCCTCTCAGCCCCCTCCAGACAAGAGGCCTAGGACTGAACCCCCGGAACCTGTCTCTACAGATTATTCCTCGGATGACTCAGACATTTCAGACCCTCACGAAGGCCCATATTCTCCTTATGAGGATTCTGATGCAGAAGACTCCATTCCTTCTGCTTCTCCTCCTGAAGAATTTTCCTTTGGGGAAACCTTGCATGCCATGAGGGAACACTTCCAATGGCAGGGCCAGGATTTTTCAGATTCAAGGAAAAGGCTAAGGACCTTTTTACACTTACCACAGCATAGGCCTTTAGCCATTCCGCCAGTACTAACAGTTGTTGATGATGCATATATTGATGCCTGTACTGCCCCTGATTCTCTTCCTCCGGCCCCTGCCAAGCCAGACAGATATTACAGGGTCCCGGACACTCATTACCATTTGTATAAGGCTCCTGTTGCAGACCCTGAAACCATTTCACAGGGCCCTAAAGGTGTGGCAGCTGCCTCTGCCAAAAACCCTCTTCCCTCTGAAGGGGAATCTAGAGCATTAGAGAGATGGGGTAAAAAGGTTTATACTTCTGCTACTCTTTTGGCCAGGGCCTTGAACTGTCAATTTCACATGATTCAGTACCAGGAATTTTTGTTAGACCAGATAAACAAAAAACTGTCTTCTCCTGAACCTTTAGACCGCAAGCCCCTTCAGGATTTGGTACATAACTCTCAGCAGGTCAGTAACCATTTCTTAAAATGTGGCTATGATGCACTGGAGGCTTCCTTTAGATCAGCTATGACTGGAACAGTGATTCGAAGGCATGCCTGGTTAAAAGAACAATCCTTACCAGACCATGTTAAGTCAAAACTCCTAGATGATCCCATGGAGAAACAAAGTTTGTTTGGCTCCCCTGCACAGGAGGTTCTAAAGAAGGTGGAAGAAAAAGCAAAATCTGTCCAAACAGTCAAGGATTTCTTACAGGTCCAACCTCCAAGGTTTAGCCGAAATTGGCCTTTGAAGAATTGGTCCTTTCCAGACAACTCCAGAGCGCAGAGAGGCAGAAATAGACGCCCCAGAGGCAGAGGTCAATCTAGGGGTGCCTACAGGGGACGTCAGTAGCAACCTACCAACCAGAGAAATACTGCCACAGATTCAACTACAACCATTTCCACAGGGCAGACACAATGACTTGGCTCTAGTTCCGCCTACCAGGGAACAACTGGAAGCACCCTTGGGCGGAAAGCTAGCCTTATTTTCCGACAACTGGCATTACATTACAGGAGACAAATGGACTTTACAAACAATAGACAAGGGCTACAGGTTTCACTTCCACACTCTACCAAAAAAGAGAGGAATGCCAAACCTACCACCAAGCCAAAAAACAGACGCTCTAAGACAAGTCAACAACTTACTATGGATGAGAGCTATAGAAGAGGTACCACCTATGGAACAAGGCCAAGGATTTTACTCCAGGCTTTTCCTTGTACCAAGAAAAGAAAATCAATGGAGACCTATTCTAGACTTGTCCGCACTGAACACATACCTCATTGTTCCAAAATTCAAAATGCTGACCCTCCAGCAGCTTCTTCCCATGCTGGGCAAGGAGTCTTGGCTGGTGACTCTAGATCTCAAGGAGGCATACCTGCACGTCCCTATACGACCAGATTGCAGAAGACACCTCAGATTTCTTGCAGGATCAGAGCATTATCAATTCTCAGCATTGCCTTTTGGCTTATCTACTGCGCCCGGAGTATTCACGAAATGCCTGGCATCAGCAATTGCTCATTGCAGGCTTCAGGGAATTCAAATTTACCCATACCTGGATGACTGCCTAATAGAAGCGGACAACAAGGAAAAATTAACAAAAGATTTGGAAAATGTCATACAACTGTTGCAAGCCTTGGGATACACAGTCAACATGCAAAAGTCAAGACTAGTACCATCCCAAAGGATAACATTCTTGGGTGCAGAACTGGATACATCAACTCAGATGGCTTTTCTCACAGAAGAAAAACAAAAGCAACTACCAGCCTACTTCATGACATTAACAACACAAACTCTGCTTACTACAAGGAAAGTCCTGCAAGCCCTGGGCTACATGGCATCATGCATAATATTGGTTCCACATGCCAGGCTGCATATGAGAAAGCTACAATGGTACCTAAGGAATGTATGGTCTCAACACAAGCACAGTCTAGAAGCCCAGATTCCAATAATTCCATGCCTGAAGCAAGAATTCCTGTGGTGGGCTCAGGCCTGTCAGTGGAACAGAGGCTTGCCTTTCCACAAACCTCATCCAAGCCAGACCATCACCACGGACGCCTCAGACCTAGGATGGGGGGCACACATGGTGGACAAGTGTATTCAAGGCCTGTGGACCCAAGACCAGCTGAATCTACACATAAATCTAAAGGAGATGCTGGCAGTGAAACATGCGATCCAGGCATTCAGACCACTCCTTCAACAGGGTCATTTGCTGATAAGGACCGACAATACCACAGTCATGTGGTACATCAACAAACAGGGAGGTACACATTCATATCCTCTATGCCGGATGGCAATGGACCTGTGGAATGTGGCCCTGAATCTCAACATTCAACTTCAGGCCAGATTTGTACCAGGAAAAGAAAATTCTCTAGCAGACACCTTAAGCAGAACTACCACGGATGCTCACGAATGGATGCTGCATCCAGATATCTTCAAAGCCATAACAAAGAAATGGGGACTACCAGAGATAGACCTGTTCGCCTCCCCACATAACCACCAATTGAAGAAATTCTGCACAAGAGCATACCACCCACTTGCTTGGAGGGTGGACTCCCTTTCCTTCAGCTGGAAAAACCTGACAGCATATGCATTTCCACCTCTTCCCTTGATGTACAAAGTTCTACTGAAGATCAGAGAGGATCAGCCAAGGGTAATCCTGATAGCTCCAGACTGGCCGAGGCAACGTTGGTACCCGCTACATGTCTCGGACGCACGCATGGCCTCTACCTCTATGTCCCTTACTTCTAACACAGGACAACTACAAGATCCTACATCCAAACTTGAAAACACTGCAGCTAGTTGCTTGGAATATTAACCCAGGTTTATCCCAGAGGGTTAAGGACATTATCCTGGAGGCACGCAGACCTTCCACAAGGAAGACTTATTCAGCCAAATGGAAAAGATACCTCATTTGGAGTGCAGCAAAGGGAGAAAATGTCTCATTGGCAAACATAGCACACATCCTGGAATATTTAGCAGAACTGTTCCACAATGGCCTTTCTTACTCCTCCATTAAGATTCATGCATCAGCAATTTCAGCAGAATACAACATGGATCCTTCTGTCTTCTCTCATCCTCTACTCAGGCAGTTCTTGAGAGGAATCAAAAATGTAAAACCTCCAAGGAAACCACCTTTACCTACATGGGATCTCAACTTTGTGCTGGAAAAGTTAACACTTCCCCCTTTTGAACCAGAAGCAACAGCAGAATTACAGTTCTTGTCTTGGAAAACTGCTTTCCTGCTAGCAATCACTTCAGCAAGAAGGGTATCTGAGTTACAGGCATTAATGGCAGTACAACCCTTCCTTATCTTCCATCAGGACAGAGTCTCTCTGAGAACTAACCCTACCTTTATGCCAAAAGTGGTCTCCAGAGTATCATTGAACCAAGCGATTCATTTACCTACATTCCTTACCTACATTCTTCCCCAACCCACAGAACAGGGGGGAAAGACTGCTACATACCTTGGATGTGCACAGACAATTACGCTACTGGACAGAACTAAGACCAGCAGAAAAACTGACCAGCTTCTGGTAGCATATGCAACAGGAATGCAAGGAAAAGCAATTTCAAAACAGACAATCTCAAAATAGATAGGAAATTGCATTCGATTTTGCTACTCTTTTCATGGAAAGACAACTTCTGAAAATATCAGACCTCATTCCACAAGAGCTACAGCCACCACTACAGCTTTCCTATGAGGAGTGGCTACCAAAGACATTTTAGAAGCTGCTACTTGGAGCTCCGTGCATACATTTGCCAAGCATTATAATCTTCCCTTATATTCTAGATCCCGAGCAGGTTTTGCAACTGCTGTTTTGCAAGGGATCTTAACTACACCATCTTTATCTTAGTGCCTCCTCCCCCGGTTTGGCTATGGTATTCTACCCATATGTTAGGACTACAGATGCATACTTGAAGGACATAGTACAGTTTTGTACCTACCATAAATGTAGATGTCCGATAGGTATGCATCTGCAGTCAGGATTACCCACCCTCCTTCCCCTCTGTGGTATTCCTGGGGTATTTACCCCTCTTTTAGCTAGCTGGGGGAATCTATTATGGTGTATTTGTTTGTATATATGTATATATATATATTTTTATATTGTTTGCTCTCTACTGTTTGGAATTATTTGCATTTATCCAAATTTAGTCTTCCTAGAGGGCACCTGGCATCTGGGGCAAGAAACACTGAGGAAAATGGCGTCGGCTGATGCCTTTATACCCAATAAACAGCAGCTATGACGTCGGGTAAAGTGCGACATCAGCCGAGGCCAGACCCAGACTTTGGAATCCGGCCGACCGAAGGGCTGCCTGAGGCAGGACAACCCATATGTTAGGACTGCAGATGCGTACCTATCGGACATCTACATTTATGGTAGGTACAAAACTGTACTATCTAGTTTGCTGCGGCACAGATCTTGGTGTTTCAGATAGCTGAGACCATTATTAATCGATAGATTCATCTATTTGCAAGTTTAAACATTTTTTTTTCTTGACTTCTTGATAGGATAGTGTGTGTGTGTGTGTGTGTGTGTGTGTGTGTGTGTGTGTGTGTGTGTATATATATATATATATATATATATATATGTATATATATATATATATATATATATGTATATATATATATGTATATATATATATATATATATATAAAATCTCTATAGTTTTAGACTTAGACTTAGTTTTAGATTAGTGCCCTTTGTTGGCTTCTGTTTTTCTATAGTGTTGGGCCTAACAGTTGGTCTTGTATTTAAACTCATTCTTAGGTGTACTTTGGTAGATAATTTCTATGTGTGTTGTTTCAATTCTTTAAAATTGTTTAATCTGATAATAAAGATGTCTGACGAGAAAGAGAAGCCTCATCCAAAACTGGCTTCAAAAAATGTCTGGATTTTGGACAAAAAATGTCAGTCACTGACTGGCATGTTCAATGTGTTTATTGTCTGGGGGCTAAACACCTTCAAGACTCTTGCAGTATATGTCACTCCTTCTGCTCCAGGGTACTTTTGGAGAGAAGGAGGAAGTAGAGATAGGGGTTTATTTCAGCACCCTTTCTCCAAAGTGCTGGGTGACCAGGATGGTGCTAGTAGATCCTCAAAGTTTTCCAAATCCTCAGGTGACTCGAACGCATCCAAAAAGACTAAAAAAATGGAGGGTGTAGGGTCATCGGTACCACTGTCCTCTGAACCGAGTGTCCCTTCTTCCTCTGAACCGAGTGTCCCTTCTGTTTGGAGCCAGCTCACAGCTTTGGATCTAGACTCTGAGATTCCTTCATCTCCTCTGCTCCAATCAGCACCTTCAGTGCACTACTCGAAGTCTTCTGTCAGCCTCTCAAATATGGATATGGACCGGCTAGTGCAGAAGCTTCTACGGGCACCAGCCCTTGCTAAACGAAGGTGTCTGAGCCGAAGACCATTAACCCGGACTTGACTAATCCTCCTCCGAGCTGTACTGGACTTTCAGAGCTGAAGGAGTCCGACTTGATAGTTGTTGAGCCTGTGGAGCCGAGACCTGCACCGGTGTTATCAGTTCCATCTACTCGGATGTCCTTTGTGCCAACCACGGACACTAGGAGCCGACACTCTCCTGTCAGGTCCAGGGAGGATAGTCATACCGATTTGTCGGTGCCGAATCTTCCTCTCGGGGCTTCGGCTCGGATGAGCTCGGCTCCTACCTTGGGCTCGGAGCCCAGTGCCTCGGTGTGGGAGGATCGGACGGTCCCCTCGGATCTGTCTACCCCTTCTCGTCAGAGCCATTGTGTGTTCGATGCCATGAGGAGAGTCCTGTCTCCAAAGACATCATCAGCATCAGGTCTGGTTTCCTCCTCCCCTCAAGTGCCTGTGTCCGCTTCTGCTTTTACCGGTCCACCCAAGCGTAGAGACACTGAGCCTCAAGTAGCCCCACAGGGCACCCCCTGCTTTTCTGAGACCTCCCCAGATCCCCCCACTGAGGAGGTACCCAGGAAGAGACTGTGCAAGAGGAGGCAGTTGGACTCCCCACAGGAGTCTTTGACATCTGACACTGACTTGGATGAGTCAGAAGGGTCCCCTCGATCCCCCTCTGAGGCTGTCTCCTTTGCGGAGATATTACAGATCCTTAATCAGAGGGGAAGTTGGCAGTCCAAAAGCCCTACTGAAGATGAGTGAGTGCTCTTGAAGGCTTTCGGGTCTCAACCTTCTACTTCTTGGATGTCTCCGCCTTATGATGAGCTCATGGAGCTGATCTCTCATAAGGCGTGGGAGGCTTCGGAGGCCATGGAACCTGTCCCTTGGAAGCCAAATAAGTTAATCTCTGCCCCAGTGGACAAAGCCTTTTTGACTAAGGGAGTGCCTGTTGATGCCATGGTGGTGGCTGCAGCCACCAAAAAGGAAATGTCTGAGACGTCCTCATCTATCCATCCTCCTAACAGAGATTCTAGGATCATGGATAGATATGGGAAATGCATGTTTAATTCAGTGACCATTTCCCTCCGATCACTGAACTATTTAACCCCTTTTACAAGACTACAAAGAGATCTCCTGAAAGAGCTAGGAGATACTCTCTATGGCACGGTAGCTGCAGGGGTTGCCACAAAGTTAACACACAGCTTGCTACCCTAAACTCGATTGTGAACTCATCCATGTGCCTCATATCTTATGCAGCTGATGGTTCGAGTATAGCCGCTAGTTCAGGCATTGGCATTGCTCTGCGTAGACAAGCCTGGATGCGTCTCTGTTCCTTTGCAGAGCATTTCAAGTCTCCCTTTATCAACACTCCATTTGATGGCTCATCCCTGTTTGGGCCCAAGGTAAAGGAAACTCTAACCAGGTGTGAGTAGGAGCGCAAGACTCTATCTGCCGTTGGAGTCCATTTTTCTACCCCTACTCGGCCCAATCCCAAAGGTACTAAGGGTGGAAAAATGTTGTTCCGAAAAGCACAGGGAGCCTTTCAGGACACACATGGAGAAACCCCCTCTAGAGGCAGAGGAGGGGGTTATAATGGAAGACGCCACCCGTGCAGCAGGGGGAGGTCCGCAACAGCAGGGTGACAGAGGCCAGTTCTCTGGTCAGCCCTATCAGCGCTCCTGAAAGGAAACCCGGCTGTCCGGCTCTGGAGGCAGTCGGGGGTCACTTATCATTGTACCCAGAAGTCTGGCTAAGCATAATGTCCGATACCTGGGTACAAAGCATCATTTCCAGAGGATATTTCATACCGTTCTCTTCCTCTCCCACTGCTGTAAACAGAATCCCGGATGTTCCACCCAGTCTCAGGGAACAAGCAACGGTAGAGGTCCACAAGTTGCAAGAAAAAGAGTAATCCAGCCAGTCCCAGCAGACCAATTTGGATTCGGAACTTACTCAAGATTCTTTTTGGTTCCAAAGAAAACAGGGGACTGGAGATCTATCTTGGACCTCAGCAGACTCAACCAATTTGTAAAAAAAAGAGAAGTTCCGAATGGTCACGCTTCAGGCCATTCTTCCCTTTCTAGGGAAAGGCGATTGGATGTGCTCCATCGATCTCAAGGATGCGTACTACCACATAAAGATGGACAGATGCTCCAGAGATCACCTGCATTTCCGGCTGGGAGCCAATCACTACCAGTTTCGAGCCCTGCCCTTTCGTCTCACTACAGCCCCCAGAGTGTTCACCAAATGCATGGCAGTGGTCACTGCTCACCTGAGGCGTCTAGGATTCCAGGTAGTTCCATATCTAGACAATTGGCTCCTCACTGCTACCACCAGGCATCAATTGATTCAGGCAACACAATCTACTCTGACACTCTGCCACCACTTGGGTATTACAGTCAACTTCGAAAAGTCTGCCTTGTCACTATTGCAGCATACTGTCTTTATAGGAGCAGAGTTAGATACCTCAACCACCACTCTACATCTTCCAGTCGAAAGGGTCTCACTTCTTCGCCAGTACGTCAACTCATTAGTGTCAAAGAACAGAGCTACAGCTGCAGAGGTCTTGAAGGTACTAGGTTTGATGGCGGCAGCAATTCTAGCCATTCCCCTCGCAAGGATGCATATGCAAATTCTTCAATGGCTCCTGTTCACTCAATGGTCTTACCAGAAGTTACCAATAAACCATATGATTCTCATCACAAATTCTTGCAAAAGAGACCTTCGGTGGTAGTTGACGTCTCTTCATGTCACAATAGGAAATTCAGACAGACAACATGTCAGTGGTCTGGTACTTGAACAAACAGGGTGGAACCAAGTCTTTACCCCCTTTGTCGAGAAGCCCTCAGGGTATGGCAATGGGCTGTGTCATCACAGCGTTTTCTGTTAACAACACACATCCCGGGGAAATCCACTGTGATAGTGGACAAGCTGAGCAGGGCAATTCTGTTGCCTCATGAGTGGTCTCTCAACGAACATGTTGCGGACTTGATTTTATGCAAATGGGGCCAGCCTTGCTGCGACTTTGCCAGTCACATCAATACCAAATGCAGAAGCTACTTTGCCCTAATGCCACCTCCGGAACATCCCCTGAGAGATGCACTCGTACACGATAGGCCTCCGGGTCTCCTATATGCAATTCCCACCTATTCCATTGATACCCAGGTTTTTACAGAAAGCAAAATCACTGGGAAGGACTGTTATCCTCATAGCCCCCCATTGGCCTCGACAGATTTGGTTCCCTTTCCTTCACCATCATCTGCTGGAGGATCCATGGATCCTGGACCCAGTTCCAGACCTCCTGACACACCCGTCAGGGGACCTCCATCCTTCATTGCAGTCTCTAAAGCTGACTGCTTGGCTGATCCACTTCCCCAAATAGCCAGGCTTCATTCACTCTCAGATGACATAAGACAAATTCTGTTGTCTTCTCATAAGCCATCCACCAGAAAACTATATCGCAGTAAGTGGAAAAGGTTCTCAGTTTGGGCCAGTGTAAAAAAAATTTACCCTTTCCGAGCTCCTCTGTCATCCATTTTATAGTTTTTGACAATGATTTTTAAGGCAGGAGCAGCAGCTGCCACAGTTCCGGTTCAGTTAGCCGCCATATCAAATTTCCACCTTGGATTCGATGGGTTAAATGTTATGGCCCATAAGTTATCTAAGGTTTTTCTTAAAGGTGTTTTTCACATGAGACCTCCTGTCAAAATCCCTTATTCTCCCTGGAATTTGAATTTTATGCTATCTCAAATAATTCTTTCCCCCTTCGAACCAGCATCATCTTGTGATCTCAAATTTTTGTCCTGGAAAACTATTTTTCTAGTGGCCATTACTTCTGCCCACAGAGTGTCAGAACTTCAAATATTATCTATCAGACCTCCTTACATGATTTTCCATGCTGATAGAGTATCTCTCAGAACAAACCCCTCCTTTTTGCCTAAAGTCTGTTCCAAGTCCAATATCAATCAGGTCATTGAGTTGCCAGTCTTTTTTCCCAACCATTCCAACAAATTGGAATGCATGCTGCTCAAACTTGACGTACATAGACAGCTCAGATTTTATCTTGATAGAACTAAGGATATTAGAAAATCAGATTAACTCTTCGTATCCTTTTCGGAGGCCAGAAAAGGTAGACCAGTGGCTAAGACAACCCTTTCGAAATGGTTATCAGATGGTATCTCATTTGTTCATGCAAATGCTAACATACCTTTGCCACACAAAGCAAAGGCTCATTCAACCAGAGCCATTTCTACGTCCTCTGCTTTTCAAGATAAATTGCCCCTTGACAACATTTGTGCTGCAGCCACTTGGTCTAAGCCTCATACCTTTATCACTCATTACAAAGTAGATAAGGCTTCCAGGGACAGGTCTTTTTTTGGTTCCATGGTCCTGAAAAATGCACTCTCGTGAGCCACCCAGGATTGCGGGTGCTAGGGACGCTACCCATCAGTGAGAATAAATGGCGAGGTTTAACAACTTCACATAAAGAAGTTATGTACTCACCATAACATTCCATGTGAGTTGTTTATCTTACCTTTATTCTCACGTCCCTCCCTCCATCCCCCTCCTGGTTGACAGTTGACCTAGAGGCTAGTATCATCCTGGTTGTTCAATACTTCTTCCTTCTTGGGGAGTGCTCCCCTTACAGGGGTATATATACATGTAGCAAACAAGATCTGAGGTAATTCCAGCAATGCATCATGGGATAAGGAGCTTGGTCTCAAGCTACTGGCAAACCTTGAGCTTTGCTATAGGCCGTGTCGGAGCTGAGGATCGGCTCCGAACCCATCAGTGAGAATAAAGGCGAGATAAACAACTCACATGGAACGTTATGGTGAGTACATAACTTCTTTTTATAATATACCCAGTCATTGTTAATTGAGTATTACATAGCTCATTCAAATCCTGCCTTCTTTTAAAACCTTGTTCTTCCTCCTCTGCATACAATGTTCCCACAATTCCCATTTTTTCTTATGTAGTTTATTTCTTCAGTTTCCTAAAGATCCCAATTCCAGTTGCTTTATCTCTGTTACTATATTCACTACTTCTGGTAAAGTTGTTTTAGACTTTGGTTTCCATTTTCTAGTAATTGATTTTTTTAGTAGCCACCATAATTAGACTCAGCAAGGCCCAGCTATGTCTAGGCAATTCTGATTGTGTATCGTAGCTCAAAAAGATCTCCTTAGTTACATTAGTTTTCTCACCCAGTATCTCTGATTGAGCAGTCTGCAAGGAATCTTTAAATTTAGTCTGCCAACTCATTACACTCCCAGAAAATATGTTCCCAGTTTTGTTTATTTTATTTATTTAACATTTGTTGACCAAGAAAGTCTGATTAGGACAGAGCCTATTTTCAGCGGAGGCCTGGGGAGAAATGTTCCAGACACATGTTTTTTGAATGTGGGAGGAAACCCACATGAATGCAGGGAGGACATGCAAACCTGCATAGAAAGCACCCCATCCAAGAATCGAACCAGAGAACCTCTTGCTGTGAGGCAAAATTAACTGCTGCACTACTGCACCACCCTCTTTCTTTCCCATCACACCTCCAACATTTGCTCTCTACCTGAGGAATAATTCTTTGGAGTCTACTTGGGGTATAAAAATACCTATGTAAACACTTCCAAGCAAAGATCCTAAATCTTCTAGACTTTGTTGCATATTTGGGAGATATACATATATCCCCCATTGTCTCTTTGAATTGCTTATCCAGTCTCTCTTCCCAATCCTTCCGAAGCTCCTCTGATTCATTCTTATAGTTGCCATGCAATATTTTATATGCAGTACTAATTATTCCTTTTTTAATGGCAGCTTGTGCTCTAGATTATATTAAGAACTCTTCCAGTGCTGGTTTTTCATTTAGGACCCCGCCCCCTCATTTCTTTCTCTTTGCCTATACTCTGAATTTGATTCTTGATAGGGAAGGCAGTCTCTAACCTGTAGTCCAAATTCTTGGCGTCTTCCCATTCTGTTACCTTTCCCTTTCTAGTTATTTCCTCCCAGAACCTTGGATCCTTTGCCAGTTTTTTGCAAAAAATTCCAGCCCCCTCTTCCCTATTGCCTGTATCCCTACCCTATTGGCAGAATATGTGTTCACCATTTCTCTGCTGGCTTAATTCTTGAAATACTTTCTGCTAATTTGTGAATATAATATTCTGTAAGATTATCATTCTCCTAGTCTGCATCCAAAATCCAATTCTCGCCTTGTTTCTTGAGCTTCTGCCCTGTATCATCATCATTCCTTTCCACATTGAATTTGTAGTTTTCTGTTTGTGCTGCATATATGAGCCTTAACTGTGTTGCTCTAAAATACCTTTCAAATCGTGTAAACCTAGTCTGCCTTGTTCTATTGGAAGAGTCAGCTTATTCCACTTGGCCCTTGCTGTCTTCACCTCCAAGATAAAATCCTTCAGCTCTTTAACTACTATCTACAGCTTCTCCTGTGATTGATAAAGTATGCCTGACCTGTGTATAAAACTAAAGGGACTAAAAACATTTAACTGCTTGTATCTTACTATCCATATCCATATATAACAAAGCTTCCAGTTTCTCAGTTTTTGTATCATATTCTGTTTAGCCTCCTCCCACATATCCTTAGCTGCCACAGCAGGGTAATTTATAATCCATACTCTAAAATACTTCATTTTATCATGTCCCCATAAATATGGATATTGCTGGACCAGTTTGTGTGTGGGTACATAATTTACCACTATTACCTTTGTTTTAGCTTCATTAATTTTGTATCCCAAGAAGATTTGAAGCGGTCTTAAAATGTTCCACAACACTGTAATGTCTCTCTTGTGGTTTTGTCGTGTATAAAATATCATCTGCAAATAGAGCCATCTTTTCTTGACCACCATATATATCCTTGAATTTCTGAGTCCCTTATTTTCTTTGCCAGCGGTTCTAAATATAATGCAAACAAAGGGGAAAGAGGACATCCCTACCTGGTTATTCAACTCAAGCAGCAATTATCAGGTAGGATCCCACCCACTTCAATTTTTGCCTCCAATCCCTCATATATACTCCTAAGCAACCTTATAATTTTATCAGGGAAAGTAACAACTTCCATTGCCATGCTCATGATGTCCTAGCTTACTCTCAAATGCTTTCTCTGCATCAAGATGTACCAACGACAGTGGTATTTTCTTACAGTCTGCTTCCCTCTAGATCATCGGTGTTCTGTTAATGTTATCAAATGTTTGCCTTCCCTCCACAAAAACCACATCGATCCTTATCTATTAATTTTGGCATCACTTTTGCCATTCCTTTGGCCATTATAGATATAAACACTTCATAATCATAGTTTAGTATTGAAATGGGACTGTATGAAGCTGGATCCAATGGATCTTTACCCTCTTTAGGTATTACAACTACTACAGCTTTCTTCCAGGATGTTGGTACTTTTCCTCCTCTTAAAATACTGTTAAACAAAACCTTCCAGATCTTTATCAGTTTTTTCCCTCCTAGCTTCCAAACTTCCACTTGAAAACCATCTATTCTTGGAGATTTTCCTGTAGATTGGTTATACATCACCACTTGTATCTCATCTTCTCCTGTTCTGTTAGTAATTGAGCCTCATCTATCTCTAACCTTGGCATATTTTTTCTTCCATAAACATTTCCATTTATACATTTTCTTGGTTTCCATATTTCTCTGCTTTGTACAGTCTTTCATAAAATATTTGAAATATTTCTAGTATTTCTACAGGCTCTCTTTGTTATCTTCCTTGTTATAGGCTCCCTAAGCTTGGTGATAGCCCTTTCTACTTTCTGTTGCCTGAGTCGTTGTGCTAAAAGTTTTTGTGCTCTAGAGTTATTATCAAAAAACGGTTGCTTGACAGCAATCTTTCTAAACTTATGAGTATTATCGAGGTAATCCCTTATTTTCGGTTTAGCATACTGCATTTGCTCCTCTTCTTCTGTGGGATTCCCCTTTGCAGTACTTTAACATTTGTCAGTCCAACTAAATAATTCTTGTTACTTCTCCCTTTCCTTTCTTTCCACCCTAGTTTAAAACTCCACTTTAATTGTATTCCACTTCCTAGCTATATTTTTAGACAAAATGTCCATCTTTAATAGGTGCTGAAGAATTTCCAAAACCCATGCCTTAAATTCCTCTCTTTTCAACAGATAAGGTGGGAAAGCTCCAGTGTCTCATTTTTATTTCATTACCTAGTGTTTTTATTTTAATTATTATTGCACATGATCTGAAGTGATTATTAGGTGCATTTCAAGACCTTCAATTTAAGTGCACATGTTCCTGTGAAATATACATTTTATTTAGCGTACCCAGTTAATATATTTTGAAGAAGAATATGTAAATTCACTCCAAACTGCTAGTACTGAAATCGCATCTTCATGCCAAACATTTTCATAAATTTCTTCAAAAATGTACCCTCCTTTGTTATACATTCCCTTCTGGGCCCCCCAGACACATCATCTCTTCTCGGCTGAAGTGCGGGGAGTGCCTTCTGTGTGGAGGCTGCATGTCCTCCCCGCGGTTGGGTGGGCGTTCAAAAGACATGCGTAAATAGCGTGCCTTCGTTGAAGGTTGAACGTCGAGCTGGCACCTCGGCGTTTGTCAAAATCTACTGCCAATCATTAGCGGACCGGACCTGTGGTGACCCCTAACCGGGAAAAGACAAAAGACAACAACAACAGAAAACATCATATTCTTATATAGTTATTGTTTCCACCTTTTATGTATAACTGCTTTTTTGTTAAATGTCTAGTTCCAATCCAGCGTTTATGTTACATGCATATATCGTTTGGCAGCTTGGTCTTTTATACAGTTGTTTCTGGTCATATCCATTTGAGCCTATGTGACATCTTACACACCTTTTTGTTTTATTGAAAGCCTTCAAACAAACAAATACAAAAAAAAAAAAAAAAAAAAAAAAATACCCTCCTAAAAACCTATGAACTTAACACACAAAATTATGTACATTTTCAAAATTTGAAGTTTTTCCTTCCTAATAAGAACAAAAATTCTAAACTGATAGCCATATAGACAGACTAGGGTTAACCAAAAAGTAAGGCCATTCATGCTAAGTCGCATGGTACAGTCTGTGCTTTAATAAGTGCTGTCTGGTTTTGTCTTTCTGCCAGCTGAGAAAACAGTTGAAATGCTTTCACTAAAGACTTTCTCCAAGCCATTTTTCTTTATCAGATTGTCTTCAAGGGATGCACAAACCAGATGCAAAACTAAGGATAAATTCTTTACCAAAAAAAAAAAAAACCCTTATAATATTTAATATGTTAAGTTGTCAATCTCGCCTTCATTCTTGCTTGATGGGTTCGGAGCCGATCCCTCGGCTCCGACTCGGCACTTGCTTTAGCTCGAGAACTCCTTTTACCAGCTCGAGGCAGCCCCATATCCCATGATGCAAGGCAGGAAGTACCCAGATCTCGTTTGCCGCTTCGCTTGGGAGGTCTTCTCTTTACCAGCTCCTGGTAAGTAATTCACATTTGTGACATTTAAGCCCCTTTTTAGTTAAAAACTATTTGTTTTGATAGTTTAACTTTAAATTTAACTTTTTCTGACAGAAATCCCTGTCTCTTTTAATTTTTTAGTCAGTTAATTTCCTATCCCATCCCCCTGTTAGGGTGTGTGTGTTGGTATTTTTTACTAAATACCTTTTGGTATTAGTTTAATTTAATTGGACTGGTGTGTGTGTGTTTTGTTAGGCACCATGTCTAAAGAGAGGGTTTCAGGTTTTAAGAAGTGTGACTCGTGCTGTCAGAAGATGTCTCTGACAGACGGTCACACTTCTTGCCTGTACTGTTTAGGCCCTCTTCACCTGCAGGACTCCTGTGCTATTTGTCACTCCTTCAGCCAGAGAGTCCTGCAGGAGAGAGAATAAGTTGATTCTCAGGGTCTTCTTAAGCCGGAGGGCTCTCCGGCTAAGTCGGCCCCACAAAATCAACTAAATCTGCCAAGACCCAGGCTTCTGTTCCTAAGCCTGTGGCCTCGGCTCCGACTCGTAGAGTCGAGATCGGCTCGGCTGGAGCCGATTCTGATCCACTAAGCTTCGGCGCCGATGGCTATCGGTGCCGAATCTGCTGACCACTGTGGTGTCGGTTCCGACCGGCTCTGACACCCACGCGGGCATCGTGTCGGCTCCGATCGGCTCCGACACCCATGTGGCACAGGCATCGGTGTCGGCTCCGATCGGCTCCGACACCGTTACTTTTGTGGCTGTATCGGCTCCGGCTGGTGCCGATACATCGGCGCTCTGCCGGCTCCGAGAAATCGGTGCCGACAGGATCAGTAATATCGGCTCCGATGACCCATTCCAGGAAGAGGTCGAGGTCTCCTTCCTTGGGGCCGGTACTTTCGGCCCGCCTCGCTCTTCTATCGAACGGAGCCATCGGAGCCGATCTTCAAGGTCATCCAGGTTGTCAGACCATGACCTAGAGAGAGTGGTCAGTAGATTGCTCAAGTCACAGGTACTGGCCCAAATGCTACACAGTCCGTCTCAGCAGACGGCTGTTGGTCCACACCCCGTTACAGTTCCTCCTTCAACTCTACCCCAGAGCTTGGAGTTGGAGTCTTCGGGCATGGTTACTGCTACGGCTGGAGGACGGATACCCCCTTCTGTTCCTTCAGCCCCTACTCTTATCTCCTCTTCCTTAGAGGGATTCGTGGTCGGGCTTCCATGGTCTCCTCCGAGGGGTGAGTGGCATCGGACCCTTGTCCGAACCCGCTCTTCCCCTTGGAGCCTCGGCCTTGGTGAGCTCGGCCCCGACATCTGCCTCGGAGACTTCCCTTTCGGTGGCCGCTGGAGTTCCTAGGTCTTCGGAGCGGGGTCAGTCGGACCGGGCTGGGAGGGGAGCATCCGAGGTGATGAAGAGTGTACTGGCCACTGGTATCAGTCAGCAGTCTCTTCCGTAGCTCCTCCCTCTATTGTACCTGTTGACATCTCTGCCACTTCTCTTGCTACAGGACCCAGAGATCCTCCGCCTCAGGTTTCCCCATTGGGAATTTCCCCCTCTTCCGCGGATTCTCCTGCTGTTTCGGGAGATCCTCCTAGGAAGAGGACTTGTAAGAGGAAACATCTAGACTCCCCGAGTCTGTCACTTGGTACTGACTTTGATGAGTCAGAGGGATCCCCTAGATCCCTCTGAGGATGTCTCCTTCTCAGACATCCTAGAACTTCTGAAACAGAGGGAAACTGGCCCACCAACAATCCCTCTGAGGATGAGTCAGTATACCTAGAGGCGTTTGGATCTCGGCCCTCCACCTCCTGGGTGTCTCCGCCTTCGACCCCTGATGCAGGTTATTGCTCGAAAGGCGTGGACAGCTCCTGACTCTGTAGAGCCAGTCCCTAGGAGGCCTTCTAAATTTATAACTGCCCCTAGTGACAAGCTATTCCTTACCAAGGGTGTCCCCGCTGATGCCATGGTGGTGGCTGCGCCACCAAAAGGAACTTGCAGATCCTTCTGTGCCCGTCCATCCTCCTAATAAGGACTCTAGGACCATGGATAGGTATGCAAGCGGATGTTTTCCTCAGCGACCTTTGCTATGCTCGCTGAATTATCTTTGTCACTTCACCAGACTCCAGAGAGATATCCTGAAGGAGCTGGGAGAAGTAGTTCAGGATCCTACAGCTGCAGGGGCCCAAGAAAAGATTGCTTCGCAGCTAGGAACCCTCAATTCCATTGCTAACTCCTCCATGCGGCTAATATCTTATGCTGCTGATGGAGCGAGTAGAGCCGCAGGCACAGGTGTGGCTCTTAGACGCCAAGCCTGGATGCGGCTATGTGATTTTGCAGATCCCTTTAAGGCGTCCTTCACAAATTCTCCCTTTGATGGGTCAGCTTTGTTTGGCCCTCAGGTGAAGGAAACCTTGACCAGGTGTGAGCAGGACGGCAAGACTCTTTCTGCTGTTGGAGTCCGTTTTTCCACCCCTTCTAGGCCTTATCCCAAAGGACAGAAGGGTGGGAAGATGTGGTTCCGTAAATCCCAAGGAGTCACGCCCGATTCACGTGGTCAGTTTACCCCTAGAGGCAGAGGGGGTAACAACAACAGACGCCGCTCTAGAGGCAGAGGGGGTCCAAAAAACCAGGGCAACAGGGAGTCTCTTCCTGAGCAGTCCTTTCAGCCTCCCTGAGGTGTTGCCCGGCTGTCCCTCCTTGGAGGCAGTCGGGGGAAGACTATCACTGTACCCAGAAGCCTGGCATTCCCTCACTCAAGACAGATGGGTACAGTCGATCATATCCAAGGGTTACATAATTCCTTTCGAGGAAAGTCCCTTCCCCTCAAGTTCCCTTCCAGATGTACCACCCGGTCTAAGGGACATTGCAGAGTTAGAAATCGCAAAACTACTGCAAAAAAGCGCCATTCAGCCAGTTACACTAGACCATTCAGAGCCCGGAATCTACTCAAGGTTCTTTTGGTCCCCAAAAGACGGGAGACTGGAGACCAATATTGGATCTCAGCAGACTCAACAAGTCTGTCAGGAAGACAAGATTCCGAATGGTCACTCTTCAGTCAATTCTGCCCTTCTTACAGAAGGACAACTGGATGTGCTCAATAGATCTTCAGGATGCGTACTATCACATCAAAATTCACAGACGCTCCAGGAGATTTCTCCGCTTTCGGCTGGGGTCCAGTCATTTCCAGTTCAGAGCCCTGCCCTTTGGTCTCACTACAGCCCCCAGAGTGTTCACCAAATGCATGGCAGTGGTCACGGCTCACCTGAGACGTCAAGGATTCCAGGTGTTTCCGTATCTCGACGACTGGCTCCTGTCAGCCACCACCAGGCATCAGCTTATACAAGCCAGGGATTACACAATAGACCTTTGTTCTCATTTAGGCATCTCAATCAACTTCGAAAAGTCATCCTTATCGCCCTGCCAATCTATTACCTTCATAGGCGCAAACTTAGACACTGTTCGGATGTCAGCTACCCTTACAGAACAAAGAGTTTCAGACATTCAGACTCATGTCAGGATCATTCTGGCCAGCAAGAAAGTACAGGCCAGGATGGTTCTAAAGGTATTAGGTCTCATGGCTGCGGCCATTACTCTTCTTCCCCTGGCTCGATTCTACATGCGCCTCCTTCAGTGGATGCTGTTCACACAGTGGTCATACCAGCAACTCCCTATGCGTCACCAGATTCTGGTGACACAGACATGCAAAGAACATCTTGCTTGGTGGATCACATCGTCTCAGGTTCACCAAGGCAGGTGCTTTGTACCCCCGTCCCCGATAGCCACTGTCACCACGAATGCCTCCCTGATCGGGTGGGGGGGTCATTATCAGGGCAGGATGGTTCATGGGACGTGGCAACCGTTCGAGTACCATCTGCACATAAATGTCCTGGAGATGAGAGCAGTGCTTTTAACGTTGCAAGCCCTCAACGACTTTCTTCCCGTAGGGACAATTGCAGTCCACACAGACAATATGTCTGTAGTTTGGTATATCAACAAACAGGGCAGAACCAAGTCCTACCCCTTGTGTCGAGAAGCGCTCAGACTATGGCAATGGGTGATCTCCTCTCATCGGTTTCTGGTAGCAACGCATATCCCTGGGAAAACCAACATTGTAGCGGACAGATTGAGCAGAGCTATTCTCATGCCTCACGAGTGGTCTCTCAAGCAATCTATAGCGGAAGAGATTTTTCTGGAATGGGGTCGTCCATGTTGCGATCTTTTTGCTACTCCCCAAAACAGCAAATGTCCAGACTTCTTCACCCTCTTCCCTCTATCAGGCCATCCCCCCAGAGACGCTCTGACCCAGGATTGGCCCCAGGGACTTCTTTATGCCTTCCCTCCATTTCCTCTGATCCCTCAGGTGATCCAGAAAGCTACCGTTTTGAGAGCCAAATTGATTCTCATTGCCCCTTACTGGCCTCGACAAGTTTGGTTCCCGTTCCTCCATCATCACCTTTTGGTGCATCCGTGGCATCTGGACCCAGTGCCAGATCTACTGATTCACCAATCCGGTCAGCTGCACCGGTCAATCCCTTCTCTCAACCTCACAGCATGGTTGCTCCACTTCCTTCCTTAGCCAGGCTTCCTATGATCTCTAACCCAGTTAGAGATATCATAGTAGCTTCACTAAAATCCTCTACCAGGAGGATTTACACAAGCAAATGGAAACGTTTCTCTTATTGGGCTAAGGCCCAAAATATTGATCCTTTTACTGCCCCTGTTCAGGCAGTTCTGGACTTCTTAGCAGAGATTTTCCATGCAGGCTCCTCTTCTTCCACAGTCAGAGTTCAGTTGGCTGCTATTTCTAATTTTCATGTCGGGATAGCAGATCATAATATTATGTCCCATAGGCTCTGCAGGGCCTTTGTGAAAGGAATTTTCCTACTAAAGCCTCCAATCAAGAATCCTCCTCCTCAGTGGGATTTAAATTTAGTGCTGACATCCTTGATTCTTCCCCCCTTCGAGCCAGCTGTTTCTTGTTCCCTGAAATATCTTTCTTGGAAAACTTTATTCCTAGTGGCTATTACATCTGCCAGGAGGGTGTCTGAACTTCATGCTCTTTCGTTCGACCCCTATTTGATTTTTCACAAAGACAGAGTATCTTTGAGAACTAATCCATCCTTTTTACCTAAGGTCGCTTCGAAAAACAATCTGAATCAATCCATTGATCTCCCTGTATTTTTTCCTAACTATTCAGATAGAGCTGAACAAAAGCTACATTATCTTGACGTCCACCGTCAGCTTAGATATTATTTGGACAGAACAAAAATTTAGGAAATCTGATCAACTTTTGTTTCCTATGCGGATAATAAAATGTGCCTTCCTGTTTCTAAAGTGACTTTGTCCAGATGGCTTTCTTCGGTCATCACTGAAATTTATACGATCAGGGGAAAACAGCTGTGCTCAAAACCTAAAGCACATTCAACTAGGAGTTTAGCTACTTCTACAGCTTTTCAAGCTAGACTGCCTTTGGACACTATTTGTGCAGCGGCCACTTGGGCCACTCCTCACACTTTTGTTTCCCATTACAAATTGGATTTGGCCTCCAGGGACAGAGCCAGTTTTGGCTCTACAGTCCTCAAGAGTTTGTTCCATTGAGCCACCCAGGATAGAGGTGCTAGGGACGGTCCCATCAAGCAAGAATGAAGGCGAGATTGACAACTTAACATTAAGAAGTTATGTTCCTACCATAACGCTCCATGTTAGTTGTCTTCTCGCCTTCTTTCTTGACCCTCCCTCCTTCCCCCTGGCCTGGACAGACCTTGTATAAGAAACTATTATGCTAAAGACCATTCTAACCTGGTCCTTTTTCCATCTGTAAGTTTCTTCTTCCTTTGGGAAGTATTTTTATG
This sequence comes from Protopterus annectens, assembly GCF_019279795.1. NCBI lineage: Eukaryota > Metazoa > Chordata > Ceratodontiformes > Protopteridae > Protopterus > Protopterus annectens. The sequence goes on from NC_056732.1 coordinate 1,330,179,544, forward strand.
CTTGGTGTTATTGCCCTTTTGTCAACAAATGAGATCTGGGTACTTCCTGCCTTGCATCATGGGATATGGGGCTGCCTCGAGCTGGTAAAAGGAGTTCTCGAGCTAAAGCAAGTGCCGAGTCGGAGCCGAGGGATCGGCTCCGAACCCATCAAGCAAGAAAGAAGGCGAGAGAAGACAACTAACATGGAACGTTATGGTAGGAACATAACTTCTTAATTCTTTTTCATGTACTGGCTTTCTGTTAAAACTTGTTACTGGATAAATCCAAGAGCCTTGCCCAGTCATTTCCTCTATGCAAGCATGAGAAAAAGCACACTAGTTTTTCTTTTGTCATGTTCTCTTAATCAGACATTTCATCTCTCCCTTTTTACATTGCAATGCCTGCATTTCTTAAAAACTGAAGGGAGAAAAAAAAAAACAGAAACACCTGTTTATATTAATATTCCCGTTGCATTTAAAAGTAATTGAAAAAAACTTTACTTCATAGCTTGCAAATAAAGTCCTGCACCATTAAAGTAGTACCTTTATGATTTTTTTTTTACTTACAGTTAACGTTCTCCCTACTCTTCCCCTCTCCAAAGTATTTTCCCAAAGATTAATGATATGAAGTAGGGCAATGACATGAAGTAGGGCATATGCTTTAGAGTCCCCTACAAGTTAGTCCATAAAAATCCAGTATTTCCAAATCCTCTTGTTTTGCCACGGTTCACAAGTATAATTACTGCTTTATAATCAGAGGTGCCAGAAGCAGTTTGGGGGGGGGGGGGGCAGAGGGTGATCTAAAAAGGACATTTCTTTAATAATATTTACCCCCTCAACATAGGTTCATTTGGAGGATATTTTACGCTTATAAACCAAACCAGTGGTCTGAGTGCCCAAGATAAAAACTGGTAAACCTGAAGTAAGGCACACACGGAGCTCAGCAAAACCGACAACTGCTTTAATGAACAAGCACAAAAACAATCCACAGCAAGCTAAATCACAGCAGCACAGCACAGCAAACGAAATTGCAAAGCAGAAGCACCAGCACAATAACGCTGTAAAGTTAATCCACATATGTTTTCGTCACAATAACTTCATCAGATACCTAATCTTTCTTCCTTTGGTGAATAAATAAACTAATCTAATTCAAATGAACCAATGAGTGAACAAATTCAATTACACATGCAAAATGCATTAAAACACATGTACCTTAAAGGTGAATGAATCTAAAAGTTAAAACCAAAAGTATATATAATAATAGATATAATAAATAGATATGTATATATATTTTGTTATATAAAATGCTTCAAACATAAACCTTAGTTAAAATTGCTTTGTTAAATATAAGTATTACCAGCACAAACCTGAAATGCTTCTAAAATGTTTTCAAAAGCAGAAGCTAAATTGAATCCAAAATACAATGAAATAGCACCATCTTGTGGAAATTAAATTAAATGCATGTTCATCTTGTTAAAAGATAAATACATGTATTATTATTAAAATAAACCATCAAATGCTTGCATATATAATATATAAAATTATTTAAAAATATAAATATTGTAATAATAACATACTATAATTTAGCTGATCTCAATTTCAGCACAGGTTTCAAGGATAACATTTCATTTAAACCAGGGGCAGAACTTGCATCAAGAATAATTTGCCAGTATAGCTCCCTATATTCCAACCGAGTCTCCCAAGGCCCTCCCCTGGGGACTCGTGGGACTACTTCTATGACAAAAAAACTGAAATTTAACTTTGCCACAATTGTTTTGATGTTTAAACAGAGCATTATTATATTTTCTTTTCCTTATCTCATATAAATGCTCTGCCTCAATTTCCTCTCGGTCTTCCCAACATAAAAAGAGTCACAGATTTCACATGTAGCAATATAAATCACTCCTGTGGTATTACAGTTGGCAAAACCTTGAGTAGTAATATACATGTTCCTCTTTTTCAAAAGAATAGAATCACCTTCCTTGATGATAATGCAATATGGGCAACGCCTGCATTTTCCTGTCCCTTTTTTGTTATTGTCATTAGTGGGGTTAAGGAAGTTTGTCCCTTCCAATATATTCTTGATGTTACGTCCCTTCCTATATACACATTTAAATGGAATTTCAAAGATATGATTTAAATCAGACAAACTAGCAAATTTTTTCCATTCTTTACTAAGAATACTTCTCACCAGATTACTGTCACCGTCAAAAGTGGTAAACATGGCAGAAAGAAAACCTTTTTCTAAAGTTGTGGCAATAGCAGTGTTTGCCTCAATATTTTGTACTTCCAATGTAGGTAGGGGTACACCCAAAATTGGAGCAAATCTTCCTGTTCTTCCTTCCTTAACCTCTACCAAAACTGACGTTAGGAGATCTATTGGGTACCCCCTTGCTCCAAACATACTCTTAATAAATTCACATTCAGTATTAAAATCCAGATTGTCTGACGTCATCCTACTGGCTCTCACCAACTGACCTTTAACTATTGCTGTGTTTTGAAAATGTGAGAGCTTGTATAATGCAAGTAAGCATTAGAAAACGTATCTTTTCTAAAAATTTTTGATTTAAAACCTTCCCCCATTCTCTGTATATTTACATCTAAAAAACACAATTCAACTTCATCTACTTATATTCTAATATACTCATCTACTTATATGCTAAAATTCACCTATAAAGTAGATTAAGTTGAATTGTGTTTTTCAGATGTAAATATACAGAGAATGGGGGAAGGTTTTAAATCAAAATTTTTTAGAAAAGATACGTTTTCTAATGCTTACTTGCATTATACAAGCTCTCACCCACATTTTCAAAAAAGAGCAATAGTTAAAGGTCAGTTGGTGAGAGCCAGTGGGATGACATCAGATAATTGGATTTTAATACTGAATGTGAATTTATTAAGACTATGTTTGGAGCAAGGGGGTACCCAATAGATCTCCTAACGTCAGTTATTGTAGAGGTTAAGGAAGGAAGAACAGGAAGATTTGCTCCAATTTTGGGTGTACCCCTACCTACATTGGAAGTACAAAATATTGAGGCAAACACTGCTATTGCCACAACTTTAGAAAAAGGTTTTCTTTCTGCCATGTTTACCACTTTTGACGGGGAGAGTAATCTGGTGAGAAGTATTCTTAGTAAAGAATGGAAAAAGTTTGCTAGTTTGTCTGATTTAAATCATATCTTTGAAAATCCATTTAAATGTGTATATAGGAAGGGACGTAACATCAAGAATATATTGGAAGGGACAAACTTCCTTAACCCCACTAATAACAATAACAAAAAAGGGACACGAAAATGCGGCTTGCCATATTGCATTAACATCAAGGAAGGTGATTCTATTCTTTTGAAAAAGAGGAACAAGTATATTACTATTCAAGGTTTTGCCAACTGTAATACCACAGGAGTGATTTATATTGCTACATGTGAAATCTGTGACTCTTTTTACGTTGGCAAGACCGAGAGGAAATTGAGGCAGAGCATTTACAAGCATTTATATGAGATAAGGAAAAGAAAATATAATAATGCTCTGTTTAAACATCAAAACAATTGTGGCAAAGCTAAATTTCAGTTTTTTGTCATAGAAGTAATCCCACGAGTCCCCAGGGGAGGGCCTTGGGAGACTCGGTTGGAATATAGGGAGCTATATTGGCAAATTATTCTTGATGCAAGTTCTGCCCCTGGTTTAAATGAAATGTTATCCTTGAAACCTGTGCTGAAATTGAGATCAGCTAAATTATAGTATGTTATTATTACAATATTTATATTTTTAAATAATTGTATATATTATATATGCAAGCATTTTATGGTTTACTTTAATAATACATGAATTTATCTTTTAACAAGATGAACATGCATTTAATTTAATTTCCACAAGATGGTGCTATTTCATTGTATTTTGGATTCAATTTAGCTTCTGCTGCTGCTTTTGAAAAAACATTTTTAGAAGCATTTCAGGTTTGTGCTGGTAATAATTATATTTAACAAAGCAATTTTAACTAAGGTTTATGTTTGAAGCATTTTATATAACAAAATATATATACATATCTATTTATTATATCTATTTATTATATGTACTTTTGGTTTTAACTTTTAGATTCATTCACCTTTAAGGTACATGTGTTTTAATGCATTTTGCACGTGTAATTGAATTTGTTCACTCATTGGTTCATTTGAATTAGGTTAGTTTATTTGTTCACCAAAGGAAGAGAGGTTAGGTATCTGATGAAGTTATTGTGACGAAAACACATGTGGATTAACTTTACAGCGTTATTGTGCTGCTGCTTGTGCTTTGCAATTTCGTTTGCTGTGCTGTGCTGCTGTGATTTAGCTTGCTGTGGATTGTTTTTGTGCTTATTCATTAAAGCAGTTGTCCGTTTTGCTGAGCTCCATGTGTGCCTTACTTCAGGTTTACATATTTTAAGCTTAGCCAGTTTCCCTTTTGGTGCTTGAATTAACATTTCCTGATTGGTCTTCCCCATCCCGTGGCTGATAATTGTATATTAATCCTAGTGAGCATAACTAATAATACCACAGATAATTGGAGGGGACTTATGTAAGGGATGTAGCATTTAGGAACTGCCTCTATCCATTACTGGCATGAGGGGCAGTCCTGGGATGCATTCTGTTTAGATACCTGGACTGAGTATTTCTGATGCCATTTGACTTGCTTCAGTAGGTCCATCCGTATTGGTTCAGAGGATGCCTTATATGCCAGACACAAGTCACCTCTTAGCACTTTGTGGGATTACAAGTATAGCAATAAGGCTTTGAGGTGGTCCATGCAACGCCTATTGTTTAGATATTTCTGTGGACATTCCAGTTGTTGCATGTGTTTGGACAGATGCATGCCAATGTGGGCATTATACAAAATGATTGATCTAATGAAAGCTTTGTAAAGGGGACAATAACATCTCTAGATGTAGTTGCAGTCAATTTGTTCATAAGCTGTGCAATATAGAAAGACTCTTATGACACATGCTTGTCGAAAGCTAGGTCACTATCCACACAAATTCCCAAATGCCAAATAACTTGGTCAACTCTCAGGAGGGTGTTGTCTGTTTGGTAATTCCATGAGATAGATGACTTCCTAAAGGACATGATGATGTATTTTCAGTTCATGATTCTGGCACCAGTTACTGTTCAGGAAAAGCCTTCCTGCATGAAGGTTAAGTCATTGGGGGATTCAATAACTCCTCCTAGCTTGCAGTCATCTCAAACTTAGTCAGCCAGAGCCCTTTGATATTAGCTTTTACTTCCAAGAATAGATGTCAAACAAGAAAAGTCTCAGCACTGAACCCTGGGTGGCTCCATTGCTGACTGGTCTCTTTCTAGAGGTAGACTCACCTGTTTTGATCTCCTGCATCTGATGAGCCAATTGGCAGTCCATCTAGTTATAGAAAAGTTTATTTCCAGTTTATTCATGCCCACTGTCTCTCATAGAATCACACACACACACAGACAGGTATGTATATATATATATATATATATATATATATATATATATATATATATATATATATATTATACACGCACTACTGATTAAACAGAATTATGGAATCTAGCAACAAAAAGACCATGCCCCACACATTACTGTATACCTCCCTGATCCACATATTGCCAAACCTGTTTAATCAAGGGCTTGTATTCTCCTTTACATATTTATTTATTTAGTTACTTATTTTGCTAACCAGGTTGGATAACTTTCAGAGGAGATCCACAAACAGTGACTGGTTAAGTAACTTGCCCAGCTTCACACAGTAATCAAACGTATTCTGAGGAAATCAACCCCACAGCCTCAGAAGGAATCTTGTTAGCAACTGACAACCTCGATTCTCTAATTAAATCCCAAGATTGATCCCCTATTTGAAAATGCTAGATTGTCGCTACACCTGAAGATACTATTTCTTCAGGAAAGCTGGAAAATAGGCCCACTGTCACCACCTCTTCAGAAAACATCTTAACTTCTGACCCCTCCTTTTTTGCAGTTTTTATTTTTCCCTGAAAAAATGCTATGAAAGTGACATTTCCAAACACTCTTCGAACTTGAACATCTAGACCGTGCCTCTCCCCCACACAACACTTATTTTCTACCAAACTTCAGCTGTCTTTCTGCATAATACTACACGGCCAATACATTTACTCTCTTTATTTACAGGATTTCTCATGAAGACCATGCGTCTCTTTGGTTACTCTTTTCTAGGCCAGATCCAGTTGGTCTACATCCTTGAAGTGATGGGTTTCAAAAGTACGAGATGCTTATTTTCATTTGACATCCTCTTTCTCTGGTTTACTCATCCATTTATGCTTCCATCTATGTCTAATTCCTGTAATATACCTGTTGTCCTGAGACCATTCATAATGTATTGGTTTAGAAAATGCTTAGTGAAAAATTCAACAACTTGCAGTGGACACCCATCTCTCTCTAATCATTATTTTAATACAGCAAATGCTGATCATTACTAAAGTATATTCATTTACTCGTGTTTGCCTCATTATACTAAATAAGTTACATAAACTCTGGCTTCTGGCTTGTTTGCTACACAGAGAAAGCACAGTGTTGAGAGGTGTAGAAACTTTGCCTATCCCTTGCTTTGTAGCAGTAAATATCTTGTGTAAATATCAGTGTAACAAAAAAAATGCATTTGTCCAGGCTATGCTAATGAGCATTAGAAAGGTTACAATAACTTAATCTAAGTGTTCATTTCATAACACCGATGCAGGTTTACTAAAACTAGTTAGTACACAATAAGATGCAACCCAAGACCATGACAACCCTCTATTTCCACATTTCCTAAAGTCCTGGGCAGATTCAAAAGATGGGAGATTCTATTTTAAATGAACAGAAGCTAATGAATGGATGGCTGTTTGTCTGCAACTGGTGTTTAATGGGCAAAGGGCATCCACATTGCTGCTTCATATAATCAATCCCTATCACTTTTGATGTTAACAGCTGTTTTAAAAGCAATTAGTTCATTTGTTACACAAAGTATAATAACATTCGGTTAAGAATGTTAGCTTTTTTTCTTATTCAGACTGATCTCTGGGGGTAGTCAAAATGTTTAAAATACCATGAATGGCAATTTGTCTGAAATTAGTGTTTAATGGTAGAAACACCCATACACAACTTACCTTCTTTCTCAACAGAATGGCCACATGCGCACTCACACATTTACCTTCTCTCTTGATGGAACTGCTAGATTAAATTCTGCACGTGAGTGTGGAATGTATTTACATCTGCATTGGCGTGTGTGCATGCAATGCATGCAAGGTCCTCCTTAAAGAAGAAGACACTTGCACCACAGAGTGAAGAAGTTTTTTTTGTTTGTTTTAATTGGCAACCTGCAGCTGTAAAAATGGGAGGGTGCTCACCCCCCCCCCCCCCCGCCCTGTGGTTCCAGAGCCTATGATTTATTCTCTAAACATTAATAACATAAAGCAGGGCATGTGCTTTAAAGTCCCCTACAAGGTTAACCGAGTCCAAGGAAGTCCAGTATTTCCAGATTTTCTTGTTCTGTCATGTTTCCCAAATATAATTATTGCTTTCTCATTCCATATTTATCAGTTTCCAAGTTATACTAGCTCTATTCCTGTTCATCACCATCTACCAAATCCTGTCATGGTTTCATTTCCAAAGTATTCTCAATTCTTCTAATCTACTCTTATGTTTTCTTCCTTCTGTCAGGATTTTCTGTTGAAACAGTGGTAACGATTTCACTGGTTTAGTCTCACCTGTAGTCCTTATCACCAGGAAGACACAAAGCAGAACCACCTCCTGTTTCACAGCTCACCCTTTGTTGGACAAACTTTTGTATTCCCTCCTTAGTATGTACTTCATCAAAAAGTTTTGTCCCTCCAGGGAAAAATATTTTGTAGATGGTTGGGTACAGCAGTTTGAATCTTATGCCTGCTTCTCAACATTCCTTAAATAATGGAATATATTTACTCCTTTTCTGCCTGGTGTACAATGAGTAGTCATTCTCCACAAACACTTTGCTGTCTCCCACTTTTACTTTGTCCTCCTGCCACAATTTTATCAGAATCAACCCGTTCTGCTGATAAGACTGCATCTTTACTATTAAAGGTCGAGGTGGTTTACTAGTAACCATATTTGGAGCATACACATGATGTGCCCTTTTCCATTAACGATTTCTGTTGTAGAATACCAGTCCAGTTGCTTATTTGTGCTTTCATAAAATGAATACAGCCTGTTCCTTCCAGCTTCTCTGGTATAGCAGAAAGTCCGAGATTTTCCCTATGTGCTCTGTCCTCTAATTCTGTTATTCTGTTTTGAAACATCTCTTGTTGTGCAGCCTAATATTCAGCCAGCCTTTTTTTCATTTCAACCTCTGAGGTTTGCAGTTCTATCACCTTGTCTGAATATCTGTTTAAACCTTCATTCATTTTTCCATCTTTTTATTGTGTTGATGTACTCCATCAGTGTTTCATTTATTTTAACCCAGGACTTTGTGTAGCTGCTTTATACTTTTCTCTAGGTTACTGGAAATCATGTCTGGAACTTTTACTGCTTCTTTCTGAACAACTGCAGTACTCCCAGTCTGTGTTTTTTCCTTACCTTTGGTAGCTGATTTTCCACCAAGTCCTTTATCCTTTTTTTCCTGGCATCCAGATAGTGCAGTTACTAGTCAGTTACTGAAATGTACCCAGAAATCTAGATCCACTGGCTTTCTCTGGAAAGTTTCTATTTTCAGACTGGGAGAGTAGGAATTACATTGTTACTCAATGTGCAGCCATTTTGGAAGTCTTAATGGGAGAAATGTTAACTTGAGGTATGCAGATGATAACCAGTCTGATGGCTGAAATGATGAATAGCTGAAGAGTCTGTTGATGAAGGTAAAAATAGAAAATGCAAAAACTGGTTTGTTGCTTAACATCAAGAAAACTAAAATCATCTAGTCATATCAGTTCTATGAAAATGGGGAAGAAGTGGAAGCAATGACAGATTTTCTTTTCCTATGCTGAAAGAGCTCTGCATATGGTGATTGCAGCCATTTAATTAAAAGGCATTTGTTTTTTGAAAGGAAAACTGTGGCAAATCTGGATAAGATTCAAAAGGACAAAGCCATCACATTATTAACAAAGGTCCATATAGTTAGTGCTATGGTTTTCCCAGTAATAACTTAATGGTCATGAGAGATGGACTATAAGTAAAACTTTTCACCAGAAAGTCTATGTTTTTGAACTGTAAATCAAAAGTATGCTGAAGTCACCAGGGAACAGAGAGTAATATAAAATACCATAAGTCTTGTATTAGACAAATTTAATAAAACTCACTCTAGCACCTCGACATAAACCAGCCTTCAAGGAGTTACAAAATAATCATCATGTAACACTCATGTATGTGTGTGTGTATATATCTATATCTATATATCTATATCTATATATATATATATATATATATATATATATATATATATATATATATATATACCATACATACACACACACACACACACACACAATTACACCTAATTAAATAATGACATAATTAATCAATCATTTTTAAAAAACTTTTAAAGAAACACCCTCTAGTTACATTCATTATTCAAACCTACTGGAGAAAGTGTATTAAACTTTAAAATGTACAAAGTTTTCTTATACAACAGTTTCTTTTTTACAATCCCCTCATTTGTCTATAAATGCGTATGCTAACCTGTTTATGGGTCTTTTTGAGATTGAATTTTTGTATAGACTTAGTTTTTTTAATAATTTTGTTGTTTTGTATTGTAGATTTATAGATGATTTAATTTTTTCTGTAAGGGTGGTGCTGATATAGCCCCCCATTTATTAATAATTTAAATGTTAACCAGTTTCAGGTAGAATTTGATGGTTTACACATGGGAAAATCAGTTAATTATTTAGATGTAAGATTGGATATTAAGGATGACACTGTAAAAACCTGTATATATATATATATATAGAAAATGTACTGGGGATTGTAATATTCTAGATAGGAGTTGTCATCCTCCACACACTATGGAAGCCCTGCCATATAATGAACTTCTAAGGATGAGCAGATTATATAATGGCGAAGTTAATGTAGAGAGATACATTTTAAATACCTGTATCAATTTTAGACAGGGTATGATGAAAGGGTTATTTTGAATTCCTTACAGAAATTAGTAGACTTCTATTCAGCCTATAATGAGCCCGTAGTTAAAAGGAAAATCGTTAACAGGGAGGCTAATGTATCACATGGTGGTAGAAAGGTTTATTTTTTGACGGTTTATAATAGTCACTAAATTATTGTTTTTATTAAATATTATTGGCCCTATTTAATTAACATGGAAGGTGTGAAAAATGTATATGGAGTTCCATGTATTTCATTTAAAAGAAGTAGGAATATCAAAGGTATGTTGGTGCATAATAAGTTTATACAACCAGGTGAAAAATTAAATGTACATCCTGCTGTGTGTGGTACCTTCCCTTGTGGAAGGTGTTCAGTCTGTTCTAACATTACTAAATGCTTTGAAAGAATTAATGGTGGTAGATTTTGTTCTACATCTGTATATACATGTACTACTAAATCAGTAATTTATGCATTATCCTGTCCCTGTAATTTGTTCATACATAAGGGAAACAAAAAGCGTTTTCAAGTTTCGACTCCAGGAGCATGTTAGAGATATAAACAATAAAAATGCTGTAAGTCCTGTAGCTTCACATTTTAATTTTATCCATAATAGTGATTCATCATTATTGAGAGCTTGTATTTTGGAACAAATTTTAGAGACAAATGAGGGAATTGTAAAAAAGAAGCTGTTGTAAAGGTTTAATGCAATTTCTCCAGTAGGTTTGAATAATGAATGTAACTGGAGGGTGTTTCTTTAAAAGATTTTTAAATATAATTGATTAATTACGTCATTATTTAATTAAGTGTAATTGATTGTGTGTGTGTGTGTATATATATATATATATATATATATATATAAGTGTTATGTGATTATATTGTAACTCCTTGAAGGCTGGTTTATGCCGAGGCGCTAGAGTGAGTTTTATTAAATTTGTGTAGTACAAGACTCGTGGTATTCTTTTATTAGCTTGGTAGTTTGGTGTTCTCTTGTTTCATCGTGGTTTGGTGATTTTTAGGAATATAAAATATTTAATGATGCACATACTAAAAAAATCTTTCACTCACTGCTTCATAAAAGACTTTCGGCTTTTCCAAGTTAGGGGTCGCCACAGTGGAACTCCGGTCCGCTCATGATTGGCAGTGGATTTTTATGGTGCCGAGTTGCCAGCCTGACGCCCAACCTTCAACGAAGGCCTGCCCATTCACGCTTGCACCTACCTGCATGTCTTTAACGTCACTTGACCGTGGGGAGTACATGCAGACTCCACACAGAAGGCACTCCAGCCGAGAATCAAACGGGAGAACCTCTTGCTGTGAGGTGACAACGCTAACCGCTGCACCACCACGGCTTTTCACTCACTGCTTCATCAGGTGTTAAAACAATTCACAAAAGAACATTTGCATCATTGGTGTTGAGGGCATTAAGCTTCACAAGGACACAAATCAGATGTGGAGGCTTTGTGGTTGTATAGTACCTGAATAAGTAATGAAGCAAATGTTGTGTATTAATAACTGTTTTATTTTTTTCACTGTACTAGAGCTTTCAGGATAAGGTAGGTGCAGGACTGATCATTAGAGTGCATGTTCCACTTAAGGGGGATTTGTGGTCACTGTGCTTTGCTTATAGTAACAGGAATTGAGCACCCTGCTGTGATCTTGCCATTGGGTTTAATGATATCTGTTGCAGACCTTAACTCTATTATATCAAGTGAAAGCTGGCCTGATGATGTGGGACCATTGTGCCCAAACTTCAACTTAGGAGGAATTTTGTGGTAGTTTACTGTTTAAACAGTTTACTGTTTTTACAAGGACGAAGGGCACTCTTTAGACCAGTGCACCGTATCTAAATATGAGTCTGTAGCTAATGACAACTTCAAGCTTAGGAGGAGGAGCATGGACCTTTCCTCAGGTTGAGAACAATATAGAAGCCCAGAATGGCCTGTCGGTTTGTCCAGTGCATGATACTTTTGCAACAGGATAGGATTTGGCAGGACACGTGTATTCAAAAAAAATCCCCAGGCTTGCAGTTTTAGTGATGGGCCAGGACCATGTAGTACACTCAGAACTCTGGGGTGCATTTAAGCAGACATTGCCAGATTGGGATAGCAAGGATATAAACCTGAAAGTCCAGAGGAATTGACCATAAGATTAACTTGCTATCTGTGCATAGCTAACATTTTTAAGGATGGTGCACCAGTGATGCTGTATGTTCAGGGCACAGAACTGCCTTTTTATAAGGGTTTATCTTAATCCTATTTGAGAGTTTTTAAAAGTACAGTTAAGTTGTTTTGTTGTTGCGCCTCTTACTTTATTTTATATAGTGTAGCCTTGTTCATTTTAATAAAGCTGTTGCAATTTAGTTAAGTTTAATATTGCCCTTTGCTTTAGGCTTGGACTTGAGCACTTTAATGTAAAAGTTGAAGTCATTTTAAGTACAAGTTACCACTACTCTAGAAACTAAAATATTGATACTGGAGTTCATATTAGGCATTCAGTCTGAAACCCAAACAGCCGTAGTTATCCACTGCAATGTAATTTATCAGGACTGGAGACAACTGATATGTAATCTTATAAAGTACACTGTTTTAAATGTGTATGCTAATTGTAAACAGAGTAGGCCCTTTTATTTTTAGTATATTTTGATTCTCAGTTTATTAGTCTGCCTGATAATTATCGCACTCGTTCACTATCAGTGCTTGTAAGTAGTAATTCTGTTTGGAAAGGACATTCAGCCTGGTTTCTGGCAGTTTGTCATTTAGCTAGTATTGAATGACAAATTAAAACGTTCAAGAGCTGCATGAGAAGCTTCAGATTCCATGGCTGTGCACCCACAGTCCAGTTGTTCATTACTTTGCAGCTGTTGTGCTGTTAGAGGTATTCAGCTCTGCCTAGAATGCATCTGACGCGAGTCATAGGCTGTTCCCCCATCTGACACACACAAGGACTATTTTTGTTATACAGAATAAGTACAGTACATTTGTGGTTTTGTTAATGGCACAAGAAGGAACTGTATTTTTTCACTGTACTCAAGTATGTAATGATCCGGAGTCATGGCTTATCAACTTTTTTAGAATGTTCTTTATGTAGAAACTATGTAGGAACTCAGTAGTTGGAACAGAATAGTATTGTGAAGGACATATGCTTCCTTTTTTTCATGCAGTTACCTTAAGAATGAGTAATTGTAGTTGGACAGTGGCTAGGGACATAAATATGGAAGTAGATTGCTGTGTGATTTGCACAGGTGGCAGTGTTCTTGTGTAGCCACATTGCCATATGTGTTTAATGTTTCACACTGAACATCCGCCAGTATTACATATGGGGTGCATATGCTCTCTTCCCCGAAGATTATGGGGAAAATCCTTCACTTGAGAGTGATGTACGGTATAAGTATAAGGTCAGTGTTATAGCCCTGTTCTAGCATTCATTTGGCTAAGTATTGGTTTGATGATCAGGTTTCAGATGGCAGTACTGGTTTCATTTATTCACATCAGCTGCATAGCTACCTCTCAGACTTGATGTCTGGAGAACCACGGCTCTGTGGTTGCCTGATATATCATACAACATGAGGGTATATTTATAGGACATTTAAAGGATAAACTAATGGAACACCAGGTGTAAGGTTCCAGAAAGATCCGTTTTTAAAGGAAAACTTTCACTGATATTACTTATACATTTTGTACAGTAATTCTATTTGTGACTGATGTAGCATGTGTTGATGTGGATCTTTTATGTAAATTATTCATAATAAGAGTTAAAAACAGGACTTTTTGTGCAGATGTCAGTAGAACAGACATTTTTCAGGGAGTTACAAATGCAGCTATGACTGTAAGAAGATGGAGTCAGGATTTAACAAAAACACTTAAGATCTTTAAAATATACTTAAATGTTTCCATTGATGGTTCAGGAAAGCAAGAGTATTTGGCTAATTTGTTCATTTCTAAGTTGTTTGGATAGCAAATATATCACTGTTATGGTAGCCATTTGCCCATTCACTGTTCATTAAGTTTTAAGCTGTGTTGCTGCCTTAAGGTATTTTTGTTGCTCCTGCTAGGTCTGTAAGCTTTCTGGCCAGACCTGTGGTGGTATTTTTATTGACTAGGGGTAACCTTTCCATTTTTTTGTTAGTGCCATGGAGTCTTGAGCATCCAGATGAGTTTAGACAGATCCTTGGTTTAGCATTTCAGTCAAAGAATAGTGCCTCAAGAGTACAGCACCATCCCCTCCCATGCTGCACTTAACAGTATCAACAGTGGAGCATGACTCTTAACATCTGGTATGGGGAGATAACTCTTATTCTTGTGATATTCCCAGCCAGACCTTTAAAATCACCATTATTTTGGTGGGACATTCCTATTTTCAGGCATTCTTTACCCCTACACAGGAATATTTTTGGTGGTATGTCTTTAATCTAGCTCACAGAAAGCCACACTACACGACCAACATACTAATGGCAGTCATAATTTAAAGATAGAGGACACACATCTTACATCTCCCCTTTTCCTGAAGAAAAATGAATGACTTTATATGGTAGAATTTTGCAATACAGTTCATTAAAGTCTGTGGGTTTTACACTGTCTCTTGGATGTTGTGCTTATATTTTTCCATTGTTTTTGTCACACACTGTGTTTTAAACATGTTTCTGAGTTGTAGCTCACGTTCTTGCTAGAAGCAGGAAGAGTTATTTGCTGTTGGGTACTTACATTTATGTTAGATGCCCAGGCTTTTAGCTGGATGTTCCTACTTTTTCAAAGGCCTTTGTTCCTATTTCAATGTCTGCAGGTTGAGCTGTATGTTCTCAGCATCCATAGTGAGAGTCCTTCCTCCTGAGCCAGTGGGACTAATAAATGATTAAATATGTAAATTTGTAAAATATATCCTGAAATGTTCATAGCCTCCTGCAGTGTGTTTACTGTTCACAAGTCTGTAGGTGTGTACTAGACTAATGACCACTGGAGTCTTTATTAGCCTAGCCAAGCATCCCAAATGTATCCAGCAAGTTTATGCAACTTAGAGGCTATTTTAAAGGGTATATGTAAGCTAGGACAATATTTAAAGACTGCCTCTGTCCATTAGAGACATTAGACGCTAGACTAGGGGCATATTTACAATTTCCTACCCACTGGTCCAGGGAAGAGGCGTGCTGCACATGGATGGGAAGCCTGCTCCAGAGAAGGGTAATGAGTCACATACGTGTCCTCTCCAACATATCCTGTTTATGTTGCAAGCAAAGTTTAAATCCCTAGATTAAGCAACTCTGGTGCTATTCATGTTGTAAATATTGAAAAAGGTCCATCAGAGTTGGCTTCAATGATGCCTTGTATGCCAGGCTTAGATCACCTGTCAACAATCTGTAAGAAACAGACTATAAAGATATGACCTTGAGGCAGTCTGCATAGCATGTGCTGCTTATGCTCTGTATTCTTTTTGTGAGGAATCTCTGTGGACATTCCAGTTGTATGTGCCTGATCAAATGCACGCTGAAGGGGGAATTGTAATAAATGATGGGCCCAATGAAGATGGAATGCAGTGGAATGGTGACTTCCTTGGACCTAAATGCCATGCCCTTAGTTATAAGCTGGGTGAGAGAATGATTTCTTTACCACCTTTAAGATTTTTCTGGCCACTGGTGGATGTTGCAGAGCAGCAAAATGTGTGCCCAATTTCACTGCATATGCTAGAAATTCAGTGGAAGAAAACAAAAAACAATATTGGAAAAAGGATAGAAGATTTCCAACAACTTCTGATCCACCTTGGGAAGATGATCAGTGCTGTGAAATATTCAGTGCTTTATAATCTGTAAGATTATTATAAAGCACTGACAGCTTAGACACATGTTGATCAAAAGTCTGGTTACTGTATACACATGTACCCAAATCCCTGACTACTGGTTCTGCTCTTAGAGGTGTGTTATCGATAAGGTAATTTCCTAAGGTGGTTGACTTTCCAAAGGAAAGCATTGTGCATTTCTTAGCACTGAGTTTTAAGCCTTGGCTTTAGTATCAGATATTTGTCTGTTTTAGCTTTTCTTGTATGATGTTAGTGTATTCAGGGTATTCCATGACTGCATCTAGTTTGCAACCATCTGCATACTTGCTCAGCCAGAGGCCTTTAACATTATCCGTGACTTCCGAGGAATAGATGCCAAAAAGGAGCAGAGCTTACAGAGTCCTGAGGGGCTCCACTAGTGACCAGCCTCTTTGTGGATGTACTGTCCCCTATCCTAACTTTCTGGGTCCTATCTAAGAGTTAGTTGGTTATCTAGCACATAACATGGGGGTTTATACCTATATCTGTGAGTGTTTTCTTACAATGCCTGAGTGGAGTAGTGTATGAAATCCCCTAGCTATGAAAAGATAGGCAGTATGCACCATTTTGCTCGCATCCATTGCCTTGGTGACCTGTCAAAGAAGTCCAGCAGGTTGACTAGGCATGATCTGCCCTTGACAAAACCAAACTGGGTTAGAGCCAGAGTTTGAAGGTTTTCTATGTCCTTATTAATCATTTCCATGATGAATCTTTCCGTGGCCTTGCATATGAAACTCATCAATGTTATGGGCCTATGGGTACCAGGGTCTGTTGCCAGCCCACTCTTGTGTAGAAGGATGACTATTGCAGTTCTCCAGTGATGTGGCACAAGCATGTCCGGAAGCTATGGTTAAACAGTGACTCCAGTGGTCCGAGTCATGTTTCAGGCTATTGAGAAGGCATCCTTGGATATTATCAGGACCTATCAATGCAGTGTTTTTGGCTTTGGAGAGTGCATCTAAGACCTGTTTCCTAGTGATAATTGGGGGGGGTGTATGTTTGATGGTATTTCTTGGGGAATAGCCTGTGCATGTAAGAAATTGGAGCCAAATTTGTCGACCAGTAGATTTCCTGTAACTTCGGTAGGTGGCTCCATTTACAGTCAATTCTGCACACTGCTACCTTTGAGGTTTTGGATATAACTAAAGAAAGCCTTGTGGCTGTCCTTTGTCTGGGAGGCTGTCTTTACCTCAAGTTTGTCTTTAGTAGACTGTTGATCCCTAGTTTAGTTTAAGAAAGTTTTATAAAAACATGAATCGGATTCTAATATTTGGTTAGTAGAGTAAAACTTTGCCAGTACTTAGGAAGAAGATCTGGAAATAATTTAGTTCC
This sequence comes from Protopterus annectens, assembly GCF_019279795.1. NCBI lineage: Eukaryota > Metazoa > Chordata > Ceratodontiformes > Protopteridae > Protopterus > Protopterus annectens. The sequence continues at coordinate 1,330,196,746 of NC_056732.1, forward strand.
AGTGTGTTCTTATCTGTTCAGATTAAGTTGAAGTAGAATGCTCTCAGTTTTTCTCCTGCCTGTCGCTGCATTCACCCCAATTCTTCTCAGTCCTCTTACTGAATGTTGTAGCCTCATCACTTCAAATTTGCTAGCACTTCCCTTGAGACTGTCACCAGATTGCACCTATTTCACAGCACTGATCATCTTCCCAAGGTGGATCAGAAGTTGTTGGAAATCTTCTATCCTTTTTCCAATGTTGTTTTTTGTTTTCTTCCACTGAATTTCTAGCATATGCAGTGAAATGTGGCACACATTTTGCTGCTCTGCAACATCCACCAGTGGCAAAAAAATCTTAATTAATAATGTCCATCTGTGGCTGCTAACAGAACATTGGAAAGACGTTACACCACACTTTTCATTTTTGAAAGAGATTCGTCTTTGCTTAGATTCACTTCCACAATCCAAGCCATCTGTAGACAGCATTTGTAGTACTGCAGTATCATTGGCTATCAGGTTTTTATGGGTTATGCACTTTTTTGAACTTTTCCCATTGTCAGATCTAGATCAGACTCTCTTTTCATACTGAGAACATATAAGGAAGCACTTGCTTTCAGCTGTGAATCTGTAATTAAAAGTTTGTATTCTGTATCTCTGACCATTTAGTTTAGCTATTTTTACCTCTATACAGTTTGTGGGCAGTAAAATGTTACTCTGGTTTTAGCTGCATTTGCATCTTTTTCAGGGTCTGGAGAAACTGTTAAATATGTTTTTCCAGCTTGTGTAATGGTTTGATGTGATTCAGAACCAAGTATTTTCTGATTCAAAAACATGCTGTGGAACCTCTTAAGTGTAATATGTTCGTTTCTCAATTTGTTGTGGTCAAAGAAAAGTGGATAAATATTTATATTGTTTAAATGAAAGGAAGGAGTTGCTGGTATTATACTTGTGGAAGTTCATAAAGTTTTTATTTTGGCTCAGATTTTGCAGAAATGGATTTTAAAATGTTGGTCTTGTTTTGCTAAAGAAGATAGTTTGTTTCTTTGGCACAAAAAAATGTCAAACATTTCAGCCCAGTATTGAAGAAATTTATAGAATCAAATATCTTTATTTTCCTTCCTGGAGTTTGCGATACTGGAAAATTTAGTATGTCAGAAATAAGGAATGGCATTTTTTTTAGTAGTGGAAACATGCAGTGCCAGTTTCATGTGATATTAAGTAGAGGATGATCTTGAAATGTGGCACAGGCATTTTTGCTATTAAAACTCTCAATTGATTAGGTTTCCAGATTGTGCTATAAAGATGTTTTTGATATTGTGTACATCCCCTTTTCAGTCTGTTTTCATGTCACACCAAACTGTAGACCAGTACTCCTTAAAATAACATTTCAACAACATTTGCAGTTGACATGACAGCAAATGGGGAATCAGATGAAGTTGAAAACTGAGAGAGAAGGAAATGTAGTGGAACAATTTAACAACTTCACGTGTCTGGGAGGAGGATGGTTGAGGAGAAGGGAAGTCTGAATGAGGAGTTCAGAGCTAGAATCAAAGGGGCAGCAGCCATCTGGCACAGTTTATCTGGAGTAGCATGTGACATAAGAATGCCAAAGAAGCTGAAAAGTAAGGTATACAAAACAATGGTGTTAACGGTAGTTCTGTACAGTAAATAAACCTGAGCAATGAAGGTAGAGCACTTGAGGAAGCTAGAGGTGATGGAGATAAAGTGCCTGAGATAAGTGGTAAGATGCACACTGTGGGACAGATGAAGAAATGTAGCTTCAATAGTAGAGGTCGTCAAAGATAACAGACTACTGGGTTTGGGCACATGCACAGGAAAGCAGAAGTTGATTTGGTAAAAAAGATTTGAACAAATCAGGAAGACGAAGACAAGCAGAAATTATGTCCAGCAAAGAGATGGATAGATTGAATGAGAGAAAATGTGCGACAGTCAGACATGATTGTTGAAGAAGGTAGGGCAGTGGAATTGAGTTGAAAGAGGTGGTGACAGTTGATGTGACATCCTGACTCCATGTAGAAAAGAGGAGATGATGGGGTTGATAGTGATTTCAGCAGCATTTTCCCCTTCTTTTGACATATCAAAACATTTGGCCATGGGAAGTATTACTTTCTGTTTTGCTTAAAAAGTTCAGATTTTTGTAACTTTTATAAGGGCTATCAAGTTTTTATTTTATGCCTACTATTTTATATACAACAGTTTTTTTTAACTTGTTACATTTAAAAATGGTGCTTTGCAGTGTTACCTTACATCACCTTATTAAAACTTTATCACTGAGCCACTTTTTTCATAGTTTATCCAGTTCATTAATACATATCCAGTTTTGTAGAAGTACCATTACTGTTATTGTACTTGCTGGTGCTTTTGGAACTGATATTCTGGAAGATAAATGCATTTGCAAATAATTCTAATTACAAATGTATCTATCTATCTACTAATTTATTTACTGGCATTTGTGTACTGGGAAAGTCCAACTGAGTAGTAACCCTTTTCAGTGGAGGCCTGGGGCAAAGATCTCCAAATTATTATATAAAATATATAGGTACAGTACAGGCAGTTTTTTTTTTTTGTACATGACAGTTGACAAAATAACTGGATTACGTAGTTAATTATGAATTCAGTATATTGTAATGACGTAAAGAAACATGTTTATACATAGACACACCTTAGTATGTATTGAATGATATAGGTTCTAAAGTACTTATTAGGCTACTGATTTGTTATGACATTACAAAGTCTAGCCCTTCATTCTCTTGGTAGTTTCTAGCCCTTATGTTTTGCTTATGAAAAAGAGGAAAGCCAAGCAAGGGTTATGTGAGGACATTTACATGTCCCTCCTATCTGTGAGGGACAAGGGTGCCAAACCAGGAGTGAATTTGCGGTTACCCATCCATTCATCCAAATTGCATTTAAAAAAGGAGTGGAAGATGGTTCCACATAGAAGCAGTATCTCTGTGATATGTCCCACCAACATGTTTTATTTATTTTGCAAAACAGATTGAGAGCCCTTGAGTAGGTGTTTGCAATACCATTAGACTTAAATGAGTAATAGACCTATCAGAATAGAGTATGTTGAAGGGCTATTTGCAAGGTAGAGGTTGCTTCCCAGTATCTTGTTATGATACTAAGAAAAGGGACAAGGCTTTGAGATTGTCTGCGTAGTTTTTATGATTTACTCCCCTTTTTTTTTTTCGTGCAAAAGCATTGTGGTCATTCCACTTGTGACAAATGTTTGGATGCACATATACTGTAAGGGGCATTATACTCAATGATTGGCCTAATGAGTGCAGTGAACAGTGAAATGATTGCAACCCTGGACCTGGACTTAACACCTTTAGATATAATCTGTGCAATAAAAAGGACTTCCTTACAGCAATGGATGCATGGTGATCAAAGGGTAGTTCTTGTTGACATAGTTTCCTAGATCCCTAAGTACGGGACCAGTTTTTTAATGGGTGTGTTGTCAGTGTGATAGTTATAAGGGGAGTCATGCTTTAAGAAAGATATGATTATACACTTTTTGGCATTTAGTTTCAGTCTATTGTTTTTGACACTGCCATTTGTTTGGGACAGGCCCCCATAGAGGATCTGTGTGTCCTAAGGAGAGTTTATGTTGGCACAAACTTTGCAGGCATTAATAACCGCAAGCATGGTTACACATCACTGTAAGAAATCTAACCCAAGTTAGAAATCAAAACATCTGCAAAGCAATTCTCAATGCTAACAAAATAAAATACCATATATTCACCTCAGATAACTCTCTGTTCCTTGAAAATACTAGCAACAGTAACTATGCTGATCAGGATGGTGGACTAGGTGGGCTGTAGGCATTCTTTTTTTGCTGGTGTACACTGAGAAGTGCAAAAGTGCTCTTGCTGTGGCTGGCGTTTTACCAGAAGTGACCTTGTTACTCATTTCTCCTGCATCCAGGAGAGTGAAATTTTGTTTACATTTAAAATTTCTGCTAAAATTTGTTTTTACTTGGTAGTTCTTGGAGGAAAGTCTAGTTATGCAGTAATTGTTGCTTTGTAAGATCTGAGGAATAGTAAAGTTTAAATTGATTGGCTCTTTTTAGCTTTTGTGTTTGTTAAAATAGCAGTGTTTGCTTGCTTCTCTGCTGTATTTTGCTGGGCTACACTGAGCTGTTCATCGCACAGAGGGCAGGAACAATTCCCTGTGTACCTCTTTACTAAGCTGTTAAAACGTCAAGTTTGTGACCCCATTGCCAAATTAATATCAAGTTTCTGTGTGTAACCCTTCTTTCAGCCGTTATTGTTAATCTTCCCATCTAACTCTAGGCATCAGTTGGCTGTTAAGTAGTACCTGCCTGACTCCCTGCAAGAAATAAATTCACTTGGTCAACATGGATGTCAAGTCAGCTTTTGTCCTGTCATTAGCCAGTTTCATTGCACTGGATGTTAGGAAGAATAGTCTGATGCTCACAGACAGTGAATTAGTACCGGACATTCAAAATACAGTCTTTGTGAATTTCTGGTATTTTATCACCAAGGACAAAAACCTTGCACTTAAAAGAAAAATCTGTGAGCACCATACAGCACCATCTACATATATACATGTATCCACCAAACCAACATATGATGGGGGTGGTTAAAAAATAACTTCCAAAAACTCCTAGATCTGGAAGGGTCAGGTCTCAGCACAAATATTCCACATCACCAGGCTCTCACATAGCAAAGAGTCCCCAGCCTTTGTGTCAGAAGCCTTCTACAACCACAAGCTCAGAAAATGTAATTAAAAATGTACTAATAATCGGGGACACCATTGTTAGCTAGAAGGACACTGTGCTCATGAGGTTGGACAAGGATTGAGCTACAGTTACTTGTCTCTCCAGCCTCCGGATTCATGATGTCTCAAAGGTCCATCACTTCCTGACACTGGGCAGATGCGTGAATATGACTTAGCGGTTGTCTGTGTGGGAGTGAATGACTTGCAGTGCTCAACCCTGAGAGGTGTACAGAAATATATGTTGGATCTCACCTTGCAATGCTGGCCACTGTCCTTGAGTGGAATCCTACCTTCACCCTAAATGAAGCCTAAATATAAACACAAGGTAATTGATTTCAGTAATTTATTAAGTGGTTGATGTCATTCTCTGTGGTCTGGTATATGTCGATCTGGAATGAGATGGAAGGTAGGCCAACCTGCTTTGCTAGAGATGGATGACATCTCTCGCAGCATGGCTTCCTGTTACTGGTGAAAGCAGTTGCTGCCCCTGTAGTACATTTTTTTGGCTAAGTCAGACTATGTGATATTTCAGCATAGTAAACAGTGACATTGCCAATTCCAGTTCTGACCAAATCAGGGGTGCTGTTCTCAGTGTCAGGTTTTACCAACACTAGCTGATCTTGAGGCTCTCCTGCTTCTAGAATGCATCCAGGTCTCTTGTAACCAAGACTTTGCTTCATTATAAGGATAGTACTCCCTTCCTACCTGGATTCAATGTTTACCATGCCTTCAGACTTGAGAGAGACTGCAGAGACATCACCATTTTTTCAGAGATAACACCTCTAGGCAAATCCCCTTCTGAGCATATTGAACTCCAGTTTGCATTTAATCGGAATAACTTTCAATTTATAGCCTACTATATAACACTGCCCATGTCTCCAGTAGACTGTGATAGATTCTTAAGTGCACTTAATGAACTATACTTATCAAAAAGTACCTTTATATTTGGTAATTTTAGTTATCCTAGTTGGATATGCCTAAAAATGTCTAGACCTAGTAAAAGTAACTATTTTATAGTTAACCAGCCCACTAGAGGCTGAAACATTATGGACCTTGTCCCAAAGTTGACCCCAAGTATGCCAAACCTTTAGTCTCCATGCCGGGGTAAGTCAGACTACAAATTAGTAACCACCTTCTTTAAAGCCAAGAACACTGCATCAATGGGCCAAGGCAGTATCTCAGGATAACTTCTAAGTTGCATGAAACATGACCTATTAGGCCCTCTGGAATTGCTATTCAGCTGTAGCCTCCAAACAGGCTTTGTGCTTCATGAACAGAGAACAGCAACAGACATCCCTCCACAGAAAGGTGGGCCATCTGCAGACCTTGGAAACTACAGACCAGAAGTCTCACTAGTCTTATATACAAAGCCATGGAAAGAGTTATCATGGAAATGATCAGTAATGATGTAGTAAACCTCCAGACACTAGACCCAACCCAGTTTGATTTCATCAAGGGCAAGTCATGCCTACTTAACTTGGTGAACTACTTTGAGAAGGTTAGCAAAGCAACAGATGAGGGCAAAATGGTTTACACTGCCTACCTTGACCTGGCTAAAGCATTTGACACAATATCCCACTTGTCCATTGTTGACAAACTCAACAGGTTAACTACAAACCCATATGTCACCCAGTGGATAGTTAACTGGCTCACAGACAGGACCTAGGAAGTTAGAATTAGGGAGACCACTTATACAAGGAGGCCAGCCACAAGTGGAGTCGCTCAGGAATCAGTCAAACTGGTTCTTGTTGACATTTACTTTTCTGAAGTCAAGACCAATGTCAGTGGTCTCTGGATGACTAAATTTGCAGATGACTGCAAATTAGGAGGCATCATTAAATCCCATACCAACACAAATGTTCTCCAGGAAGGGCTGACACAGATAAACAACTGGTGTCAGAGCCATGGATTAAAACTAAATGCCAAGAAATGCATAATAGTATCCTTAAGGAAGTCATCCATCCCTGGTAACTGTCATATTGACAACTCACCCCTTTGAGCTGAACCAGTAGTCCTGGACTTAGGGACACACATAGTAATCTAGGCTTTGACCATCACGTGCCTAGAGTAGTGAGGAAATCATTCTGTGCTGTGCAACTTAAAAACAGAGGTATGGAGTACAATGCCCCTTTGGTATTTACCTAACCAGCCATATCCAACAGTTGGAGCATCCACAGAGGTTCCTCACCAAAAGAATACAGGGAGTAAGTAAAATGTCCTATGTAGTCCACCTCAGTGCCTTATCCATGTATCCTGTCTCCCGCAAGCTGTTGAGGGGAAATCTATGCCTGGTGTACAGGGCATTGTCAGACCCCACTCTGATGGACCTCCTGCATATCCACAAAACAAACAGTACCAGAATTACACATTCTAAAGATGTAAACCTTGCCTGTGATATAAATAGGACCTGCAGGAGCGAGAGGTATGTATCCAGAGACTACCCCATCTATGTAACAGGCTCCCCATCCATGTGGAGCAGAATTCTTCCCTAACCCAACTCAAGTAACTTGGACAATTGGATAGGAAACGGGAAATTCATCCCTGGCTAATGAACCATGTACATGTTGCCTGTGTCTATCTCCCAGGTGTCTGCTTACACTTATCAAGGGTAACAGAACTTGTCAGAGATTTGGGATGCATGGCTAGGCTTAAAAAGGCCATTGTGGTCATTAGCCTAGTAAACACCTATGAACCTTTATCAAAAGATGTTAGTTCTCTTTCTGTACTTTGCCTAATAAGACTAGGTATTCAGTATAGTGCCCCATTAAGGATGCAGTTAGAAAGGCCCCAAACATTCCTGATGAAAAAGATTATTGATCTAAATTCCCATAACTATCAAGACAGACTGGAACTCCTATCTGAAAATTCTGTCTTAATAGACTCCTGTGTGAAGATCTTTGGCTTATATTCTGTGCTAAATGAAAGAAATACCGGCTTGCTGGAATTCGGCAATAAAGGTTCCACAGATCCTCTGATATTCACCACTGATATTTATTCCACAACAACACTGCACACACAGGTCTACATGCAACGAAACAACATAAACCATAAAACGGAAAGTTTAGCGCTTTCATCTGCATAAAGCAGACTTCCTCAGAACAATTCTTATTTACACATCCTCATTATTTAAACATCATTTGGCGCCAAAAACAGTTGTGAATTCCTTAAATTTAAAGGCATATACATAATCTCCTTCTTAAAAGTTATACTTGTACTAGGGATTCAAAACTTCTCTTATTCAGTTAAATAAATACTTCTATTAAAACTTTTATAAGAATATGTTCTTTAAAACCATAATTAAATAACAAAATAATATAATATAATATATGATGATTATATAGAATGATTTTATTAGCATTAAGCCTTTTTTAAAACATGACACATAGATAGGTAGACACTTAGAATTTAGTAGTGTTTTTATGCTGTGCCATAACACCCTCCATACTATAGACAGCATTTCATGCTGTGGAACAGTATTATTGCAAATTTTAAATAAATTATCATAATCATGTATTATATATATATATATAGTTTAGTATTGTATTAAAAATGTAAATATTAATATTATCAATTATAATAATCACTTATTATATGTATAGTATTTATAAGGAGAATTTTATATTATATTATATTATTTTGTTATTTAATTATGGTTTTAAAGAACATATTCTTATAAAAGTTTTAATAGAAGTATTTATTTAACTGAATAAGAGAAGTTTTGAATCCCTAGTACAAGTATAACTTTTAAGAAGGAGATAGTGCAATTTAATTATGTATATGCCTTTAAATTTAAGGAATTCACAACTGTTTTTGGCGCCAAATGATGTTTAAATAATGAGGATGTGTAAATAAGAATTGTTCTGAGGAAGTCTGCTTTATGCAGATGAAAGCGCTAAACTTTACGTTTTATGGTTTATGTTGTTTCGTTGCATGTAGACCTGTGTGTGCAGTGTTGTTGTGGAATAAATATCAGTGGTGAATATCAGAGGATCTGTGGAACCTTTATTGCCGAATTCCAGCAAGCCGGTATTTCTTTCATTTAGTTTTATTCATTCATCAGCGTTTCCAAGTTATATTCTGTGCTGTCAAAGAACCCCATGCTTATGGATCTCTTATACCTTTACAAGATGAACAGCTACACAAGCACCTGCACCAAGAATATCAACCTGCACATTGGAAGGATAGATTAATTACATCATGTTTTCCCCATTTCTGCAGCATATTGACCATGCACATTAAGCAGAGTGGTATCCTTACTTCATGTAAGGCTAACCTTGATGATTGGGTATGTAGCTGCACGTTCATCCCCAGTTTGACATATTTTGCCCTCCTGGAAATGTGGGTGTGGGGGATACATTGTGAACATTGTATTTGTCAAGGCGCACATGATCTTCAGACCTATTTGCCTTGTAGCTCCTGTATTCAATAAAATTTATCTAAAAAAGATTGTGCATAACAAAAGTACTTTCAGATTTATGTAGATATAATTTATGCAGTATGATTTCTATTGTATAACAGTATGTATAAACTTAAATGATTTCTGCAGTATGATTTTATTGTATAACAGTATGTGTAAACTTAAAGAAACTTTTTAAGAGTCAAATATTGCAGCAGATTACTATAAAAAAACTCCTGAGAACTCTGTTGCCTATGAGGAATCATTCAAAGAAACTCTGTATAATTGTATTAAGAGCTGCACCTACCCAGATTAAGCACAGGATCAACTTGGAAAAAAAAGCCTCCCTGGTGGAATTCCAACATCAGTAGGTCCTGTAATAAAATGAAGAAATTCATGGCAAAAATTAGGATGTACAATGCCGAACAAGTTAAAAAAAAAATCCCTCATCAACCTAAACAAGCAACTCAAGTGGCTAATCAAGTCTGCCAAAGCCAAATTTGAGGTAAAATTAGGCTCCCAGACCAAGGTTAAACACAAAGCTTTCTTCAGCTGTGTCCATAACTTCAAAGTCAGTACACAGCAATGCACTGAATTAATTGTAAATGGTGGTAGCAATGTGGAGCCAGAAATTGTGTCAAACTTACTGGCCAACAGATTTAGCTCCAGTTTTACCCCTCCCTCCCCACCAGATGCCCGTTAGGAAATACTCATAGCTATAACTCTCCCAACTGTCACTAGAGCTCAGGTAATCATGGCACTGTTCAAGGCCTAGAACATTGCATTGCATTGATGGGTCCCAGTAAAATCCCAGGATTCCTCCTTAATAGCATGAAACATAAGTTTTCAGGCTCATTAACATCATTATTTACCCCAGCCTCCAAACAGTCTTCATGCCATATGAATGGAGGATTGTAGTTGTTATCCTGCTGCACAAGGGTGGACCCAGGGAATTCTTGACCTATAAGCCTGACAAGCCTGATGTACAAAGCTATGGGGAGAATAATCACGGATATCCTAAATGATGACATGAGTAGCCTACAAACATTGGACTCAAATCAGTTTGGGTTTGTCAAGGGCAGGTCTTGTTTACTCAGCTGGGTGAACTTCTTCGAGAAAGTCACCAGAGCTTGCCAAGGCATTTGGCATAACACCCCATTCAGGCATTGTAAAAAAAGCTCACTAAACTAGGTATCAACCTCTACACCATCCACGGGATAATCAGATGTCTTACAGGCAATTTTCAGGAATTTAGCACAGGAGAATATGCCTCCACAAAATGATGGGTTACTAGTGGGGTGCATGAAGGCTCAGTGCTGGGGCCGCTTCTATTTGGCATCTACTTCTCTGAGGTCAAGGCTAACATCAAGGGCCTCTGGCTGACCAAGCTTGCAGGCAGTTGCAAATTGGGGGCAGCCAGTGAATCCCCCCCAACAAAGTTACTAATATTTTCCAAGAAGGCCTGACACAGACTACTAACTTGTGCCAAAGTCATGGTCTAAAACTAAATGACAAACAGTGTATCATAGTGTCTTTCGGAAAGTTGGTCCCCCCAGCAAACTACTACATTGACAATGCACCCCAAAGAGTAGACAACAGTAGTCAGGAATTTGGGAATGCATGTAGAAAGGGATTTGACATTTGAACATCATGTATACTGTAGAGAGAACTTGTGTGTTTCACAACTTATAAGCAGGGTATGGTATCTAGATCCATACAGTATATGTCATTGTTCTGTTGTATTCTTCTCTGATAAGATCAGTCATTGAGTACAGTGCCCTCTTCAGTAGTATGTACCTGGACAAGCATGATCAATTTCTGGACCATTCACATTGGTTCCTCACTAAAAGAAAACATGGTGTGGATAATATGTCCAGTGTGGACCACCTCAGGGCCTTGTCCTTATATTCATTCTCCTACAGGCTGCTGAGAGATGACGTATGCTTGGCCTACAAAGCATCCTCCAGTCCAGCCCTAATGGACCAGTTGCACATCTGTAAAACAAACAGGATCAGGAACACCTGATTCAGGGACCTAAACCTTGCCTGCAACATAAATAGAATATGCTGCAGAGACAGGTATGTGTCTTGGAGACTTTGCCTTCTCTGGAACAGGCTTCCTATCCATGTGAAGCAGAGTTCACCCCTACAGTTTTCCAAGCGAAACTTGGATCAGTGGATGGGGAACCATAACTATACTCCTGGTCCAGCACCTATGTCTTTGTGAGAGAGGAAGTTTGTAAATGCTCTGCCACCCATGTCCAAGTATATATACCCCCACAAAGCCCTTGAAAACAAATACATATCAAATTTTATTGGGAAGCATGGATAGGCTTAAAAAGGCCCCTTGAGTTGATGGCTTAGTATTGTGCTATGTTTCTACGATAATATGTAATACTTTATATAAAAAAAAAAAAAAGGAAGAGTATTATGGGCTTGTGACCTTAACAGTATAAATAAATAAATGAATAGAAACATACAGCAAATGTACTAAAAAAGGTCATTTTAAAGAAAGAATGTTATGTGTTGATTTATTATTTATCTATTTTCTGTTTACTGGGAAGGTCTAACTGGAATAAAGTCCTTTTTCAGCAGAGTTCTGGGGTGAAATGCTCCACATTTATCAACAGATTGATATATATACATAAAAATACAGCTACATGCTATCAGGTTCATAGGTTCATACTAGGCTATCTGCCCTAGGGCATTTATAAGCTTAGCCAGAATGTGTTTGGCTTTCGCCACCCATTTTAAATTAATTTTGCTATGCCCTTTTTCGAGGTTAGTATACTGTGCCTCTGTCTAACAGTGACACAGAAGTGATACCCAGGCTAAACCTACAATCTCCCATCCACTCATCAAGATTCCTCTTGAAGAGAGTCAATGAGGGACTCTGCCTAACCTGGACTGGGATTTTATTCCAGAGTGAAGGGAGCCTCTGGGTTATGAATCTGTCCCTCCAGCATGTCCTATTTATTTCAGTGCTGAGGTTCAAGTCTCGAGCGTGGCTCGATGGGATTTGGATTTTCTGAGGTGCAGCATGTCCATTAATTCCGGGTTGGACATGGCTTTATACGTCAGGCACAGATCGCCCCTGAACAGGCGGTATGCCACTGAGTAGAGCTGGAGTTTCTTTAACCGGGCAGCATATGGCATCTGTTTGAGCCCTTTGATCCTCTTGGTGAGGTACTTTTGGGGTCTTTCCAGTTGCTGCAGGTGTCTAGTAAGGTACATCCCAAAAGGGGCATTGTAGTCAATTATGGGCCTGATGAGGGATGAGTAAAGAGGCACGATGACCTCCCCTGATCTAGATGTGAATCCCTTCATGATTAGGTGGGCTATATAAAATGTTTTTCTAACCACTTTGGCCACGTGGTTGCCAAATGAGAGACTGCTATCAACTTGGGTCCCCAGGTCCGAATGACTTCTTCTGTACTTAATGGATTACCACCTATGTGGTAATTTGTGGGCACTTTGTTTTTGCCAAAGGGGATGATTATACACTTTTTGGCGTTTAGCTTGAGGCCATGGCTCTGGCACCAGTTGTCTCTTTCTATGAGGCCCTTTTGGAGGATGCTTGTGTTGGCTGGAGAGTCGATTATGGCGCCCAGTTTGCAGTCATCTGCGAACTTGGTTAGCCACAGTCCTTCCGTGTTGGCCTGTACCTCCGAGAAATGTATAACGAACAAGAGAGGTCCCAGGACTGAGCCTTGTGGGATGCCACTTGTAACTGGTTTGGAGTCTGACATGGCTCCAGCAATTCTAACCATGTGTGTTCTGTCCTTGAGCCAGTTTGCAACCCATCTAGTGACATAGGGGTTCATATTTAAGCTGGTGAGCTTATCTATAATGCCCGAGTGGGGTATTGTATCGAAGGCTTTTGCGAGATCCAGGTAGGCTGTGTGGACCACCTTCCCCTCGTCAATGGCCTTGATGACTGTTTCAAAGAAATCAACCAGGTTTAAGAGGCAGGATCTGCCCTTAACAAAGCCGAACTGGGTAGGATCCAGTGTCTGTAGGTCCCCAATATCTTTATTTATGAGGTCCATGACGATCCTTTTCATAGCTTTGCAGACCAAGCTAGTCAGGCTTATGGGGCGATAGTTTCCAGGATCCGTGGAGTACAAAGTACAGGTAGGTGTACATGCATGAGGGAAAAAGCTTTACAGTAGCTTATTTAAACATAATTTAGAAACAGAGCATGGACAAAACTTGCATCGATATGTAGCATTTTGAACATTCATTAGAAATAGACACTGACTTGTAAATAGCAAAGAGGTAGATAATATTGCGCAAAATACTTGAACATTACCTATGATTTATCGCAATTAAAATAATGAAAATGAAAAGGCAGCTTAACTATGTAAATATTAGGAAGGGGGAAGGTGGTTGTTAATGAAATATAGTTATGACATGTCAGTAGTAGAGCATTATGAATATATTGTAACATTTAACATTGAGAAGTGAAGTAATTAGGAAAAGTGAGCCTCAATGAGCCAATAGTGGCTTGGAATTTGATTGAATTTGTTATACCCCTGTAACTCCTCCATGCACTAGCTGATTGGTAATCATCATTTCAGCATCCCGTATGTAACCCAGGTATTATTCCAGGGCAATTTGGAAGAGTGAGACCTGATACTGAAAGTCCTGACGTTTCAAACATTAAAACTGTGATTCGTTAAAATAAGAATGATTTCCCAAACTCGCTGTTATACCTTTAGATCGTTTTTGGGGGTGAGACTGTGCTCCCTTCACCCCCTTACTTACAATACAAATGCTTGGTGTCAGAGCCATGGCTTAACACTCAATACCAGTAAATGCATCATAGTACCTTTTGGGAAGTCTTGCACCCCAGGTAACTATGTCATCTATAAAACACCCTTAAAAGTTTATTCACTAGTCAGGGATCTGGGAATTCATGTAGATAGTAAACTAGCCTTTGACCAGCATGTGTCCAAGGTAGTAAGAAAATCCTTCTTTGCTGCTCAACTTGTAGGCAATGCATGGCATCCAAGTCCATAGAGGTCATCATACCACTGTACTCAGCCCTCATCAGACCCATCATAGAATATAATGCCTGCCTCCTTTAGTGCGTACCTGACCAGGTGGGTCTACTTCTAAATTTTGAACTTTTAAAACATCGACTTTATTATGGTCAAGACCCAATAAATCGAGGTTTTGAAACTTCGAAATTTAAATTAAAAAAAAAAAAATCTTTTTTTTTTTTTTTTTTTTTTACACCCCCTGCTAATTAAATGTACCACTCCAAGATCGCACTACAGTGAGGAAAACAGCAAATATACTGTTCTTTGCTATATGGCGATCCCCATTTAAATATTTTGAATTTTCAAAACTTCGATCTTATGGTCTCGACCATAAGAAAGTCGACGTTTTGAAAGTTCAAAATTTAGAGATAGACCCAACCAGACACATGTAGCAACTGGAGCATCCACAAAGATTCCTTACAAGAAGAATACAGGGAGTAAACACAATGTCCTATGCTGATCATCTCAAAGCCCTATCTGTTTACTCTGCATCATGCAGACTTATGAGAGGTGATCTTTGCCTGGCATACAGGGCATCCCTGGACCCTGTTTTGTTGAAGCATTTGCACATCTGCAAAACAAACAGCATCAGAATTACTACATTAAAAGACCTAGATTTTGCTTGTGACATAAATAGGACAGTTTGAAGAGGCATTCCATTTTCTGAATCAGGATCCCCATCCATGGGAAGTAGAGTTCCTCCCTATCCCTTTTTAAGCGCAACTTTAGACCAATGGATGGGTAATCTGAAATTCACCCTCTGTCTGGCTCTTATGTCTGTGATGGAGAAAGGCAGTCACTAAGTCAACACCTATAGAAATCAAATTTGTGAGTCACATTTGAGTTGCACAACTAGTCCTATAAGGGTCCCTCATGGTCATTAGCCTAGTATACACCTACATATACTGAGACTGCTGTACCTGAAAGAAGGGGAAATACTCTGACATAGCACAGTGTTGAGTAAGTAAGTATTCCCCAACTGGACATAAGCTTTCCCTGTTCCGGTGGTCTCACTTAACCGTCCTCATTGTCAGCAGGCATCCATTATCCTTAAACAAGATAACTGCACTATTGCAATTAAATTAAAATGCCATGCAAGTTACAACAGCACAATTATGTTTGAATATTTTGGGCATTATTTATTTATTTATTGTCATTTGTTAACCGGGTTGACCCAGCAGTGCCAAATGGCCCATTTTTAGTGGAGACCCAAGGAGAAAAGCTCCAATTGCAATTACAAACATAAAAAAAAAATTACATTACAATAAAAATTTATACAAGAGGAGACCAGATTGCTCCAATTGCAGTTACAACATTAAAAATGGAAATTACATCGCAATGAGAATTTATACAAGAAAAGATGTTAACACAAATATAAGGTTTAGTACAAATTTTTGTACAAGTTTTTGTGTAAATGTATATACATATGTATCCGTATAGTGTCGCAAGGGAGAAACAACATTATTCACTTGTAGTGGAAGTTGGTTTGATTTGCTAAGAAGAGGAGCAAGAAGAGAAGGAGAAAAGGTGGTGAGTATAGAGAAGTGGTAATTAGGAAAGAAGGTAAGTGGGGTCAGGTTGGAGCTAGACAGGGACAGGACCAGGTGTTCTGTAGGTAGTGTTTGAGTGCTTGAGTGCTAGTTTGAATTGGGACTTATGGGGGATACTTCTAATATTATGAGGAAGGGAGTTCCAGGAGTGAGCAACTGAATATTTATATAATGACCTGCCAGTGTTTTTCAATGGTTGTAGATGTCCAGAAGATATTTGTCTAATGAACGGAGTTGACGGCGGGGGTTATATTGTAATACAATATTAGAGATAGAGGGACAGGATGTTGGTTTATAAAGAAGAGAGTGAGTTATATGCAGTTGTGGGAGGAGAAGATGTTTTGGGAATTCAGGCTATTGCAAATATTTAAGAGCAAGGCAGTGGTGGGATTTATAGGAGAGGTTTGCGGCAAATTTGGCTATTTTATTGGAGGTTTGTTCTAGTTTGCTGAGAAGAGATGATTGAAGGTTAGTAAGGACTGGGGCTGCATAAAGTAGACAGGGTAAGAGGAGAGATGAGGCTAGGGAGGGTTTTGAAGAGGGAGAAAGAAATTTCTGATTTTGGTATAGGAGGCCAAGTTTTTGGTGTTTTTTTTTTTATACAAAGATTAATGTGTTATGTTGAATTTAAGCTCATCGTCGATGGTGACACAAAGCAATTTGGTGTGTGGTTTGGGTCTGATAATGGTGGTGGTGTTGAGGGAGGATCTATGCTGTACAAGGTTTTTAGGAAGGAATAGCAAAAGTTTCATTTTTGGGGGTATATTATTAACTGATTGTCAGTGAGCCAGATCTTGATGGGAGTGAAAGTGTCTTAGATTTGAGAAAGGAGTTTAGGGATGGTGTGGGCTGTGGTTATGAGGGTGGAGTCATCAGCATATTGTAGAAGAGTTGAGAGGTTAGTAGCGGAGTGGAAGTTGTTAGTAAAGATATTGAAGAGAGAGGACCCAGGATAGAGCCTTGGGGAATACCGGTGGTGATGGGCAGAAAAGGAGAGGTAGTGGATGTTCATCGTGTTACCCTGCTGCAGTCATCACACTTGGGTTATCTTGCCGTCAGGCGGTCCCACAGTCGGCCCGAATTCCAAAGTCTTGGTCCAGCATTGGTTGCTGTTGCTTCTTCCCTGACATCAGTGCGCCAGGGGTATATAAGAGGCATCCAACAGCATTTTCTTCAGTCTTTCTTGCCGCGCGGTGCCCGAAGCAGAAGCAGTTCGCAAGTGCCAGTCGGCCGACACCTGAGATTTTCGATTTGAATTTCAGTCCGAAGTCTTCAATAAAGCTAAGTACCCCGTTGGGGAACATTTTCTTGCCTCAGTCCAATGTCAGAAAAAGTTAACAATTGCCTTTCTTGTGGGAAGCAGATACCTCATAAGGACTTCCATTCCTATTGTATTCCTTGCCTAGGCCCAGACCACAACGTCACAGGTTGTCGGTTTTGCGCTAGGTTTAATAAACGCACTATCAAACGCCGTTTTGACTTCGCACAGCATTACTTTAGTAGGAAATTTAATTATATCATGCCGTCGGAGCAGCCAACGACCGCAATTCATAAGAAACTCAAGGATAAGGACAGGCAGCCTAGGAATAAGCCAGACCCCGAGGCGTCAGCTGGGCCTGTCGCCGGTTCTCCGGTTTTCAGTGAGGTGCCTGCCCAGCCCCTGACGACCGCAGAGCTGGAACCCCAGACAGCTGCCGACTCCCAAGCGGAGTCTACTAGGCCGACGCAGCCATCTACCGAAACCAGAGCAGAATTAGACACCGGTGCAGAGGAAACACCTTTGGTTGCAGAAGGTGTCTTCTGACCGACTACACTCACCATTAAATCTTATGCTAAGCTTTAAACTCCTTTAAAACCTAAGAAAACTGTTCATCAGTCTACAGGTCAAGGCCCCATGCCTAAGAAACAGATGCTTAAAGGAGTACCGCACCCACAGACTCAAAAAACATATTTAAAACATCATGGCATGATGTTTCCTACACTTTAACAGCACTCTGGGGTTATTTACAGGATTTTAAATATTTTTATATGTAATTACAGACTCTGACCACCTGGAGTACAGCATATTGACGTGGTTTGGATAAATCAGGTTGCCACTCAGTATCCCACAAGTCATTGTTTTGTTCAGAAATGTTACATCATGCAGGCCTGCATTTGCCTAAAGCTCTTGTCATTTCAAAGATGTTGCATGCATATAAAGTTCTTAGTAAAATAGAATAGTTAAAGTAACATTCCTTGCTGTTGAATGACTACTTAAAACTGAAACAGTGCAAATGTCACAGAACACACAGAAAGTGCTGTTTACTGCTGCCTTTTTTCTAATTTAGTTTAAATGGCACTAATTTGTGAGACAATGAATTCCAGTTCTTTTACTTCAACCCTCCCCCGCAACACCTAGCTTCCCTGGCTGTCAAAGTCCTGAGGGTAATTTGACTTTGTAATTTCATTGACTGGCAGATCTCAGCAGGGTGCTTGACTCATGCAAGTGAATCTTTGCTCTAGCATTTCTTTTGTTACAGGGGACATTTTTTATTGCTGCACTGTAGCCAAGGCCTTACTTTACTGCATTAGCATCCAGTTTGTATAGCAACTTCTGTAACATCTTCCACCAGGGAGCTAAATAAAATTTAAAATATTAAACCATTTTAGATCTTTATTAGTTTAAGTCTCTAAGGTATCACTTCATGCTTCCACCTTGCTAAAAATGATTTACATGTGCAAAGTGTGTTTGGTATTCAGTGTTTGCCTACATATTTTTTACTGCACTGGTTGGTTTGCAAAAACACTTTGCAGTGTCCCTGGATTTGTCTTTGTACATACAAACCACATTGCTATATTTTCCCCTTCTTTTCGTGTCTCCAGAAGTCACTTCTGACAAAATAATTTTTTTAATAAAGGATATCAAGGTTAATTTACCTTGAATCAGATAATGGATCACACTGGAAAGAATCACTGTAGAAATATTTGTGCTTGGACTAAATCCCTTACTAAATATTTGCCAGACTACAGTTGAATTGGTGCTATGGCTTTAATTATCCACCATTACATACCAGTTTTTCAGTGTAGTGACAACCTGCCTTGCCCATATACCTTTAGACATGAATATGCATCTACTCCTGTTCATGTATGTGAATTCATCTTCATACTTACGGTGTTGAAGCTACACTGAATTCTAGGTGCTTGATCAGGTTTCACATGGGGCTTGGTTAAAGCTACTCTCAGGTTAAGCCACTATGAATATGTTGCACTGCCACCTCGGATACGAGGGTAATTTAATTTTTTTACCCGCACTGCACACTAGCGGTATCCGATGCAAATACAAGAGAAGTATGCAAGCTACAGACCAAGTATCAATTGCCATGCAGAATGTACAACTAAAAAATACCAAATGTCTGTGTTTCAAAACATCGCTGTTACTACACTACTACTGAATCAAAGGAACATATTGAAATGTAACAACCTGTTATCAGATGTAATTAAGATTTTTTTTCCGGTGGTAAGTATTTTCCATGATTCTCTGGCTTTTTGGTTTCATTCACTTAACTGGCTACCTGTAGGTTTGCTCTTTCTTAGCAAGTTGCAGTTAATATTTTATCCCTTTGTTTACCTGTTAGTTTGAATGGGCACACTATGAATGTTTCCAGCTGTAGTCCCTTATTAACTGTTGCCTTGCATATCTTGCATAATGCAGATATGACTTCTCCATTGCAATGTTCAGTTCCTATATCAGACAGTATCAAAATGTTTGATTTAAAGTTTCTTACCTTACTATTTTCGGGACAGCAATCAAATATCTTCACCCCCTGTAAAATACAGCAGCTACCACTCATTTCTCATGTTCATCCATTCTTGAGCTAGCATTATCCACATCATAGTGCCATTTGACATCCCAATTTGCCTGTTATTATGCAATACCTGTCCATACAGGATAAGATTAATGCATACACCTAACTATATAGCAGCATTCAAAAATCAGTACTTACATGATGTATTCACATGCTGGCTTTTGGTTACAATGTGCATATGGAGCAAATACTGCATATTGCACTATTGTGACAAGCCTCTGTACCACTTCACGGTAGCCAGCCTCACAGAGGTCCACTCGCACCACAACATTACTTGCAGCTGCAGTCAAATCCACTCATCTCACCACTTTCATAACACTCCTGCAGCTATGCATGCTACCCCAAACATGCCTCCTCTTGCCATTTATGCATTCTGTTAATCTCACTTCTGTCCAGAAAGACCAGTCCCTACAACTGCAGCTGCCAAACAAGTGCCACTACACTGCACCACTTCACGTTAGCCAGCCTCAGACCTCCACTCACCACAACATTACACACATGGTCCACCACAGTTAATGTGATATTACTTCTCACCAACAGTTTAGCATAGTTTCTCCAACTAATGACCTCAGTACAACACAACCACCAGGTCTATACCAATACACGTATTCACAAGTCCTCGGACAAGTAGTGCATATAGGGACTTACTGACATACTGCTAGTCTGCTCTTTCAGCAAGTATTGTCCATATTAACTGCAACCCATGGTTCCACTGATGTCCAAGCTAATGTCCTTCAGTTGTGACAGTCACTTGCTAACACCCTAGCGTAAGGAAAGGCCAAACATGAAAATTCTACTCTAAGCCATGGTCAAAACAAGCAGACACACACACACACACACACACACACACACACACACACACACACACACACAGCAGGGACACACACACACACACACACACACACACACACACACAGCAGGGACACACACACACACAGCAGGGACACACACACACACACAGCAGGGACACACACACACACACAGCAGGGACACGGACACACACACACACACACAGCAGGGACACGGACACACACACACACACACACATCACACAGCAGGGACACACACACATCACACAGCAGGGACACACACACATCACACAGCAGGGACACACACACACATCACACAGCAGGGACACACACACACATCACACAGCAGGGACACACACACATCACACAGCAGGGACACACACAGCAGGGACACAGCATCCGTAATACATAACCAGTTTTGAATCAACTTGACAGTAACTGACTCCATAGATATATGTCCGCTACCAAGCATCCAGACAAAGGATGGCAACATGGTATGAGGCCAAAAACGTTTAATTATGTTACACTTGTTTACTGGGATAGTCGCACTGGATTCATGTCCTTTTGTCAGAGGGCCAGGGAGAAAATCTCCAACAGAAGAAATTACATAGATTACTTAAGTTGTATTACATTACATGGATTATACAAGTTATAGAACATTAGAAAATATAAGACAATGCATTTAGCACACTGTTTTATTAATGTTCCCAAATAGGGAGACGCAGATGGTCCAACACAAGACAAGGTTTTTTGTACAATGGTTTAGTAATGTTCCCAAACCGGGACTCACAGTTCATGGTCAGACAATTACAATTGAGACACAACTGATTGGAAGCAGAGCTTAAGTAATTGCATTATATAATTTTGTCACACACACACACAGCAGGGACACACACACACACACACACAGCAGGGACACACACAGCAGGGACACACACACACACACACACAGCAGGGACACACACAGCAGGGACACACACAGCAGGCACGCACACACAGCAGGCACGCAGGCACACACAGGGACACACAGCAGGGACACACACACACAGCAGGGACACACACACACACACACACACACACACACACACACACACACAGCAGGGACACACACACACACACAGCAGGGACACACACACACAGCAGGGACACACCATCCGTAATACATAACCAGTTTTGAATCAACTTGACAGTAACTGACTACATAGATATAGGTCCGCTACCAAGCATCCAGACAAAGGATGGCAACATGGTATGAGGCCAAAAACGTTTAATTATGTTACACTTGTATACTGGGATAGTCGCACTGGATTCATGTCCTTTTGTCAGAGGGCCAGGGAGAAAATATCCAACAGAAGAAATTACATAGATTACTTAAGTTGCATTACATTACATGGATTACACAAGTTATAGAACATTAGAAAATATAAGACAATGCATTTAGCACACTGTTTTATTAATGTTCCCAAATAGGGAGACGCAGAGGGTCCAACACAAGACAAGGTTTTTTGTACAATGGTTTAGTAATGTTCCCAAACCGGGACTCACAGTTCATGGTCAGACAATTACAATTGAGACAACTGATTGGAAGCAGAGCTTAAGTAATTGCATGATATAATTTTGTCACACACACACACACACACACACACACAGCAGGGACACACACACACACACACAGCAGGGACACACACACACACACAACCAGGGACACACACACACACACACACACACACAACCAGGGACACACACACACACACTCACACACACAACCAGGGACACACACACACACACTCACACAACCAGGGACACACACACACACACACACAACCAGGGACACACACACACACACTCACACACACACTCACACACTCAACCAGGGACACACACACACACACACTCACACACTCAACCAGGGACACACACACAACCAGGGACACACACACACACACACTCACACACACAACCAGGGACACACACACACACACTCACACACACAACCAGGGACACACACACACACACACACACACTCACACACACAACCAGGGACACACACACACACTCACACACACAACCAGGGACACACACACACACACACTCACACACAACCAGGGACACACACACACACACACACACACACAACCAGGGACACACACACACACTCACACTCACAACCAGGGACACACACACACACACACACACACACACAACCAGGGACACACACACACACACACACACACACACAACCAGGGACACACACACACACACACACACAACCAGGGACACACACACACACACACACACACACAACCAGGGACACACACACACACACACACACACACACACACAACCAGGGACACACACACACACACACACAACCAGGGAGACAATGAATTCCAGTTCTTTTACTTCAACCCTCCCCAACACCTAGCTTCCCTGGCTGTCAAAGTCCTGAGGGTAATTTGACTTTGTAATTTCATTGACTGGCAGATCTCAGCAGGGTGCTTGACTCATGCAAGTGAATCTTTGCTCTAGCATTTCTTTTGTTACAGGGGACATTTTTATTGCTGCACTGTAGCCAAGGCCTTACTTTACTGCATTAGCATCCAGTTTGTATAGCAACTTCTGTAACATCTTCCACCAGGGAGCTAAATAAAACTTAAAATATTAAACCATTTTAGATCTTTATTAGTTTAAGTCTCTAAGGTATCACTTCATGCTTCCACCTTGCTAAAATGATTTACATGTGCAAAGTGTGTTTGGTATTCAGTGTTTGCCTACATATTTTTTTACTGCACTGGTTGGTTTGCAAAACACTTTTGCAGTGTCCCTGGATTTGTCTTTGTACATACAAACCACATTGCTATATTTTCCCCTTCTTTTTTCGTGTCTCCAGAAGTCACTTCTGACAAAATAATTTTTTTTTAATAAAGGATATCAAGGTTAATTTACCTTGAATCAGATAATGGATCACACTGGAAAGAATCACTGTAGAAATATTTGTGCTTGGACTAAATCCCTTACTAAATATTTGCCAGACTACAGTTGAATTGGTGCTATGGCTTTAATTATCCACCATTACATACCAGTTTTTCAGTGTAGTGACAACCTGCCTTGCCCATATACCTTTAGACATGAATATGCATCTACTCCTGTTCATGTATGTGAATTCATCTTCATACTTACGGTGTTGAAGCTACACTGAATTCTAGGTGCTTGATCAGGTTTCACATGGGGCTTGGTTAAAGCTACTCTCAGGTTAAGCCACTATGAATATGTTGCACTGCCACCTCTGATACGAGGGTAATTTAATTTTTTTACCCGCACTGCACACTAGCGGTATCCGATGCAAATACAAGAGAAGTATGCAAGCTATAGACCAAGTATCAATTGCCATGCAGAATGTACAACTAAAAAATACCAAATGTCTGTGTTTCAAAACATCGCTGTTACTACACTACTACTGAATCAAAGGAACATATTGAAATGTAACAACCTGTTATCAGATGTAATTAAGATTTTTTTTCCGGTGGTAAGTATTTTCCATGATTCTCTGGCTTTTTGGTTTCATTCACTTAACTGGCTACCTGTAGGTTTGCTCTTTCTTAGCAAGTTGCAGTTAATATTTTATCCCTTTGTTTACCTGTTAGTTTGAATGGGCACACTATGAATGTTTCCAGCTGTAGTCCCTTAACTGTTGCCTTGCATATCTTGCATAATGCAGATATGACTTCTCCATTGCAATGTTCAGTTCCTATATCAGACAGTATCAAAATGTTTGATTTAAAGTTTCTTACCTTACTATTTTCGGGACAGCAATCAAATATCTTCACCCCCTGTAAAATACAGCAGCTACCACTCATTTCTCATGTTCATCCATTCTTGAGCTAGCATTATCCACATCATAGTGCCATTTGACATCCCAATTTGCCTGTTATTGTGCAATACCTGTCCATACAGGATAAGATTAATGCATACACCTAACTATATAGCAGCATCAAAAATCAGTACTTACATGATGTATTCACATGCTGGCTTTTGGTTACAATGTGCATATGGAGCAAATACTGCATATTGCACTATTGTGACAAGCCTCTGTACCACTTCACGGTAGCCAGCCTCACAGAGGTCCACTCGCACCACAACATTACTTGCAGCTGCAGTCAAATCCACTCATCTCACCACTTTCATAACACTCCTGCAGCTATGCATGCTACCCCAAACATGCCTCCTCTTGCCATTTATGCATTCTGTTAATCTCACTTCTGTCCAGAAAGACCAGTCCCTACAACTGCAGCTGCCAAACAAGTGCCACTACACTGCACCACTTCACGTTAGCCAGCCTCAGACCTCCACTCACCACAACATTACACACATGGTCCACCACAGTTAATGTGATATTACTTCTCACCAACAGTTTAGCATAGTTTCTCCAACTAATGACCTCAGTACAACACAACCACCAGGTCTATACCAATACACGTATTCACAAGTCCTCGGACAAGTAGTGCATATAGGGACTTACTGACATACTGCTAGTCTGCTCTTTCAGCAAGTATTGTCCATATTAACTGCAACCCATGGTTCCACTGATGTCCAAGCTAATGTCCTTCAGTTGTGACAGTCACTTGCTAACACCCTAGCGTAAGGAAAGGTCAAACATGAAAATTCTACTCTAAGCCATGGTCAAAACAAGCAGACACACACACACACACACACACACACACACACACACACACACAGCAGGGACACACACACACACACACACACACACACACACACACAGCAGGGACACACACACACACAGCAGGGACACACACACACACACAGCAGGGACACACACACACACACAGCAGGGACACACACACACACACACACACAGCAGGGACACACACACACACACACACACACACACAGCAGGGACACACACACACACAGCAGGGACACACACACACACACAGCAGGGACACACACACACACACAGCAGGGACACACACACACACACACAGCAGGGACACACACACACACAGCAGGGACACACACACACACACACACAGCAGGGACACACACACATCACACATAACCAGTTTTGAATCAACTTGACAGTAACTGACTCCATAGATATATGTCCGCTACCAAGCATCCAGACAAAGGATGGCAACATGGTATGAGGCCAAAAACGTTTAATTATGTTACACTTGTTTACTGGGATAGTCGCACTGGATTCATGTCCTTTTGTCAGAGGGCCAGGGAGAAAATATCCAACAGAAGAAATTACATAGATTACGTAAGTTGTATTACATTACATGGATTACACAAGTTATAGAACATTAGAAAATATAAGACAATGCATTTAGCACACTGTTTTATTAATGTTCCCAAATAGGGAGACGCAGATGGTCCAACACAAGACAAGGTTTTTTGTACAATGGTTTAGTAATGTTCCCAAACCGGGACTCACAGTTCATGGTCAGACAATTACAATTGAGACACAACTGATTGGAAGCAGAGCTTAAGTAATTGCATTATATAATTTTGTCACACACACACACACACACAGCAGGGACACACACACACACACACAGCAGGGACACACACACACACACAGCAGGGACACACACACACAGCAGGGACACACACACACACACAGCAGGGACACACACACACACACACACACAGCAGGGACACACACACACACACAGCAGGGACACACACACACACACAGCAGGGACACACACACACACACACACACAGCAGGGACACACACACACACACACAGCAGGGACACACACACACACACACACACACACACACACACACACAGCACAGACACACACACACACAACCAGTTTTGAATCAACTTGACAGTAACTGACTACATAGATATATGTCCACTACCAAGCATCCAGACAAAGGATGGCAACATGGTATGAGGCCAAAAACGTTTAATTATGTTACACTTGTATACTGGGATAGTCACACTGGTTTCATGTCCTTTTGTAAGAGGGCCAGGGAGAAAATATCCAACAGAAGAAATTACATAGATTACTTAAGTTGTATTACATTACATGGATTACACAAGTTATAGAACATTAGAAAATATAAGACAATGCATTTAGCACACTGTTTTATTAATGTTCCCAAATAGGGACAGATGGTCCAACACAAGACAAGGTTTTGTACAATGGTTTAGTAATGTTCCCAAACCGGGACTCACAGTTCATGGTCAGACAATTACAATTGAGACACAACTGATTGGAAGCAGAGCTTAAGTAATTGCATTATATAATTTTGTCACACACACACACACACAGCAGGGACACACACACACACACACAGCAGGGACACACACACACACAGGGACACACACACACACACACACACACAGCAGGGACACACACACACACACACACACACACACAGCAGGGACACACACACACACACACACACAGCAGGGACACACACACACACACACACACACACACACAGCAGGGACACACACACACACACACACACACACAGCAGGGACACACACACACACACAGCAGGGACACACACACACACACACACACACACAGCAGGGACACACACACACACACACACACACACACACACACACACAGCAGGGACACACACACACACAGATACAGGGACACACACACACACACACACACAGATACAGGGACACACACACACACACACACACACACAGATACAGGGACACACACACACACACACACACACACACAGGGACACACACACACACACACACAGCCAGGGACACACACACACACACACACACACACACACACACACACTGGGAGACACACACACAGACACACAGGGACACACACACACACACACACACACACACAGCCAGGGACACACACACACACACACACACACACCGCGGGACACACACACACACACACACCCACAGGGACACACACACACACACACACACACAGCCAGGGACACACACACACTCACACACACACTGGGAGACACACACACAGACACACACACACACACACACAGATACAGGGACACACACACACACACAGATACAGGGACACACACACACACACACACACACAGGGACACACACACACACACACACACACACACAGCAGGGACACACACACACACACACAGCAGGGACACACACACACACAGCAGGACACACACACACACACACAGCAGGGACACACACACACACACACACAGCAGGGACACACACACACAGCAGGGACACACACACACACACACACACACACAGCAGGGACACACACACACACAGCAGGGACACACACACACACACAGCAGGGACACACACACAGCAGGGACACAGCATCCGTAATACATAACCAGTTTTGAATCAACTTGACAGTAACTGACTACATAGATATATGTCCACTACCAAGCATCCAGACAAAGGATGGCAACATGGTATGAGGCCAAAAACGTTTAATTATGTTACACTTGTATACTGGGATAGTCGCACTGGATTCATGTCCTTTTGTCAGAGGGCCAGGGAGAAAATATCCAACAGAAGAAATTACATAGATTACTTAAGTTGTATTACATTACATGGATTACACAAGTTATGGAACATTAGAAAATATAAGACAATGCATTTAGCACACTGTTTTATTAATGTTCCCAAATAGGGAGACGCAGAGGGTCCAACACAAGACAAGGTTTTTTGTACAACGGTTTAGTAATGTTGCCAAACCGGGACTCACAGTTCATGGTCAGACAATTACAATTGAGACAACTGATTGGAAGCAGAGCTTAAGTAATAGCATTATATAATTTTGTCACACACACACACACACACACAGCAGGGACACACACACACACACACACACACACAGCAGGGACACACACACACACACACACACACACACACACACACAGCAGGGACACACACACACACACACACACACACACACACACAGCAGGGACACACACACACACACAGCAGGGACACACACACACACACACACAGCAGGGACACACACACACACACACACACACACACAGCAGGGACACACACACACACACACACACAGGGACACAGCAGGGACACACACACACAGCAGGGACACACACACACACAGGGACACACACACACACACACAGCCAGGGACACACACACACTGGGACACACACACACACCAGGGACACACACACACACACACACACACACACACACACACCAGGGACACACACACACACCAGGGACACACACACACACACACACACACCAGGGACACACACACACACACACACCAGGGACACACACACACACACACACACCAGGGACACACACACACACCAGGGACACACACACACACACACACACACACACACACACACACACACACACACACACACACACACACACACACAACCCGGGACACACACACACCCACACAAACACACCCCGGGCACACACACACACACACACAACCAGGGACACACACACACCAGGGACACACACACACACACACCCTGGGACACACACACACACACAACCCGGGACACACACACACACACACCCTGGGACACACACACACACAACCCGGGACACAAACACACCCACACACACACACACACACACACACACACACCCCGGGACACACACACACACACACACACACACACACAAACACAAAAAGGGACATACACACACAACCAGGGACACACACACACATCATCCTTGTCTAGCAACTGTGAAACCTGTGGTTTTGCAGCCTACTTACCTTTTAGAGGTCTACTGTAATTAGCCACCACCAATCGTGGCATCAAAAGTTAAGCCGGCAATACTGTCAGTTAACTGTGCCTCACTCTCACATCTAGAGTCCAACTCGTAGAATACACATTCTCCTGCAGACCAATTGGGGGGTGTGGGCCACATGGACCTTGCCTGGTACCTAAACATGTTGCTGCTATTTCTCGTTAAGTAATACGTCTAAAGTAGGTTATTATGATGGCAATGTTTGTAGATGATAATCTCTGAATCTAGTTCATCTTCTGTCCTCAATGGACTGGATGACAATGTTACTTCAGCTTCAAACTCACCAGTCATATGTCAGCCTTGCCTGCAAGTCAGATGCAACATGGTCTTGGTGCTGTATTGTCCTTCTGCCAAGGTATTTCAGTACTATAACCTGGCACATGGACTTTGTTGTCCCACTCAGTACACTAGTTGGGCACCAGAAATCATATTCATGTCTGACCACCTCATTGGGTGGTTTTGCTCCCAATATGTGTAACTGAATGGCAAATGCTAATTTCTACTTTGTTCCTGTCAAACAGGCAATGACGGATCTGTCTGTCTTCATTCCAAAAATGACTTTGCCACAGTTCCAGATTAGACTGACCCCAAGGACTCCAGCCATTTATGGTTGATTTTCATTATTTGCAAGCCAGTGTAGAAAGCATGGACCTCACTGGGTTCAGCATACAGACTATTGTATAGCATTAGCATACACTATGGGATCACAAACTTACCCACGCATGTAAGGCTGCAGTACTGTGTGAGGTCACTCTAACAAATGCATAGAACACCGTTAAGTGCAAGCATGGAAAACACTTTCTATGGAAGACCACTGAGCAGTGTTCCAAAGGGATCGGGTGTGTGACCAGTTCTGGAATAGGTAGTACCAGGAATAGTCAATAAGCAGTGTCTGCACCTGACAGGCTGTGCAGAAGAGAAGCATATTGAATCAAGCACATCTGTTGTATAAGAATTGAAAGCGGTCACTGCCACCGTTTCATACTGACCCGTTCTACGCAAGCTCTGACATTCCTCTAAGTGAGGAGGTTCATGGTCTGCATGTTGTGCTCAGCTTACCTTGCTAGGTGAATGACTATGACCTGCCCAAAGTCCTTGATTATCCAATTTCTACAACACATATGAGACTCCTGTCTCAGCACCAGAAAGGACTGGTTTTCACGCGACATAACATTGCCGGTATAATGGTCATTTTACCTTGGGGTGATCTACCTGTGTTTCCTGGACAAACACCTCTGGTTGATTGTGAAAACAAAGAACAACCATGCAAGTAAGGCCATGATGGACATTACATCAGATCATAGGACGTCACTACACTGCTGAACCTTGCTGGCACTGTTTAAATGTCAACTTTGAGTCACACACTTACATATAATGCACTCCGATAGCAAAATGCATTCATACACTAAGAAGAAACCAGTAAAATAGTTGCACCGTATGAAGACATTTGATTCCAAAGGTACTTACCCAGCACGTTGGTTATACTTAATATATTAACCGGGGTTCTCTTTACTTTTTCCAAACCTAGAAATGTGTTTTTGAATTACCAGTGCCTTCTCAGGACGTTCGCACCGAGCTATATTCTTTGGAATAGCAGGTACGGACATGGGCTGAATTTCCAATAAGCCTCTTTTGGCTTTTATGACGTCCATCATCAGGTCATAGATGTAGTCAAACTTTCTTTTCTGAAATATTGGCTTCGCTACCCACTCCTGCTTTGCCTTCGGATACACCACGTTGTATCTAAGCTCTCCCTTTGCTGCAGAGTTTCTAGTAGGGAATCTGACCACTGCTTGTTCACGATTCAGATTTTCATTGTGATCAAGGATGGCCAAAATTATTCGTGCCTTCATCCCTGCAAAACTGAAATGCTCAAACTTTGGGCAGTATTTGCACAGTAATGCATGGAACACCTCTAGGTTGCCGGTGTGGCAGAACTTGGTCACCTGCTTTAAATCTTTAATAAAAAATTTGTTGGCAACTATCCTCTTCAGTGCACTGTAGCATGCATCTTCTTCATCCATCCACTTCTTCTCATCTCCTTCGTCCACTGGCATTTCATGACCGCAACATGAAACCTTTGTTGTACCACTCCAGCTGTGTCTGTCTGTTACATGGTAAAGCAATGACAACCACTTCTCCTGTAGTACAACTTCATCACCTTCGCACGTTTCAGCACACCACCATAGGTGATTGGAGACACTGTGGCACCACTGTAGCAACTCTCTGTTTACTCTCCTTTTGCCAGCTTCTGCAATTTTCTTTGTCAAGCTTTTGGCCATATGCCACACATCAAACTGGTGATCCACCGCTGGGAATTCTTTGCGCATCACAAATCTAATGCCTGGATGTCGGTCGGTTGCCACAAGACTTATCTTAACTTTTCTTGACAGCAAGTTTGACAGGCACTTCTTGAAAGCTTTCTTCTCAAGTGCCACTGAAGATACCCCGGTGCAAACTTGCTCAAGGGAAAAATCGATGATACGTCCAGAATCCAGGTCCATCATGCTATAGCAGCAGTATTTGGCTGAATATCCTGGACTATCGCACCGTCCATCACCACCTAACCGGATTTCCTTCCCCTGACTATCTGCCAGCATACGATTCTGATGTTGTATCCAGGTATGCTGCATTACTGGGAACAAATATTTCCTTTGAATGGTGTAGAAGGTTGTCTCACTAATAAACTCCAGCCCTAAATATGCACAGAAACGCGCAATATGTGCATATGTACTACCGCTGAATAGAAGAGAAGATGCCAGTAGTAAGTTCCCAGCAGGCATTCTGCCTATAACTGGTTGACTTTCCCACTGAAGAAATGCATGTCCACTAATGCAGCATACCTTCACAGATACATAAGACCCTAACTTGGTTTTCTTTTCCACTTGGAAGCAGGACTTGGCATTCTGGGCAGGTCAATTTTAAGAGCAGTGAATCAAGGCAAGACTCGAAAACAATGAACTTTGGTTCACTTATCATCTTCTCATCTTCATCCTCTTCCACCACTGTGTCGTCCATGTCAGTGGTAGTCAGACTTTCAGAAAGGTAGCTCCAGTTGGGATCCTTTTCCGTCTCATTTGTCTGAGAAACTGAAGACTCACTATGCAAGCTTGTGTTATGCGTATCTGGAGTGAGCTTGATTGGAGTGCTGCAAGCCTGCATGTGAAGAGACATGTAGGCACTGCAGCTAGATGTGGCTACTTCACTGCAGGTATCAGCCTCCTGATGAACACCTGTGTTGACACTCACTCTACACCCAATGTCATCATTTGAAACCTGATCTTCTGGTGTTGGCGACTCAGTCACTTCAGTCTGAACAAGTTTGGATTTCCTGCTGTATGTGTGGTCCATCAGCAATGACACTGCATCCTCAGGGAACTGTACAGCTGCATCCTTCATCTTCCATGGTTTAGAATTCTGTTCCACTAACTTCGCTTGTACTCCCACACTGATTCCTTTCTTTTGCCGGAAGTTGGTTTGGCACGCTACTGTATTCCTTTCCACTGCAGTCATTTCTATGGCTTCGACTACTTCTTCATATACTTGTACCTGCAAGTCAAAGATAACTACCTTTGAAATTTATCCTGCATAGCAGGCTGTCATAATAAAAGATCCTGTTTCGGACAGCAGATTGAACACTACTTGGTTCAATGGATGATGCTCCATTCACATTTCCATGTTTAACATTCTGTCACTATCAGTATCTGAACATTATGTCCATTAGCATTGCATTTTTTAACATTTCTACACGTTACTCAGCAGCTAACAGGATATGTGCCAATTCCACCTTTTTTCTTCCCATGGAAGGGAATATGAATGGCCACATCACTGTACCATCACTGAACACATGCTGTAATCCAGAATACCTGCACTGACTACCTAACCACAAAACCATTCAAACACTTAACATTAAATCAAGTCAATACTTACCACTACAGAAATCTCAGCCTTGTTGAACAGTACAGAAAATGATGCACATTCCTCACTAGTCTATCAGTGCACACTGTTTACTGCAGCATTACTCATGTCTCTCCCCAAACAAAACCCTTCTGTCACCAGTTAATATTGTACAGGTCTTCATACATACGTACCTCTACAGGTTCTGGTACCTGTACAGCTTCTGGCACTGGATGGTCTTCCATGTCATCTGGAGCAACTGCAGCCTCTGCTTCCTCATGCACCTTTTCCATTTCATTCGGCCTCTGCACATGGCCATTAGGCTGTGGTAAGGGAATAAAAACAGGTAACTGTCACATAAAAACCATCACACAGGATGTTATCAATGCTGAATGTATGAGTAGGAGATAATGAAGTTACTGACCTTGCATTGGCGATACAGTTGTTTCACAACATCTGGCAAGGTTGGCTGGGTTGTACTGAGAAGTTCCTCAATAAGCTGCGGGCGATAGTGAAGGCATTAATTAATCATACTACACAAGCAAGAGACCATGCATTGTACAGGTGATGCAAATCAAATGCAAGTATCCCATAACTGATGTGTTGTTCTACCATCTTACATTTTCACGTTGTTTACGCTGCAGCCGCTGTTCAGATGATGTCCTTGGATGTGTGGTTGTAAAAATGAAAAGTGTCGGTACAGCGTCCTTAAGTAGTTGACGAACGGGCCTTGGCTTCATGTGTTCTGGCAGTAGTTCACTCTTGTAGTCCAGCTGAAATTGGTCCGCTGTGAAGTGTTTGGAGCACAGGAAGTGACGCGGTTTTGACATGCTGACCGATTCTTTCACAAACCTGCCTATGTTACCGACATCTACCCCACAGTTCACCACCCATCGTGTACACTGCTGAATGTCACGTGGAAAGCGATGGAAGGATACACCGGGCGGCAGATTGTCTCGGCGAACATGACAACCATAAGCAAAACACGTCGGCATGGCTACACTCACCTAAGTAAAAAAAAATAAAGAGTAGAGGCTCAACTCCTACGGACTAAGTTTTTAACAAGGCACTGCTCAGTTGCGCCAAACTATTGTGCAATTCACTAGACAACTTTTTCAGTTCCTATACAACCATGTTTGCACTTAGCTGTAAAACACCTATACCTACACAAATCTTGCAATGGTTACTCATTCCTTCTTGACAGTCCATACTCACTTGCTCTGTGTTGTCAGTCTCAGCTTACCTGACCTTTGTCACCGCCAGTCAAATGCCTGGTTGTACAGTGCCACCTAAATGCAGTCATTACGCACAGAGTTGCACACTAAGGCAAAGAATTGATCACTCCAGAGAGACAAATGGATACTTCATTAGTAAGGTTTAAAAAACCTTAATGCATCAATACTGCGGCCACAAGCCCATATTATGACATGCAGATATAGGATTGGCAACCATTGTGGTAACAGTGCAACGGGCACACCAGAAAAATATTCATATATTCTTTGTCCTTCATTAATGCTGGCTAGTAGCCTGTTTACACTGCAACTACCAAAGCTTCACAGTTTCGATTCACACAAGGACATTTACCTCGCAGCCAGACAACCCTCTACCACCTATGAACACTACTTATGAGACGTGTTAAACTTATCATATACTCTTAGTTCTCTCCTATCCTGACAGTATTACTGGCATTGAGATTGTTGGCAACAGAAACACTACACCTCAATCACCCCTGGTATTGTCTCTGAAAGAATGTGGACATTGTTCATAGCAATCCACTTTTCACAAACAGACACCTGGCATTCCACTTGTGGAAATGTCAAAACAGCTAAGGAAAGACACATGTCCACGATGACACACTGCAGGGCCATGCCCAAACTGTAATTAATGGATATGCTGCACATCAGAAAATCAAAATGCCATCGTGCTACGCGCTTGAGAGACTTGAACCTCAGCAACGAAATACATCGGATATGCTGCAGGGACAGATTCAAAACGACAGATTCAAAACCCAGAGGTTACGTTCATTCTTGAATAAAATCCAGTCCAGGTTAGGCAGAGTCCCTCATTGAAGAGGAATGGGAGATTGTAGGTTTACCAAGGGCATCACTTGTGTGTCACTGTTAGACAGAGGCACAGTATACTAATCTCGAAATACGGCATAGCAAAATAATTTTAGCGCTTTCGCCAAACCAGGTTTGGAGAAGCTAGTTGGTGAAAGCATTAACCTGCCGTGCGAACAATAAATTATATTTAGTTTATTTGAATAGACTCAAGTTATCATTTTGACATCGTGGTGGAATAGTATCATTTTGGACAGTATATGGTACTCTGGTACATCTTCATTGTTTTGCTATTGCCTTGTGTCTTATTTCTTGGTTTGGCTTACGGCTTTGTCGGCTAGAGCATTAGCTCCTTGCCGAATTTTATTATATTCAATATTTATAGTGAGAAAAATGGATTGCAAGGAACAGACAGCAGTCATTATACTTGTGGAAATAACGCGTCTAAACAGCTAAGGAAACACAGTCCACGATGACACTGCGCGGCCTGTCATCAATCACTGCATTTGCATTACTACACCATTAGCCCAATACTGATTCCACAGCTTGCTCAACATTGCCCGTAACTGTCAGCGGCTGTAAAGAAAAAATAAACTAACCTATACGCACGCTCCGCCTTTAGAGACAAGATGTTCATGCAGACAGTATGACTATTAGGCACGTACGAACATAAATTCAGAGTCAGTTAATGATTAAACCCATTTATTTCAAGTCATACAAAATCATGAGATGTCAGAATCAATGCAATATAATGCATTTTGCATTTCCTTTGATGCCACGCAGTGTTGCTGTGCAGCATGTAATTTGACAAATATCAGTTCAGTCCTGGAATATCCATAGTCCCTCAAAAGGATGAAATCCAGTGTAACCCTCATCTCTTTCTTCTGCAGGAAAGGTTATTCGTATACGAGTCACCACACAAGCGGGGAGGACCACTCTGTTGCCGAATCCAAGCTTGTGATTGTTGTAAATCCACAGAACATATGCTCTATATGCCAAAAGACGGTACAACCTGAAAGAAAATAATATTGTTAGGAGCAGCCTGCCAGTATGTTAGTATTATGCACATTATTATCTGCTGCCTCCTATATTTCAATGTTCTAGTAAAGTAGGACATTCGGTTGGCCAACCATTCAATATTGTCGGCACTCATACCTGTTACTCCAACTTGCTCGTCTGAATCTTCTCCTAAGCATACATTCGTGTCTGAACAACATTTGTAGTACTTCTGGCATTAAACAGGCCAATTCAAAGCGTGGATGCATGGTAATGCACGTATTAGTTGGTTCTGACTGGATTTCTCTCCATTTATGGATAGCTCTCTGTGAGGACACACAGCATTGGCATTCCACTAATGTGTTCATGAGTGCACAATGGCCACACAAGCACCATGTCATGTTAGACATATCTGAGACATCAGGTGCCACTGACTCCTGCTCCACATCACTGTTGGTCCTGCGACGCTTCCTTCTTGTCTCTCCTGGACGATATGTCGGCTCAAACTGATATCCTTGACGGGAACTCTGTTGTCCTTGAGAACTCATGCTGGCAGTTATACTATGGCAAAGAATACACAAGCATAAAAAGTTGTCATACTTGGCCCTCCAATGAAAAAAAAAAGTTTATTTGCCCGCATTAAGTCATACATGTCACATCTGCTGCATAGCGACCAAGCATAGAACACCAAGTTGACATGTGTTCATTACACAGCGTAGGAGCTAATCACTTATGTTGATGCAATGTACGTTTCAAACAGCCGTCATGCCTGCAATTACTCAAACAATATTTGCATCAGCTCCAAGTTAGCACATCCCAGACTGAGTACTAGCACACCACTGCAGGTATACTACTACTCCTCAATACATTGCGGATTTGCATATGGGTCTGCGGTGATGAGCTGAGGCACTGTCCTAAGTGCACCAACATAGGTGACAAGCAATGCAGCTACAGACTGCAAGTAGAACTTTGCACAGTAATACTGACACCGGTATTTGCTTCTTGTTAGGTTTGTCATCTGCCATGCAGTCTGAAAGACAGTGCAGAAGTACTGGAACACCCAAGGAAAAAAACACACCAAGCACGATTGTAATACTGGTTTATCATGGCCATGAGCTACGTTGAAGCCAGGCTGTCTGCAACGTCACCCACCACAATTTTAGTATGAAGGTCCCTGAAACTAAGGCAGACAATAATTTATCAATCCAAAGACAAATGTATGCCGGCAAGTATTCGTGCCGGCAATGATTTAGAGAAAAAAAATTTATGCATTACTACTGCTGGCACAAGCCCATATCCGTTTAGGTCAATGTCAAGAGTCATTTATATACACACACACATCACATAATTACACTATTAAAAAAAAATATTACCAGTTGCACTCAAAACGCACAGTCTATGCAGATGTGGAAGTTGTGAATAATTTATTGTAATTTTTTTTTTTTAAGATATAAAGGATATGAACTGTAATAAACAACCATCTGTCGTTACTTAGAAACTTCAATCTTTGTTTAAGGCACAACAAATATGAGGCCCAAATCTGAACATTCTTCCAAACCTGGCCATTGCAAAGTTATTACCAAAATATGAAAATATTCCTAATTTCCTAATTTCCAAAAAGTAAGTCCAAAACAAATTTTGCAATCAGTACATATGTAAAACATACAAGCACAGATCTTTTATCATGTAGACACATCATTGTAAATACACATTCTTGGTGTAGCCTTCATAATGCTGAATGGGCACATGCCAAGAGAAAAAGCTGGGTAAGGAACACCAAACCACTGATATGCCTAGGACAGGCACAGTACTTCTGGTCGTGGTTGTCTGAAGTGTCCCATACCTGAGCTGGGTATCCATTCAGACTGCTGGTAGCAGCAATGACTACAGACTGGATGCAATGCCAGCACTCTGCCTTTTACATGTGTCCTTTCGGCAGTGGTCATAAGGATGCAAAGGGGGGACCGAATGTCAAGATCTTCCCCTGTCCGACATACATTTACTACACCTGAAGGGAGGGAGACAGAGGAGAGGTCAACCAAGACAACATGTGTAAAGACTAAGACTGCCCCATACTTTGTCTATTATTGCATGTGTCGTTTCCCTGAGGGAAACGCTGCATCACAGTGGCAGCCGTGAGGCCATGCTTAATTATGACAGCAGCACGATGGGACTGAGCTGAAGAGTCCCCCAGTTCCCAACTGCAATCCAGGTAGGCCACAAGATCCCTGGATGGCTGGGTATGCCTCACATGATGCACCCAGCAACACAAGAGCAGTTGGCACAAATCTCTGAAGAGGAACCTTCCTGGCCTTGGTGCATCAGGTCTTTAACACAACAGTATGTAAAACTGATCTAATGTTGCAGCACATTCAAACTTGAACCTGTATCTGATCCAATACAATTCCAAAAATAACACTAAAAGAATACAGTTGGACATTGTACACTGACATACAAAGTTATATAATAAAAACACGGCATTATTGCCTTATGAATCAGCACTCACAGTGGAAAATGCTGTGGACTTTCCTGCCAAGACAAAGTAATAGCTTACTCATCCAGAACTAAAGAAGCATGAAGTAATTAGCAAAGTATTACAACCAACAACAGTTTACACTGATAGCACAAAGAAGACTAGAATTGAAGAAATACAAGAAAGAGACTGTGTGGGAATGGGAATTACATAGCTAAAGTGGGACTAAGCTATGTGATAATAATTATTGAGACTGGGATTGTCCCTTCATGGAAGGCTTAAATATGCAACCAAGTACTTTTGTGCTAGTGTCCACAAATTAGCCAAGCATTGATTAGCATGCCTACAGTTATAAATACGGATATGGATAGTGTTTCATACAATTTGTTATGAAGTGTAGTGGATCATACAGTGAAATTGCTCACTAGAAGCTGTAATATCAGCGATACTGTCCTTAACATATTGCTGCCAGGACCCCATAAAATGAAAAGCAGCAGATTAAATATATGTTAGATTCAGTATTTCACCAGATGCTGTAATGCAATTTAAAATTTGCTTTCCTAGCATGCCTTTTTAACTTCAGATTACAAAAACAGACAACGGCAGTGGAGGATTGGAACTATGCATGATGCCCTGTAAGGAATGAGGGGTGAAATGGCACACTACCCCAAAATATTCAAAAACATGGAACAACCTTGGTCTTGAATGAAACAAACACCACATCAGCCATGTGGTACATTAAAAGATGAGGGAAGACATGCTGGCTGTCTTTGGAAACCGACAGTTACCATAACGAGAAGTCATAATGTATAGTGAAACAACCTTGTGCAAAAAAAAAAAAAAAAAAAGCCCAGCAATATGACATCACGTTCCCCAAAAGTACTACTATACCAAAATTGAAATCAGGCAAATTTACTTCTATGCGCTTATGACTGAGCGGCTCTCAATTTAAAATATCTACATTACATGCATGTAAGCTTTGCTTGCAACTTGATTCACGACACAGCTAGATGACTACATAAATGCCATCACCCCAGCAGAAAGCTAATTCCCACCCACTTAAACATTTCATCCAGCAGATCTCATGATACAGCTTTATGTTACTTCATACAAAACAAAAAAAACAGTGAATAAGCTACTGCCTACAACTCCAGAATCCAAAGACAACATGCTCCAATTACATCCAGATAACTTAATTCATATCCCATTTCTTCCACAATCTACTGCCTTAAATCAGCCCTTAAATAAGCACTGTTAACCCTGCATGGTTAGACATTCCTTAATTTAACTTACCACAAAAACCTTCAAACACAATATTACTTTTCTTGCCTTAATTACATCATACCTTTACTCCATCCGTCATGCAAGTCCAAATTTCCTTTTGTGTAAATCAGCATTGTAACCTCATGACCATCACCACCTTTACAGAGTTCTCACACCTTTAAAAAATCTACATAAAAATCTGTGATTTTCAGTTATACTAAAATATATATATATATATATATATATATATATATATATATATATATATATATATAGTTACTTTTAATATTTTGTTTATACTGGATTTCAACAGTAATAAAATGGCAGGAAGTGTTTAAAAGGCATGCATAAATTTCCCTAGTCACAGGCCAAATTAGACATCCTAAACCTTAGTCGACAAATTTCTTCACTGGGCACGCTTCACAGATCAGCTGCTAACAAGTTCTACTGTCCACAAAAAATTTATATGCAAAACCAAATACGGAATGTGCAGCTAGTCATAATTTCACTTTTTAAGCACCAGTGGATCTACCAAAAATTCTGCTTAGCTGAAAAGTGTACTGCTCCCACACTTCAAATCTGCATCAGTTCCCTACACAACTAACAAACTTTTATCTCAAAGCCTCTAAATATCCAAACAAGCTTGTTTAAATATTAAACTTTAACATGTGATTACAGAAACCTCTATAACTCTATGTACAACACACCTCAGAAACATCTCAGGTTGAAAACAATCCATAAAGTTTAAAAATAATAAAAGCAGGAAACATCCTCCCAAACTGGCACGAAGTACTAAGTGTTTATTTCACAATCACACACACTTACTAATAATTTGACTTGCAAGATATAATTTACTTTGCTGTACAGACCCTGTTGTAGACTTTTTACCTCTCAACTAAAGAGTAGGTTGTGTGGAACACCAATGTCCTGTGCTCTCAGGCTGTTGTCAACAACTCCAATTGCACCAAAACAGCCTCAAGTTCATAGTTGAAATGTCAGTCCAACCCCATGCTCTCATTCAAATATATGTATGTAAAAAAAAAAAACGCCACACATCAGTTCAGAGCAGATGTACTGCACTCCGGGCATGTTTAAAAACAAGATCACATTTAGTGTCCCACCTAGACTCTTTGATGTTCCTCAAGAAGTCCTGCCTGTTTAATGGGGCTCCAGAGAGCACACCAGAACTACCAGGTTATACCTCATACCATGCTTTTCGGACCCAAAACTTGGAAAGAACCACAAAAGGAGGGGGAGAATCTATCTTCAAAGATACCCACACCTCCAGGTTGGTGGCAAAGCACGAAGCATCAGAGACTATCCATGGGCAACTAACAGTGGGTAAAACTGGCTTCCAAACCCCCTCCCAAACCCAGGAACCACACTCAGCCTTCGTGAGAACACTGGAAAATATGAAGGTCTCTACAAACACCATCATATTGGGCGACTTCAACTACCCAAACAGACTGGTAGCATTACTCTAGCTCAAACACCCTAGCCCAAAGGTTCCTAGAATTTATAAACTCAAATGCTATGGAAAACTTGTTACCACTCCCACAAGAGGGGAAAACATACTGTACCTGATGATTTCCAACATGGGTACTCTATACTCCAGACCAGAAGTGTATCCCTCACTGGTAAGATCAGACCATAAACTAATCGGACTGCATATTCACATCCCTACCCCACCCCGTGCCCAGAAAACCACTGAAAAATTCTTTAAAGCAAATTTATCACTCCTTAAAACAGAGGTGAAATCCTTCAAAGCCACCTGGCCTGTGGAAACAAGACCCACACCGCAGAATCATTTATAAATGCATTCTATGAACACCTTCATGAATGCATGGATCATGCGATCCCAAATCAAACCAAGACCCAATCCTCCAAAGGCAGAGGTCCTGTATGGTGGACCCCAGCAATAACAAAAATATATACAATAGAAGGCGGAAGCTACTAAATGATAGAGTAAGGCATCACTGATCAGTATGAGCATAAAACTACAGGCACTCATGAAATTGTCTAAGGGCTGCTTAGAGAGAGAAATTGCACAGGACACTAAGGATAATCACAAGGCTTTATTTAGTTATGTTAGGAACCTGGGTGGTATTTCCCAGATATGCTCAGAATTAGTCCATATAGACCAAAAATACACTGAACCCACAGACATTGCCAAGCTGACAGGTTCGGCGCAAACTCCACCCCCCCTCACCAAGACCACTGACGAGGGGAAGGTGGTCCACACAGAATACCTGGACTTCACAAAAGCCTTCGATACAATACCCCACTCGGGCATTATAGATAAGCTCACCAGCTTAAATATAAAGCCCTATGTCACTAGATGGATTGCAAACTGGCTCAAGGACAGAACACACATGGTTAGAATTGCATTGCCATGTCAGACTACAAACCACTTAGAAGTGGAGTCCCACAAGGCTCAGTCATGGGACCTCTTTTGTTAGGTATATATTTCTCAGAGGTACAGGCCAACACGGAAGGACTGTGTCTGACCAAATTTGCAGATGACTGCAAACTGGGTGCCATAATCGACTCTCCAGCAGACAAGAATCCTGCAATAGGGCCTCATAGAAATAGACAACTGGTGCCAGAGCCATGGCCTCAAGCTGAATGCCAAAAAGTGTATAGTCATCCACTTTGGCAAATACAAAGATCACACAAATTACCACATAGGTCGTAATCCATTAAGTAGAGAAGTAATTACGGACCCTGGTAATCACCGCACCATAAGCTTAACAAGTGTAGTCTTCAAAGCTATGTAGAGGATCATAATGGAGCTCATAAACAAAGATATAGGGGACTTGCAGACATTGGACCCAACCCAGTTTGGCTTTGTCAAGGGCAGATCATGCCTTTTGAACTTAGTCGACTTCTTCGAAACAGTCACCAAGGCCATTGATTAGGGAAAGTCAGTCCATACAGCCTACCTTGACCTTGCTAAAGCTTTTGACAATACCCAACTCTGGTATTATAGAAAAACTTACCAGCTTAAATGTAAACCCATATGTCACAAGATAGGTTGCAAACTGGCTTAAGGACAGAATCCACAGGGTTAGAGTTGCTGGCACTATGTCAGACTACAAGCCGGTTACAAGTGGTGTCCCACAGGGCTCGGTCCTTGGCCCCCTATTGTTCGGCATCTACTTCTCAGAAGTAGAGGCCAACATAGGAGGACTTTGGCTGACAGAGTTTGCAGATGACTGCAAACTGGGCGCCATAGTGGAAAGTGCTTCGGACATGGATATCCTTCAGAGGGGACTCACAGACACTGATAGCTGGTGCCAGAGCATGGCCTGAAGTTAAACTCCAAAAAATGTATAGTCATACACTTGGGGAAAAACAAGGTAACCCCAAGCTACCATATAGGTGGTAATCCACCAAGTACAGAAGAGGTTATCAGGGACCTGGGGACCCATGTTGACAGTGGCCTTTTTGACACTCACATTGCTAAAGTGGTTAGAAAGACCTTCTACATTGCCCACCTGATCATGAAGGGATTCACATCCAGATGAGGTCATTGTTCCCCTGTACTCTTCACTTATCAGACCAATGATAGAGTACAATGCCCCATTCGGGATGTATCTCACCAGACACCTGCAGCAATTGGAGACCACAAAAGTTCCTCACCAAAAGGATAAAGGGAATCAAAAATCTGTCATATGCTGCCAGATTGAAGAAACTCCAGCTGTATTCAGTCGCATACCGTCTGCTCAGAGGTGACGTAGGCCTGACATACAAGGCCATGTCAAAACCGGAATTAATGGACATGTTCCACCTCAAAAAATCCCAATCCACCAGAACCACTATAGCAAGCGACTTAAACCTTAGCATGGATATAAATAGGATGTGCTGGAGGGATAGATTTATCACTCAGACTCCCTATGCTGTGGAATAAAATGCCGGTCCATGTCAGGCAGAGCACATCGCTGGCGCTGTTCAAGAGAAATCTTGACCTGTGGATGGGAGATCGTAGGTTTACCCCGGGAATCATCTGTGTCACTGCTGGACAGAGGCACAACAAACTAATGGGCACAGTTTTTTGATATAAGGGGTGGTGTAAGCCACAAAACTTTGGGCTAGGCTTATAAATGCCTTAGGGCAGATTGCTTTATGTCCAACTCAAAAATTGACACATTCCAAGTCAGAGTCACTGCTAGCCATGTGCTCTAGTGCGATAAACCTCACAACAAGAAATCGAGCTTGCTGGAGGGATAGCTTACTGTCAGACTCCCCGTGCTTTGGAACAAAACTAACTACAATAGGCTGAGCCCCTCACTAACTCTTCAATAGCAAGCTTGATGAGTGCATAGCTATAAAAATACAACCTTGGGATTACTTCATTGACTCTGCTGTTAAAATAAAGTGAAAACACTAACACCCTATTCCAAAACTCAGAATCAGTTTTGCAAGGATGTGTCAATGCACACACCAACACAAGAGCAATGGTCACAAATGTCTGAAGATGAACCTTCTTGGCCTTGGTGCATAAGGGCTCTGCTGGTAACTGTCAAGG
This sequence comes from Protopterus annectens, assembly GCF_019279795.1. Classification (NCBI taxonomy): domain Eukaryota; kingdom Metazoa; phylum Chordata; order Ceratodontiformes; family Protopteridae; genus Protopterus; species Protopterus annectens. The sequence goes on from NC_056732.1 coordinate 1,330,241,147, forward strand.
GGGCACAGAAAGGACACGTAAACACACTGTAAATGCACTACAGCCAATGTATGCACAGAAAGGGCACATGTAAATCCCCTCTAAAGGAACTATAGACAATGTATGCCAGTGGAGGAGGGTAGGAAGTTGGAAGAATGGGGGGGGTGGCTTGCAATGACTCCAAGCAGAGAAAAAAAAACAATACCTGGCTTGTGCATTGATCTAAGTGATAACGACTTCTAGTGAAGTGAGAAACAGTGACAGCAGCTGCTACTTTTCCCAGAAAAGTGATAATGACCAACTGCTATGTTATAACTACAAGTATTGCTAATATGATAATGACCTTCCTTTCATTACTGCAGAGGTATGCATGCACAGATACAGGTGATAATTACTGCACATAACGTGTTGATTAGGCATCCATTATATTACATTATGCAGTTGTTCTGTAACAGACTCAGTAAGGAGAAGATGTGAGAAACAGTTTGCTTCAAACAGACTAATGAACAGCTGAACCAGCAGAGTCTTGACATTATCTATAATTGTAAAGCATAATTTTAAGTCACCTATAGCAAACTGACACTCAACTATAATCCTGCTGTCACCAAATACAAAAAGTTGTAATCTTAAAAAAACAGTATTAATTGAATTAAATAAATGCTGCACTAACAGCTTGTATGACCTGTGAGTTCCACAACTGAGCAGAATTCTGTAGAAAGCAACACACTTCGTTTCAGAAAACAGCATACCCACCCCAAACCATTAAGCCAGACCTTGTACATTCATATAAATACATACATTAAAATGCATAAGACAATGAACAATTTAAATGCCAAAATATTAAATTCTATGAAAGTCAGTACCAAGCCAGAAAGCAATGCACTTAGAACCTCATCTAGTTGCAGATGACCATTTGCACCTCTGCTGGTACCCATTGTTAAACCCAGCATTTCCAAAAGCCAAGGCTGACTTTTAGCAATTTTAACATGTACACCAAATGACTCAAGCTCCCCTTACCACAAACTGAAATCATGTAACATTTTTTTATAGGAGTAGTCCAATGTTTTATTTAATGTAACAAGCTTCAAGAAAATGAATTTTGCAGTCCAATGTTTTATTTAATGTAACAAGCTTCAAGAAAATGAATTTTGCAGTGTAGATTGACATCTGCACAAGAGAATAAAGTTATGCATACAGTTGTAAGAGGCCTATTTATAAGCTTGTAACAGTTAGAACAGATGTGAAAACATTAAACTCAGTGGAACACAAATAGCTGCCCAAGAGAATTGAGAAACAGCGGTTGGCATGAGAAGGGAAGGCATCACATCAGTATTAGAAAAAAACTACAGGCACTCATAAAATTGTCTAAGGCCAGCTGCAAGAGACAAATTGCACAGGACACTAAGGATAACCACAATGATTTGTTGGGGTATGTCAGGAAGCTGGGTGGTACTTCCCAGATAAGCTCATAATTAGTCCAAAATGACAAAAAATACACTGAACCCACAGACATTGCCAACATCCTAGCTGACTGGTTCAGCGCAAACTTCTCCCCCCCCCCCAGAAGAGTGATGCCCCCCTGATATCTCAGATGCTTAGGTAAGAGCCGCCCTCTCCAAAGCAAAACACACAGCATCAATGGGACCAGACTGTGTCCCGGGCTGCGGCCCACATGAACTCCTAGAAGAGCTAAACCCAAACATAAAACTACTGTTCAATCTCAGCCTTACTACAGGATATGTACCCAAAGAGTGGTGTACAGCAACAGTGGTCCCTCTCCATAAAGAAGGTGGTGCCTGAATGTATCCTGGAAACTATAGCCCCATAAGCCTGAGTAGCTTGGTCCGCAGCTATGGAAAGGATCCTCATGGACCTCATAAATAAAAATATTGGGGACCTACACACACTGGATCATACCCAGTTTGGCTTTGTTAAGGGCAGTTACTGCCTCTTAAGCCTGGTTGATTTCTTTGAAGCAGTCACCAAGGCCATTGACGAGGGGAATGTGGTCCACACAGCCTACCTGGACCTCGCCAACACCTTTGCTACAAGAACACACTCGGAGATAATAGATCAGCTCACCAACTTAAATATAAATCACAATGTCACTAGATGGATTGCAAACTGGCTCAAGGACAAAACACACATGGTTAGATTTGCTGTAGCTATGTCAGACTCCAAACCAGTTACAAGTGGTGTCCCACAAGGCTCAGTCCTGGGACCTCTCTTGTTCAGTATATATTTATCGGAAGTACAGGCCAACATGGAAGGACTGTGGCTGAGCAACTTCGCAGATGACAGCAAACTGGGCGCCATAAATAGACTCTCCAGCCTACACAAGCATCCTACAAAAGGGCCTAATAGAAACAGACAACTGTTTCCAGAGCCATGGACTCAAGCTAAATGCCATAAAGTGTAACGTCATCCCCTTTGGCAATAACAAAGTGCCCATAGGTGGTAATCCATTAAGTACAGAAGTAGTAATTAGGGACCTGTGGACAAAAGTAGATAGCAATCTCTCATTTGACAACCACGTGGCCAAAGTGGTTAGAAAAACATATATAGCACACCTAATCATGATGGGATTCGCATCTAAATCAGGGGAGGTCGTGCCTCTTTACTCATCCCTCATCAGGCCCATAATTGAGTACAATGCCCCTTTTGGGATGTACCTTAACAGACACCTAAAGCCAATGGAAAGAAACCTAAAGTACCTCAGCAAGAGGATCTAAGGTTCAAACAGATGCCATATGCTGCCCGTGTAAAGAAACTCCAGCTCTACTCAGTAGCATACCGCCTGTTCAGATGCCTGACGTATAAAGCCATACCCAACCTGGAATTAATGGACATGGTGCACCTCAGAAAATCCAAATCCCATGGTGCTACGCGCTCAAGAGACTTGAACCTCAGCAGTGAAATAAATAGTACATGCTGGAGGGACAGATTCATAAGCCAGAGGCTCCCTTCACTCTGGAATAAAATCCCAGTCCAGGTTAGGCAAAGTCCCTCATTGACTCTCTTCAAGATAAATCTTGATGAGTGGATGGGAGATCATATGTTTACGCCGGGTATCACTTCTGTGTCACTGTTAGACAGAAGCACAGTATACTAACCTCGAAAATGGGCATAGCAAAATCAATTAATAATGGGTGTGGAAAGCCAAACACATTATGGCTAGGCTTATAAATGCCCTAGGGCAGATAGCCTAGTAATAACCTATGAACCTACCCCAAAGGTGGGGCTATCTACAGATACTGGAAACTACGGACCTATACATCTCACTAGTCTCATATGCAAATCCATGGAAAGACTCATGTAAATGACCAATAACGAAACCGGAAAACTCCAGACATTGGATGCAACCAAGACAGATTTCCAAGGCAGCTCTCACCTACTCTACCTGGTGGGCTTCTTTCAAAAGGCCACCAAGCAATGGATAAGGGTAAAATGGTTCACACTGCCTACCTTCACCTAGCCAAGGCATTTGACACAATATACGACCACAGTACTGTTGACAAAAGAGGTTAGGTGTAAACCTTTATAAAATTAGTACTTTGTGATGAATGCATTACCACGTTAAGTAAAATAAGATAAATAAATAAATGCATGGAAATCAATGAAGACATTTTAAACAGATAATTTGAGCTGCTAATTAAATTAAATGAAAACAAGCCAGAAGATATTTAAATATTTAAATATTAATCACTAAATATCTTGGCACCCAAAGTTCTCATCAGGGGGTCACTGGTTTGCAATAACAATCCCATTAAATAGTAAGAAGCAATCCTAAGTGCTGAACTTTGAATATGTGCGAATAGGTTTCTGTACAATACAAGCCTAACCCATTCGCACATCATTACAGCCTGCAATCCCATCATTACCATTTACAGCATTGATATGTGGTTCCTCAAAGGACATGAACATTCAAAGATGGGTCACTTTTTTAAAGCATTGAATACCACAAGCCCTCCTAAATCTTGCCTTGCTACTACTAAACATACATTTAATTCTTCAGATTAGTTTCTTTCCAGTCACAGGTTATGCAGGTCACACAGACAAGCAAACATGTATCATAAGCCACTAAATACAGAATAAAAACTAGTAACATCTAGCAAAAAATAAATACAAAAATAACAATCAAGTTAACCAAGAGACCCTCCTAAAATATATCTATAATCCAGGTGTAGCTCTACATTGCTCCCCAGAGTGATAGCATCCTACTGGGTTTTCAGTGATACAAGGGTCTTTTACTCCCAACTACATGGGGGCACATTATTCAATTGCCTGATCAGTCATTGCATGTATCGTCCTTGTTTTCAATGTGGAATTATAACCACTCTGGCCCTGCATATGCCCACATTCTGTACCCGGAATAACCATAGGTTATGCCTCATCATCCTCCTCCTCCCTAGACCCTACATTTACCTCAGCTGCTGGCTGAACTCTTATAACCTGGGTTATAGTCAAATTTGTATTCCTCTATGCCAACAGAGCTGGCATGGGATTACACTTCACCTTATGAAAGACATCATACCATGTCTACCAAGAGAAACTGTACACAATACCCAAATTTGTATTTTCGAAGACATCTTGCTCAGTAACAAACATCAAACACTACCCATGTGACTTCGCTACAAACATGCTTGTACTATTTACTCCTGCCAATACACAACTGCTTCTATTAAATATTATTTTACATATCCCCAGCAACGATGCTTAAAAAAGACGGAATGATGCTCAGTCGGCAAGGCCTGTTTACCACCGTGTGATTCAAAGATGGCATCTTAGACTGACAAGAAAATATAAAAATTAAATAAACAATTTGTTTAAGAAACAATCTACAACATAATGTTGGGAACCACGGTAGGTGAACTGTGTAAATGGCACAACAATCTGGAATAAAGACAGACAGCCTCTTATAATCATACCATCTTAGGCATTCCTTACAAGCTGGCGCAAGAGTTAATAAAGACTCCTAGAAGCAAACAGAAATGCAGCAAGTAATTTTCCTACCATAACATTACATGAAAGCAAAGTCTCCATTATGACTCTCCAACAGGTACAAAACAAAAGCATTTGTTTATTCATTCATTTATCAAATGTATTTACTGGGAGAGAACACTGATCAGCTAGGCCCTGCCCAGAAAACCACAGTGAAAAACTTCTCAAAAGCAAATTTCACACTTCTCAAAACAGAGGTGGAATTCTTCAAAGACCCCGGGCATGTGGGAAATACGGCCCAGACTGCAGAATTTTTTATAAACGCATTCTATGACTCATTACTTTCAAATGATGGCAACAAAGACCCAGCTACCTGCAAGAAAAATTCTGCAGGCTTTGGGCTTCATGGCATCCTGCTAATTCCATATGCAAGACTGCATGTGAGGAAGCTACAATGGTATCTAAAAATGGTTTGGACTCAACATTGCCACATCCTGGAAACAATAACAACTCTCATTCTCTGCCTGCAACAAGAGTTTTGATGGTGAGCACTGGCCTGTGACCACAGCAAGGGACAGCCTTTCACTTTACCCACAGCCAGGCAGACACTAACAGATGCATCGGATTATGCCTGGGGGGCACACATGGTGGGAAAAGGCATTCAGGGCATGTGGCCCGCAGACCAAATGCATCTTCATATCAATCAAAAAGAGATGCTAGCTGTACAGAATGCCCTGACAGCCTTCAAGGATCTACTACATCCAGGACAGCTATTGCTAAAGACGGACAATACTATACTCATGTGGTACATAAACAAGCAAGGGGGCACACATTCCTACCCCCTCTGCAGGCAAGCCATGACTTTGTGGAACACAGCACTGATCAAGTACATCTGCAGGCACAATTCCTGCCAGTAAAGAAAAATACTCTGGCAAACGAACTAAGCAGAAACCACATGGACCCTCATGAGTGGAAACTAGATCTGCAAGTCTTCAGCATGATAACAAGGAAATGGGGATGCCCACACAGATCTATTTGCCTCCCCTCACAACTGCCAATTACAGAGATTCTGCACAAGGACTTATCACTCACAAGCATGGAAGGTGGATGCTCTGTCATTCAGCTGGAAAACCCTAACAGTGTATGCCTTTCCACCACTGCCTCTCCTCCCAAAGGTACTCCTAAAAATCAGAGAAGAGAAGCCAAAAATTATTCTGATTGCCCCAGACTGGCCATGCCAGCACTGGTACTCAATCCTAGAGCTTGTCTCAAGGCCCAGCCTGGACTTTAACTCAAATTCCTCATCTTCTGACCCAACAAAACAATCAGATCCTGCACAGCCAACTCAGAACCTTAAATCTGGCTGCATGGCGAATAATATAACCACTCAGAACACACCTCTCTCTAAAGCTGTTATGGATGTCATTTTGGAAGCCAGGAGGCCCAGCACCAGGAAATCTTATGCAGAAAAATGGAAGAGATTCTGTGCTTGGAACCAGACACAAGGACTTGAACCGTTTGTTCCAAATATTCCTCACATTTTACAATACCTAACTGAGATGCTGGACAAAGGCCTATCCTTCTCATCAATTAAGATCCATGCCCCTGCCATTTCAGCTCATTACAATACGGAACCTCCTATTTTCTCACATCCACTGCTAAGACAGTACCTCAGTGGGGCCAAAAACACAAGACCCCCAAGGAGAGCACCTATACCTACATGGGACCTCAACTTGGTCTTGGAAAAGCTCACACTGCCTCCTTTTGAGCGAGCCAATACAGCTGAGATAAAATTCTTATCATGGAAAACTGCTCTGCTCCTAGCAATAACTTCAGCAAGAAGAGTCTCAGAGTTATAGGCATTAATGGCAGTGGAACCTTTTATCATTTTTCATCCGGACAGGGTTTCTCTAAGGACAAACCCAACATTTATGCCAAAGGTAGTATCCAGTGTGGCTCTTAACCAAACCATTAATTTGCCAACTTTTTATCCAAACCCCCAGAATAAAGGGGAGAGACTTCTGCACTCTTTGGACATACACAGGCAGCTACGCTTCTACTTGGACAAAACAAAAGCTTTCAGAAAAACTGAGCTACTTTTTGTGGCATATGCTGCAGGATCACAAGGAAAGGCTATTTCAAAGTAGACTATTTCAAAATGGATAGGACACTGCATTTGTTTCTTTTGTGAACAGCATGGCAAATCAGTGCCTAAGAATATTAGGCCACATTCTACCAGGGCAGCAGCCACATCAGCAGCCTCTCTCAGAGGAGTAACAACCAAGGACATTTTGGAAGATGCAACTTGGAGTTCAGTGCACACTTTTACCAAGCACAATCACTTACCTCTTTACTCTAAATAAAGAGCAGGCTTTGCCACAGCAGTTCTGCAGGGCCTCATAGCCACTCCTAATCTTATTTAGACCCAGCCGCCCAACCTCAGCTTTGGGATTCAACCCAAGTGTAATGACTGCAACAGTGAAACACGATGAACATAGCACAGTTGTGTACCTACCATAAATGTAGATGTTCTGGTGTATTCACTGTTGAAGTCCGGGTTACCCACCCACCACCCCCCTTTCTTTGCTGGGACTTATCTATACTTCTGTATTCTATACAACCTATGTGGTGTATTTGCTTGTCGATGAAGGTATTGTTTATTTTAGTGTATGTTTTTTATAAGCAATGTGTATTGCTACATTCTTGGGGGCACCTGACATCTGGGGCAAGGAAAACTGAAGAAAATGGCGTTGGCTGCATCTTATATACCCCTGGCGCACTGACATCAGGGAAGAGGTGACAGCAACTGACGCCGGACCAGTACTTTGGAATTCAGGCTGACTACGGGTAGCCTGCCAGCAGGATAACCCAAGTGTAATGACTGCAACAGTGAATACACTCGAACATCTACATTTATGGTAGGTACACAACTGTTCTTTTGCTATACAAATGACATAAAGTTCTAATACATTTCTAACACAAGCATCTTGTGTAAATCAGTTTGATATTCAAAGGACATATCATTCTTTACAAAACTCCAGCTGGCTCTGCTGGCATTTGCACATACTGTAACAAGGTAAACTTGCAAAACACCAAATGCATGTGGCTCTCTAACACCAAAGTGAACACTACATCATAAAGGTGACAATATTGCAGTATTACAAGATTAACAAACACGTAATAAGCGTAGGGAGAAGGACACAAAGGTATATATTTGAAAATATGGGTTCTATTAGCAAAATTATTTAAAGGACATACAGCATGCAAGACATGTCAGATGTCCAGAGGAAAAGACTTAAAAGAAGTCAGTGACCCAAATCAGCAAGAAACCTATAAAACTTAAAGATAAAAATAAAGGGAAAAGGAATAGCCAGTTTAAATACAATCAATTTGTAAAAGAACCAAATTTAAGTTTCTAATAAATATAAGAGTATTCCAGACTGCAAGTTAAAAACTGACTGTCTGCTATATCTCCAAATATATGTGAATGAAACGTGTAATTTTTAGCTTTCAGATTACTTATATTCTCTTGTAAGAATGTATCTAGTGAGCATAGAGGCAGGGTGTCACAGTGTCCTTGTACAGAAGTTTTTGTGCAAAGGATTAAGTGGTTCCATTTTTTCAAACAAAGTAATATTTTTAAGGAGTGCAGTCAGCAGTTTACAAGGATGTTAACTTGATATTTTCTCCATTTTAGTTGTATGCACATTAGAACTCTGTGGCATTTTGGATACATTAAAAAAGATGTTAAGGTATCATTTATACCAATGACTACTGTGTTGTACTTTTTATTTCTAATATCAGATATTTGTCTTTTCTTTGAGAGAATTTCAAGCATTTGATTATATTATGCAGTCCTTGTAATAATATCAAATAGCTGTTTAGTTTACATTTTTCTAAAGCCAGAGAAGTTTAGCCACACAGCAGTATAAACATCAACTCTGAGATGATGCTTAGTTTTTAACGAGATCTGAAGAAAGGTTTTTACCTGAAAGCGCTAATCTTATCATGTCTCATTTTATTTTTTTTTATTAAAGTATATGATTAAGACCGTGTTAGCTGGACTATTCTTTGTTTTGATAGTTATTGTTTTAGTTTGAGTCCGACTTTTGGTAGCTACTGTTGTTTTCTTCTGCTGATAGTGTTTTTGACAATGTAAATAAATGTTTTCATTGTTTGACATGCAGCATTTTAGATTTCCAGAGATTCTTTTAATTGCTTGTCTCATGTTTTCTTTTTATTCCTACAGCAACTCGAAATCTTCCACCAATATAGCATTTTGTTTCTCTTACTATTGGAAAGAAGCTGCTTATAATGACTGTCAACCTTTAGCAAATGTGTTTCTTGCAAGAAAACTGCATTAACTTTATTCAATATCTGTTTTCCCAAACAATGCATTGTTCTTATTTTTTTTTCAAAGACACAGAAGACAGCTGCATATCCTAAATGAAAGAATAATACTAAATTAAATGTACAGTAAAATTCTAAAGAAAATAGTGTAACAAAAGTGGCTTTACGTATAGAAAGAAGAAAACCTCAAATGACAAACTTCTTTCAGATTTTTTCCAGTTAGGGGTCACCACAGCGGATCATCTGTCTGCTCATAATGAAAAACTAATAAAAAATAATAACTAAATAAGTTAATAAACCATATCCAGTAGTGAACTTTTTAACTCTGCCTGAATCAAAAATGTTCCCACTTTTAATCAATCAGAAAGAACCTGATCCAACTATCACCAAATGTAAGAGTAACAAACAAAGCAAAAAACACACCTGGCTGACATAATTATGTGACTAAAGTTGTAATGCTACTTATAATGTTAAAGCTAAATTTTATTTAGGCAGTCTTTATCATAGATACAGGGCCAGATTTAAGTCACGGATCATATTTCTATTTTTCCACTACTCTTTTCCTCAAAGTAATTTGCCAAAAAATTACAAAAGGGAATATATGTTGTATGCTGTGTTGCAACCAGAATCACCATCAGATTTAGAGTAAAATAAGCCTTGAATGCAACTTTAATACTACTTTTGTTAATGCCATTATTAGTATTATTTGACAACTGCAACAATGGGACTCCCAATCACACCTGCACGAAGGGCAGAAAAGTGTTCAGTCAATGCCCATTTTTAACATTACCTGCATAAAAAATTATCATTCAGAACGGGTGAAAAGTAAATAAATGCAGTTTCACTGTTGTTCATGGCCAGTAATCAGTTGTCGTCAATTCTATTCTCTGTAAAACTGTCATGAATATTTAAGCAAAAGTTATCCAGAAAATACAGCAGCTTTCCTCAGCTCAGCAGCTCTGAACATCATAAAACTCATTTTATACATGCCTTCAATGCTTTGCAATGCTCCATTGATACATGTTGTACAGTCAACTAATAAAATTTTGTTTGCATCTTTCGGCTTTTTTCGGTTAGAGGTCGCCACAGCGAAACTACGGTACGCTAATGATTGCCGGTTGATTTTTACGTACCGGCTTGCCAGGCACGACGGACAACCTTCAACGAAGGTGCGACCATTCACGCATGTATCCACGCAAAGACGCTCTAGCTGAGAATCAAACCGGACAGCGTGTTACTGTGAGGCGACAACGCTACCGCAGCAGTCAATATCAGTAACTTTTAAAAACACAGTATACATAAAAACAGTGATTACTAAAGAAGGTGGTGCTTACCGATATTATCAACCAGAACTCTCAACGAGAAACTGCAAGCCTGAAACCACTTTTGATAGAAGCAGGCAGAAACTATACAGTACTACCTCTCATTTCAATAAGAAATGAGTAGCAAGCTAAGACCTGTCGACTCCCAAGACATCTCTAAATAATAAAGACAGTGAAGGCGAAGTATCTTTATTCTCCGATTAAAATTCGGACTGTGTAGCCATATTTTGGTGAAATCTATAGACATTGAAGAACATTATAAAAAACTGTTGTGCTTGCTACGACGTCCTAGAAATGAAATTTGGAAGGAGCAACTCACAGCTTTCAGCTGTTGGGGGTGGGGCTTGCTTTAGCGGGAATGTTTAAATGGAATTTAACAAACTATCTTTAACGTGACCTTAATGTAATAACACGCTGAATGGTAAGTATAGAAGATAGTTTACACTGCCCGTTACCATTTCTGCTTGTTTTACATTAAGGTCACATACAAATCGGGATGCCAGTTTCCATTGCTTGTTAAAGGCACTTGGGGAATAACAGATACTAATTACTGCTTCTCATGGCGTGCTTGTTAAACACAGACGCGCCATGAGAATGTACTACTAAGGGTCAATGGGGCTTGTTAGCACTAATAGTTAGGAACCACAACAGCTCATGTTTTGTGTGCATAACTGTGCAGTCACGTTCTACCTAGCCCTTCTGTTACACTCCTTTAACTGTAGTGTTACATTAGAAAAAAAATAAATAAACAGCTTAACGAGTGTAAACAGAAGGCTAGGCGGATCATGATCGCATAGTTATGCGAACAAAAAATAAATCCGTTACTATTGCGAACAAGCCAAAAACACGTGTACGCGTTTCTAAACACAGCTATGACACAAAAATGGGAAGTTATGCTGCTTATTATAAGTAAATAAAGCTAAAACAGAAGAAAGTGAGCTACAACTGTATTTTATAAAAAAAAAAGTTTACTTACCAATTTAGATGATCCCTGAAACAACGCTGTTAACAGCAAAGCTTCCCGCAACAGGTTCCTTTAGCAAAATAATGCGTACTGGAAACACCAACAAGAAAAGAACTTCTCTACCTTACTGCAGCTCTATTTTAGCACTCCAAGGCTGGGGGAAGGACAAGGCAGCTGTGACATCACAGAATGGGTGGGTTTGTTTGTTTGACCGAGGCCGGCTGCGGTGATGTCACCTCGGGGGGAGGGAATTGTTAAAAAAAATACCTCCACTGCCTGGCCGTGATGATGTCAGTAATTGGGGGACTGTAACATGCTAAACTGAAACGCGAGAGAATGTTTTTGGAAGGTAAACAATCCCTGTACGCTGAGGTAGGCTTGTTTGAGCAAAGTGAGGGGAATTGAAATTTTTGAAACCATGGTTTCTTGTTTGTTTATGCAGGAACATGTACATAGGGAGGAAAAAGGCAGGGAAGTTGAGGAATTCAGTTTAGAAACCCGTTGTACTCCTTTAAGATGGCTGAAGATTTAATTACCCTTATCAGGGGTTCCCAAACCCCTCCTGATAAAAGACCAAGACTAGAGGAGGATTATGCATCCTCTGACCAGGTTTCTCTCTCCTCAGATTCTTCTGAGGAACAGGATTACACTTTTCCACCTTATGAGGATTCTGATGCTGAAGACTCTATTCCCTCAGCATCTCCCCCCTGAAGACTACTCCTTTGGGGAAACATTACGTACCATGAAGGAACATTTCCACTGGGAAGGCCAGGATTACTCAGATTCTAAGAAAAGGCTCTGAGAGTTCCTTTTATTACCCCAGCACAGACCTCTTGCTATCCCTCCTGTTTTAGATATTGTGGATGATGTCTACTTGGAGTCTAGTTTAAATCCAGACTCTCTACCTCCTGCTCCAGCCAAACCAGACAGATACTACAGAGTACCTGACTCACACAAATTCCTTTAAAAAAAGCCCTATAGCTGACCCAGAAACCATATCCCAGGGTCCTAAGGGAGCAAAAGCTTTTATGGCTAAAAATCCTGTGCCCCCTGAAAGAGATTCCAGAGCCCTAGATAGATGGGGAAAGAAAATATACACCTCTGCAACTCTGGCTATGAGAGCATTAAATTGCCAGTTTCACATGTTGAAATATCAACAATTCCTGATGTCTCAGTTAAAACAAAAAATGAGCACACATTCAGAACAGCCTGAATTCAAGGAAATGCAGGATCTGTTGCATGCAGCTGAACAGGTGGGCAAGCATACTTTATAATGCGGATTTGATTCATTGGAAGCTTCCTGTAGAGCAGCTGTTACTGGCTCTGTCATTCGTAGACATGTGCAAACCCTCCCTGACCATGTTAAAGCAAAATTATTAGATGCACCTTTACAACAAGATGTATTATTTGGTATCAAAGCAGAAGAGGTTTTAAAGAAAATGGAGGATAAGGCTAAATCTATGCAAACGGTCAAGGATTTCTTGCAGGTACAACCCCCTCGCTTCAGCAGAAATTGGCCAACAAAAAATGGGTCCTTTCCAGCTTTAGACAGATCACAGAGGGGCAAATACAGATGCCCAAGGGGCAGAGGTCAGTCACAGGACCCTTACAAACCACACCAATGGGGTTCTGCTACCCAGAAAGGAGGAGAAGACAGGCCCCAAGCTAGCAGAAGGCAGACACAATGACTCTATCCTCAAACTACCAAGCAAATCTCTCCTGGCAACACCCTTGGGAGGAAAAGTAGCATTTTTTGCAGACAACTGGCACATCATCACAAAAGACAAATGGGTTCTAAACATTGTCTCTCAAGGATACAGATTCCACTTTCATACCTTACCAAGGATCAAAGGAATGCCAAACCTGCCACCAAATCAATGGGCAGAGGCACAAAAACAAATTACAGCTCTCATGAACATGAGAGCCATTCAACAGGTACCTACACAGGAGCAACCTCAAGGATTTTACTCAAGACTCTTCCTAGTTCCAAGAAAGGACAAAGCATGGAGACCCATTCTGGATCTTTCAATTCTAAACACCTATCTGCAAGTGCCAAAATTCAAGACGCTAACACTACAGCAGCTTCTTCCCCTGCTGGGCAAGAATGCTTGGCTAGTCACTTTGGACCTCAAGGAGGCATACCTACATGTCCCTATCAGACAAAATTGCAGAAGATACCTCCGCTTCATTGCAGGTTCAGCGCATTATCAATTCGTTGCACTGCCCTTTGGCTTATCTACTGCGCCCAGGGTCTTCACAAAATGCCTGGCACCAGTAATTGCATACTGCAGACAAAGAGGAATTCTAACTTACCCATATCTGGACGACTGTCTTATTCAAGAAGAAAGCAAGGACATTCTTTTACAGCATCTGGCATTTGTCAAACACCTTCTAAGTTGCCTAGGGTACACAGTAAACGACAAGAAATCAAAACTAGTGCCCTCACAAAACATAATATTCCTGGGTGCCAGCTTGAATACAACGGCCCAGATGGCTTATCTCATGCCAGACAAACAACGACAGCTGTTTCAATATTTCAAAATAATGACAACAAAGACCCAACTCCCTGCAAGAAAAATTCTGCAGGTCTTGGGATTCATGGCATCTTGCATACTATTAATACCATTTGCAAAACTGCATATGAGGAAATTACAATGGTACCTGAAAAGTGCATGGACTCAGCACAGCCACAGCTTGGAAACAATGATTCCACTCATTCCCTGCCTTCAACAGGAGTTTCTATGGTGGGCACAGGCATGTCACCTCAACAAGGGTCAGCCTTTCACCTTACCCACAGCCAGGCAAACTATGACAACAGATGCATCGGACTATGCCTGGGGAGCACACATGGCAGGACAGTACATTCAGGGCAAATGGACTACAGATCAGAGACACCTGCATATCAATCAAAAAGAAATGCTAGCAGTGCAGAATGCCTTAACAGCTTTCAAAGACCTTCTACACCCAGGACAACTACTAATAAGGACAGATGTTCATCGTGCATACAGCCGCAGTCATAACAGATGGGTTTTTCTGCCGTCAGGCGGGTCCTCGTTCGGACGAATTCCAAAGTCTAGGTCCGGCGTTGGTTGTCGTCGCTTCTTCCCTGACGTCAGTGCGACAGGGGTATAAAAGAACCAGCCGACGCCATTTTCTTCAGTCTTTCTTGCTGCGCGGTGCCCGAAGCAGAAGCAGTTCGCAAGTGCCAGTCGGCCAGCTCCTGAGATTACGAATATCGACAACCGAAGTCTTCTTGAAAGCTAAGTACCCCGTTGGGGAAACTTTTCTTGCCTCAGACCGATGTCAGACAAAGTTAATAATTGTATTTCATGTGGGAAGCAAATACCGCATAAGAATTTTCATTCCCTCTGCATTCCTTGCTTAGGCCCAGACCACGACGTCTCAGCCTGCCGTTTTTGTGCTACATTCAACAAATGCACCATTAAGCGTCGGGCGGAGTTCGCCCAGCACCTTTTTGGCAAAAAATTTAACTACAGAATGTCGTCGGATACTCCGACTCCAGTTTTGACTAAAAATCGCAAAGATAAGGACCGACACACGAGGTCCGTGGCCTCTACCGACACCACGCCAAAGCCGACTACAGGTGGTCTGGTTCTCAGCGAGGTGCCTACGCAGCCCCTGACTACCGACGACACTTCATTGGCAGTGTCTTCTGTACCCGAGGTCGAAGGCTCTTCGGCCCACACCCCGACTACAGATACCGAAGCCACTCTTGGCGGTGAAACTCAGAGTTTAGACAGGTCTACCTCCTCTCAAGGTGTCTTCGGGCCTTCCTCTTCTTTTTCCATCAAGGCTTTCACTAAGTCTAAGACAGCCATGCATTCTAAAAAACAAACCCCACAGGGCCCTTCTCAAGGCCCCATGCCTAAAAAGCAGATGATCAAAATGGCTGAGGACTTAATTACTCTTATCAGGGGTTTTCAACCCCCCCTGGAAAAAAGGCCCAGAGTGGAGGAAGAATCCCCCTCCTCGGACCAGGCCTCCATTATTTCAGAACATTCTGATGACCAGAAACATTCATACTCCCCTTTTGAAGATTCTGATGCAGAGGAGTCCATTCCTTCTGTCTCCCCCCCTGAGGATTACTCTTTCGGGGAAACCTTGCATACCTTGAGGGAACACTTCCATTGGGAAGGCCAAGAGTACTCAGACTCCAAGAAAAGGCTTAGGGATTTTCTCTTGCTCCCTCAGCACAGGCCTCTGGCTATACCTCCTGTCTTAGATATCCTTGATGATGTGTATTCGGAGTCCTGCCTCAACCCAGATTCTTTGCCTCCAGCCCCAGTCAAGCCTGACCGGTATTACCGGGTTCCTGACTCACACCAATTCCTATACAAAAGCCATGCGGCTGACCCAGAAACTATCTCACAGGGCCCCAAGGGAATTAAGGCCTCCACTGCTAAAAATCCATTACCTTCAGAGAGGGATTCCAGAGCTTTAGAAAGGTGGGGGAAAAAGATATACACCTCGGCCACCTTATCCATGAGGGCATTAAACTGCCAGTTCCAACAGTTTCTGTTATCACAGTTGAGAAACAAAATGTCACAACCTGAACAACCAGATTTGAAGGAGTTGCAGGATTTGATACATAGTGCAGAGCAAGTAGGTAAACATACCTTGCAATGTGGTTTTGATGCTTTAGAAGCCTCATGTAGAGCTGCTGTTACAGGATCAGTCATACGTAGACATGCTTGGCTTAAAGAGCAAACCTTACCAGATCATGTCAAAGCTAAATTACTTGATGCACCTCTGCAAAAAGATGTATTGTTTGGTGTTAAAGCTGAGGAGGTATTAAAGAAAATGGAGGAAAAGGCAAAATCAATGCAAACAGTGAAAGATTTCCTACAGGTACAACCTCCACGTTTCAGTAGAAATTGGCCTTCAGAAAATTGGTCCTTTCCAGCCACTGACAGACCCCAAAGAGGTAGATACAGGCGCCCGAGGGGTAGAGGGCAATCTCAAGGATCATTTAGAGGCAGACAATGGCAAGCACCTGCCCAAAGAGGATAGTTCACAGCCATTCAGAAAGCAGAACCAATGACTTTCCCCTTTGCATGCCAAGCAAGGCTCAAATGGCAGCACCTTTAGGCGGGAAACTGGCACTATTTTCAAAAAATTGGCATATTGTCACAAAAGACAAATGGATCCTGGACATTATAGACAGAGGCTACAGATTCCACTTTCACACCCTTCCAAAAATGAGAGGCATGCCAAACCTGCCACACAATCAAAGGGCAGAGGCACAAAACCAAATTTCAGATCTCATGGACATGAAAGCTATTCAAGAGGTACCTGCACAAGAACAGGGTCAAGGTTTTTATTCCAGACTATTCCTGGTACCAAGGAAGGGCAAAGATTGGAGACCTATTTTGGACCAATCCATCCTAAACACTTTTTTACTCGTGCCAAAATTCAAGATGCTCACATTACAGCAGCTTCTTCCCATGCTGGGCAAGGAGTCTTGGCTGGTAACATTGGACCTCAAGGAGGCATACATGCATGTCCCAATCAGACAAGATTGCAGAAGATACCTCAGATTTCTTGCAGGTTCAACACATTATCAATTCTCTGCATTGCTCTTTGGCTTATCTACTGCACCCAGAGTGTTCACGAAATGCCTGGCATCAGTAATTGCCTACTGCAGACTACAAGGGATGCAACTATACCCATATCTCGACGACTGCCTGATCCAAGTGGACAGCAAGCTCATACTTCTGAAACATCGGGCTTTTGTAATAAGGTTGTTGAATTCCCTGGGATACACAGTCAACAAAAAGAAATCAAGGCTACTACCATCTCAAACAATCCTGGGTGCCAACTTGGATACAAACACCCAGATGGCCTACCTCACGCCAGAGAAACAAGGGCAACTAACTCAATACTTCAGAAAAATGTCAACTTTCACCAGGCTGACTGCAAGGAAAATCCTGCAGGCTCTGGGATTCATGGCATCTTGCATCCTACTAATCCCATGTGCAAAGCTGCATATGAGGAAACTTCAATGGTACCTGAAAAACCTATGGTCTCAGTACAGCCACAGCTTGGAAACAATAATACCACTAATTCCATGTCTTCAAAAGGAATTTCTGTGGTGGGCTCAAGCATGCCAAAGAAACACAGGTCTCCCATTCTGCAAGCCTCAAGCAAGCCAAATCATCACAACAGATGCCTTGGATTACGCCTGGGGGGCGCACATGACGAATCGGTGCATTCAGGGCAGATGGTCCCAAAAGGAAAAGCACCTACACATCAATCAAAAGGAAATGCTAGCAGTAATAAATGCTATTATAGCTTTCAAAGACCTGCTGCATCCAGGCCAGCTATTGATAAGGACAGACAACACCACAGTAATGTGGTACATAAACAAACAGGGAGGAACTCATTCATATCCCCTATGCAGGCTAGCCATGTCTCTTTGGAACGTGGCTCTAGAATTGCAAATCAAGCTTCAAGCACAGTTCCTGCCAGGCAAGGAAAACACGCTGGCAGACAACCTTAGCAGAAATATGACAGATCCACACGAATGGAAGTTTCATCCTCAAGTTTTTTCAAAGATAATTCAAGCATGGGGAAGGCCAGACATAGATCTCTTTGCCACAGAAATCACCAATTGGCAAAATTCTGCTCAAGGACCTTTCATCCACAGGCCTGGAAAGTAGACGCACTCTCTTTCAGTTGGACAACAATGACAGTCTATGCCTTTCCACCTCTCCCTCTGCTGCCCAAAGTTCTATTAAAAACCAGAGCAGACAGACCACAGATGATTCTCATCGCTCCAGACTGGCCAAGGCAACACTGGTACCCACTCCTGAGGAGCCTGACGCATTCCCCACCATGGATCCTGCCTCTAATGCCTCTTCTACTGACTCAGCACAACTTCAAAACTCTTCGCAGTCAGCTGAAAACACTCAATCTAGCCGCATGGAAGATTCCTTAAAATCACAACAGACCCTACTCTCCAAGGAGGTACAGGATGTCATTTTGGAGGCCAGAAGACCTTTTACTAGAAAAGCCTACTCCGCCAAATGGAAACGGTTTTGTGCTTGGAATGAGAAAAAGGGCCAGAACCCTGGAATATTGAATTTACCTCAAATATTACAGTACCTAGCTGAGATGCTAAGCAGTGGACTTTAATTCTCTTCCATCAAAATCCATGCCTCAGCCATTTCTGCAGAATACAACACTGATCCTCCTTTATTCTCTCACCCCCTCTTAAGACAGTTCCTCAGAGGGGCTAAGAATATTAAACCCCCAAGGAAACAACCAGTGTCTGCTTGGGATCTCAATTTCATTCTAGAGAAACTGACTTTGCCTCCTTTCGAGCCAGCTGCCTCATCAGAACTACAATATTTGTCCTGGAAAACAGCCTTCCTGCTGGCTATCACCCCAGCTCGCAGGGTTTCTGAACTACAAGCCCTCATGGCTGTGCAACCTTTCATAATTTTCCATCAGGACAGAGTTTCCTTACGAACCAACCCTTCCTTTATGCCAAAGGTAGTATCCAGGATAGCCTTGAATCAGGCTATCCACTTACCTACCTTTTACCCCAATCCTCAAAACAAAGGGGAGAGGCTACTACATTCTTTGGACATTCACAAGCAACTGCGTTATTATTTGGACAGAACAAAGCCTTTCAGAAAATCAGAGCAACTCTTTGTGTCCTATGCTACAGGGGCTCAAGGGAAGCCTATTTCCAAACAGTGTCCTATGCTACAGGGGCTCAAGGGAAGCCTATTTCCAAACAGACAATCTCAAAGTGGATAGCCCACTGCATACGCTTTTGTTACTCTCTTCATGGTAAAACTGTACCTGCAGGCATAAGGTCTCACTCCACTAGGGCCACAGCTACCTCTGCAGCTTTCCTCAGGGGGGTTCCTACCAAAGATGTTTTGGAAGCTGCCACTTGGGGTTCTGTGCATACTTTCTCCAAGCACTATCACCTGCCTTTATACTCCAAATCTAGAGCAGGTTTTGCCACTGCAGTTTTGCAGGGCATCCTAGCTCCTCCTAGTTCCACGTAGTGCCTACCACCCTTATTTTAGCTTTGGGATTCTACCCATCTGTTATGACTGCAGCTGTATGCACGATGAACATAGTACAGTTTTGTACCTACCATAAATGTAGATGTTCGAGTGCTAATACAGCTGCAGTCCAAGTTTCCCTCCCTCCTTCCCCTCTGGAACAGGCCTAATGGCTAACACCTCCTCATACAACCTGATTGGGGTATTCTTTTATGGTGTATTTGCTTGCAACTACTGTTTTTTGATTATACTGCATTGCATTATTGCATAAATTTATGTATTGCCTTCCTTCTGGGGGCACCTGACATCTGGGGCAAGAAAAACGGAAGAAAATGGCGTCAGCTGGTTCTTTTATACCCCTGTCGCACTGACGTCAGAGAAGAAGTGACGACAACCGACGCCGGACCTAGACTTTGGAATTCGGCCGACCAAGGACCCGCCTGACGGCAGGAAAACCCATCTGTTATGACTGCAGCTGTATTAGCACTCGAACATCTACATTTATGGTTGGTACAAAACTGTACTTTATGTGGTACATAAACAAGCAAGGGGGCACACATTCCTACCCTCTATGCAGGCAAGCAATGACCTTGTGGAACACTGCACTGTCTTACCAGGTTCAATTACAAGCACAATTCCTGCCAGAAAAGAAAAACACATTTTCAGACGACCTAAGCAGAAACATCATGGATCCACACGAATGGAAACTAGATCCGCAAGTATTTGTAATGGTAGCTCAAAAATGGGGACGCCCAGACATAGATCTGTTTGCAAGTCCCCACAACCACCAACTTCAAAAATTTTGCACAAGGACCTTCCATCCACTAGCTTGGAAAGTGGACGCCCTCTCATTCAGTTGGAAAACATTAACAGTGTATGCCTTCCCTCCACTGCCTCTTCTAGCAAAGGTACTGCTGAAAGTCAGATTAGAGAGGCCACAAATGATTCTCATTGCACCAGACTGGCCATGCCAACATTGGTATCCAATTTTAAGGAACATGGCCCAGGGCCCACCATGAATTTTGCCACAAATTCCTCACCTGCTCACCCAGTGAGACAATCTGATTCTACACAGCCAGCTCAAGACTTTAAACCTGGCTGCATGGCAAATTACCTAAACAACCAGCCAACACCTTTATCCAAAGCTGTTATGGATGTCATTCTGGAGGCCAGGAGGCCCAGCACCAGGAAAACCTACTCAGACAAATGGAAAAGATTTTGCGCCTGGAACCAGGCTAAAGGCCTAAATCCCCTGGAGCCGAACATTCCTCAGATTCTACAATATTTAACTGAGATGTTACACAAAGGACTTTCCTTTTCATCTATTAAGATCCACGCCTCAGCAATTTCAGCTCACTACAGCACGGATCCTCCTTTATTTTCACATCCACTCCTAAGACAGTACCTCAGAGGGGCTAAGAACTTAAGACCGCCAAGGAGAGCTCCAACACCTACTTGGGATCTCAACTTTGTCCTGGAAAAGTTTACACTGCTGCCCTTTGAACCAGCTTTTTCAACTGATTTAAAATTTCTTTCATGGAAAACTGCCCTACTACTAGCAATAACCTTAGCTAGAAGAGTCTCAGAGCTACAGGCACTAATGGCAGTGGAACCTTTCCTAATTTTTCATCAAGACAGAGTTTCTCTATGAAATAATCCTTCCTTTATGCCAAAGGTGGTATCCAGTGTGGCCCTAAACCAAACCATTCACTTGCCCACCTTCTTCCCAAATCCCTAGAACAAAGGAGAAAGACCCCTGCACTCTTTGGACATTCACAGGCAATTACGTTACTACTTGGATAAAACTAAGGCTTTCAGAAAAACTGACCAGATCTTTGTAGCCTATGCTACAGGATCACAAGGAAAAGCTATCTCAAAACAGACCATTTCTAAATGGATAGGACATTGCATACATTTCTGCTACACACATCATGGGAAACCAGTACCTGCTAACATTAGGTCCCACTCCACCAGGGCTACAGCTACATCAGCAGCCTTTCTCAGGGGAGTGCCAACCAAGGATATTCTGGAAGCTGCTACTTAGAGTTCAGTGCACACCTTCACCAAACACTATCACTTACCTCTTTACTCTTAAGACTAGAGCTGGTTTTGCCACTGCAGTTTTGCAGAGCCTACTAGCTTCTTCTAACCCTGTTTGGCTCCACCTCCCCGTCTTAGCTTTGGGATTCAACCAAAGTGTGATGACTGCAGCAAGGTAACACGATGAACATAGTACAGTTTTGTACCTACCATAAATGTAGATGTTCGAGTGTTCACCCTGCTGCAGTCCAGGTTACCCTCCCTCCATCCCCTCTGAACTAGCTGAACTCATCTCTGCCAATTTATCCTATTCTACCTCTGTGGTGTATTTGCTTGTACCTAAGGGTTTTGTTTTATTTTTATATAGCCATGTATATATATATATATATATATATATATATATATATATATATATATATACATATATATATATATATATATACATACATATATATATATATATATATATATATATATATATATATATATATATACATATATATATATATATATATATATATATACATATATGTTTTGCCTACCTTTTGGGGGCACCTGACATCTGGGGCAAGAAAAACTGAAAAAAATGGCATCGGATGCCTCTTATATACCCCTGGCGCACTGACGTCAGGGAAGAAGCGACAGCAACCGATGCCAAACCAAGACTTTGGAATTCGGGCCGACTGCAGGACCACCTGATGGCAGGATAACCAAAGTGTGATGACTGCAGCAGGGTGAACACTTGAACATCTACATTTATGGTAGGTACAAAACTGTACTTTTGCCAGTGTACAGATTGTAGTCTGTTAGATAAGTAACTAGAGAACCAGGATATAGAGAGTGGAGAAAGATGAAGGTGTGAAAGTTTAGATAACAGTTTAGAGTGGGAGACTGTATCAAAGACCTTGGAGAGATCCAGGAATAAACAGGAGAGAAGTAGGTTTTTATCACGGGCTTCTGCCACTGTTTGGGTGAATGAGAGAAGTGCGATAGAGGTGCTGTGATGGGGTCTATAACCGTGCTGGGTGGAAGTTAGGAGATTATTTTCAAGCAAGTGTTTTAATCCTTTAATTCAGTGTTTGCATCTTTTTATGATAGCCAGATATCATTTGGAATAAGGCTGCAAGCGGTTAACTTTTTTCTGTAGTCCTGGGCCAGTTCCCCTCAGTCTTCATTTGCCTGTTGATGTGACTGAGCAAGTGACTTAGCCAGACACTGCTCTCATGTTACTGTTAAGAACTTGTGGTTAGTGGTAGTTAACTTCATTTGTTCATCAACTTGTGGGTATCGGATCCGAATCGGATCCAAGCCGGCAGCTTTATCCAGCTAAGATCCGAGCGACAAGCTCCTCCCCCTTACCCATAACCCCCTGCCATCCCTCTCTGTCCTCAGATCTCGTTTGCTGCGGCTTATTCAAGCATCTAGAATGAGTTTCCAAGTGTAGGGTTTCGTGAGTTATACAAAAAATTACCTTTTTTTGACCTAGTTTTTTAGTTTAATCCATAGACGAGTGAGTGTTGTTTCCCCTTTTCTGTTAAACTGCTAATCTTGTTGGTACTTTTTCTGTCTTTTAGTTAGTTTAGTCTTCCCCCCTCCCCCGTGTGTGTGAAGGTGTGTGCAGGTTGGGCCTATCTTTGTTACCATGTCTGAGGCCCCTAAATCTCAAGATGCATGCACTCGAAACTCTCCTTAGCATGGAGAACATCGATATCTGTGCAGTAACAGAAACCTGGTTCAAGGCTCCCGAGAGCACCCCAGCACTACCAGGTTATACCTCATACTATGCTTTTCGGCCCCAAAATTGGACCGAACCACAAAAGGAGGGGGAGTATCAATATTCGTCAAAGCTACCCACACCTCCAGGTTGGTGGCACAGCACGAAGCATCAGAGACTATCCATGTGCAACTAACAGTGGGTAAAACTGCCTTCCAGTTTATAGCCTGCTACAGACCACCCTCCCAAACCCAGGAACCCCACTCAGCCTTCCTGAGAACACTGGAAAATATGAAGGTCTCTCCAAACACCATTATATTGGGCGACTTCAACTACCCAAACATAGACTGGGAGCATTACTGTAGCTCCAACACCCTAGCCCAAAGGTTCCTAGAATTTATAAACTCAAATGCTATGGAACAACATGTTACCACTCCCACAAGAGGGGAAAACATACTGGACCTGATCATCACCAACATGGGGACTCTATGCTCCAGACCAGAAGTGTATCCCTCACTGGTAAGATCAGACCATAAACAAATCTCACTAGATATTCACATCTCGACTCCACCCCCTGCCCTGAAAAACCACAGTGAAAAACTTCTCTAAAGCAAATTTCACACTCCTCAAAACCAAGGTGGAATCCTTCAAAGCCCCCGGGCCTGTGGAAAATATGTCCCAGACAGCAGAATCCTTTATAAACGCATTCTATGAACACCTTCAGGAATGCATGGATCATGCAATCCCAAATAAAACCAAGACCCAATCCTCCAAAGGCAGACGTCCTGTCTGGTGGACCCCAGCCATAAACAAACTATACAATAGAAGGAGGAAGCTACTACATGATAGAGCAAAATCCCAAAAAGGGAAGGCATCTCTGATCAGTATTAGCAAAAAACTACGGGCACTCATAAAATCGTCTAAGGCCAGCTTCGAGAGAAAAATTGCACAGAACACTAAGGATAATCACAAGGCTTACTTTAGTTATGTTAGGAACCTGGGTGGGAATTCCCAGATATGCTCAGAATTAGTCCAAAATGACAAAAAATACACCGAACCCGCAGGCATTGCCAACATCCTAGCTGACAGGTTCAGTGCAAACTTCTCCCCCCCCCCCCCCACCAAAAGGGCAAATATCTATCCCAGCAGAATGCTGCCCCCCTGACACCTCAGATGCTCAGGTAAGCGCTGCTCTCTCCAAAGCAAAAAACACAGCATCAATGGGACCAGACGGTGTCCCGGGCTGCATCCTACATGAACTCCAAGAAGAGCTAAACCCAAACATAAAACTACTGTTCAATCTCAGCCTTACTACAGGATATGTACCCAAAGAGTGGCGTACAGCAACAGTGGTCCCTCTCCACAAAGGTGGTGCCTCAACGGATCCTGGAAGCTATCGCCCCATAAGCCTGACTAGCTTGGTCTGCAAAGCTATGGAAAGGATCATCATGGACCTCATAAATAAAGATATCGGGGACCTACAGACACTGGATCCTACCCAGTTCGGCTTTGTTAAGGGCAGATCCTGCCTCTTAAATCTGGTTGATTTCTTTGAAACAGTCACCAAGGCCATTGACGAGGGGAAGGTGGTCCACACAGCCTACCTGGACCTCGCAAAAGCCTTCGATACAATACCCCACTCGGGCATTATAGATAAGCTCACCAGCTTAAATATAAACCCCTATGTCACTAGTTGGGTTGCAAAGTGGCTCAAGGACAGAACCCACTTGGTTAGAATTGCTGGAGCCATGTTAGACTCCAAATCAGTTACAAGTGGCGTCTCACAAGGCTCAGTCCTGGGACCTCTCTTGTCCGGTATATATTTTTTGGAGGTACAGGCCAACATGGAAGGACTGTGGCTGACCAAGTTCGCAGATGACTGCAAACTGGGCGCCATAATCGACTCTCCAGCCGACACAAGCATCCTCCAAAAGGGCCTCATAGAAACAGACAACTGGTGCCAGAGCCATGGCCTCAAGCTAAACGCCAAAAAGTGTATAGTCATCCCCTTTGGCAAAAACAAAGTGCCCACAAATTACCACATAGGTGGTAATCCATTAAGTACAGAAGAAGTAATTAGGGACCTGGGGACCCAAGTTGATAGCAATCTCTCATTTGACAACCACGTGGCCAAAGTGGTTAGAAAAACATTTTATATAGCCCACCTAATCATGAAAGGATTCACATCTAGATCGGGGAGGTCATCGTGCCTCTTTACTCATCCCTCATCAGGCCCATAATTGAGTACAATGCCCCTTTTGGGATGTACCTTACCAGACACCTGCAGCAACTGGAAAGACCCCAAAAGTACCTCACCAAGAGGATCAAAGGGCTCAAACAGATGCCATATGCTGCCCGGTTAAAGAAACTCCAGCTCTACTCAGTGGCATACCGCCTGCTCAGAGGTGATCTGTGCCTGACGTATAAAGACATGTCAAACCCGGAATTAATGGACATGCTGCACCTCAGAAAATCCAAATCCCATCGAGCTATGCGCTCGAGAGACTTGAACCTCAGCACTGAAATAAATAGGACATGCTGGAGGGACAGATTCATAACCCAGAGGCTCCCTTCACTCTGGAATAACATCCCAGTCCAGGTTAGGCAGAGTCCCTCATTGACTCTCTTCAAGAGGAATCTTGATGAGTGGATGGGAGATCGTAGGTTTACCCCAGGTATCACTTCTGTGTCACTGTTAGACAGAGGCACAGTATACTAACCTCGAAAAAGGGCATAGCAAAATTAATTTAAAATGGGTGGCGAAAGCCAAACACACTCTGGATAGGCTTATAAATGCCCTAGGGCAGATAGCCTAGTACGAACCTATGAACCTATAAAGCAATTTTTTCCAAGTGCACCGAGTGTGGCCATAAGCTATCCCCAGCGGATGGCCACACTCTTGTGTGTTATCTGCCTTGGGGTTGACCATCTCTCCTTGGGCTGCACAATTTTTGCAGCCTTCAACCCCAGGGCTTTGAGGGACAGGAGGTCGAAACTGTTCTGGTGGGACTTCTGCCCCCGGACTCGGCTTCGGCCTCTTCTCCCTCGGCGGCACAAGCTGCTAATGCAGCGGCCCCACCTTCCATCCCTGCTCCCCTGGCCGGGGCTCACCCTCCCACCGTGGTTCAGGAGGAGAGAGAATCTAGGAGGGAGAAAAGGAGAGAGAAACACCACAAGCGGCAGGCTGAAGCTTCCTCTTCTACTCCGCCAGCTAAACAGATAGCCTCTCCTAGGACGTCTGGGTCTTCTCCTTCCCGGTTCTATTCACCTCATTTTTCCCCGGAGCCAGAGGAGGGGACCAGGTCGCCTTTGAGGTCTTCGAGGCGGCACTCCAGGCCAGCGTCGGTGGCCTTGTGTAGATTTACTCGAAGTTTGTCCGATGCAGATATGGACCGGATGATGCATAGGTTTCTCCAGGCCCAACTGCAGATTGGGAGTGCTCCTGCCTCCCCCCCCCCTCCAGGGGGGAGCTCGACCTCATTTTTCATCCCAATTGCTCCTTCTCCCACCCACTACTGGGGTTCGG
This sequence comes from Protopterus annectens, assembly GCF_019279795.1. Lineage (NCBI taxonomy): Eukaryota > Metazoa > Chordata > Ceratodontiformes > Protopteridae > Protopterus > Protopterus annectens. The sequence goes on from NC_056732.1 coordinate 1,330,268,025, forward strand.
AGCCATCGGATCCAGGTAGCATCGGAGCCGGGGGAGGCTCGGCGCCAATAGTACACCTTACTTCGGCTCCGACCGCACCCTCGGGTTTGTTGGGTCCCTTTTCAGATCCGAGCTTTTGGAGCCGTGAGCTGAGCTTCTTTTCCGGAGGTGTCAGTGTGTCTTCAGCTCCGTCTCGGTCGGAGCATACTGGCCCTTCGGGTCCAATTGCTTCGGCGCCAGCTCCGGTCCATGCCTCAGATCCGAAGGGGCTGCTCTAGGGTTCTAGGGAAAGCAGTTCTCCTTTGGCGTTTGATGTTGTGGAGATGGTCTTGTCGAGGGATTCGAGATCCCAGGCTCCTGCTACGGTTCCACCCTCCACTCCCTCTCAGGCAGGCCTACCTTCCATCACCCGGCCCCAGGGACAGCCTGTGCCTACGTCCCAGATGGTTCCCTTAGAGGAACAGGATGTGGTTGGTGAGGCATCTTCGGATAGCCCCCCGAGGAGGTTCCTCACAAACGCAAGTGCAAGAGGAGGCACTTGGACTCCCCCGAGTCCCTGACAGAGGACACAGACTTAGAGGAAGGGGAAGGTTCCCCAAGGTCACCCTCCGAGGACGTCTCCTTCGGAGACATTATGGAAATGCTTCGTGTTAGAGGGGGGTGGTCAGCCCAAAAAACATCCACAGATGAGTCTGTGTTTCTGGAGGCGTTTGACGCAGGCCCATCTACCTCTTGGGTGTCCCCTCCCGCCGATCCCCTGGTAGATGTGATCACTACCAGGGCATGGAAGGAAGCGGACACTGTGGAGCCCATACCAAAGAGACCAGACAAAATTTTCAGTCCACCCACAGATCAGATGGTTTGTAGCAAGGGTGCTCCGGTAGATGCCATGTTGGTGGCGGCTGCCACCAAGAAGGAACTAGCCCAGGAGAGTTCCTCGGTCCACCCTCCTGACAAGGAGTCTTGGACGATGGACCGCCTAGGGAAGCAGATGCTCGCTTTAGCTACCTTCTCCATAAGGTCGCTGAACTATATGGCACATGTGATACGACTCCAGCGGGATCTCATCAAGGAATACGCTGGGTCGCCCCCAGAGTCTATGTCGGCCGAGGATAAGAAAACATTCTCAGCTCGAATGGCCACTCTCAGGTCCATTTCGAACACTTCTATGCGGCTTCTTTCCCATGTTACGGAAGGAGCCGCTAGAGCTAGCGGAGCAGGCATTTTCTTATGGCAGCATGCTTGGCTCCGTCTCTGCGACTTTGCGGAACCCTTCAAGGCGTCCTTCGGAAATGCCCCTTTTGACGGCTCTTCACTGTTTGGCAAGACCGTCCGCGACACGCTGGTCCAGAGCAAGAAAGATGGGAAGACGTCTGCCATTGGGATCCGCTTCTCGGCTCCCCAGAGGTCCTTCTCCAGGAACCAAAGGGGACAAAAGAAGATGTGGTTCCGGAAATCTCAACAGTCCCGTTTCGCTCCGGACCCCTCGTCCTTCAGAGGCAGAGGAGGACAGGGTGGACGCCGGACCAGAGGCAGAGAGGGACCAAAGAATTTCGGGTCAAGAGAACCTTTTTCGGATCGGCACGCACAGCAGCCCTGAGGGGTTACCTGACTGCTCCACTCTGGAGGCAGTCGGGGGGCATTTATCGAGGCACCTAGCAGTTTGGGGAGTCCATTACAACAAATCGCTGGGTGCTTCGAATCATATCCAGAGGTTACGCTATCCCCTTTCTGAATCTCCCTCTCAGACCCCGGAGCCTCTCCGATGTCCCACCTAATCAAAGGGAGGCAGCAGCCACAGAAATAAAGCATCTATTAAAGAAAAGAGCAATCCAATCCATCCCCCAAGATCAGTCCGGATCAGGCTTTTACTCCAGGTTCTTTCTGGTGCCAAAAAAGACGGGGGACTTAAGACCAATCCTAGGCCTGTCCACACTAAACCTGTTGGTTGCCAAAGAAAAGTTCTGGATGGTCACCATTTAATCCATTCTCCCACTCCTGCAGGAGAACGACTGGATGTGTTCTATAGACCTCAAGGATACGTACTACCACATTTTGATGGATAGATGATCCAGAAGGTTTCTCTGCTTCTGGCTGGGAGCCAGTGACTATCCATTCAGGGTCCTTCTCTTTGGTCTCACCACAGCCCCCAGGGTGTTCACCAAAGTTATGGCATTTGTAGCGGCCCACCTGAGGCTTTAGGGAATACAGGTCTTTCCGTACCTAGATGACTGGCTCCTGACCATCCCCACCAGGCATCTACTAAGCCAGGAATTATTTCCTTCACTTGGCCTCTCATCTGGGAATCTCAGTCAATCTCAAGAAATCCTCCCTTCAACCAACTCAAATCTTGGATTTCATAGGGGCCAGGATAGACACAAACCTGTTGAGGGTCTTCCTAACTCCGGACAGGCTTCGAACTTTGACACTCCACGTGCTGGCCCTCCTACAATCCTCGGCTCCTCCAGCAGAATTGGTCCTGAGGGTGCTAGGTTCCATGGCTGCGGCCATCAATCTATCACCTCTAGCTCGTCTAAACATGAGGGTCCTACAATGGACCTTGCAGGTTCAATGGTCCATCCTGCAACATCCGATAAGTGCATCTATCCCCCTCAGCAAGGTTTGCAGGAAATCCCTACTCTGGTGGATCCAGTCCTCGGATCTCCGGGAAGGGCGCCCCTTCTCAATGTCCCCACCACAAGCCACAGTGACCACGGACGCTTCTTGCCTCAGGTGGGGGCACTGCATGGGCAGAACCGTCCAAGGCACGTGGACTCACTCGGAGACCTTGTTGCACATCAGTGTCCTAGAGAGGAGGGCGGTTCTTTTAGCATTGCAAGCACTCCAGGCTCTTCTTCCCTTAGGGACAATTGCAATTCAAACAGACAACATGTCAGTAGTCTGGTATATCAACAAACAGGGGGAACCAGATCCTATCCCCTTTGTCGAGAGGCCATGAGAGTTTGGGAATGGGCGATCGCCACCGACAGCTTTCTCGTAGCAATGCACATCCCGGGTCGGTCGAACATTTTGGCAGACAGGCTGAGTCGAACCATCCTCCCACCATACGAGTGGTCTCTGAACCCGAGAGTAGCGAAGCAAATCTTCCTCAAGTGGGGTCAACCTTGCTGCGATCTCTTCGCGTTGTTTTTGAACGCAAAGTGCAGCGAGTACTTCGCTCTACTTCCCCCACCAGGGGAATCCCCCAGAGACGCTCTAGTGCATGTTTGGCCATCCGGTCTACTTTATGCTTATCCGCCTCTTCCTCTGATGGTAATATTCTTGCAGAAAGCTTGTCGGTTGAGGAGCAAAGTGATCCTCATAGCCCCATTCTGGCCTCGTCAAACGTGGTTCCCTTGCCTATGGTCTCATCTAGTGAATCCTCCATGGATTTTGGATCCCACTCTGGATCTGATATCTCACCCCCTAGGGTTGACAACCCCAAACCTGGACAATCTCAAGCTCACAGCTTGGTTGATCCAGTTCCAATAATAGCTAGGACTCCCGGCATCTCCTCTTCTGTTAAGGCTATCTTAGTAGCCGCTCATAAACCTTCTACTAGAAAGTTCTATAAGAGCAAATGGAAACGCGTTTCGATCTGGGCGGAACATAAAAAGTCGGATCCCTTTACAGCCCCGATACCAGCTGTATTAGATTTTTTGTCATATTTATTTGACCAAGGTGCCAGCTCCTCTACGGTCAAAGTCCAATTAGCAGCGATTTCCCACTTTCATGTGGGGAAGTGATCTTGGTCCTTTAGCATCTTCTAAGATCTGCAAGACTTTCTTAAAAGGTACTTTCTTGTTAAGACCTCCTGTTAAGGATGCGGTCCCTCCGTGGGATTTAACCCTTGTTCTCCAGGCTCTTACTGGCCCTCCCTTTGAACCTGCGGCTTCGGTGGATCTAAAATATTTATCTTGGAAAACGGCCTTTCTCATTGCTATCACTTCGCTAGAAGGGTTTCGGAGCTTCAAGCCCTTTGTACCAAACCTCCATACCTGGTCTTTCATAAAGACAGAGTTTTCCTCAGGACCAATCCCTCTTTTTTTGCCTAAAGTTGCCTCTGAGTCCAACATTAATCAATCTATCAATTTACCATTTTTTTTGCCAAATTATCATAACAAGGGTGAATACAAATTACATTCTTTAGACGTGCACAGACACTTGATGTTCTACTTACACAGGACTGCTGAACATAGGAAATCTGAGCAACTCCTGGTATCCATAGCTAAACCCTTTTTGGGTAAACCTGTGTCAAAAGCTACATTGTCCAGATGGATTTCCCAATATATACTTCTCGCATATAAGAGTTCTGGCCGACCTGAACCTGTCTGAGTTCAGGCCCATTCTACTACTCGATCGATTTCTACTTCTGCTGCCTTTTGGTCCAGAGTGTCCTTGGATGACATTTGTTCAGCAGCCACTTGGGCTTCACCCCATACCTTTATTACCCATTACAAGTTGGATATAATTTCCAGAGGGAGGGCGTCCTTTGGCTCTGCAGTGCTCCGAAATATTCTTCCATGAGGACCTCCCAAATTTTTGGTAGCTGGGGACTCTATCCCACAGGTTGATGAACAAATGAAGTTAACTGCTACAGATAAGGAAGTTATGTACTCACCATAACGTCCCATCTGAGTATGTAACTTCATTTGTCAGCAACCAACCCCCCCCCCTCTGGCCCCCTAACCTGTAGTTCGTCCTTTTAGGATCTTTGTGCTTCCTTCCCAGATGACATCAGGTTAGGATGTTTAGCTGATCCAGGTTTTGTAGTATTCTATGATACTATAGCAAACTCGATCTGAGGACAGAGAGGGATGGCAGGGGGTTATGGGTAAGGGGGATGAGCTTGGAGCTCGGATCTTAGCTGGATAAAGCTGCCGGCTCTGATCTGATTCGGATCCGATACCCACAGGTTGCTGACAAATGAAGTTACCTACTCAGATGGAACGTTATGGTGAGTACACAACTTCTTTTTTAATAATGTTTCAATATGAATTTAGCGGATTCTACAACCAGTGAACCTCCTATCTTTATAAACAGCTAAGCTTCTTTGATTTGCTTTCTGAAAAGTCCAAAGTGATGCAGAGATCGTGATTTTCTGATAGCAATTCTGGATGCCATAGTCAAAAGAGGCATATCTTTTTTTCATATAGTTGAAGAACTTTTATGATGCTTTACCTTGGAGCTTTTCCTTGGTCAGATTTTTTTAGGGAACAAGGCATGGTGAGCTTGCTCAGTAATGTACTTAGCCCTTCCAAAGTAAGTGCTGAGAAAAGAAAAAAAAAAACTGGCTGATTTTTTTTTTTTTTTATAAATTTCTGACACTAGAAAAAAAAACTTGATTATTACTTCTGTATCAATATACACTATTAATACATGTTTTTATTTCTTGGCAAAATTCTCCAACTTCTATCTCTGTTGTGAATATTTTCTTACATGAAGTGAAGCATGCTTTTACATTCGTACTTGTCACCTTCACTTCTTGCAGCTCCGCCCACTAACTTTAGAGTTAAACAGGGCCGGCCTTAGCTGAAATGGTGCCCTAGGCGAATTAGTATTCCAGTGCCCCTTAAGCCCCACCCACACCATACTAATGCACACCCCTATAAGCCACACCCACAGGTAGGCCATTCTCCAAGTAGGCCACTTCAGTCTTTTCCTTCAATTATTTAAATGCATAGAAAGAAAGATACCTTATAATGCAGTTAAACTGCAAGTGAAGGACGGTGGAATTTTCCTTTAATAAACCTGCTTTATCTGTTGCTCCTTCGCACATATTTTACTATAAAAGTCATGTCCTCAAAAAATAGAAGACCATGTGCCTTGTTTCAAAGGGTTGCTTAACTTACAGTTTGATTTACTTTGGGGTAGGCGAGCGAGTCTTACAGCTCAGTGAAAGTAGAATAGCAACCTCTCTCCTCCCTCTGTACAGTAGCTTAAGCTAGAATAGCACAAACACAGATAGCCATTTGCTAAACAATACAATCTCGCAATGAAAACAGACTTAGCATAAGCATTAAACTTCTCTGCCATTGAAATGGAATGAAAACCCACATTCATAGAAAATCCATCTGGCCATTAAGTTTATCTTTGGGCTGTTTTCAAAACAGACTCCTTGCACACATTTTTAGGGCCATGCATGCATGTATTCCTCCTTTGATTCACCTTCCTGATTCTAGTAAATTATACTCCTTGTATAATACCACTGCCACTTGTTAGAAAGCGTTTTAAATTGCAGTTTAACATTCTTTTAATAAGCAATGAAATGATGTATAAAATCAATAACACTATTCATTTCAGAAATTTTCAACCATAATAGGCTAGACCTGTCATTACAATCCACCAATATCACTCAGTGCACAATCTTGCAGAAGTAAAATCATCTGAATAATTCCACATTAAAGAAAAACTAATGAAGAGGTTGCTACTGGCAAACAACTTTACACCTCAGTGCTTCATCTACAAATTCAGTGTAAGTTGCCCTTGAAGAATTGCCTATATTAAAATTAAAAATGTGATAAACTGGTAATATTGCAAAAGGAAATGACTAAAACTGACATGTTCATAGTTACTAGGCTTGTCATACAAAGGAGGACACACTCAGGAGTGGAGAATCCCTAGTCTCCCTTGTAATGCACCAAATAGTCGGCAATCATATGGGTGCTGCAATATCAGCACTTCATCTACATGGTGGGGGAGTAGAATCCACAGCCTTCTGCACCAAAGGCAATTATGGTAACACTTCAAATTCCCTGTACAATAAGGCACCACTTGTTAGTGTGTGTTTTAAATTTGTAGCTTTGTGCTTTAAATTTGTAGTTTTGAACATTTTTCCAGTAAGCAGTGAAACAATGCATTTCCCAATAATGAAATAACTGCCCATTTCAGAATATTTTAACCATAAAAGGCCACTCAAAACTTCTATCATTACAATCCATCAGTATAAGTCAGTAAGCACAATCTCTGCAGAAATAAATTTCATCTGAATAATTCCACATTAAAGAGATGCGTAACTAATGAAGAGGCTGTTACTGGCAAGCAACTTTATATTTCAGTGTTTCATCTACAAATTCAGTGCTTGCTGCTCTTTAAGAATTAATTGCCTATGTTACATAAAACTGGTAAGCTGGTGATACTACAATAGGGAATGACTGAGAAAACAACAAGTTCATAGTCACTAGGCATCTTAAGCAAAGGAAGACACACTCAGGAATGCAGAACCACTACCTCACCTTAAAATGCACCAAATAATTGGCAACTAGGGCGTTACATACAGTGCCTCCATACCTCTCAACTTCTTAGCACAAGAGAGCTGGACAATGCCTAAAATATTGGGGGGGGGGAGGCAAAGGCTCCAAAAGGACAGATTATAAATGTTGCTCTTATAGACTTAAAAAGTTGCTAGAATAACAGCATTTATCTTAGCAGGCATTGTCTAAAGGAAATGAAGACTGAAACTCAAATGTATGACATTTAATTATGTCAGTCTTTAGGGATTTTCCAGAAAACCACACATTTTTATGAGGAATAGGCCAAAAAATATGAGGCAAGAATTTGGACATTCTGCAAACATCTGTACAGCAGAAAGATATGCATATTTCTCTACCTCTTAGTGCAAAAAATCTGCACAAAGCCTAAAATAACATGGATGCAATGGCTAAAAAATAGGGACAGTTTGAAGGACAGTTTGAAGTAGTGCTCTTTTTAACTTAGAAAGTTAAAAGAATAACAGTATTTGTATTAGCATGTATTTTGTGGAGGATGCAAAGTTTAAAACTCATATACATATAATTTCGTGACTACAGTCCTCTCTGATATGTCAGAAAACCACAAACTTTGAGAAACAGGCAAAAACTATAATGCTAAATCCAGACACTTGAAAAGGTATACTAACACACACACACACACCCCTACTCTCACATAGCAACACACAGACACACACCTTCTCTTTCATACAGCAACTAACAACTAGTTTAAATTCCACACAGTCCTACTCTACTCTCATACAACACAGACATGCACTTTTCTCTCTCCGAGACAAACAGAACCACTAAGTTTACATTACATACACACACACACACACACACACACACACACACACACACACACACACACACACACACACACACACATACACACACACGCCTAGGGCCAATTTAGAATGTCCGCTACACCTACAGCATGTCTTGGGAATATGGAAGGAAACCGGAGCACCGGGAGGAAACCCACACAAACAAAGAAGGGCAGGCGGACTTCACACAGATGGCACCCCAGCCGAGAATCGAACCATGGAACCTCTTGCTGTGAGGTGACAGCGCTAAGTGCTGCACCAGTATGCCACCTGCTTCCATGTTTTAAAGTAAAAAACAAATATTTGCAAAGTTTGATTATTCCCTATCTAAATGCAAAGTAAAACTTTCTTCACAATTCAGAGATAAATGGTTCTTGCACACAATAGAAGCATGAATATTAGTAACACAAATGACACTCTAGATGTGTCAGGATGGGATCAAAGACCATAGCAATAGGTTTGAACACTGACCGATAGATACACAGTCTTGTCTGAGTGAAGTAACTAGAGAGTGTATTTGCCAATCGTATGTGATAACTGTTATGCAGATATGAGTAATGGGTGCCACTGGTCCCTCACAAAATGAAAAACAGAAGAAGCTATGCAGCTAAGGTATAAGAGTGGTGCACCTGAGTAATAAATAGTGGTATGTGGGTTTGAGACTTGCAGCTTCAGACTATATCAGTCTCCATCTCCTCCTTTGAAATCACTTCAGGTCAAGTCCTTTTTACATTATCCAAATTTTAAAATTCCAGTTACATTGCTCCAGACAATATTCCCTGGATGCCTGCTGAGAGCTATTTACTACAGATTTTCACCATATGAGCAACACACATGTACATGCATCTACTCACACACATTAACACACACGCACACTATCTCTCATGCAAACAGAACAGCTAAATTTAAATTCCATACATATACACACACACTTCCTCTCTCATACAGAAGTGAGTGGCTTAAATTACACTTAAACACAAACACACATACTCTTACCTTCTTTCTAAACCAAATGGCTCCACACGGACTTGGCGTACTTCTTAAAAGATCTGCTAGTTTAAATTACTCGCAGGCCTGAAGAATGTAATTGCGTCCACGCTGGCATCATGACACATGCATGTTAATGTTCCTCCTTAAGGTAACAGACTCATATACTGCAGTTTTTTTTTTTTTTTTTTTTTAGTTTCCGAGCCAACCTGCAGCTGTAAGTGGGAGGGCGCTCACCCCTCTCACGCTATGGATCAGGCTTCCTGAACAGGGAGCCGAGCGAGAAGAATTTTATTAATTAAAATAAATAAATAGTTAAAAATAGCACCCTTTCCAAGGCTGGCCTGTACGGCGCCCTAGGCAGTCGCCTAGTTCACCTATGCCTAAGGCCGGCCATGGAGCTAAATATGGTCAATAAGTGTCTGAGGCTAGCTATTTCTTCATAAACTCTACTTTGGACAGGGAAGTTGAAAATAATTGTTTAGCACCCTTTTTTTTACCTTTGGATTCCTTCACCTCTTTTTGCATTGAACTTGGTAGCACCATCAATAGAAGGATATTACCAGTTATTATGCAATGACTGGCCATTAATATTCCAAAACAAGCATGCTGATTGGTCAGCCCAATCAGCGTGCCCATTGTAAATCCATGCATATACCAAGGGAAAAAAGTCCGGTCGCCTGGACTTTTTTTCCCATTAGTATACACTAACTTTTTTAGTTAAAAATAAATAAATAACTGAAATCCGGACTCCGGACATAGCAGAGAACCACTAATTTTCCTATTTCCTCCATTCTATGTTTCTCCTACCCCTAAACTGTCTGAAACATGTTTTTTTTTTCTGAAAAAAAAAATGGAGCAACAGAGACCTTCTTCTTTTCTCCATTGCTTCCTTTCCAAAGCACTGATGTATTGGGTATGCGTGGAGCCGCAAGTCCCATATGCATGCGCAGTACATCAAAAAGGGCAATAGGCTATATACTAGCCAGAGAAGGACAGAACGGCGCCATTATACAAAGACATTATTTAAGAAAAGTAAGTTTTTTTTTCTTAAATAATGTCATTGTATATTACCAATGACCAACTCTGTGGTGTAGTATATTAAGATTTACTCACGGTTGGCTTTATTTAATCACTCAGGCTTTGCTTTCTTGATTAAACCACACTAATCTTGGGTAAATCTTAATGTAGTTATTGCTTAAATAGCCATTTCTCTGAAGTACATGGTGGTGAGTGGTGGTGCAGAGGCTTCTTGCGTATTCACAGACTCTGCTGTCATTGTCATTGTAAGTGATATATCTGCAATAGTAGAAACACAGTTACTGAAACTGACAGTATTAAATGACATTTTAACTGCAAACAGGAACCACAAAGTACTAGTCATTTCTCAGCTTAATAAACAATTAAAAACAGAGAGACAGCAGACACAGCAGTAAATTTAAACCTTTAGTAAGAAATTTAAGCACTTTCTCGTGATGCTTCTCACCTCAGTTTCAGTAAACACATTGCACTAACCCAAAGTGATGAAGCGGAACTTTGTATAATCTTAAGGAGCATATTATTCACTATTTTTGTTCTTAGAAAATTATAAACTTATTTCAGAATATGTATGAAATGGTCCACTTTCATTAGACTTTTCATCAACCATATCGTATTACTACACAATATTAAAAGATGATGTCAGTCATAAAATTAATTCAACAACATCCCCTTGCATTTTGACTTGTGAATGTGTTCATTTTATCTTTGTGGAACATGACATTGCAACAATCAACTATTTTTTTTTTCCAAAAACATTTTTATTTTGTTTTCATTATAAATATATACAAATGTACATATAACAAATACAATACATATAACAAATACAATAAAACAATAACAAAACTATTTACCATATTTACATTCATCCATGATAAACAATCATTTTATCCATGAAAAGTTATCAGTATTTGTTCAAAAGGTTTTCCAATTTTTGCCATGCTATTTTTTTATGAGTAATATTATAGCAATAACCCACGCCTGGGTGTGGGTAATGCTGGATTTACCCACTGTTGGTGTGGTTTGGTCATGAGGGCGACGCCCGAGTGGCCAAACAAAGACAACCGTGGGTAAATCCAGCATTACCCACACCCAGAAGTGGGTTATTGCTATTACACAATGACATTATTTAAGAAAAAAAAATACTTTTCTTAAATAATGGCATTGTATAATGCCTCCTTGCTGCCCTTCCGCAGCTATCTGGTATTCTGTGGCAGTTCTGATGTATGCGCATGCATATGCTTATGCAGTACATCAGAGCTGTGGGTGGAAGCAACAGAGAAAGCAAGATCTCCGTTGCTTTTTACACTGTCAAACTATGTTAAAGGAGTTTAACATAGCGAGACAACTTTAAAAAAAAGCAACGGAGAATCTCCGTTGCTTTTTTTTAAAGATGTCTCTCTATGTTAAACCCATTTAACATAGCGAGACACCTTTAAAAAAAGCAACGGAGATAGGAAGATCTCAGTTACTTTTTTTAAAGCTGTCTCACAGCAACACAGTGTGTAAAAAGCAACGGAGATCTTGCGCTCTCCGTTCCTTTAAAAAGAGTTATACTAATGGAAAAAGTCAGGGCAACCGGATCTTTTTCCATTAGTATAACTCTGATTTACAACGTGCATGCTGACCAATCAGCGTGCACGTTTTAGAATATTAATGGGGGGTTGTTGTATAATATGAGTTCTATAACAAATGGTTTGCAGTTCTTTTTTACAAACAACTTTTGCTAAATTGATAAATTCTTTAAATATCAAATCGTGTTTACTTTTCCAGTTCAAAGTAATAACTTTTCTGGCAATAGCAAGAATTGACTAGAGTAAATGAGTCTGAGATTTAGGTATTACATTAGGTATAGGAACATTGAATAGGATTAGTGAGTTAGAAGTATGACAGTTATCAAACCATAACAGTTATCAAACCATAAAGTCTTTAGAAAATATCTGAAGTCTTTCCAGTGTTAAACAACATTTCGACATTCAATGACCATGTGAACCCAGTTGGCCTCTAGTAATTCATCACATTTCCAACATTTACTTTCACTGTTTTTGAGTATAATATTTATTTTATGTGGAGTATAGAAACTCCTGTTCATAAATTTCCATGTATACAATCTCCAGTATAATGAAGAAGAGGTACCATACGTAGAATTCAATAACAGTTTTTTGGATTCATCAGATATTTGTTCTCCGTTAATCTTTACTTAGTAATTCCAAAAATCTGAGTCAAACTTTAAAGCGTCTTCTCTTACTATCTTATAGATAAGTGAGATACTTAATTTTTGATCATCTGTCTTTTCAAGACCCCTAATAAAAAGCTGGATCAAACTAGGTATCAGTTCAATCTCTAGGTTGATTGATACTCTCATTTTCTTTTCTATAAACTGCCGTAATGAGTGAATAAACAACCGTCTTTATTATCAAAACTACGTAAAAGAGAGTTTAGTGGTTTAATACTTTTATATTCAATAAACTGATGCCAGAATATCAAGTTATTTTCCTTTAATTTTTGCATCAAATTGATGTTGAAAGAATCTAGGCAGTCAGGGGAGTATGCTATAGGGCAGTGGTTCCCAAACTTTTTTGATTCTGGGCTCCCTTGCTGAATCCAGGTTTTCACCACAGAAGCAGAACCAAACAACCGATAAATGTAAAGCCAGCAAAAAGACAACCACATCCAAATGAACCTCCACATTTTATTAACGTTTCTCGCTTTCCTCTCCACTACAGAGACTACTTCAGAACAATTTTACACACAACACCCAGCCATTTATATATCCACCCCCGATTATTCAATTTACCTTTTGTTTAGTATTAAAAGCAGTATCCACACCAAAGTCAAAAAGTTGAAAAATTTTATTTTTCATTTGATAGTTGTATTGTTCATTTAAAAATCTAAAATGCTCTACTAAAAATATATGCAATTGTTTGTTAAATTAAACTCCTAACCTACTGGTATTATTATTAAAACCAACATGCAAGCTCTAAAATTTACTTAAAAATACATTTTTAAATTAACCTAAGAAGTGATCTAGTTTTAAAATACTGGCAATACTTATCATTTCATTAATACCTGGATACTGAGAGGAATTTAAATACAATTGCCACCTCAGTTTAAGTGCATCCAAATGAACATCTAAAATACATCACTGTTCATCCTTGAATAATTGTTGAACAACTGGGAATTTAAAACAATGGCCGTGATGTTCTTTCACATGCCTATAAAGGGCACTAGTAATTCTGCAGTGCCTCAAATCACCCAAATGTTCACCAATTCTCACTTTAAAATTTGTACATGTTTTGCCTATATAGAAAATAGAACAATTCTTACACTTAGCCATGTAAATTATTTAAATAAGTATTTAAATGCCTCTCAGTATCCAGGTATTAATGAAATCAGTATTTCCAGTATTTTAAAACTTGTTCACATCTTAGGTTAATTTAAAAAGATGTTTGCAAGTAAATTTTAGAGCTTGCATGTTGGTTTTAATAATACTAGTAGGTTAGGAGTTTAATTTAACAAACAATTTGTATATATATTTTTAAGTAGAGCATTTTAGATTTTTAAATGAACAATGTTGTTGTTTGTATTTTTGGCTTTTCCCGATTAGGGGTCGCCACAGCGGAACTCCGGTCCGCTAATGATTTGCAGTAGATTTTTTATGGAGTAGAGTTGCCAGCCCGACGCCCAACCTTCAGCAAAGGCACACCCATTCACATATGTCTTTCGGAGGCCACTCGACCCTGGGGAGGACATGCAGACTCCACACAGAAGGCACTCCAGCCCTGAATCGAACAGGAGAACCTTTTGCTGTGAGGCAACAACGTTACCGCATATATCAAATGAAAAATAACATTTTCAACGTTTTGACTTTGGTGTGGATATTGCTTTTAAAACTAAAAAGGTAAATTGAATAACTGGGGGTGGATATATAAACGGCTGGGTGTTGTGTGTAAAATTGTTCTGGCGAAGTCTCTGTAGTGGCGAAAATTGTTCTGGCAAAGTCTCTGTAGTGGGGAAAAAAGTGCTAAATGTTAATAAAGTGTGGTGGTTCATTTGGACGTGGTTGTCTTTTTGCTGGCTTTACATGAATCCAGGCTTTCCAAAGGTGCCCCCCCCCCCGCGGTGCACATAAAGTACATATTTCATTTATTGATTTGACATTTGTAGGCTGCCTGACTGGACTAGGAGACCTGGTGAGAAAACCTCAAATGTGCAATAAAAAGACAATTACCAAAAAAAAGTGTACATTCTGCTTAACAGCATAACACTGATCTACTATGGTTGAGAGGTAAGCAAACCTAATGGCAAATTTATTAACTTTAAGTTTATAAGAGCAATATTTAAAATCTGTCCTTATTTGGCTTTGTCCAGCATACCTCTCAGCTGTATAGATTTTTGCAGAATGTCCAGATTTTTGCCTCATATTTTTGGTCTTTTTCTCATAAAATAGTTGTTTTCTGGCAAATCACTGGCAGATCATTGAGGTTGAAGTCAGAAAATAATGACAGACAGTTGAGTTTCATATTTCATGCCCTTCAGAAAATTCATGCTAATGCAAAACCTGCATTTCTATTAACTTTCTAAGTTTGTGAGAGCAGTACTTTAAAAGTGTCCATATTTTGTGCTTTTGTACTCCCACTATTTTTGACTTTGTCCAGATTTCTTGATCTAATATGGTATAAACTTTATCCTTTCCTGGGAGGAAGGAGGATGCAGATCAGAGGATGGCACTAGGCACCAGATTAGTTAAGTATATCTTATGGTAGAACAAACAAAATGATTTAAAAGGAACTTTCCTACAGGAACAGTTGACATTTCTTTCTTTTTTTCTACAGTGTGTAGACAGTTTTGCATGGAAAAAGGCTGACTTTACCAGGGAGGGGGGAGAATTATCAGCCAAGTACCTCCTCATTATTTCTAAATCTTATATTTATTAAACTTCCTGTAAATACACAAACACTAACATACATACAAAGAGATAAACACAGACAGACAAGCACTTGCGCACACACAGTTTTTCTTTTACAACTGTCTGTTGCTAACTTTCATCCACTCAGTCAGCCTTTTGAAAAAGTATGCAACAAACATTTCTAAACCTTGTCGTCCACACCTGGTACTTTACTTTTGCTGCTTCCTTTTAGTTCTTCTCTTTTGCTAAGAATCAAAAAGCAGACAAGACCAACAAACATTCACTGCCTATGTAAGCAGTAATGCCTAAAGGGACGGGCATATTTTGGATAAATAACAGACCAGTCACTCAGTCACTGGCACTACAACATAACTTCTAGATATTTACTCAACATATATTCCATTGTTTCCACGGTTCCACCTCATTTTCTAACTGCTGGACAAATGTCATCTGTCTGCCTCCATTTTACTAAATGGTCACAGATTCGCAGCCCATGAGATTCATTTTCCGTTTACACTGTCAAGCATTCCATCGCTTCGGCACGTTTTGCCGGCACTTGGGCCGCCACACAGCTCTTTGGATGGGTTGATTGTCTTGAAGTAGTCCAAGTTTCAATGCTCCAACTTCCTTTTTACCAGAGACCCTTGCTGCTTCATAATAAACCAGTCCATGACATTGCTAAAGACGCACCAGCAGAAGCAAACATATAACAAAACTTTATTGAAAATGTCAGTGCTAGTTGGAAACCCTTAGGTCAATATGCTTTCATAGCAGCCAGCCACTACCTTACATGCCTAAATAAAATTAAACTCCTGTCAGAAGCTGTCCCCTTGCACAGGCTGATGAATATACAGTAGCAGACAGCACTAAATGATGGACCATTTATTCTGGACCATTTATTCTGGGTGATGACGTATTAACACACTTACTAGTCTGAGTGGGTTGTTAGGCAGTTAGTTGAAATGTTCATTTGAACAATTTTTATTTGAATTACAGTAACAGACAGGTTAAACTTTGAACTGCCTATCCACACAAAACAAACGCAGCACAGCATTTCAGATACACTGACGAAAGCTACCATTCCACAGCTAACTAAAACAGTTAAGTGCCAGCAAGAACAACGGGATTCTAATGACCTAAAACAGACTGCAATTTCAAGACAATGAGCAAAAGCAGGATAGTTAGTACTTAAAGAAAAGTGAGTCTAGCAGGATTCATTTAACTTTTCTATGAAGAAACATTTCCTAATAAAACCATACCACTAAAATGAAGGCGGCACGAATGTGATAACTTTTAAGTGTAACAATTTAATAGCTTGCTTTTCATCCAAAGACTTCATCTCTTTCTGATGTCTTAGGATAAAAAGCAAACTATTAAATTGATACACAAGTTGTCACACTCGTGTTTCCTTGTTTTTAGTGGTTTGGTTTTATTAGTTTTTTTTTAGCATCACTCAGAAGTTGTTTTCATTTAAGAACCATTTCCTGCCCTCTTGTAGGTACAGATATATTTACCCAAAGAAGCTTTCAAGCTGAGAGGGATTAGGGATTAGCAAATGGCCTCTTTGGTTGGATGCCACAGTGCTGCAAGTCCTGGATGGGCTGCTGCTGTAAAGAATTTTTTTTTTCTAAATCTCTCATTTGAGTCTCTGACCCTAGGCATTTAGGAATTGCTGCCTCATTATGCTGATGAAATGCTGGTGATGTGTAATGAAATCACCCGGCCCATAAGTAAAAATAGTAAATAAAAGTAAATAAAAAAAATCGGGATTTGAACGGGCAACCCGGGAGTTCGTGGCACCCCATTATGTTGTCCTAAAACGGCACATTCCTAGAAATTTGGTACAGTTGAGAGGTATGCTTAGTAGTTCACGGCGCCCCTGTGAGGAAGCCGCTGCTCCCCAGGGTGCCACAGCGCACACTTTGGAAACCCCTTATGTACTCAATTAATGTTTATACGTGTCTAAACAAAGGTCTAAAACATCTAGTTTGAAACACTAATCAGAAACATATTGTTACCCCACCACTGACCCACTAGAAAAAATGCACTTTGGTATTAAGTCAAATTATACTATCACTGAAGAATTAGAAAACATGTATAATTTGTAGTTATTTAAAAGGGAAAACATGTAAAGTACTTATAGTGGGGAAAAAGAGAGAAAATTAACATTAGTAACAAAAAGGAATAGGAAGTAAGGAGAGAGAGAAAGAGAGAGAATGTTATTTAAATAGTACTATATGTAATTAGAAGAAGTAGGTATAGAAAGGAAAAGAAAAAGTTAATAAAGATGATTCACATTACTTTACAGTGTAGAGAGTTTCCAGAATCAAATATATTATGATTCATAAAACAAAGCATTTAAAATTAGAAGGAATTTATTCATTTCTCCTTTAGTTTTTTAGTTTTGTTTGCTCCTTCCTTCACAGACCATTCATTTGTTGTTGCCTGTCTCTTCAAACTCTGGGATGACCATTCCATTCCTTCTGTCCGACAGTATTTTCTTCTTTCAGATAAATTCTACTGCTTCTTGTAGGGAATCAAAGATCTTCACTCCTTCTGGCAAGGTGATTTTTATTCTTGCAGGAAAAAGAATTTGAACTTTAATATTGGCTTTTTTCAAGGACTTAATTAGAGGAACACACTCCTTTCTTCTGGATATGACTGTAGAGGTGTAGTCATTGTGGAAACAAATAACTTTTTCACCCTCTTAATAGGGAATTAGTCCAAGCTGATTTCAGCACTAAGTCCTTGTCTTGTGAGGAAACAAATCTGTTATAGACCTAGGGTTAGATGAACTCGGAGACAAAGCTGGATTTGCCAGGGACCGATGATCCCTCTCACTTCTAAAAGAGAGGGATTCAGGAATGTTTATTGCTGATGAAAACCACTTATTGAGGAATTGAATCAAATTAGCACCCTCTTCTTTTTTAGGAATTCCACATATTCTTATGTTATTCCTCCTTGATCTACTTTCAAGGTCTTACAGTTTCTCAATCAGCCTGGTGTTTTGTTTCCGAAGAAATTCATTGTGATGTTAATTTTCTGTCACTTTAGTATCCAGCTCAGTTACTGTTTCCTCTCAGGCAAGAATCTGTTCAGATTGTTTTTTTTTACTATTCCAATTAGAAGTTTCAGTTTACTGCATTCTTGTTTGATAATATCCATTTTGTTTTCAGGTTTGTCCATTTTTAGTGTCAGTTCTTGGATGTTTGTTATTATAAGGTGTAGTTCTTTCTTCACTGCTCTCTTCTGGTGTGGGATCTTTGAGTTGCTCATGTTGAGCTCTCCAGTAGAAAACTTCTTGACAGGAATGATTAAAAAATTCTCTTGACTATGTATTAATTTTTAGAAAATAATAAAGAGTCTCTGTTAATCTGTCATTTAGTATACTTTTAGATATATTTTTCTAAAAATTAAAGTATATTTCCTGTCAGGATATTAACATCTCAGCAGGGCTGTGGATTTCTGCTGCTATCAGACTGGCATCTTGGCCACAACCCCCGACAATCAACTTTTTAATGTGTAGCATAAAATAGTAATGAGATCAGCGCTAGATTCTTAGCTTGCTGACAAATTTCCTGAAATGTTGTTCCACCAGTCAAAGTCCTGATTGCTCTACTCACTTCCCCCCAGCCCCATAAAGCAGCACTGCAATCTGTGTATGGCAAAGAAAAATTATACAGTTGTCAACAGTGGCTCAGCTAAATTGAACCCATCCCTTCAAAGAGCAAAAGCAGAAGCCCAACTGGAATTCGAGATTTATATACTTTCAAGTTTTCCCAACTGGAATTCGAGATTTATATACTTTCAGGTTTTCATATCAGCAACCAGTTCTTTCACCTTTTCACCCATCCACTTTCCACCAATCCTTTTGCCAAGCTGGCGCTCTTCTCTTGGTTTACCATGAAAATGTTGGTTGCACATTGTCGACAATTTTACATGAAGTACATAATGCCTATTTTTCAGAATATCAAAAAAAAAATAGACGTCTACATTTATGACTGCTCCACACCTAAAACAAGTGCTTACATGAGTCAAAAGGGGGTGAGATTTTGTTCGGAATATCTGTGTTTGACTTTTTCAGCAGTCGGAGTTCAGAGTTCGCATTAGTGGTGTCGACTATGTGCAGTCAACATTTTGACGATAAACCGCTTCTATTTTTACTGTGTGAAGACAACTCATCCAATATTTTTTGTCTGAACATTAGCCACTTAATACATCACACCATTTCTAACAAGTTCACCTATTTTGGCTATGACCTTCCCTTTTTCATCTGCATACCCAAGGAAGCTGATAATATTATAGCTGTTTGGCTAAATTTTCAACCATGCTACTCTCCTAAGATGTCCTTTTTGCTTCAGTCTCCCTCTACTACTTTTTTCCCCTTTTAAAATGTCCTTAACTTCTCCTCAAAACCAAAGTTAACACCTTCCTGTTCCTCTTTCTTTCCCCCACTTATTCCACTAATATGCCCTTCCAGACTCCAGCCCTAATGCACTTTGTTTTTTTGCGTATCTTTAGAGCTTTAGTAGTCTCCTATGGCTCCTTTGTTGAGTTTCATTACTTTATCATTGCTGCCCTTTTATAGTCCAGTACTTCAGTCCTTATTTTTGTCTCAGGGATTGTACCCGCTAATAAATTCCACCAATGCTTTCTTCCAGAGAGGTATGCACTTATTGCATCACGTTTTCTGTCAGCCTTGCATAAAACTGCATTTACTGCCTCTCCTCTCCATCTTTGGTGCCTCTTTTGTATATGTCACAGGTCCTGACAGATGCGCAGTCTCCATTTGTTATTCTTCCTACCCTGTTTAGGTGGTACTATGTTCTGGTCAGCACCTGGCTGGTTTATATGCTCCCGTTTGCACTGTTCAGGGAGTTGCTTCTTTTTATTTTTTTCCCCACAGGAAATAATTCTTATTTTAGGGTTATGTAATGTGAAGGTCCATGCTGGTCCTTTTTGGAGAATATTTGCTAAGGGGTGCAATATTTGTGCTGCCTGATTTGTCCTTAACCACATCCAACTTTTCTAAACAAAACAGATGGTCTTTATAAGGTAAAGTTAGGTTTTCTATTTGCTTTGAGCAAGAATCTAAGAGCTGCTTCATTTGACCATTGTGAACCAGAAAGATCACAGGACCTTGTTTCCCCTACCTCAACACTTTCCTCCCACCTCCATTTGCCTGCACTGTGACTCCAACCAAATCCATTAGGCCAGACGGTGCTCCCTGGCTGTCTATGAAAGCAACAAACTGGGCTTACCTGGTAAATAAATGTGTACAAGTAATGGTAGTCTGGGATCTGCCTACACAGGATGATTTAACCTTCCTTCCCTTTATGACCAGTGCAACTGTAATATTTAAAAAATGCCACTTATATAGGATGCTCTTTTAACCATTTTATGTTGTTAGCATTCCCTTGCAGAAATGAGACAAATCCCTATTTTCAAATCCTTTTTTTTCAGTCTGGGAGTTAACTGATTCTGCTCAGGGCTTCTGCGAAAAGTTACCTCCGCATCACTATAAAGAGGTATTCTGTGTCTGTCTGGTAGTCAAGGTTTTCAAAGTAAAAGGCCGTGGACCCCTGCTTATACTACAGTTTTGAATTATAATGTGTACAAGATGATTTGTACTACTTTGCCAGATCTTTGGCATATGTTGATGTCCATTTTAGAATTCTTTTGGTGTTCTCTACTGTGGCATTTCATTGCTAACAGTATGATTATAGAACCACCCTTTTGCACCTCAAATGGGTAATGCTTTGGCTCCATGCTTTAGGTGTATCTATTAATCAAGATAATTCATCCCCAGACCCATTTCATGACATCCAGCGTATTTCTTTATTCATTCATTAACCAGGTAAACGGGCTGGTCCTGTGGTTCCTTTTAAGCCAGATCCAATACAAAGAAAATGCATGCATTTCATAAATAAGAAATTCAGGTGAGAAAGAATGTCTCAAGATTAATAGTAAAATAATTTTGTAAATGCCACTATGATGTTATCAAAACTGATTATCAAGCCTAAACTTTAGTTGGTTACATTAAAACTGTACTGTAATAAAATCAAACAGTAAAAAAAAGAAATTTTCTTGTAGTAAGTAAAAAGGTAGTAGTGATGCTAAAATCTGAAAGTGACATGCACATTAAAATATCAGTTAAACAGTAAGTTAAAATGAGGGGGTGGATATTTTTTTTTTCCTGAAATGAGTAAACTCTGAGGGATTTCTTAAATAGTTCGAGTTGGAATGAATTGTCACTGATTATATAGAAACACCAGAGGTAGTGGAAAGGAATACTCACTAAATGCTCTTGATGGAGCCCTGGAGAAACCATCAGTCCTTTTTTCTGTAGAATGAATGGATCTAAATGGCTAGTAAGGTAACAGCAACACCTCAGTAAGTATAGCCAAAAACATAATCATGAATAACCAAGCAGGTTATGACGAGTTAATCAAGAAGTAACTAGTTCCCATTAAAAGAGATGCTGCTGTATACACTATGTACCATTTCTCCACTATCTACTCCTTTGTAAAGAGCATTACAGTAGTCTATATATCATTGTGGACAAGTCCCCTTTTGGAATTAAATGTTCACTTCAGGCTGTGTTTCTAAAAAAAAAAAATTGATGAAGTTATTTGTGCAAACCAGTGATCTAAGCTCACACTCAGATTAAGAACCAGAGATACAAATTTCATAATGTTTTTGCCATTAATAATAGCTAGGGGCAGTCATACTTAAAGACAAAATAAAAACTAATGAAGGGCAATCTTCATTATGTTATGCACAGTTTCCTTAGAGTAGGTACATATAGAGATGACGTTTTACATTTGTAAAGAAAGAAACGAAGGACTATGTAACACAGTGGTGCTGTTTATTACCAATAGGTTTAGCAATTTTGTTCCTGGTCACAACATGGATAAAGCACTGGCACGACCAGAGTTGCAAAAATCACTCTTTATTCACTGAAAAAATATAACTGGTTGAGCGCTTTCATCTAACAAAATAGACTTCATCAGAACACTGCTGTTAACAAAATGTTCACCTTAAATACACTCCCATACCAATCACATTCAATTCTCATTAAACCATAATAAGCTCTTAAAGTGCACAATGCTAAATTCCCATTCTCCATCCACATATACTTAGGTAACTAATGTAGTTTATAACATTCCTATAAAAATACCAATAAAATCATTAATATGAAATGTAAAACTTTGTAGTTCCATAATATATATACTCCTTAGGGAATATGGTATAAAAAGGTAAGGAATAAAAATAAAAAAATGAATATAAAAGTGTGAATATGTTGATCACTAGTAACTATCCACTATTTTCCAATATAGGTTTGATGGATATATGTTCATTAATACCTGGAAACACAGAAGCATTTAGACGTATCTGCCACCTTGCCTCCTTCTCACCCAACAGTTTCTTTATACTACCACCCCTGGGGTTTTGTTTAACCATCTCCAATATACCAAATAGGAAAGAAGAACAAACGCTATTTCCTTCCAAGTGTCTCCACAATGCATTGTTTCCGTCTTGTTTTCAAATACTATAACAGTGGTCGTAGATTCTATTTCTCAAGCACCTGTCGGTTTTTCCTACGTAAAAACATGGACATTTGGTACATTTTGCAAGATATACCAGGTGCTTGGATCTACAATTACCCCTCTGAAATTTGACCTTGGTCATATTAATATTCTGTAATATAACTGGTTGCATGTGCCACATTTGCTAGTACCATTCTGCCCATCAACGTTGTTTTTCTTCCTTATTTTCTTCTCCAATTGGAGTTTCATGTTACTACCATTCCTTGACACAAAATGTGGCATGTCCCCCATAATCCTGAATATATTACTGTCGGTCTTCAGAATATTCCAGTTCTTCTGAATAATTCTCTTAATGTCACTACTGTAGGATGCGTGTTGTAACACACATGCCCTTGTAAATTCAGCCTTGTCCATACTGTGATTTTCATTAGTGGCTCCCTCACTCTTCGTGAGGCCAACCCCTAAGAGGGGTTTGTACTTTTTCCCCCATTCATTTTTCACATAGTTGGTAACATCTGTTACCATTCCATTAGGGTAGCCCCTACTCTTAAAGAAACCCCCAATTAATTCTAACTCACAATTTAGATCTGTAAGGTCAGAGGTCATCCGGGCTGCCCTAATGCATTGTCCTTTAATAATATTCCTTTTTTGGCCCTGAGGATGGCAGCTTGTGTATTGTAGATATGAATTGCTAAACGTATCCTTCCTATGGACGTTAGATTTAAATTTCCCTTTGTCTACTGTTATTCTGGTATCCAAATAGGAAATAGATTCTTTCTCCACATTGAAAGTAAATTTCAAATAATGACTACATGAGTTTAAATATTGTTTAAACTCTTTCAACACCTTCAAATCCCCTTTCCATATTACAAAGATATCGTCCAAAAATCTGAGGTAGCATGTAATATTACTGAACCATTCAGTTTTAAATATATGTTCTGTTTCCCAATCCAATAGGAACAGATTGGCAAATATGGGGGCGCAAGCCACCCCCATGGCTACCCCTTTTCTTTGAATGTAGTACTCCCCTTCATACATAATATAATTGTGTGTAAGAACAATATCCATAAATTCTAGAACAAGGGAAGTTCTATCCCATGACAGATCCCCAAAGTCCTTAATACTTTGGGTGAACCTAAGTATACCCTCCTCTTGGGGTATACTTGAAAAAAGATCAACTACATCAATAGTGATTAACCACTTCGCTTCAGTAGCTAACACTGGCTCAAGTCTCCCCAAAAAGTCCCAAGAGTCAATAATGATGTGCCCTATTTTCTTATAAATAGGCTTTAACCACATATCAATTACTTTCCCAAGAGGAAAAGTCTTAGATTTACTGCCAGATATAATTGGCCTGAAAGGGGGGGGGTTGACCAAATCCTTATGCACTTTTGGAATGCCCACTATAGTGCTAATTATGGGAAATTCTACTCTTAAGAAGTTATATAAATCAGTATCAATTCTGTCTTCCAATAACAGATCTTCCAGGTACAAATCAATCTTGTGGTACCCTATATTTACTTCATTAATAGATGATATAGCATAATTTCCAGAATTTAATAATATACTATTGATTTTATTTGTATATTGTGCAGTTTCGTATATAACGGCCCCTCCCCCCTTGTCGGGTTTCATAATTCTTATGTTGTGGTTAGATTGAATGTCTTTCAATGTTTTAAATTCACTCCTATTAAGGTTGTAAATCCTTTTCTGTGGTCTACATTTTTTACTATATTGGTAAATCTCATCAGTAACTAGTTTTTCAAATGTGGCCAAAGTATTATTCAATGGTGGTGTAAATACACTTCTCTTTTTAAACACCCCTTCTCGGCTACCTTTCTTACCATCAAAAAGAATGGCTAAATTCAGTTTCCTTAAATATGTTTTAAAGTCTATAATATAATAACTACACTGATGTCTGTATTGGGAACAAACTTCATCCCTTTGGACAATAGGGTGAAGTGTTCCTCCTTGAGCTCGATATTAGAGTAGTTATAAATTTTGAATTCACCATACCTACTAATAATGTCATTGACCTTCACAATAACTTGGTCATTCCCTACTAGTTTTGGTTCCTGTAACCCCCCTGTCTTCCCCTGTAACTCATACTCTCCATTCTCCTTCCTTGGTACTCCTCCCTGAGGGGACGACCCCATCTTCTATCCTCCCCTAAAAAATCGGGTGTCTGGGGCATCCTCCATTGCAAATTCCCCCTGTTGTTGCTTCTATTCCCTCTATTCTGGAATGAACCATTTTGTTTTGTGTAGTGTCTCTTATTAGTGTTGTTATTTCCTTGCTCCCATCTATACACTTTTCCATTTTTGTATTGCTCCAAATCCCTTTTCATTTTACTACATTTCCTTTCATATTGCTTCATGACTTGACTTTCAACCCATGTGTATTGTGTGTTTAAATACATTTCAAATTCATCAAAAAGTAAATCATTTTCAATGGTATTATTAAGCTGTTCCAATTCAGCCATTAAGAAACATATTTTCTTGTCGTTACAACTAACTGTAAACCTAAAGCCAAAACTGTCAAACATTTTTGTACATTCATCCTTGGTAGCTAAGTCCAAATCAACACCCATAGGATGTTTAAAAAATCTTTGTCCCATAGGGACAATACCACTGTCCAGACACTTTTTCAAATACATGTTCTCCAATTGCATACTTTTAAGTGTCTTAAACTTTTTCCCAAAATCAAAAATAATGTCCTTGAGTGTTTTGTTCTCAGTCCCATCTTTATTGTTACTATCGTCTTTATTTTCTTGTCTAGTCCCTCCTTCGAAATCAAATTCAGCAACCATAAAGTTGTTAAAATTATGTCGAACATTGCCCTTAACATTATTACTGAAAAATGAATTTTTTTACAGTACCTGCCCGCGTACACTTAGTTCCTATGGCATACGTTTTTTTGGGCACAGTCCACTTTGGTTTGGCGCCAGAAATATTGTATTCGACCTCCGATCCACATCCCTCTACTCGAGGAGGACCCACTACATCCTCGTTGTCATCTTGGTGGGATCCATAAGAGGCTCTTTTTTTCAACAATACGCCATTCCCCTGACCGTTGGGTAAAGACTCCATGTTGCTGCTCACTAACTGCGTACGCAATGACATCATCCCCCGCTGGGTCCCTCCAGGGGAACCAGGTTGACTTATCATTTCCAGCAGTCTCGTTAATTCCCCTCTCATAATGGCCATTTTGGACTGCAAGCCACGAATATCTTCCCTCCTTGGGGAACAAATGGAGGGTAGCTCGTCAAGGGAATCCATGCTGTCACAAAACCAGGACTTATACGTGTTTTTTTGGTTGGAACAGTCAACTCAATAACGATAAGACCCAAATCTGTTCCTGGTCACAACATGGATAAAGCACTGGCACGACCGGAGTTGCAAAAATCACTCTTTATTCACTGAAAAAATATAACTGGTTGAGCGCTTTCATCTAACAAAATAGACTTCATCAGAACACTGCTCTTAACAAAATGTTCACCTTAAATACACTCCCATACCAATCACATTCAATTCTCATTAAACCATAATAAGCTCTTAAAGTGCACAGTGCTAAATTCCCATTCTCCATCCACATATACTTAGGTAACTAATGTAGTTTATAACATTCCTATAAAAATACCAATAAAATCATTAATATGAAATGTAAAACTTTATAGTTCCATAATATATATATACTCCTTAGGGAATATGGTATAAAAAGGTAAGAAATAAAAATAAAAAAAAAAAATGAATATAAAAGTGTGAATATGTTGATCACTAGTAACTATCCACTATTTTCCAATATAGGTTTGATGGATATATGTTCATTAATACCTGGAAACACGGAAGCATTTAGACGTATCTGCCACCTTGCCTCCTTCTCACCCAACAGATTCTTTATACTACCACCCCTGGGGTTTTGTTTAACCATCTCCAATATACCAAAAAGGAAAGAAGAACAAACGCTATTTCCTTCCAAGTGTCTCCACAATGCATTGTTTCCGTCTTGTTTTCTAATACTATAACAGTGGTCGTAGATTCTATTTCTCAAGCACCTGTCGGTTTTTCCTACGTAAAAACATGGACATTTGGTACATTTTGCAAGATATACCAGGTGCTTGGATCTACAATTGCCCCTCTGAAATTTGACCTCGGTCATATTAATATTCTGTAATATAACTGAAGGGGTGTTAATGATAAAACTACACTGGTTGCATGTGCCACATTTGCTAGTACCATTCTGCCCATCAACATTGTTTTTCTTCCTTAGTTTCTTCTCCAATTGGAGTTTCATGTTACTACCATTCCTTGACACAAAATGTGGCATGTCCCCCACAATCCTGAATATATTACTGTCGGTCTTCAGAATATTCCAGTTCTTCTGAATAATTCTCTTAATGTCACTACTGTAGGATGCGTGTTGTAACACACATGCCCTTGTAAATTCAGCCTTGTCCATACTGTGATTTTCATTAGTGGCTCCCTCACTCTTCGTGAGGCCAACCCCTAAGAGGGGTTTGTACTTTTTCCCCCATTCATTTTTCACATAGTTGGTAACATCTGTTACCATTCCATTAGGGTAGCCCCTACTCTTAAAGAAACC
The DNA here is from genome assembly GCF_019279795.1 of Protopterus annectens. Classification (NCBI taxonomy): domain Eukaryota; kingdom Metazoa; phylum Chordata; order Ceratodontiformes; family Protopteridae; genus Protopterus; species Protopterus annectens. The sequence goes on from NC_056732.1 coordinate 1,330,295,164, forward strand.
CCCAATCAATTCTAACTCACAATTTAGATCTATAAGGTCAGAGGTCATCCGGGCTGCCCTAATGCATTGTCCTTTAATAATATTCCTTTTTTGGCCCTGAGGATGGCAGCTTGTGTATTGTAGATACAAATTGCTAAACGTATCCTTCCTATGGATGTTAGATTTAAATTTCCCTTTGTCTACTGTTATTCTGGTATCCAAATAGGAAATAGATTCTTTCTCCACATGGAAAGTAAATTTCAAATAATGACTACATGAGTTTAAATATTGTTTAAACTCTTCCAACACCTTCAAATCCCCTTTCCATATTACAAAGATATCGTCCAAAAGTCTGAGGTAGTATGTAATATTACTGAACCATTCAGTTTTAAATATATGTTCTGTTTCCCAATCCAATAGGAACAAATTGGCAAATATGGGGGTGCAAGCCACCCCCATGGCTACCCCTTTTCTTTGAATGTAGTACTCCCCTTCATACATAATATAATTGTGTGTAAGAACAATATCCATAAATTCTAGAACAAGGGAAGTTCTATCCCATGACAGATCCCCAAAGTCCTTAATACTTTGGGTGAACCTAAGTATACCCTCCTCTTGGGGTATACTTGAAAAAAGATCAACTACATCAATAGTGATTAACCACTTCGCTTCAGTAGCTAACACTGGCTCAAGTCTCCCCAAAAAGTCCCAAGAGTCAATAACGATGTGCCCTATTTTCTTATAAATAGGCTTTAACCACATATCAATTACTTTCCCAAAAGGAAAAGTCTTAGATTTACTGCCAGATATAATTGGCCTGAAAGGGGGGTCGACCAGATCCTTATGCACTTTTGGAATGCCCACTATGGTGCTAATTATGGGAAATTCTACTCTTAAGAAGTTATATAAATGAATATCAATTCTGTCTTCCAATAACAGATCTTCCAGGTACAAATCAATCTTGTGGTACCCTATATTTACTTCATTAATAGATGATATAGCATAATTTCCAGAATTTATTTTTATTTCTTACCTTTTTATACCATATTCCCTAAGGAGTATATATATTATGGAACTACAAAGTTTTACATTTCATATTATTGATATTTTTATAGGAATGTTATAAACTACATTAGTTACCTAAGTATATGTGGATGGAGAATGGGAATTTAGCACTGTGCACTTTAAGAGCTTATTATGGTTTAATGAGAATTGAATGTGATTGGTATGGGAGTGTATTTAAGGTGAACATTTTGTTAAAAGCAGTGTTCTGATGAAGTCTATTTTGTTAGATGAAAGCGCTCAACCAGTTATATTTTTTCAGTGAATAAAGAGTGATTTTTGCAACTCCGGTCGTGCCTGTACTTTATCCATGTTGCGACCAGGAACAGATTTGGGTCTTATCGTTATTGAGTTGACAGTTCCAGGACTTGTATGTGTTTTTTTGGTAGGTTTAGCACTTTTGTTTTTGATCAACTTTTGACTTCATCAGAACCAGATGACCACTGGCAAAAGCGCTAAACTTATTGTTAATAAACGGCACTGTTGTGTTCCATATTCCTTTGTTTCTTGTTTCTTATATTTAAATAAAAGAAATATGTAAAGAAGTTGTACACACACACACACACACACACACACACACACACACACACACACACACACACTGTAATATGTGATACTACATTTGTCTTCCACGATTACAAGGTCTTTTTTTCTCATGAATGATTATTGAAAGTAATCACATTAATAGGCTGGACTTTTAGCAATGCACTGCATAGCTTGTTTGTGCTCATTGTAGTAGCAGCTTGTATTTCCTTGAATTTGAATTATGTGGGTTCTGCAACTAGTACTCTGTTGCTGTTCATTACACATTCATCACAAACTGTCATAGCCATACTTTGTTGATGTCCTTTGCTTTTATTTCTATGGCCTGCTTACATCTGAGAAGATGCACTATATCTCTATATCTCACTTTAAAACTTGGGTAATTCCTAAATGTTAATGTCTTTTTGGAGAGAGGAGCAGCCCCATCTGCAGGTATTCAAAGCACAAGGTACATAATGCTGGTTGGAAAAAGGGAACTGTGTCAAGTCCCTGAAATTAAGGGCATTCTTCACTCTTTAAAAGCTCTAGAAGTCCATCTGTTACAGGTATTCCTTATGATTAGATTGTGAGCACTACCATTGATTGTATGCTGGCATCTCGTATGCATCACTCTGGTTCATATCTGTGAATATCACTGTCCCAAGTATTTGTTGCAATGACCAAAAAACTGTATTTCCACATGGAATCGCTTTTCATTTCTTGTCTGAGTAGGTCCCTAAACTTGTGTTAAACCTAGTTGCTGCCTAGTATTTTTCACAGAGTTTCTCAGTAGAGGTAAGCGGTTGATGGTGACCTTTGTTATAAGTGGATAACTTCATCTCTGCCCTCTTCTGGTTGAGTATTTGTATAGCTAGAACAGCTGTATACTCCCATGCGCTTTAGGATGGAAAGGGAAGCTAGTAGTCATTCAAACTTTCCAAAAATTATTTTAACTACATTATTTTTGCCACAGAATGACTGACACAGTGGCTCATTGGTTGAGTTTTCTGCTTCACAGCCCCAGTGTCTGGGGTTCAGGCTTGGTCTTTGTTTACGTTCTCTGTGGAGTTTGCTTGATCTTCTTTGTGCAAATTTCATGTAGCAACTCTTTTCCTTCCAATTCCCCAGTATACACTGGTTTGTTATCAAAGACTAAAACCTCCAGCACTCCAAAAACAAAGTTTCAAGTGTAATTTCTTTAATTTCTTCAATATCTCAAAAAAAAAAAAAAAAATAAAATAAATAAATAAACATCTAAAATAGTGGAAACTGCCTTCAACCCATGACCATCACAGACCGGTTTCGCAAAAAAAGCATCATCAGGTCTTACAAGGATTCCTTCGCTGCTTCTTCCTTCTGTTTCTTGTTTTTTTTAAACTTCATATCTGAAACTGACAGCTAACAATTGCAGATACAGGAAAGGAAAACAGTGTTTTGTCAGATACTTCACAGCATGTGACTCAAAATAACATCCTGATTGCACTAAGTGGCAGTCTTTCAAATGCATAATTTCGTGGCTGCACAGATATTTACTACATTGCAGTGTAAACATTGTGTGCAGCATAGTGGTTTAAAGGTAATTCTGTTTAACTGTACCAGGATTCATGGTTTAGTTCTCACTTCTGTTCATTGCCTGTGGGTAGTTTTGCATTTACTTCCCATGTCTTCTTAAGTTTTTTGTAGGTACCCTGGCTTCTTTACACATACAGAGAAAAATGGTGGTTGATTTACTGCTGTAAACTAATGTATGTATTTAATGTACCTTTGCCATTATGGTTATTCTTGCAAAAGGTCTGAGAAGAAACCGTTCACATTCTTAGTTAAGAAGTGTGTCAGTTGGGTTTATGGAGCTTGCTCTGAAATGTCACACATGTTTCTGTGGACTGCTAAGTGACTGCATGGCAGACAGAAGAACATGAATTGGGTGGGGGAAGAGAATGTAGATTTATCATTCAGGAGTGTGCTTTTGCAGATCACAAAACCACTTATTGTCTCCTATATTAGTTTCCTACTTTCCTTTTGCCTTCTTTGAAAGATTTGACAACTACCTTCTAAAAGCATGTTTCTTTATAACCAATGTGAAGTCCTTACTAGTCGATTCAGATGAAAGACAGCCTTGTTTAATAATGTGGACCTAATGTCCCTTTGATGTGTACCTTTCCAAGCACCTGCAGCATAGGCGCTGGAAGCTGTTGAACACTGGAGGGACGGAGGTTGAGAGGAGCACTTAGTGATCTAAAAACTGCAATTTTTTAAAAACTATTTACTACCACAACAAAGGTTCACTTAGAGGACATTTTAAGCTTAGCCAGTTTCCCTTTTGGTGCTTGAATTAACATTTCCTGATTGATCTTATCTATCCCATGGCTGATAATTGTACATTAGCCCTAGTGAAAATAACTGATCAAACATACCGTAGATAATTTGAGGGGACCCACGTAAGGGATGCAGGATTTAGGAACTGCCTCTATCCATTAGTTGTACGAGGGGGAATCCTGGTGTACATTTTCTATTACCCATCCTTATATCCAAGTTGCATTTGAATATGGACAGGGATGAGCTTTGTTTTACTTGAATGGATAGTCTGTAACCCCCTGCCGCTCCAGCAGCAGCCCCCTCTCCAGTCAGTCCAGTGTTCCATTACTTAGCTATTTCTCCTCATTTAATATAAACACTGTTTAAACCTGTCAGCCTGCATACTGTTTTCTTATTTACTTCTACAGTGATTCCAGAAATTGAAATAAAATAGCACAAACACTGAGCCATTTGTTAAACAAAGAATGCGGTCTTGCAGTAAAAAACGACTTTGCATGAGCAGTAAACTTCTCTGCCCTTGAAGCTCACATTCACTGAAATGGCATTAAAACTCGCATTCAAAGAAAATGCATCTGGCCAGTGGAGGGTTATGTTTACCTTTGGTTTGTTTTTAAATCACAGGCTCCTTGCACACATTTTTAGGGACATGCATATATGTATATGTTCTTTGATTCACCTTCCTGGTTGTATTAAATCATATTCCTTGTATAATACAGCACCACTTGCTAGAATGTGTTTTAAATTTGTAGTTTTAAACAGTCTTCTAGTAAGCTTCTTCTTCTTTCGGCTTTTTCCTAGTTAGGGGTCGCCACAGCGGATCATCTGTCTGCTCATGATTGGCAGTGGAGTTTTACAATGTCGAGTTGCCAGCCCGGCACCCAACCTTCCACAGAAGGCACACACATGCACACACTCACACCTAGGACCAATTTGGAGTGTCCAATCCACCTACTGCATGTCTTTTGGATGTGGGAGGAAACCGGAGCACCCGGAGAAAACCCACGCGACCACAGGGAGGACATGCAGACTCCGTAGAGAAGGCACCCCAGCTGAGAATCGAACTGGAGAACCTCTTGCTGTGAGGCAGCAACGCTAACCGCTGCACCACCGTGGCCGCCCCTAAACAGTCTTCAGTCTTCTAGTAAGCAATGAAAGAAAATGTATGAACCAATAATGACAAAACTACCAATTTCAGAAAATTTCAACCATAAAAGGCCATTCAAACTTCTGTCATTACAATCCACCAATATCAGTAAATATGCAAAATCTCTGAGTAAAGTCATCCAAATAATTCTACAATAAAGAGATCTGTAAGAGGTTGCTAATAGCAGACAACTTTATATTTCATTGTTTCATCTACAAATAAAGTGCCTGTTACCCTTGAAGAATAAATTGCCTATGTTCCATTACAAAAATAATAGGCTAGTAATATTGCAATAGGGAATGGATTGCAAACTGATAACAGGTTCATAGTTACTAGGTAACTCCTCCAGAGGAGGGCATCCACAGACTGCAGCATCCACTCCCTTTAAAGTACAACACAGTACAGTATTAGTCATCCATCTGCATACTGTGGTAGTAGAACCCACAGCTTTCTGCATCAGAAGCAAGTGTACAGACACACACACACACACACACACACACACACACACACACACACACACACACACACACACACAAATCCCAAAAGCAGCATATATATCTGAAAGATCTATACACACACACTTCCTATAGCAGCATATATATCTGAAACATATCTACACACACAATCCCTGTAGCAGCATATATATCTGAAATGTCTACACACACACACACACACACACACACACACACACACACACACACACACACACACACACACAAAATCCCCCCAGCAGAAAGTGAAACATAGCAGCATAAATCAGAAAGTGAAAGACAATCCCCCACAGCATATATCAGAAGCACAATCCCCCCACAGCATACATCAGAAGCACAATCCCCCCAGCATACATCAGAAGCACAATCCCCCCCACACCATACATCAGAAGCACAATCCCCCCCACACCATACATCAGAAGCACAATCCCCCCCACACCATACATCAGAAGCACAATCCCCCCCACACCATACATCAGAAGCACAATCCCCACACCATACATCAGAAGCGCAATCCCCCACACCATACATCAGAAGCGCAATCCCCACACCATACATCAGAAGCGCAATCCCCACACCATACATCAGAAGCGCAATCCCCACACCATACATCAGCGCAATCCCCACACCATACATCAGAAGCGCAATCCCCCACACCATACATCAGAAGCGCAATCCCCGGCATGCATCAGAAGCGCAATCCCCACGGCATGCATCAGAAGCGCAATCCCCACGGCATGCATCAGAAGCGCAATCCCCACGGCATGCATCAGAAGTGCAACCCCCACGGCATGCATCAGAAGCGCAATCCACCCCACGGCATGCATCAGAAGCGCAATCCCCCCACGGCATGCATCAGAAGCGCAATCCCCCCACAGCATACATCAGAAGCACAATCCCCCCACAGCATACATCAGAAGCACACACCACTACCTTTCAGGTAGGCAGTTTAAAATTTTGCGCCTAAGTAATCCGCGGATCTTCTGGTCCTGTAAAACTGGGAGGGATGCTCCCTCCCCCTCACTCAATAGTTCCGGTGCCTATGTATGGGATGTGTGAGATGCACGCTAGCTAGCTGATAATCTTCATCCTCCAGCCAAAAACAGCAGCTACCTCTGGAATAATATTTTAAAACAGTATCTGAAGAGTTCATTCATTAATGATGTACGATAGGAAGCATAACTTTTCAATTTTGCTACATTGTGCGGAGGGTCTGAAAGTACTGAACATGACAAGTTTTCGATATGAACATGAAATAATTTCACACTGTGATAAATAATGGGAAAAATGGTTTGTTCTTTCATAATCCTTGCGCAAAAGACTGGCAGCGGTTATAATAGCATAATATGCACGTTGTGTCAGTTATTAAAGCCAATGTACTGTGCCCTTGGTTGACCAGCCCTTTCTCTGGGGGGCGGGGTACTCTCCTTATGTAAAGTACAGTGTGCAGAGGGCTAAAGTGGAGGAGAGCTGCAAATGTCTAGAGGTAGTGAGCACAGCAAGAACAGAGTAAACTTAATGCTGTTCAGCAGTTTGCTGCAAACTTCCCTATCACCAAGTAGCTAGGCATGACCCTTTTTACTGCTCAATGTTGGCAGCTTTGTTTCATAACTCCTCCAAAGTCACCAGTAACAAGAGCATGCCGTTATTAATAACCTGTTAGGGAAGTGATTCTGCTACCATTAGTGCCCTCATGAGTGTAGCTAAGCATTGTTGAAAGGTGGGAGGGGCTTGCTGTCAGCTCACTGCAGCTGAACGGAGAATCGCAGAGATCACACATTCGCACATCATACTATAGTGGGGATCAGGAGATTTAGTTTTCTTATTCTTTCCTCACTGTAGTGCGATCTTGGTCGGAGAGTTTGTATATGGTTTGTGATTGTGACCGGGTGCAGGTCTGTTTGTATATGTAAATTGCTGGATCTGCAAAAGTGGGGTGGGGGTGCCCCTCCCTATTCGCTCTATGTTTCCGGTGCCCATGACCTGCAGCAGTTGGAGAAACCACAAAAGTTCCTCTCAAGGAAAATTCAAGGTCTTCAGCATCTGTCCTATGTGGATCGTCTGAAATCACTATTACTTTGTTCTGTTTCATACAGACTACTCAGAGGTGACCTCTGCCTTGCATACAGGGCAATCTCTGACCCTGATTTACTGGAAATGCTTCATCTCCATAAGTCAAGTGGTACACAGGTTACTCACTCTAAAGATCTTAACCTGTTATGTGATATTAATGGAACGTACTGGAGGGACAGATTTGTCTCCCAGAGGTTTCCACACCTTTAGAACAGACTCCCACTTCATGTCGAACAGAGCACCTCATTGACCCTCTTCATATGCAGTCTGGAAGCTTGGGTGCGTAACCATAAATTCACCCTGGGGGTTCCACCTGTGTCCTTCTTGGACAGGGACAGTAGGTGCTGATCGTGGAAATAAGGGTTGAACTTGGCTAGGCTGTAAGGGCCCTAGAGCCATTAGCCTAGTAACTTCCTGTGAGCCTATGATGACCTGTTTAGCTGCCATTTATATATTTAAGGGTACTCATTATATCATTTCTTTGCTTCTCTGCAGAATTGTTTATAGTATAATTATTTATATGGCCTAAAATAAATGAGAGATGATTTTAAAATTAGTGGGGATTCTTGCTATTTTTTAAGACATTCCTTTTCACTTATTACTGATTCTGCACTTTAACATTTAAAATGCTACTAGGGAGAGATTTACTCAGTTAAGAGCAATTTTTCTCCACCTTAAAGGCATGTCTTGTTGTGTGTTAGTGTGCATCTGATTTATTTAGTTATTGCAGTGGATCCTAATCATAACACTTGAAATGGTGTTGTGACTTGGATGATAACTATGAAATGTTACTTTACGCAGAACATTTGGTGACCATACATGGTATGACTGATGTTCATCGTGTTACACTGCTGCAGTCATCACACTTGGGTTATCCTGCCATCAGACGGTCCCGCAGTCTGCCAGAGTTCCAAAGTCTTGATCTGGCATCGGTTGCTGTCACTTCTTCCCTGATGTCAGTGCGCCAGGGGTATATAAGAGGCATCCGACGCCATTTTCTTCAGTCTTTCTTGCTGCACGGTGCCCGAAGCAGAAGCAGTTCGCAAGTGCCGGTCGGCCAACTCCTGAGATTTTCAAATCGAATTTCAGACCGAAGTCTTCAATAAAGCTAAGTACCCCATTGGGGAACCTTTTCTTGCCTCAGTCCGATGTCAGAAAAAGTTAACAATTGCATTTCTTGTGGGAAGCAAATACCTCATAAGGACTTTCATTCTTATTGTATTCCTTGCCTAGGCCCAGACCACGATGTCACAGGTTGTCGGTTTTGTGCTATTTAATAAACGAACTATTACACGTCGGTTTGATTTTGTCGGACATTACTTTGGTAGGAAATTTAATTATACCATGCCGTCGGAGCAACCGACGACCGGAATGCATAAAAAACACAAGGATAAGGACAGGCAGCCGAGACCCAAACCAGACCCCGAGGCCTCTGCTGGTCCAGTCACCGGTTCTCCGGTTTTCAGTGAGGCGCCTACGCAGCCCCTGACGACTGCTGATTTAGAACCTCAGGCGGCTTCCGATTCCCAAGCGGAGATTACTAGGCCGCCACAGCCTTCATCTATAGCCCCTTCCGACTCCAGAGCAGAAGGAGATTCCGGTGCAGTTGAAACGCCTTCAGTTGCAGAAGGTGTCTTCAGACCGACTACACTCACCATCAAATCTTATGCAAAGCTGAAAACTCCTTTAAAAGCAAAAAAGACTGTACAACAGTCTCCAGTACAAGGCCCCATGCCTAAGAAACAGATGCTTAAGATGGCCGAAGATTTAATTACCCTAATCAGGGGTTCCCATCACCCTCCTGATAAAAGGCCAAGACAGGAGGAGGATTATGCTTCCTCTGACCAGGTCTCAATTTCCTCAGATTCTTCTGAGGAACAGGAATACTCTTTTCCCCCTTATGAAGACTCTGATGCTGAAGAGTCTATTTCCTCAGCATCTCCCCCAGAAGACTAATCTTTTGGGGAAACTTTACATACCATGAGGGAACATTTCCACTGGGAAGGCCAGGATTACTCTGATTCTAAGAAAAGGCTCCAAGAGTTCCTTTTACTACCCCAGCACAGACCACTTGCTATCCCTCCCATGTTACATTGTGGATGATGTTTAGTTAGAATCTAGCCTTAACCCAGACTCTCTACCTCGTGTACCAGCCAAACCAGACAGATATTACAGAGTCCCTGACTCACACAAATTCCTATATAAAAGCCCTGTTGCTGACCCAGAAACCATTTCCCAGGGTCCCAAAGGGGTTAAGGCCTCTATTGCTAAAACTCCTGTACCCTCTGAAAGGGATTCCAGAGCACTATGCAGATGGGGAAAGAAAGTATATACCTCAGCTACTGTAGATATGAGGGCCTTTAAATTGCCAGTTTCACATGCTGAAATATCAGCAATACCTGATGTCTCAATTAAAACAAAAAATGATCACACACTCAGAGCAGCCTGATTCCAAGGAAATGCAAGATTTGTTGCATGCAGCTGACCAAGTGGGAAAACCTACTTTACAATGTGGATTTGATTCATTGGAGGCTTCCTGTAGAGCAGCAGTGACTGGGTCTGTCATATGTAGACATACTTGGTTAAAAGAACAAAACCCTACCTGATCATGTTAAAGCAAAGCTATTGGATGCACCTTTACAGCAGGATGTTTTATTTGTTGTAAAAGCAGAAGAGGTTTTAAAGAAAATGGAGGATAAGGCAAAATCTATGCTGACGGTCAAGGCTTTTTTACAGGTTCAACCCCCTCGTTTCAGCAGAAATTGGCCAACAAAAAACTGGTCCTTTCCAGCTTCTGACAGACCACAGAGGGGCAAATACAGATGCCCAAGGGGCAGAGGTCAGTCACAAGGCCCTTACAAGCCTCGACAATGGGGTACCACAACCCAGAAAGGAGGAGAAGACAGGCCCCAAGCTATCAGAAGACAAACACAATGACTTAACCCTCAGACTGCCAAGGAAATCTCTCTTGGCAGTTCCCTTGGGAGAAAAATTAGCACTTTTTGTAGACAACTGGCACATCATCACAAAAGACAAATGGGTCCTAAATATTGTCTCACAAGGATACAGATTCCACTTTCACACTTTGCCAAGGATAAAAGGAATGCCAAACCTGCTACCAAATCAATGGGAAGAGGCTCAAAAACAAATTACAGCTCTCATGGACATGAGAGCCATTCAACAGGTACCTACACAGGAGCAAGGACAAGGATTTTACTCAAGACTCTTTCTAGTCCCCAGAAAGGACAAAGCCTGGAGACCCATTCTGGACTTTCAATTCTAAACACTTATCTGCAAGTACCCAAATTCAAGATGCTAACACTACAGCAGCTTCTTCCCATGCTGGGCAAGAAGGCTTGGCTAGTAACGTTGGATCTCAAGGAGGCATACCTGTATGTCCCTATCAGACAAAATTGCAGAAGATACCTCTGATTTATTGCAGGTTCAACTCATTATCAATTCTCTGCACTGCCCTTTGGCTTATCTACTGCGCCCAAAAAATGCCTGGCACCAGTAATTGCATACTGCAGACAAAGAGGAATTCAAATGTATCCATACCTGGACGACTGCCTTATTCAAGCAGAAAGCAAGGACATTCTTTTAAAGCATCTGGCGTTTGTCAAACACCTATTAAGTTGCCTAGGGTACACAGTAAACGAAAAGAAATCAAAACTAGTGCCCTCACAAAACATAATATTCCTGGGTGCCAGCTTAAATACAACTGCCCAGATGGCTTATCTCATGCCAGACAAGAAAGAACAGCTGACTCAATACTTCAAAATGATGGCAACAAAGACCCAACTCCCTGCAAGAAAAATTCTGCAGGCCTTGGGATTCATGGCATCTTGCATACTACTAATACCATTTGCAAAACTGCATATGAGGAAATTACAATTGTACCTGAAAAGTGTATGGACTCAACACAGCCACAGCTTGGAAACAATAATACCACTCATTCCCTGCCTTCAACAGGAGTTTCTATGGTGGGCTCAGGCATGTCACCTCAACAAGGGTCAGCCTTTTACCTTACCCACAGCCAGGCAAACTATAACAACAGATTCATAGGATTAAGCCTGGGGAGCACACATGGCAGGACAGTGCATTCAGGGCAAATGGTCTACAGATCAAAGGCATCTGCATATCAATCAAAAAGAAATGCTACCTGTACAAAATGCCCCAACAGCTTTCAAGGACCTCCATCATCCAGGACAACTCCTAATAAAGACAGACAACACCACAGTAATGTGGTACATAAAGAAGCAAGGGGGCACACACTCATACCCCCTATGCAGGCAAGCAGTGACCTTGTGGAACACAGCACTGACCTACCTAGTTCAATTACAAGCACAATTCCTGCCAGGAAAGAAAAACACATTGGCAGACTATCTAAGCAGAAACATCATGGATCCTCACGAATGGAAACTAGATCCACAAGTATTTGCAATGATAACTCAAAAATGGGGGTGCCCAGACATAGATCTGTTTGCCAACCCCCAAAAGTACCAATTTCGGAAATTTTGCACAAGGACATTCCGCCCACTAGCCTGAAAAGTGGACACCCTCTCATTCAGTTGGAAAACATTAACAGTGTATGCCTTTCCTCCACTGCCTCTTCAAGTCAGATTAGAGAGGCCACAAATGATACTCATTGCTCCAGACTGGCCACACCAACACTGGTATCCAATACTAAGGAACATGGCTCACGGTCCACCATGGATTTTGCCTCAAATTCCTCACCTGCTCACTCAGCAAAACAATCAGATTCTACACAGCCAGCTCAAGACTTTAAATCTGGCTGTATGGCAAATTACCAAAGCAACCAGCCAACACTTCTCTCTAAAGCTGTTATGGATGTCATTCTGGAGGCCAGGAGGCCCAGCACCAGGAAAGCCTATTCAGACAAATGGAAAAGATTTTGTGCCTGGAACCAGACTAAAGGCCAAAATCCCCTTGTCCCAATCATTCCTCAGTTTCTACAATATTTAACTGAGATGTTGCACAAAGGACTTTCTTTTTCATCTATTAAGATCCACGCCTCCGCGATTTCACCTCACTACAACATGGATCCTCCTATATTTTCACATCCACTGCTAAGACAGTACCTCAGAGGGGCTAAGAACATAAGACCACCCAGGAGAGCACCAACACCAACTTGGGATCTCAACTTTGTTTTGGAAAAGCTTACACTGCCACCCTTTGAACCAGCTTTTACAGCTGATTTACAGTTTCTATCATGGAAAACTGCCCTGCTGCTAGCAATAACTTCAGCACGAAGAGTCTCAGAGCTACAGGCCCTAATGGCAGTAGAGCCTTTCCTCATTTTTCATCAAGACAGAGTCGCTCTACGAACTAACCCTTCCTTTATGCCAAAGGTGGTATCCAGTGTAGCCCTAAACCAAACCATTCATTTGCCCACATTTTTCCCAAACCCCCAGAACAAAGGAGAAAGGCTCCTGCACTCTTTGGACTTTCACAGGCAATTACGTTACTACTTGGATAAAACTAAGGCTTTCAGAAAATCTGACCAGCTCTTTGTATCCTGTACTGCAGGATCACAAGGAAAAGCTATCTCAAAACAGACCATTTCAAAATGGACAGGACATTGTATCCGTTTCTGCTACATACATTATGGGAAACCGGTACCTACTAGCATTAGGTCCCATTCCGCCAGGGCTACAGCTACATCAACAGCCTTTCTCAGGGGAGTACCAACCAAGGATATTTTGGAGGCTGCAACTTGGAGTTCAGTGCACACCTTCACCAAGCACGATCACTTACCTCTATACTCTAAAATCAGAGCTGGCTTTGCCACTGCAGTTCTGTAGGGCCTACTAGCTTCTCCAAACCCTGTTTAGTTCCACCGCCCATCCTTAGCTTTGGGATTCAACCCAAGTGTGATGACTGCAGCAGTGTAACACGATGAACATAGTACAGTTTTGTACCTAGCATAAATGTAGATGTTCGAGTGTTCACACTGCTGCAGTCCAGGTTACCCTCCCTCCATCCCCTCTGACGTAGCTGAACTTTTCTATACCTTTCTATCTGGTACAACCTTTGTGGTGTATTTGCTTGTAACTAAAGGTATTTCTTTATTTCCTTTACATGTTTAATTAGCAATATGTATTGCCCACCTACTTGGGGGCACCTGACATCTGGGGCAAGAAAATCTGAAGAAAATGTCGTTGGATGCCTCTTATATACCCCTGGCACACTGACGTCAGGGAAGAAGTGACAGCAACCGACGCCGGACCAAGACTTTGGAACTCTGGCCGACTGCGGGACCACCTGACGGCAGGATAATGCAAGTGTGATGACTGCAGCAGTGTGAACATTCAAACATCTACATTTATGGTAGGTACAAAACTGTACTTTTCGCTTGAAGCCAGTCTGTCTTGATTAGGCTAGCAACATTTAACTAAAAGTGCTACACAGTTGAGCTTACCACTTGTATAAAAGGCATTATTTTGGGAGTGTGCATTAAGAGAGAGTGGGTGGTATTCATAGTCCCATGATTCAAATATGCACAAGAGCAGTAGGAGAAGATTATCACTGCACTTCTATGCAGAGTGACTTAAGTGTAAATAAACTACAGTGACTAAAGAAAATCACAGTCCTATGCTGAAACACCCACAAGAAATTCACCTATATTCAGCGGTGTAAAATAAAGTTAAACTAGTTTTGTTATTTGTGGTGGAAACTAAATGTATGTAAACTATTGATTTATTTGAGATACTTTTCATTAGGTGACTTTGTTCACTAGCCTGCGGGCACTTTTCTGAGATTGATAGTGCCAAAATCACACAACTGCTGTGGTAATGATATAGCACATTGGAGTGCGAGTGAGATGCATCTGCCAGATGTGCACATTCATGTGCTCATCACCCATCAGCACAGCTCTCTCCTAGCTGTCCTAATGCATGTATGCTTGTATTAATACATTCACATTTAACTACATTGCAGTTCATGCACTTCAACATGGCTAAGCCCCATTTGCATAAAAAGTTTCTAATCAGCCCCATTTTATGGCAGTTAGTCTTATTCTACCATATGTAACTACAATGAGTCATGCTTGTCATCAGCAGTGCAGGAAAAGCTTGAACTAACTGAAAGGGAATTATCAAAACTGAAATAAGCAGAAACAGAAAGGAGAAGTAAGAGTCCTCAGTGTAATTTGTGAACATTTCAGGGACAGTTGACATGGTTTACCAGTAAGACATGGCAGTAATCTATGCTTCATAACTGGCATGACTTTGAATGTGTACAGTGCCATTTTATTTATTTATTTATTTACATTTGTTTACTGGGAAATTCCAACTGGACACAGGTCCTTTTTCAGTGGAGGCCCGGGGAGAAAACCTCCACAGATCTATAAATTAGCAGCAGAGTGCATGAAGAACAATTGAATATACATACAGTAGCAAATAACACATACTGCAGCAAACATTAGGTAAACATACAATATGAAACATAGTAATGAACAGATATACCAATATCTAGCTAGAGGCTAGGAATAAAGGTAGGATGTATACACATATAGTACTAAGCTCAAACAGATACTGTTCTAAACTCATATACCTAAATCTTATATACAGATATTGCACTAAACTCAAGCAGATATAAACCAGATGCTCCACACAACGCTAGAAGGGCTTATGGGATGGAAGGGGAAGATAGAGGAGTACGAGAGGAGACTGAGTAAGTAGTATACATGGTAGTGAGAGAGAGCTAGGTGCAAATCAGCTGAATAAGTATTTGGAGTTGAGATTAAGTCCAGAGACGTTTTAAGTGAGTTTTTAGTGCAGTCTTGAAGTGATTGCAAGAAGGTAGTGTGGTTATAGATTGGGAGAGATTGTTCCATAATCTGGATATGACGCAGGAGAATAGAGCTTCTCCTGCTGAGTTCTTGGGTTTGGTCACTAGAAGTAGATTTTTGCTGCTGGAGCGTAGTGGTCTAGTGGAGCGGTAGGGCTGGAGAAGGTTTTGAAGGGATGGGACTTTGAGGATGGGTTACTAACTTGTGGGTGAGAGAGAGTTGATTCAGGTAAAGAAGTTGAGGGAGTTCAAGCCAATCAAGTTCTCTAAGTGAGATACAGTGGTGGCTGCGATAAGATGCAACATTGGCAAACTTAGCAGTTTTATTGTAGCAAACCTCAAGCTTGTTTAGGTCTGTTTTTCTAAGGTAGGCAAGTATAGGAGAGGCGTAGAGTAAAGTGGAGATTAGGTGGGAAGTGGCAGCAGAAATTCTGGCTGTCATCATGAGGAATTGCTTGTTTCTGTACAATGCACCTAGTTTTTTGTGAACCTTTTTTATGGTAAGAGGACATGAGAGTGTCAAACCTGAGAGTATCAATCAACACCAAGTAGTTTGGTGTGTTCTGTTGGGGAGATGATGGTATTGTCTTTGGCTAGAATATTAAAGTGGGGGATAATTGGGTTAGATTTAGTGGGTTGGAAGATAAGGAGTTTAGTCTTGCTCGGGTTGAGTAATAACTGGGCATTAGATAGCCAGTTTTCTACAGATGAAAAGGCTTCCTATGTGATCTTGTGAAGGTCAGGTATAGTTGGGGCTGAGCAGATGAGGGTGGAGTCATCTGTATATTGTATAAGAGAAGCATACTTGGTGGCTGTGAACAGATCATTGGTGAAGTGTGAGAATAGTAGGGGACCAAGGATGGAGCCTTGGGGAACACAGAGTGTTCCAGGAAGTCTAGGAGATAGATCATTATGCCAGCAACTGATTGTTGACAGCCAATTAGATGGCTGTGAAACGAATCAGTAGCTGATTGGGAAAATGTCAAAAGCCTTGGATAGATCCAGAAATATAGCAGAGGAGAAAAGGCCATTATTTTTATGATGAAGGATACCATTAGTGAAAGAGAGCAAGGCGGTAGTAGTGCTGTGGTATGGCCTGAAGCCATGCCGGGTGCTGGAGAGGAGGTTATTAGCTAAGAGGTAGTCTAAGACTTGAGAATGGATACTTTTCTCAAGTATCTTGGAAAGTGGAGAAAGGATGGCTATGGGGCAGTAATTGGAAGGTTCGGTGGAGGAGCCACCTTTATGGAGGGGAATAATATGGGATATTTTCCACAGTGTGGGGACATAGCTTTCTGAGAAGGACTGATTTAATTAAGATAGAAACTGGATATGCTAGGGCTTCTGCTGCTATTTTTAGGTATTCAGAAGGGAGCTTGGGAGATTGTCAGCTGCAAGTTTTGTAGGCTTAAGTTTCAGTAGAAGTTTTTTTTATATATAGAAGGTAGGTACTGATGAAAAAGAAAAGACTGTGGGCAGAGTATTTGGTTTTCACTGCTATATGCATGTGTGGCACTGCTTTCTGCTGACAGTTTACACTGTCAGTGGTTAAAGGAAAGGTTGACATTAAAAGGGAAATTATTTGATGTTTGTGCACATACTCCTTTCTCACCTGGGTAAACCCATTTTCCTTTGTCAGCTCATAACCCCTGTCCCTTTGTAACCGCTATCCCATTCTGCAAAACAAACCTTTATATCACTCGTCTTCAATTTCCTTCCTGCCTTAATCTACAATTTACATTTTAATTTCTTTTTGAACTTCCAGCTTTGTCCATCTCCTTCAAATGCTGTCTGCCATTCTCTTTTAACCAGTTTCTCTTTCAGTAAGTACCCTAGTGTTCTTACTCTCACTGTCTTTGACTCACTAGCTATACAATGCCTCTCACCCTCTTGTAGCTTTAACTACTATCTGCCTGCTTGCTAATTTTTCATACTTCTTACTTCAGTTTTATTTGTTCGTAGCATTTATACTGTAACCCTCCTTACCCATGTCTTATAAGTCATATTAAATGTCTGCTTGTCACATATATTGCACATGAGCTGTTTACGTACTATATGTTTTGTACTTGGAATTTGTCATGTATAATATCATCACAGAAGTAATAATTGATGTTATGCAGTCCAATCTTGCCTACATTCTTACCTGTGGGTTTTGAGCCGAATGTCGGCTCCGACTCTGCCATACTTTAGCTCAAAGTCTTTCAGTTGGCTGGGCTAAGATGGTATCCCATGCGGCACTGCTCTCTATTCCCAGATCTTGTCTACCGCTCGTGTAGCTCAGGCATGGTCTCGCTCTTGGCTGTGGCTAAGTACTCTTTTCTTCTTTATCGCAGAGAAGTTTTTGCAAAAAAAAGCTATTTTCATAGCTGTTTGTGTGTGTGTATCTTTGAACTTTGTTTGTGGAAAAGTTGTTTTCTTCTCGTTTTAGCGTGTTTCTTGTGGTATCCCACTAGCTGTTTCCAATGGGCTAGGCCCGTTTCAGTTAGAGGACCTAGTCTGTCCCCTCACTTACCTATGTGTGCTAACTTAACTTCTCTTGGGCTAAGACCGTTCAAATTAGAGGAACTAGTCCTCCCTCTTGACCTTGTGTTCTAGGACCGTTTAAGTTAGAGGTCTTTGTGGTGTACTGTCTGTTTGTTCTGTTCCCGCGCTTGTGGCTGATTGACCGTTGGTCTGGTTGTTGGGTTAGTGACTCAGTTTTGTGGTGACTCTGTATAAAGATACTAAGGCGCATAAGCCATCGAGCTTTAAGAAGTGCACGAAGTGCAGTTATAAGATGTCTATCACTGATGGACACTCTGTTTGTGTGTACTGTCTGGGAGCGATTCACTTCCAGGAATTGTGTAGTTTTTGTCATGCTTTTAGCCCGCATGTTCTTCAGGAAAGGAAGAACAAATTGATTTTGAAGGGACTTCTGAAACCTTCCTTCGAGGAGGGTTTGGAGAGTGCTTCCAGCTTTGTCTTCTCCATCTAAAGCTAAATCTTCTAAAGCTAAAAAGCAATCCCCGGCTCCATCAGTATCCTCGGAGCCGCCGGAGAAAACCGCTAAATCTTCGATGGCATCCTCGGCTCCATTGTCCTCGGGGCCACAGGAAGTGTCAGTTTCTATGGAACCTGCTTCGGCTCCTATTCTCTCGGAGCCTGTTCGGAGCCGGTCGCCTAGCATTAGGCTGGTATCTCCTCGCAGGTCTCCTTCAGAGAGGAGGTCTCGATCTCCTTCCCTATCCTCTAAATCCTCCAGGACCTTATCGGATGTGTTTGTCGATAGAGTGGTGCAGAGACTTCTTCAGTCACCGGTACTGGCTAAATTGTTTTCGGCTCTGACCCAGTCGGCTCCAGAGCTGGTCCCTCTACCTATGTCGATACTTCTCCTCCAAGCACATCTCAGCTTTTGGAGCCAGAGTGCTCAGCTCTGTTTGATGTCACTAGGTCGGTTCCGACAGCCCCTCCAGGCTTATCGGTTCCGACATCAGCTCCGACTCTGTTGGCGCCATCCACGGGGTTCAGGACTCAGGATTCCTTGGTCGGACCTGAGAGGGAGGCTTCGGGACACCTCTCAGCTCCTAGTCTCCCTCTTGGTGCTTTAGCGCAGGGAAGCCTGACTCCTGTCTCTGCTTCGGACCTGGTCCTTTCTGATCTGAGGCCTTCAGACCTGGTCCCTTCTGATCTGAGGCCTTCCATGGCTGGTTGATCTTCGGACCCAGGAGGACCACCTTTCGAGGCCATGCGGAGTGCACTTGCCAGGTCGTCAGTGGCATCATATGGTTCAGTCACACTGTCCCCTACAGCACTGGTGCTGGTCTCTGATCGCCCTCTATCTCTTAACAGCAGAGCCCCAAGGCCTCAGGGTACCCCCACGAGTGGTCCCCATATTTCTGAGGAGCCACCCAGAAAGAGAACGTGCAAGAGGAAGCACACAGATTCCCAAGATGAGTCTCTCACATCAGACACCGACCTCGAGGAATCGGAGGGGTCCCCTTAGTCATCCTCTGAGGATGTTTCTTTCTCTGACATCCTAGAGATTTTAAAGCAAAGAGGTGACTGGCCATCCAAAGCCCCCTCCGAAGAGGAGTCTGTGTTCCTGAAGGCCTTTGGTGCTCAGACCTCTGCCTCCTGGATGTCTCCACCCTTCGAGCTTCTGGATCTGGTTTGTCGAAGGGTGTGGGAAACCCCTGACTCTGTGGAACCAGTCCCCAGGAGACCCAATAAATTTTTGTCTGCCCCTTCTAATAAGGAATTTCTATCCAGGGGAGAGTCCCTGTGGATGCCATGGTAGTGGCAGTGGCCAAGGCTGAGACTTTTTCCACCGTCCATCCCCTAACAAGGAGTCTAGGACTATGGACTGGTACGGGAAGTGTATGTTTTCTTCTGCGGCCTTTACTTTGCGGTCACTGAATTACTTATCACACTTTACACGGCTCCAGAGAGATCTCCTAAAGGAG
The DNA here is from genome assembly GCF_019279795.1 of Protopterus annectens. Taxonomy (NCBI): domain Eukaryota; kingdom Metazoa; phylum Chordata; order Ceratodontiformes; family Protopteridae; genus Protopterus; species Protopterus annectens. Next base: position 1,330,315,005 of record NC_056732.1, read on the forward strand.
CTTGGAGATACTCTAATGGGTAACGTTTCTGAGGCGGTGCTCAGAAAGTCAACGCTCAGATGTCTACCCTCAATTCTATTGCGAACTCTTCCATGAGGCTGATCTCTCATGCAGCTGAGGGAGCGAGTAGGGCAGCAAGTTCAGGAGTCACTCTTAGGAGACATGCCTGGATACGCCTTTGTCATTTCGCGGAGGCCTTCAAGTCTTCATTCACCGACGCCCCGTTTGATGGTTCCTCTTTGTTCGGAACCAAGGTGAAAAGCACTTTCACTAGGTGCGAGCAAGAGGGAAAAACTCTGTCTGCTGTAGGAGTCCATTTTTCTCTTCCTTCTAGGCCTTATCCCAAGGCCCAGAGGGGTGGGAAGATGTGGTTCAAGAATTCACAGAGGTTTTTTCCTGATGCACAAGGTGAATCCCACTCCAGAGCCATGGGAGGGGGTGGTTATTCAGGTAGACGCCGCCCTAGGGGCAGAGGAGGCCCTCATAATTCGGGAGACCGCGATTCCTTTTGTGGTTCTCCCTACCGCTGCTCCTGATGGGAGGCCCTACTGTGCGTTTCCGGAGTCAGTCAGGGGTCGCATCTCACTATACCTGAAGGCCTGGCAAGGTATCACCCAGGACCAATGGGTTCTACGAATAATTTCCAGGGAATATATCATTCCCTTCTCATCAACTCCCCCTCCAGTCAAGAAAATCCCGGATGTTCCACCAAGTCAAAGGGATTCTGCAGCTTCAGAGGTTTCAAAGCTGCTAGAAAAAGGAGCCATCCAACATGTCCCCTCAGACCAGATTGGATTATGGACTTACTCCAGATTCTTTTTGGTGCCGAAAAGGACAGGGGACCTGAGACCCATTTTGGATCTCAGCCGATTGAACACCCATGTGCAAAAGTCCAAGTTCCGAATGGTCACGTTGCAATCTATTCTCCCATTGTTGGGAAAAGAAGTGTGGATGTGCTCCATCGACCTCAAGGATGCTTGCTACCACATAAAGATGGACAGGGCATACAGAAGTCACCTATGCTTCTGGCTGGGAGCCAGTCACTTTCAGTTTTGAGCCCTGCCCTTTGGTCTCACCACAGTCCCCAGGGTGTTTACCAAATGCATGGCAGTGGTGACTGCTCACTTGAGACGTCAGGGATTCCAAGTGTTTCCATACCTGGATGACTGGCTCCTTACTGCCACCATCAGGCATCCGCTACTTCAGACCAGAGACGCCACTATCAACCTATGTCAGCAGTTGGGTATCACCTTAAACTGGGAAAAATCTGCCTTGTTGCCCTTGCAGTGTGTCACCTTTATAGGCGCTGAATTAGACACCGTGCTCATGCGGGCATTTTTACCACAGGAAATAATCAGAGTTTTACAACAACAGATTTACGCCTTGCTCCCTCTGAGGAGAGTGAAGGCAAGATTGGTCCTCCAATTGTTGGGGACAATGGCTGCTACAATTATGTTAGTTCCCCTGGCAAGGTTACATATGAGGCTCCTTCAGTGGCTACTCTTCGCCCAGTGGTCTCTTCAACGTCTTCCACTTTCTCACCCTCTTCTGCTCACAGGCAGGTGCAGACAACAAGATCTCAGTTGCTGGCTTCACACTGACAACCTCAATGCGGGAAAACCCTTCATTCCTTTGCCGCCGGTTGCCACGGTGACCACGGATGCCTCCCAGATTGGGGGGGGCATTATCTAGGCAGGACAGTCCAAGGCACGTGGCAAGAGCACGAGATACATTTGCATATCAATGTCCTGGAGATGAGAGCAGTGCTACTAGCTTTGCAAGTACTTCAGAGCTTTCTTCCTGTCGGGGCTATTGCAATCCACTCAGACAATATGTCGGTGGTATGGTATCTGAACAAACAGGGAGGAACCAAGTCGTATCCCCTTTGCGGAGAGGCCATGCGAGTGTGGCAGTGAGCAGTGTCTTCCCAATGTTTTCTGGTAGCAATGCACATTCTGGGGAAGTCCAATGTGATCGCAGACAGGCTAAGCATAGCTATTCTTATGCCTCACGAGTGGTCCCTGAATTGTCAAGTTGCGGAGCAGATTTTCCACAGGTGGGGTCAGCCATGCTGCAACCTTTTTGCCAGCCCCTCTCAATGCCAAATACAGCAGCTACTTCACCCTTGTCCCTCCTCAGGGGGAGTCACCCAGGGACGCTTTAGTCCACGATTGGCCCTCCGGTCTACTATATGCCTTCCCTCCGGTTCCTTTGCTGTCAAAGGTTATTCAGAAAGCGCAATCCTTGTGAAGCAAAATGATTCGGATTGCTCCACATTGGCCTCATCAAATTTGCTTCCCCTTTCTCCATCCCTATCACATGGATGCTCCTTGGATTCTGGTCCCACAACCAGTATGTCAGGGCAGCTCCATCCCTCTCTTCGGACACTCCAGTTGACAGCTTGGCTACTCCACTTCCGTCATTAGTTTGGCTTCACCATTTTTCGCCAGATGTGGTTCATATTCTATCTTCCTCTCATAAGCCTTCGACCAGGAAGATTTATTACAGCAAATGGAAGAGATTTTACATCTGGGCACATGCCAAACAGATTGACCCTTACACAGCTCCAATCTCGTCAGTATTGGAGTTCCTCTCTATGCTTTTCAACCAGGGATCAGCTGCCACAACCATTAAAGTCCATTTGGTGGGGATTTCTACCTTTCACGTCGCAGACAAACCTAGTCTAATGGCACATAGACTCTGTAAGGCTTTCCTGAAAGGCACTTTGTTGCTTTGATGTCATGTCTCTGAACCTGTTATGCCTTGGGACTTGAACTTTGTTCTACAGGGTCTTACTTTACCCCCCTTTGAGCTTGCAGCCACTTGTGATTTAAAATTCTTAACTTGGAAGACTGTCTTTTTAGTAACCATGACATCAGCCAGACGTGTTTCGGAGCATCAAGCTTTATCAATTAAACCACCTTATTTGATTTTTCATAAGGACAGGGTTTCTCTCAGACCGAATCCTTCTTTTCTTCCCAAAGTAGCATCAGTTAGTAACCTTAACCAATCCATTGAATTACCAGTGTTTTTTCCTCCGTTCTCGAACAAGGCAGAATTCAGATTTCATCAGTTGGATGTGCACAGACAATTACGATTTTATTTGCACAGAACGAAGGACCTCAGAAAATCTGATCAGTTGTTTGTTTCATTTTCGGAAAACAGAATTGGGTCTCCTGTTTCCAAAGTCACATTGTCTAGGTGGATTTCCAGTTGTATTTCTTTCATTTATACTTCAGGGGGAAGAGATTTACCATTCCAAGTGAAGGCTCACTCTACCCGGTCTGTAGCTACGTCTACAGCTTTTCAGGCCAGATTGGATGATATTTGTTCTGCGGCTACTTGGGCATCTCCTCACACCTTTGTTACTTATTACAAGTTAGATGTGGTATTTAGAGGCAGGTCTTCCTTTGGTTCTACAGTGCTCAGGAGTATTTTCCACTGAGCCTCCCAGGATTTAGGTGCTGGGGACGCTGTCCCACGGATAAGAATGTAGGCAAGATTGGACTACATAACATCAAGAAGTTATGTACTCACCATAACGTTCGACGTATGTAGTCCATCTCGCCTCACATTCTTACTTACCCCCCCACATTCCCCCGTCCTGGAGGATCTGGAGGTTAGGCCTGGTTTCAGAATTCCCTTCATTCTTGGTTTGTTCTTCCTTTCTTAGGTGTTGTTATGCATGGAGAGTGAGTGATGGTGCTCGCAGCAAACTAGATCTAGGGATAGAGAGCAGTGCAGCATCATCTTAGCCCAGCTAATTGAAAGACTTGAGCTAAAGTATGGCCGAGTCGGAGCCGACATTCGGCTCCGAACCCACGGGTAAGAATGTGAGGCGAGATGGACTACATACATTGAACATTATGGTGAGTACATAACTTTGTTTTATCTCTGTATAGTGTCACTGTAGAACAATTATCTGATTGTATCTAGATGTCTTAAGAACTGCCTTTCTAATGTATCTTTGTAAGAAAAAAAAAATGTTTTGTCATGCTTAACTTAAATGTACCTGCTAGAGCTTTTCTCCCCAGACCTTTTGCTGAAAATAAGCTTTGCTTAGTTGGACTTTCCCAGTAAACAGAGACAAGTTAAAAATAAATAAAAAATAATTTTTTACATTACTCTACAAACTAACACCCTAGCAGGAAATGGTCACAGCTATACATTCAGTACTCCTTAACATCACTCATAGTACTTCAGACAGAATTGAAAACCCACATGTCTGAAGTAATCCTTAGTCCAGTTAGGGTTGCCACCTTTTCAAATGGCCAAAGTGGGACATTTTCAGGACACGCATCAGATTTTACAGGCTAACACATACCCATGGTCAGTACAAAGGATAGAACTTAACTTTTTTGCCTAAATAAAAGCTTATTCTTGTAGCATTTTAGTTGCTTATTCCATTTCTTGTAACATTTAGGTATTTTAGATACAGAATAACTATTTTAGGGCGGCCACGGTGGTGCAGTGGTTAGCATTGCCGCCTCACAGCAAGAGGTTCTCCGGTTCGATCCTCGGCTGGGGTGCCTTCTGTGCGGAGTCTGCATGTCCTCCCTGTGGTCGCGTGGGTTTCCTCCGGGTGCTCCGGTTTCCTCCCACATCCCAAAGACATGCTGCAGGTGGATTGGACACTCTAAATTGGCCCTAGGTGTGTGTGTGAGTGTGCCTTCTGTGGAAGGTTGGGCGCCGGGCTGGCAACTCGACACCGTAAAACTCCACTGCCATTCAATGTGCGGACAGGTGATCCGCTGTGGCGACCCCTAACCGGGATAAAGCCGAAAGACGAAGAAGAAGAAGAAGATACAGAATAACTATTTTATGCAACTATTACATAAAATATGGGACATAATTATGTGCTACAATCTCAGGACATTTGCCATTTTTAATATTTTTTGTCAGGACACAACTGCCCAAAGAGGGACTGTCCCTCGCAAAGTGGGACAGGTGATAACCCTAAGTCCAGTTGTCAGATTTCTGTTATGACCTTGAACGAAGTAAACAATAAAAACTTATCTGTCTTCGCTTCCAGTGTGCACTTGCATGTTACAAAATGCTGCAGTCACAGGTAACAAGATGGTAGAGGCAACTTTAGTCAGAAGGAGAACCACTTTCTTATGGATGTTCTGTGGACATACAAGAAGTATATCTTTGGCAAAAGGGGGCTAAATGGAGATAGCTAAGGCATGGAGTCAAGCTTAACTCTAAACCTTTGAGCATTGCAAGTAATAACACTGGTCTTTAAAAATCATACCAGAGGGTCTGAAGGAAGAGCACTTTCTTATTTTACACAATAAAACGTCTGATTGTAAAGTACGTAGAAAATGAGAGACTTTGCTTATTTCCATGACTTAATGGGTACAGCCCTTCCACATTTGATGTTGACAAGGATGCTGCTGTAATCTTTGGTGGTGATATGCACGCCAGTACTTCCTAACAACTGCAACAGTGACAGTCATACAGTGTGGTGGCTAAGGGGATAGCTGATTTTACTATGTAATGCTATGAGCACTGTCTGTGATGCGTGTGACAAAAGTGGAGACTGCTAGGCGGGTAGCTACAGGAAGTACCTTCACCAAAATCAGTAGGCAGGAAAGGAGCAATTTTGTGTTTTGTAGAGCTTGTTCTCTGGGCACCAATGTGCAAAGAATCACGAAGAGTCTGGAAAAGTGCCTCATTTATGTAAGATAGTCACAGAATATTCACTCGGTCCTCATTTGCATGTCATTAGTGCCTGATATGCATAATTTCTTCCAAACCATGTTCATACTGCTGCACTTAGGCTCATCTGCTGTCTATGAATCGCACCAAAGCTGCTGTTAGGTGTAGCCAGTGCAACTTGTCATCAGGCCCAAGTGCTGTGTAACAGACTGTGAGACATATGCGATTGATGAGTTTATTTTACATATTTGGTTTTATTTTACTTTTTGACATTTGCTTATGCCCAGTAGCAGCTGTTTGTCTATAACCTGATGACTTCTGTACCCTTTTACTGTTTCTTGAGCTAGAGCCTGTATAGCTGGGCTCTTTAATTTCTAGTCTTTGAAGGTATAAGTGAGGGAGAGGGCAGCTGAGCCTTCAAAGGGCTTTGCTTTTGTGCAGCTGGTCTCTGCTTTCCCCCTAATGCTACACAGGACTGGCATTCAGTGGCATCCATGTCTTCTCATTTTTCTTGTAGTATGGTGCTTGCGCCGTTTGTTTCAAGTGCCTCCATGCCTCCACTGGGAACCATTTTAATGCTGATTATTTTATGTTCTCCTCCAGGGAAGAGTATCTGTGGCAGCTCAGCTTGATTTATTTGGCCCTCTGGTTCTATTTTGGATCTTAGTTTCTGGACTTGCAGGTCAAAATATAAATAGGTTGGCCTAGGTAATGCTTGAACATTGTCCAAGGATTACTGATTGCTGTTCACAAAGATAAGGTACAGGATTTGATTCTGAACCTTAGTTATTGGTTTGGCTTGGCTTGTAATGGTCTACAGACTGATAGCTTAGAATTTACCTATGAACCTGTGAGACTGCTGTAGGAAGACTTTCTTCCTTTTATACCACATGCTGACACCTAGTACTGTAGCATTTGGAATTGTATACTTCTTGCTGTAAATGTGTAGCCACGGTGGTACAGCGGTAGTATTGTTGCCTCACAGCAAGAGGTTCTCCTGTTCGATTCTCTGCTGGAGTGCCTTCTGTGTGGAGTCTGCATGGCATCCCCGTGGTCGAGTGGCTTCCGAAAGACATGCGTGAATGGGCGTGCCTTCGCTGAAGGTTGGGCATCGGGCTGGCAACTTGGCACCATAAAAAAAAAAAAAAAAAGACTACTGCCAATCATTAGCGGACCGGAGTTCCACTGTGGCGACCCCTAACTGGGAAAAGCCGAAAAGACAAAGACAAACTTCTTGCTGTAAATGTAGTGGGCTGCTACAACAGATTGTTTATTTTGCTAATTGAGTTATGTACCTGTTTATTTTGCTAATTGAGTTATGTACTTGAGCAACTCTCAGTTTTAGTGGAAGTCCACGAAGCAAATTCCCATAAAACAAAGATAATGTCAGATGTTATACATTTAGTATTTAGTTACAGCTGAAAGAGTGTACATGGTGCATAATGCAAAATTTTGGTCAGTAATAAATCAAAGGACTCCAAGTTCAGTGGTTACAGTACATTATTCCAAAACATGATGTTGAACGTAGTTTGTGGGAGTGCTGGAAGGAATGTTTGGGATGTAGAGGCGCTTTAAGGACTATACCGCTCAGTCTCCTAGCTTTCAACATCATAGCAGAGTGTCCAAGATCATAGCACTCACAATTTGCATATGAGTAATTTTACGTCTCTGAGAAGTGAAGATGTTAATGCATAAATCTGATCCCTTGGTAGGTTGAACTGATAAAAATTAAGAGGACCCTTTTAGTGCTAACAGATGCACACCTATATAGCTGTACTAGAAAATGTATCCTTATTGCACTGTGAAAAGATGTACCTGTAAATGCCAGTTGTAACTATAGTTTTCTTAGCTGAATTACAATAATGCATTTATTTTTATAAAAACACATTTGTGCTACAGTTCAATAAAAACAAGAAGATGCCTCATCCTGGAAACAAACTAGATCTCCAGGCATTTCTAATCAAGTCACATGCAATCAAAAATGTTCTTGCCATTTAAAATGTGATTCTTTCTCATTTTAGTTCTTTACAATATGCAGATTTTGTTAGTGCAACATTTTAAAATTGCATTGCCACCTTAACAAAATACTGTTTTATAAAACCCTTGTATGTTTTGCACTAAAAAAATTGCATTTTTTCACAGCCCTGTGTCCTCCCTGCTCAATATAACATTATAGAAGCTTTGTAGTGTATAGTTTTATATGCACACACAGATAATGACCATCAATTACAACAACTTTGTATGACCATGTACATTTCAGATATTTTCTTGCACTCATATGAGTGAGTAAATACACAAATAATGACAAAGAAAATTATTTCAACTTGGTGTTGTCAGAACCATGCAGTGCAATCAGATGCAACACCCCCCCCCCCACTCATGTTATCCCAACTTCTTAGCGCAATAATCCAGTACAAAGAGCCAAAATTAGGGACAGATGTTCATCATTCTCATTGCTGCAGTAGCCTTTTGGCTGTATAGGTTGTATCTTGTGTAGGATACAACAACCATCTAGCTTCACAAAGCTCTGGCTCCCTCCCACACCTTCAGAAGGAAAGTCAGCAATGACTGAATAAATCTTCAGTACTTTCTTGCCATCTTGAGAGGACGTAGCTCTGAGGTTCTGCAGGAGCAGTAATCAGACTTGAAGCTTCATATCTGGCAGATAAGTCTCCAAAGAAGCGTCTTTTGCACACACAAATTGTTATCCTTTTAACAAAATAGTATACTTTTTTTTTTTACTAAAAGCAGTATTTTCCCTTTAAGAAGCCCAGTGTCTTTTTACAATAACTGGCTTTTCCTGTCATGGACCTCTATTTTTAGCTAATGGCTTATTTTTGATTTAGGGACTGTTTATGTTGGTCTATATTAGTTCGCCAAAATGTCTTTTCAGCGAACATGTATTCGTAAATCCTTATTCAGCAAAAATCACTTCCACAATTGGCTGAATATTCTAAGGGCAAAGACATAGTTGGCCAACTACACAACTTTGCCCTTTTCTCCACTGTAGTATGATCTTGGAGTTGGTATATATATATATATATATATATATATATATATATATATATATATATATATATATATATAGTTGTGGGGGGGCAAAGCACCCCAATTGGGTGGGATTGATGTAGCAAGATTTGTCTGTTGGGCTGCAGGGCAACTTATTTCTTTGCCCTTGGATTATTCACCGAATCGCAGAAGTGATTTTTTCTGAATAAGGGTCGACGAATATGTGTTCACTGAAATTGCATTTTGGCGAAGTAATATAGACCAATTTATGTAAACTTTTAGACCTGATATTGTCCTTTTCATTCTTCCTCACCAATGGGTTTGGATCCAGTCCTCTGATCTGAACTCTGATCTGAGTCGGACGCATATATTAGACTTTGGATCCATCTCGCAAGCTCCTCCTGCTACCCATAATGCTCTATTCCATCCCCAGCACCTCAGATGATTGCCGCCATTGTGGTTAGATGTAGGTTCCACTCTTGAGCTGTAAGTGATTGTTTTTGGGTTAATTTTTTTGGATAATCCTTCTATTCCAATTTCTTCTCTTCTTGCTATATCTTTTTACTTCCTTTTCCTCCCAGTAAGCATTCACTGCTGTTAGGCGTTAGTGTTTTTCTTGTACTGTATACATTCTCTTCTACTTCGGTAGTTTTGTCAAATACCATTGTTAGTATATCTAATTTGTAATATACCATAGCTGGTATTTCTATTCCTGTTATCTTCCTGGTTGGTTGTTTTCTTGTATGGTTTATTCTGTCATTGTCCTTTCTCAACTATTTCAGAGAAACTGACAGGGTTCAAGAAATGCACTTGTTGTGGGCTTAAGATCCCCAGTTTGGATGTCCACAAGAAGTGCTTTTATTGATTAGGGACCTGACCACCTCAATACTGCTTGTTCAGTATGCTCAACCTTTAATCCCAGAGCATTAGATGACATGTACAACAAACTGATAACTTAGAGGTCTCTTGCCTACTTCTTCTGGGGCTCAGTCTGCCACCAGACCTGAAAAGTCTTTTTCTTTGGAAAGCAAAAAGGGGTCTCCACCAAAGTCTCCTAGAGCTTTGTCAGAGCCGTTGGAGATAATCTGAAAAATTTCAGCTCTGACTGTTTCTGATCCTACAGTATCAGCTCGAATAGTAATTCCTCCACTTCCTTCTACCTCCTGATTGGATCCCAAGGCCTTGACTCTGAGATCTAGCTCTGCCTGCAGGAGCCATACTCCGGAATACACCATCAAGCCAGTATCACCTTCCTCACCAAGCCAAATTTTCCAGACTCTGAAGAAACACTCTACACCCTCATCCACAGCATCTTCCAGGTTTTGTAGGAGTTTGTCATAGGCAGATGTGGATATGATGATTTCTCAGGGCTCAGATCCAGATGGGGTTCCTTCCAGCTCCATCCTCTCCTGGATCTCTGAGTGCACCTACTAAGTTCATTCTCTCTCTCTCTCATGTGAACAGTGGTTTCAGAGTGCCAGGATACGAGATCCTCAAGAGGTTCGGTGTTGCATCTGAGGAACATTTCTTCCTGTACTCTGATTGTGTCCCTGACCAGTTCTGCTCCAGTACCCTCTGATTCGAGTGGGTCTTGGATCTGAGACATCAGTGCCGGATCCAAGGGGTTAGGTTTGGCTCTGATTTTGTTGGGTCCATCCCTTCCTCTTGGAACCTTGGCCCTGGACAGCTTGGATCTATTACTCCCCTTATGGCTCAGATCTGGAACTTGCCCCAACCTACCTTCCTCAGAGGCTTCAGCTCTGGGGTGGGGGTGGGGTTCCCCTGGTCCTTCGGCTTTCAAGAAGATAGAAAGAGCTTTCTTTCTTAACAGCGAACCATCTTCTTTTGTCTCAGATCCTACCCCCCCCCCCCCCCATCTTTGGATCTGAGCTCAAGAGACATATCCCACAGGGACAGTTAGATCTGGGAAGTCTCCAAACAGTTCCTCTAGAGGAATTTCCCCCCATCTTCTGATACCTCTTCCCAAACATCCTATAAAGAAAGGTTCCTTGGAAGAGGACATGTAAGAGAAGAGACATAGACTCGCCCATGGAGTCTGTCTCAGAAGACACTGATATTGATGAGGGAGAGGGATTCCCCAGATTGCCAGCTAATGACATCATCTTTGGAGATATCGTAGAGTTCCTCAAACAGAAGGGTGGTTGGTCTTCCCAATCTCCTCCTCCTGAAGAATCAGTGTTTCTAGAGGCTTTTGGTTCTGGACATTCTATGTCTTGGGTGACCACCCCCCTTTGGATGAACTAACTGACATGGTTTACCTCTGGGTTTGGAAGGAACTGGACATTGTCAAACCTATTCCGAAGTGCCTGGACAGAATTCTTGCCCCTCCTGCTGATAGACCCCACTGGAGCAAAGTGGTCCTTGATGATGCTATGGTGGTGGTGGCGGCAGTCACCAAGAAGGAGCTAGCGGAGTAGAGCTCTTCTGTCCATCCTATGAACAGGGAGTCCAGACTGATGGACAGATTTAGAAAACAAGTGTACATCTCAGCTATTTTTGCACTGAGGTCTCTAAACTACTTGGCACATTTCACTTGGCTACAGAAAGATTTGACTAAGGAGTTATCAGATACTCTCTGTGTCCATGTCTGTTGAGGATTTCAAAAAGACTTCTTCTCAACTGGCCACTCTGCTCTCTGTTTCAAATGGGTCAGTGAGACTGATCTCCCATGCAATGGTCAGTACCTCACAAAAAGCCAGTTCAGGTATAGTCATAAGGATACATACCTGGATGCAGCTATGTGATTTTGTGGAGTCCTTCAAGACATACTTTATCAGTGTCCTCTTTGAAGGCACTTCTTTGTTCGGGCCATCAGTTAAGGACACGCTTACCCACAGTGAACACGAGAAAGACTTTGTCTGCCATAGGAATCAAGTTTTCTCCCCTTCTAGAAACCAATGAGGTGTTAAGAATATGTGGTTCCAAAAATATTGGGGACCTTTCCAGGACTCTCATGGGGATAATTCCTCCAGAGGCAGAGGAGGAAATTTTAATGGTAGACATCATCCTAGAGGCAGAGGGTGTCCTGCCGAGTCAGAGCTTTAAAAATTCCTTTTCCTTATCAGCATTCCTGAAGTGCTACCCAACTGTCAAACTGTGGAGGCTGTCGGGGGGGGGGGGGGGGTCATTTCTGTTTGCATGTAGATGCCTGGACAAAATTTACAAAAGATTCATGTGTACTAAGAATCATATCTGGTGGTTACTACTTACCATTTTCTCCTCCTCCTCCTCTTCAAAAGAAGAAACTTCCCAACATTCCATCCAGTCACAGGAGGGATGCAGCACAAGAAATCCAAAAGCTGCTACAGACAAGAGTAATCTAAGAGGTCCTTCCTGACCAGATAGGATAAGGAACTTACTTTCACTTCTTTTTAGTACCAAAAAAATGGGAGACCTAAGACGCATTTTGGATCTAATTAAGTTGAACCAGTATTTATAGAAGCTGAAGTTCTGCATGGTCACGGTTCAGTCCATCCTGCCTTTTCTACACAAAGATGATTGGCTGTGCTCTGTTGATCTAAAGGGTGCATGCTATCCCATAAAAATAGACAAGCGATCCAGGAGGCATCTATGCTTTCGGCTGAGAGCCAGTCATTACCAATTCAGAGCACTGCCCTTTGGACTCGCTAGAACCCCCAGGTTGTTTACCAAATGTGTGGCACTCGTGGCAGCTCACTTGAGACTCAAGGGATTCCAGGTGTTTCCATATCTTGACGATTGGCTCCACACCGCCTCATCCAAGCATCAACTTTTACAAGCTAGGAACTAGCACTAGGTTTCCAACACCTTAGGCAGTAAACTGTGCCAAGTCGAATCTAGTCCCAGTAGAGACCCTGAAATTCATAGAGACTGTTTTAAACACTACAGCTCAGGTGGCATCCTTACCTCTCTGTTGCATCACATCTTTAAGACTTCAGGTTCAGTTTATACTTTCTCACCCATCTCCTCCAGCAAGATTAGTACTACAAGTTCTGGGTTGATGTCCGCTGCCATACTTCTGGTCCCTTTAGCACGATTCTTTATGCTCATGCTTCAGTGGACCTTGGCAGTACAGTGGTCCATTCTTTATCAGCCCCCATCGTTTCCCAAAAGACTCACTCCAATCTGCAACTGTCATATTTGTTGGTGGATTCAGACCGACTATCTTTTTCTGGGCAGACCATTCATCCTTCCATCTCCAGTTACCACACTGACCACAGACGCTTCCCAACTGGGGTGGGGGCATTTCTTGGGAAAGATGATCCAAGGCACTTGGTCCCCTTTAGAGACCAAGTTGCATATCAGTGTCCTAAAGATGAGAACAGTCCTGTCATTGCAAGCATTTCAAGAAGTTCTCCCTCTGGGAACTATTGCAATTCAAATGGACAATGTCAATAGTCTGGTACATCAACAAGCAAAGAGGAACCTGATCTTATCCACTGTGCAGAGAGGCCATGAGGATTTGGGAATGGATGACTGCCTCAGACTGCTTTCTCATTGCAATGCACTAGCAAATACATTCTGATGCCTCACAAGTGGTCTCTCAGTCAATCAGTAGTGAATATGATCTTCTACTGCTGGGGCCAGCCTTGGTGCGACCTGTTTGCCTCACTCCCCAACAGCAAATGCAGCAAGTACTTCTCTCTGAGCCCTCCTTTGGGAGAGTCACCAAGAGATGCAGTGATTCACGATTGGCCCCCCTGGTGTCCCGCATTCCTACCATCCTCTGATTCCAAAGTTCATACAGAAAGCAAGCTGGCTGAAGAGTTCAGTCATCATCATTGCCCACTTCCGGCCTCTGCAGGTATGGTTCCCCTTCCTGTGGTCTCTCTTGTGATATCCTCCATGGATACTGCTTCTATCTCACCCATTGAAAATTCAGTACCCCAGTCTCCATGCCCTCAAGTTAACCGCATGGTTTCTCCACTTGTAGTAATAGTTAGTCCAGGCTTTCTTCCCCAGTTCGTGATATTATCTTGGCTTCCCAGAAAGCTTCTGACAAGAAAATCTACAAAAGCAAATGGAAAAGATTTTCTCTTTGGGCCTCTAACCAGAATATTGACCCTTTTTCAGCACCAACTTCGACTATTCTTTTTCTAACAATTCTTTTTAAAGAAGGAGCTAGTTTCTCTTCGATTAAACTTCAGTCAGCAGTGATTTCAAGTTTCCATTCTGGAAACAGATCTTTTTCTGTGGCTTCATTCAGATTGTATAGGACCTTCATGAAAGACATTTTTCTCTTCAGACCCTCGGTAAAGGACCCTTCTGTGGTCCTTCAAGGTTTAACTCAGATGCCTTTTGAACTGGCAGACAAATGTGATATGAAATATCTTTCTTGGAAAACTATCTTCGTAGTAGCTATTACTTCATTTAAAAAATTTTCTGAGCTCCAGGCTCTATTGGTGAAGCCTCCTTATATTGTTTTCCTTAATGACGAGGTGTCTCTGTGGACCAACCCTTACTTTCTTCCTAAGGTGGCATCTGAAAATAACATCAACCAGTACATAAAATGACCAGTCTTCTTTCCAAAATGTACAAATAAAGAAAAATACATGCTTCATCTCCTTGATGTGCACAGACAACTACATTTTTATCTTCACAGAACAAAACAGTTCAGGAAGTCTGATCAGCTTTTTGTATCCTTTTTCCCCAAATCACTTTGGCCAGGCAGTATCTAAAGTTATTCTAGCCAAATGGATTACAGATTGCATTTCATTGATTAATTCTCAAAAAGGACTAAATTTACCACAACCTCCTCAAGCTCATTCCACTCGGTCCGTGGCTACATCATCTGCCTTTTGGTCAAGGACTTCCGTTGATGACATTTGTGCTGCAGCTACTTGGTCAAAGATTCATACCTTTGTTATGCATTACATGTTGGGCATCCTTTCTAGAAGCCGAGCTTCTTTTGGTTCGATAGTGCTCCGACAGGTCCTTCCATGATCCCAAGGGCTACATAGCTGGGGACTCTGTCCCATTGGTGAGGAAGAATGAAAAGGACATCAGATTTGTTAGATCTGATTTAAATCTTTATTCATTCCTTACTGATAGGACTTAGTTTCCGTCCTCGGAACCGACATGGCCGGTACCAAGCTTGCACCAGCCAAAAACTCTCAGCTAAGACCTATCCACAGTGCCCCTCTAGTCTCTTCAGATCTCGTTTGCAGCATTCCTCGTCAGATGTGCATAGCCTTCTCTCAAGTTAAGTGTAGTTTTTTTGTGGTTATCTCTAGTTTTAGTGTCTTTTGAGTTTATCATCTAAGGTTGTTTCTCATTTCTATTTTCTGTATTTCCTGACTAAACCCTACCCACTACCTTGGTAGTTCTTTCGTACCATCGTTGGTACTACTCCCTCTTCCCTATGTAGTAGGCCCTTCTCTTACCTTTTTTGGTATTTCTTGGTACCATTGTTGGTACTCCTTTCCTGAAACTGTAAAAAAAGTATTTCGCTGTCTCTTTATCTTGTTTTGGTATATGTAGTTTTTGTGTGGTAGTAATAGTGGGTTGTTATGTCAGACAAGGCCAAGCTTGGATACAAGCAGTATAAGTGTGGGCGTAAACTGCCAAATTCTGATGGTCACGCCCGGTGTGTTTACTGTTTGGGCATTGACCACCTTAATGTTTCTTGTGACATTTGTTCTAGCTTCAGCAACCGTACATTGGCTGAACGCAAGAACAAGCTTATTTTAAAGGGTATGCTGAAATCACCCTTCACGGAGGCTGTTTCTGCGATAGAGGTCTCACCACCTCCTAAGCATAAGCATAAGGACGTGAAAAAGCATAATGAGAAATGGAGTCTTTTGGTTACAACACCCCATCCTCCTCGGAACTGAGTTGACACTGGGCTTCTCCCGTGCCATTGGCGCAGACAGCTTCGGCACCAGGGTCCCTGTCTTCTCCCTCGGTGCCATCCTTGATTCTGACTCAGACTCCTTCCACTGTACCAACCTCGGCAGCATCCCCCGTGGTTCTGACCTTGTTTGACACAGGCTCCAATTACTATACCTGCATCAGCACCATCCCGGGCCACGGTGCAGATGTCTTGCATGGCTCCACTGGTAATGACCCCTTCGGTTCTGAAGGTTGAACACCTTCCCAGTACTAGGTATTTTCCCTCTTATGACCCCTTTTTTGACAACAATTTAGTCCATTTCTTGAGAGACCAGACTCTCCATCAGCAGCATCCTTCAGATCCACCAGGAGTCTTTCAGAACAAGATGTAGTGAGGGTTGTGGATTAACCACCCAGACCAGTTCTTCCCTCCCTCTTGGAACAGAAGCTCTCATGGCATATTCTCCTGTCTATCCTCCTCCGACCTCCACCAAAGGTTTGGAGACTTTGGTACTGATAGCTATCCCGGTGCATTCTGTCTCTGCTCTGACAGCGGAGGCTTCCCTGTTGGCACCGATTACTCTTGGTGCCACGGCTCCTTTGGAACTGGCGCACTCTCAGAGCAGTGATTGGGCTGTCGGCACTGTGGCACCTAGTTCAGCGATTTTTTTTTTTCTGTGGTGCTGTCTATGGCCATGGCTCTCCCAGCAGCTGCGGGTCCTCTCAGAGCTCCTCACCTCGAGGCAGGCTCCTCAGGGCAGGGTGTGACCCCGGCTCTGAGGTTGTCCTTCTCATTTCTGGGCTCCCATCCCTCCTCGTGCAGACCTGCTTTCTAGGTGATGGAGAGGGTTCTTGCTTCAACAGGCTCGCAGTTGACACCATTGGCATCGGAACCAGAACCCCCCTCTAGCATGCAGCTGTCCCAACCTCCTACTCTGGGATCTTGAGCACAAGAGCCGCAAGACCTGCCCTTGAAGGGAACCCTTTCTCAGGAGTTCTCCTCAGAAGACCCCACCTGGGGAGTCACCCCGGAAGAAACTTTGCAAGAGGAAGCATCTTGATTCACCTGAGGAATCCATCACTGAAGACACCGATTGCAGTGAGGCAGAAGGGTCCCCACGGTCTCCCCCTGAAGATGTCTCATTTAGAGACATTCTCGACATCCTCAAGCAGAGGGGAGACTGGAAGCCCTCCAACCCTTCAGAGGAATCTGTGTTCTTCCAGGCTTTCCGTGCTCAACCATCTACTTCCTGGGTGACCCCACCTGCGGATGAACTCATTAGACTTATTGTGCAGCATGCCTGGAAAGTCCCTGACAACATAGAACCTGTCCCCCAGAGGCCAGATAAAATTTTGATCACTCCTGAAGACCAACCCAACTGGTCCAAACAGCTGGTAGTTGATTCCATGGTCATGGCGGCGGCCACTAAGAGGGAACTGACAGAAGATAGTTCCATTGTTCATCCCCCGAGCAGGGAGTCTCAGTCTATGGACAGACTGGGGTAGCGGACCTACGCTTCAGCGTCCTTTGCCATTCGGTCACTGAATTATCTGGCACACTTTACTCGCCTCCAGAGAGACCTAATTTCAGAAATGTCTGCCTCTTTGATGGAGGTACTGACTGAGGAGGTGCGTAATACTGTTGCCTCTCAGCTAGCTACCTTGGAATTCATCTCGAACTCCTCAATGCGCTTGATTTCTCACACTACCGAGGGGGCAGCTTGAGCAGCCGCATCGGGCATCATGAGTCGGCATGCTTGGATGAGTTTGTGTGACTTCGCGGACCCTTTTAAATCTTTCTCTGTCAACGCACCTGTTGACGAACCTTCCCTTTTTGGTACAGAAGCAAGAGCCGCACTATTACGTAGTGATAATGATGGAAAGACCTTGTCTGCTGTGGGCATATGTTTTTCCACACCCCCCCCCCCCCCCAGAGATCCTACTCCTGGAATCAGAGGGGAGGAAAATTATGGTTCAAGAAGTCCCCAGGATCTTTTTGTGACACTCGGAAAGAGCAATCCCCACAGGGCAGAGGGGGCAACTCATCCGGAAGATGCCTCTTTCGGGGCAGAGGAGGGGGTCCACGCAACCAGGGCAGTAGAGATTCCTTCTCTGGCTGACCCTTCCAGCTCTCCTGAACAGCAGCCCGATTGCTTTCCTTTGGAAGCACTCAGGGTCATTTTTCTCTGCTACTACAGGCCTGGCAACTCATAACATCGGATGTGTGGGTGCAGAGAATAATATTCAGAGGCTATTATATCCCATTCAACCTTACTCCCAGACCCGTAAAACGAATCCCTAATGTTCCACCCGGTCAGAGGGAGGCTGCAGCCTTAGAAATCGAAAAGCTGCTAAGAAAGAGTCATCCAACCAGTCCCAACAGACCAAAGAGGATCCGGGTTTTATTCGAGGTTCTTTTTAGTGCTAAAAAAAGACCGGGTACTGGAGACCAACCCTGGATCTCCGCTTACTAAACAAATTCATCAAACCTCAGAAATTCTGGATGGTCACGGTAGAGTCCATTCTCCCCTTTCTGGGAAAGGACAACTGGATGTGCTCTATAGACCTCCAGGACGCGTATTGCCACATAAAGATGGACAAACGTTCCTGGAGATTTCTCTGCTTCTGGCAGGGAGCCAATCACTGTCAGTTCAGAGTACTGCCCTTTGGTCTCTTGACAGCCCCCAGAGTGTTCACCAAATATATGGCAGTCGTAGCAGCTCATCTCTGACTAGAAAGATTCCCGGTGTTTCCATATCTAGATGATTGGCTCCTTACTGCCACGACCAGGAATCTTCTCATTCTCAGTCTCTCTTGCACTCAAGGCCTTGCTCTTTGCCTAGGTATCATGGTCAACATGGATAAATCACACATGTCTCTAACAAGAGCACTGGAATTCATTAGAGCGATCTTCAATACAACTTCCTGTCAAGCTTCCCTTCCTCCTCACAGGCTTTCAAAAATAAGAAACCAGTTTCAAGCCCTCCTTCGGCAGACATTTGTACCAGCACACTTTGTAGTACAACTATTGGGCTCTATGGCAGCAACCATTACCTTAGTACCACTGGCGAGGTTGCACATGAGACTATTACAGTGGCTCCTTTCATACAAATGGTCAATCTTAACCCACCCACTCGACCATATGATGCACATTACAAACCTTTGCAAGAAAGAAATGCTATGGTGGATGAAGCCAGAAATAAATCATTGGTGTTGACCGTTCTGTCTTCCCCAGCCCAGGGCCACGGTGACCACGGATGCTTCCCTGTTAGGGTGGGGGGGGGGGTGCATTTCCAGGGAAAGACGGTTCAAGGCATCTGGTCCCCCATGGAGGCCAATTTGCACATAAATGTCCTGAAATTGAGGGCAGTTCTCTTAGCAATGCAAGAATTCCACACATCCCTTCTAGGACCATTGCAATTCAGTCGGACAACGTATCAGTTGTCTGGTACATCAACAAACAAGGCAGAACCAGGTCTTCTCCCCTGTGTCGGGAAGCCATGAGAATTTGGCATTGGGCGATGGCTTCCAACCACTTTCTCATAGCAATGCACATTCCCGGGAGTTCCATTCTTGTTGCAGACAATCTGAGCAGGAACATTTTGATTCCTCACGAGTGAGCGGCTCAAATCTTCCGTCGCTGGGGTAGGCCTTGCTGCGACTTGTTTGCTTCACCCCTAAACAACAAATGCAGAAGCTATTTTGTCCTGATCCCCCCTCAGGGGGAGTCACCGAGGGATGCTTTGATGCACGATTAGCCCCTGGGTTTACTGTATGCCTTTTCCCCCGTTTCCCCTCATCCCGATACCCCTTATTGGCCCCGTCAAGTCTGGTTCCCATTCCTATGAGTTTTTGGCTGGTGCGAGCTTGGAACTGGCCGTGTCGGTTCTGAGGACGGAACCAAAGTCCTATCGGTAATGAATGAATGAAGATCTACAACACAGATGGAACGTTATGGTAAGACATAACTTCTTTTTACATACTCACCATCACTTGGCATCTGCGTTGTCTATTTTCATTCTTCCTCACCTTCCCTCCCATCCTTCCCCCATCCATGTCACTCCAGTATGTATCTGTTAGACTAATATGGAAATATTCAGTTCCGGGTTTCAGCCCTATCTTTCTTTTGTCTGTCTGTCTCTTCTGTAAAATGGGAGAGTAGCCAGCAAACTCAAGGGATAAATTATGCACCAGAAACACAGTCTTTTTATGTAAAACCAATTACCACCATGTTAACAATGCATACATCCTTAAAGTGATACAAAACATATTTAGAAAAATCATATATTACCTCCACTGTTTCCCATACATATTAAACATTAAGATTCAACTCCAAATTTAAACCCGACTGGTGTAGAGTATTAAAATTAATGATGAATCTGGTTTCCAAAGCTAATAATTTGTTCTTAAATATCTTTCCATGCTGATGGCTGGGCTTGGCTAGTACACTAAAAAACCAAAGTGGTATCTGATCCCCAGTGATGAGTCCAAAAATGAAGGGCAACTTGCCTTTTAGTTTGCCCAGTGTACCACTTAACTGGAGAACACCCACATCCTATGATATAAACAACACCGCTAGAACAACAATTACATTTATACATGGCTTTATAGACCCTATTATTGATCTTAGTGCCATTCAGATTTCTTGTCGTAGGGCAAACCTTGTATCTTGAACATGGGAAACGACCCACCTGGCTACCACTGATCATTTTTTTGCTGCTACTGTTCAGTGGCTCCTTCAAGTTTGAAAATCTGCTATATGAAAAATAACTTTCTCCGGAAACAAACCATGGGTAGTGTCCCCTTGAGTTATAATGGGCCAAAATTTCCTAACCAATCTGCTTAGCATTTCTGAAAAAGAGGAAATCCTACTGACCAAAAATATTCTCTTATCCTCTCTGCCTATATCGCCTTCCTTATGAACCCATTCATCTCTTTTCACATTTTTAATCAAATGCCCTGGCGCTATCAGAAGTATCCAATACTCTGTTTTCCGTCCTTAACAATAAATCCATCTAAGATTTTTTAAGCCCCGCTTAAAGCAGTCCCTGCCATCATGAGGCAAACAGTGAGCAAAATAAAAAAGAAATGGAAGGATGGGGACAACAGGAAGCGAGGTTCTTCTCCAAAAAAAAAAAAAAAAGACAGTGTTCTCAGTCATTCATAAATATCAGACTATTCCCCCATGCCCTGGCCTCCTGCTCCTGTCTTTCAGAATCTATCCCAGAAACTGTTCTTACATTCCCCTTTGGCAACAGATTGTTTCAGACTTGTGGGTGCAAAGTGTTGTTCAGGAAGGTTAAAGTTGGTGCTAGATACAAATACCTCCTTTCAAGGGAATTCCTCCCCATCTTCTAAACCAAACATTGTTCCTTTGGATGTCCTTCAAGAATGCAACTGCAGTCATAACATATGGGTTGTCCTGCCTCAAGCAGCCCTCGGTCGGCCGGATTCCAAAGTCTGGGTCCGACGTCGGCTGATGTCGCATTTCTCTCCGACGTCAGAGCGGCAGGAGTACATAAGCATCAGCCAACACCATCTTCTTCAGTCTTTCTTGCCGCGCGGTGCCCGATGCAGAAGCAGTTCGCAAGTGCTGGTTGGTCAGCTCCTGTATTCTTCGATCCGAAGTCATCAGAAAAGCTAAGTACCCCGTTGGGGACCTTTTCTTGCCTCAGCCGATGTCAGAAATTACTGAAAAAGTTAATAATTGTTTGTCTTGTGGTAAACAAATACCTCATAAGGATTTCCATTCTTACTGCCTTCCTTGCCTTGGCCCAGACCACGAAGTCTCGGCCTGTGCCGCCTGTGCTCGCTTCAATAAGCGCACTCTCAGGCGCCGGGCAGAGTTCGCTGAAGACTTTTTCGGCGAAAAATATGATTACAAGATGCCGTCGGAATTACCGACATCGCAGACTCCAAAAAAACGTAAAGACCGGGACCGCCATCCTCGGCCCGCGTCTTCCACCGACACCACGCCAAAACCTACCGCGAGTGCCCCGGTTCCCTCTGAGGTGGTTATTTCACCGCTCCGAACCGAAGACACCGCATTACCGATACCTCCGATACCGGAGACCACACCGACGCCACTTATTGATTTTCCTCCGGATACTGTAACCGAGGAAATGCCCGAGACCATTGCTGTGGATAAGGTAACTCCTGCACGTGGAGCTGCTAGGCCTCCCATGTCTATCAAGGCCTACACACGTGCTAAGGCAGCCAGCAAGACTAAGCACCTTACTGCTAGAGCCTTACCTCAGCCTACTCCTGAGACACAAATCATGACTATGGCAGCAGACTTAATCTCCATGATCAGAGGTTCCCAGGCCCATCCTGAGAGAGGATCCCAGCCTCCTCCTGATAAGAGGCCCAGGGTTGAGCCCACTGACCCTCTCCCTTCAGATGAAGATTCTGAGGCCTCTGGCCACTTCGATAGCCTGGAAGAGCCTTTCCAGACCTACGAGGACTCAGATGCGGAGGACTCCATCCCCTCGGCCTCCCCCCCTGAGGATATTCCTTTTGGGGGAAGTTCTGCATTCCATGAGGGAACATTTTAAGTGGCAAGGCCAGGAATTTTCTGATTCCAGAAAGCGCCTTTGTACCTTCCTTAAAAAGCCCCAGCACAGGCCCTTAGCTATACCTCCTGTGCTTGATGTTTTGGATGATTTATACTCTGACTCCAGTGTTACCCCTGATACTCTCCCTCCTGCTCCCGCCAAGCCGGACAGATACTATAGAGTTCCTGAAACACATTCTCATTTCTTTAGGGCCCATGCTGTTGATTTAGAAACTATTTCACAGGGGCCGAAAGGGGTTTCAGCTACCACCTCCAAAAATCCTTTGCCTTCCAACAGGGAAGCTAGGTCATTAGAGAGATGGGGGAAGAAGGTTTACACTTCCACTACTTTATCTATGAGAGCTCTCAATTGTCTCTTTCATATGTTTCAATATCAGGATTTCCTGTTAGATGATTTACAGAAAACTTTGGCCTCTCCTGATCCTTTAGATAAGAAGTCTTTGCAGGAGGTTGTACACAACTCTCAGCAAGTTAGCAATCACTTCCTTCAGTGTGGATATGATGCATTGGAAGCTTCATGTAGGGCAGCTATGACAGGGGCGGTCATTCGCAGACATGCATGGTTAAAAGAACAACCTTTACCAGATCATAAGGCAAAACTTCTTGATGCACCCTTGGAAAAGAACAAGCTTTTT
This sequence comes from Protopterus annectens, assembly GCF_019279795.1. Lineage (NCBI taxonomy): Eukaryota > Metazoa > Chordata > Ceratodontiformes > Protopteridae > Protopterus > Protopterus annectens. Next base: position 1,330,337,715 of record NC_056732.1, read on the forward strand.
GGTGCTAATGCTAAAGATGTATTAAAGACCATTGAGGAAAAAGCCAAGTCAGTTCAGACAGTCAAAGATTTCCTCCAGGTTCAGCCACCCAGATTCAGAAGGAATTGGCCTTCAAAAAACTGGTCCTTTCCTAATACTGAAAGATTTCAAAGGGGCAAAAACAGGCGTGGCCGAGGAAGAGGACAATACAGAGGTTCCTACAGGGGACTACAATGGCAACCAGCAAACCAAAGAAGTGACACAGGGGCTTCTCCTGCCCCACAGGGACAATCCCAATGACTTTCCTCTACTTCCGCCAACCAAAGAGCAAACAGAAGCTCCCTTGGGCGGAAAATTATCTCTGTTTTCAGACAATTGGCACAGATTGACAAAGGACAAATGGATTTTGGACATTATAGACCAAGGCTACAGGTTCCACTTTCATACCTTACCAAGGAAACAAGGCATGCCAAACCTACCGCAAAACCAGAGGGCAGAGGCTTTCAAGCAAATTTCTCTGCTTGCTCAGATCAATGCAATAGAAAAAGTTCCACAGCAAGAACAAGGACAGGGTTTTTACTCAAGACTGTTCCTTGTTCCAAGAAAAGAAACACAATGCAGACCAATACTGGATTTGTCCGCATTAAACACCTTTCTCATAGTACCAAAGTTCAAAATGCTGACCTTACAGCAACTCCTTCCCATGCTGGGCAAGGGGTCTTGGCTGATTACTCTGGACCTCAAGGAGGCATACCTACATGTCCCTATCAGACACAGTTGCAGAAGATACCTCAGATTTCTTGCAGGGCCAGAGCATTATCAATTCTCAGCATTGCCATTTGGCTTATCTACTGCGCCCAGAGTGTTTACAAAATGCCTGGCTTCAGTAATTGCTCATTGCAGGCTCCAGGCGGTCCAAATTTACCCGTACCTGGACGACTGCCTCATACAAGCGGACGACAAACTGATTTTGACAAAAAACTTGGATTATGTCATTCAATTGCTACAAGCTCTGGGATACACAGTCAACTTCCAAAAGTCAAGACTGCAGCCATCCCAGCAAATTACTTTCTTAGGAGCCAATCTAGACACAAACTCTCAAATGGCTTACCTGGCAGAAGACAAGCAAAAGAAGTTAACTCATTATTTCAAAGGTTTGGCAAAGCTCACCCAGATGACTGCAAGGAGATTCCTACAGGCCCTGGGTTACATGGCATCATGCATTCTCCTGGTTCCATTAGCAAGACTACACATGAGAAAGCTTCAATGGTACCTAAAAAGTTTATGGTCTCAACACAGCAACAGCCTAGAGACAACCATACCGCTTATCCCATGCCTACAAAAGGAATTCCTATGGTGGGCCTCAGTAAGCCAGGCAAACACAGGAATGTCATTCAAAAAACCACAAATAACACAAACAATGACCACAGACGCCTCAGACCTTGGATGGGGGGCGCACATGGAGGACAGATGTATTCAAGGACAATGGTCTCCAAAGGAAACACATCTGCATATCAACCAAAAAGAAATGCTGGCAGTCATGCATGCCATCGAGGCCTTTCGACAACAACTTCAGCAAGGCCACCTGCTAATACGGACAGACAACACCACTGTCATGTGGTACATAAACAAGCAGGGGGGCACCCATTCTTACCCCCTTTGCAGACTGACAATGAATCTTTGGGAAAAATCACTGAGCTTAAACATACAGTTGCAATCCCAGTTTGTTCCAGGCAAAGACAATGTGCTGGTGGACAGCCTAAGCAGGAATTTCCTAGATCCCCACGAGTGGAGGTTACATCCAGAGATCTTCATAAGGCTCACCTTGACATGGGACAGGTTGAGACCTATTTGCCTCCCACCTCAATCATCAGCTACAAAAGTTCTGTTCAAGGGCATATCATCCACAAGCATGGAAAACAGATGCTCTCTCATTCAACTGGAACTTCCTAAAGATTTATGCATTCCCACCTCTGCCACTGATGACCACAGTACTACTAAAGATCAAAGCAGAGAAGCCAAAAGGGATCCTAATAGCTCCAGACTGGCCAAGACAACACTGGTATCCACTACTACGAAGCATATGCCACAACAAAAAATGGGCCCTTCCCCAATGGCCCCACCTTTTGACTCAAAACAACTACAAGACAGTACATCCCAACATTCAGACGCTCCAGCTAACAGCTTGGGAGATTCCATGAATAACCTCAATCTTTCTCTCTCCAAGGAAGTTCAGCGGATATTAACAGAAGCCCGCAGACCATCCACCAGAAAGGTTTATTCAGCAAAATGGAAGAGATTCAGCATTTGGAATACCAGCAAGGGTCATGATGCATCATTATTGAACATCCCACTCATCCTGGAATACTTGGCAGATATGCTACAGAAAGGACCCTCATATTCTTCTATAAAGATACATGCTTCAGCCATTTCAGCTAGATACAACACTGATCCACCTGTGTTCTCACATCCTTTGTTAAGGCAATTTCTTAGAGGAATCAAGAATATCAAGCCACCAAGAAAGGCCCCAGTACCAGCTTGGGACCTCAACTTTGTCTTAGAAAAACTGACTCTACCCCCCTTTGAGCCAGCAGCTTCTGTGGACTTACAATTCCTCTCATGGAAGACAGCTTTCCTGTTGGCAATTACCTCTGCAAGAAGGGTTTCGGAATTACAGGCCCTAATGGCAATACCACCGTTCATTACCTTTCATAGAGACAGGGTCTCCTTACGAACCAACCCTAGCTTTCTGCCAAAAGTGGTATCTAGGGTTTCTTTGAATCAAGCAATTCACCTGCCTACTTTCTTTCCCAATCCTGAGAACAAAGGAGAAAGACTGTTGCATACCTTGGACATTCACAGGCAACTTTGCTACTACCTGGACAGAACCAAGGCCAATAGGAAGTCGGATCAGCTTTTTGAAGCTTACGCCCCTGGAGTACAAGGAAAAGCAATTTCCAAACAGACTATCTCAAAATGGATTGGACATTGCATCAGATTATGTTATTCCTTCCATGGAAAGTGTACCAGCCAATATCAGACCACACTCTACCAGAGCTACAGCCACCTCTACAGCATTCTTAAGAGGGGTGCCTACAAAAGACATTCTAGTAGCTGCTACATGGAGCTCCGTGCATACATTCTCCAAACACTACAACCTTCCTTTATATTCCAGATCCAGAGCAGGCTTTGCTTCGGCAGTCCTGCAGGGATTGATAGCTACACCATCCTTTTCTTAGTGTTTTCCACCTCCCCCAGCTAAGCTATGGTATTCAACCCATATGTTATGACTGCAGTTGCATTCTTGAAGGACATAGTACAGTTTTGTACCTACCATAAATGTAGATGTCCGATAGATATGCAACTGCAGTCAGGTTTTCCCTCCCTCCTTCCCCTCTATTCCTTGGGTCCACTCCTCTCCCTGTTATCCTAGCTGGGGATATCTGTTATGGTGTATCTGTTTATTGCTTATTTATTTGTCTGGAAACCTGTTTTGTCTTCCAAATTGATTACAGCCTTCCTTGGAGGGCACCTGGCATCTGGGGCAAGAAACACTGAAGAAGATGGCGTCGGCTGATGCTTATGTACTCCTGCCGCTCTGACGTCGGAGAGAAATGCGACATCAGCCGACGTCGGACCCAGACTTTGGAATCCGGCCGACCGAGGGCTGCCTGAGGCAGGACAACCCATATGTTATGACTGCAGTTGCATATCTATCGGACATCTACATTTATGGTAGGTACAAAACTGTATTTTTCAGTCATGTACCCTTGTAGATCAAGGGGCAGAGGCTTGTCTTCCAGAATGTTTCTGGTACCCAGAAAGAACTCTCTTGGAGACCAGTTTAGGATCTTTCCTTTCTAAAGGTATGTGAAAGTACAAAATTTCAAAATGTTCACCCATCAAACGTGGTCACCCGTCAAACGTGGTTACCCCTCATACCTCCCTTGAGTGACATGGTAACATTTAGATGTAAAAGCTGTGTATCATCACATTCCCATAGCAACAGAGTTCTAGAAATTTCTCAGATTCTCTGCATCTGGGTGCCATTGTTGGTTCTGTGCATTACCCTTTGGGTTATCTACAGTTCCATGTGTGTTTACAAAGTGTCTAGCTGCAGTCATAGCTCATTGCAGACTGAATGGAATTTGCATGTTTAGACAACTTGCTTATCTTTGCACAGTCTTTTCCCAGATGTCAAGAGTCCTTAAGATGGATGTTATCCTTTCTGACCAAGCTAGGATTCCAGATAAATGTACAGAAATCCTCCTTGACTCCATTGCATAGAACTGTGTTTTTGGGCTGTCTTATAAACAGTTCTCAGCAAAAAGCATTTTCTTACAGAGACAAAAGTTGATTTTTGTCTGGAAACTTTCCTAAGTGTTATCCAGTCAGTTTCAGACTTTGGCAAGGGAATATCTCAAGGATTCTAGGGTTCGTGGCCTCTGTGATTCTCATGATTCCACTTGCCATGTCACATATGAGAAAATTCAGTGTTAAAAAAAAAAAAAAACATGGACTCAACATCTTCATCCTCTGAAATTCTAGATTCCAGTTTTGGGCTTTATAACAAAGAAATTAACTGCACTGGCATAGACAGCAAATGGCTGTAAATCCAAGTCTCCCCTTTTCTTTTCAGATCCCCAGACAATGTTGTTGGGAAGCAATTTCTGTGGGGGTAAAGGTGCAAGTTCTCTGGAATTCCTCAAACAGACCAAAGCACATCATTGTCAGAGATGTCGGCTGTGATATATGCCATAAACTTTCTTCATAGTCTGTGGACCCCTGGACCTTTTCCTTTTCTGAGATCTCTTCTGAATACACCTATTGCTACTGTCTCAAGTGACCAAACATTCTTTGAAGTATGCTTATGACTCAGCTGATACCTTATCTGTAGCAGCTACTACTGGAACTGTTATGAGAAGGTTTGCATGGCTACGTTCTCAGAAATTTACCTGAGGATGTTAAAGGTGAAATTTTAAATTTCTCTTTGGATATTGAGGTTGTCTTTGTACCATCTGCTGTTAAGGTTCTGAAAAAGTGTGATGAGAGAGAAAAAACTGATTCAAGCAGTGACTCAGATTTTTCAGCATCCCTTCTCCAAGACGGATGGTTTTCCACCTTCTTCAAGACCTTTTTATAAAAAGCAAAATAGACTGATCAGAGTTCTGGCAAGCAGACATTCAAAAAGCAATGACACGGAGACTCCAAAAAGAAAGAAGAAACTTCTTGGAAATCGTGACAGTCCCACATGTCTGAATGACGGTCTAAAATTGTAACCCTCATTCCCACCCTGGCAATCTTTTTAAGTCTTCTCCACAGTGTCTCCCTTCATTTCTCTGTTTGGCAGTAGATAATCTCAGGCAGAGTGATTCATCAGGGGTACTGATGGCAGTATGAGTCCCTTCCTCCTTTTCTTGGGATTAATCCTCATCCACAAGATCAATTTTCTATTTTCTTTCCTGTCATTCAGCAATTGCTGACTGGGGGTGGTGGTGTTGTGCAATCTGTTCTTCTCTCTGTTACAGAAAAAGGTTTTTATTCAAGAATATTTTTGGTATCAAAGAAAGCCCCATTAAGACCAGTCCCAGATATTTCCTTCCTCAATCAGTTTAAAATCCCAAAGTTCAAAATGCTATTCCTTCACAACCTGTTACCTATTATTCCTCCATCCACTTTTTTGGTAACTCTAGATGTAAAAAAGGCTCATCATATTCTTATAGCCATAGATTTCTGATGTTTTGTTAAGGTTTTCTGTGTCTGGATTTCACTGTCATTTTCTGTGCATCTCCCTTTGCATTATCCACTGCTCTTAGGGTGTTAAAGTGTCTTCCTCAAGTGAAAGCCTATTGCAGACTGTATCCCAGTCACATATTCCTTTAATTAGATGGCATGTTTATATTTGCAGAGTCTTTTTCAAAGTGTCCAGAATCTCTTAGTTGGGAAAGAGATCTCCTTTGCTGACTGGGTTTCCAGGAGAACATTCAAAAGTATTTTTTGACTCCTTCCCACAGGATTGTATTCTGGGTGTGTCCCCTAGATACTTCAGTTCAAAGAGCTTTTCTTTCACAGGAAAAAGGATATCAGTATTTAGATTTATTCCCAAGTTTGTTCCACTCAGTCCAAGAATTCAGTAAGGGAATTTCTCAGGATATTAGGATTTGTGGCATCCATGATTCTCATGAGTACTCTTACTGCACTCCACATGAGAAAGATTCATTAGTACCTAAAATAAGTTTGGGCCTAACAATAACACTCCTTGGATTTTGAAATTCCAATATTGGGATTTGTAAAAAGGGAACTGCTTTGGTGGAGAGACAAGTTATATCTAAGTCTAGGTCTCCCATTTTCCTTTCCAGCTCCAGAACAGTCAGTAAATACAGATGCCTAAGACTTTGTTCATGTCAATGGTGGCAAAAGTGCAGGGGCTTTGGAACAAAAAAGACCGATCAGAACACACATACATAAAATATTTTGGCCGTCATAAATAAATTCATCTCTCTCAATCAGCTGTGGAAGGCTTCTACAACTGATTGCAGATAACACCACAGTGATGTGGTACATAAACAGGATGGTCCAGATCTTAAATCTTTGCCAATCGGGGGGACACCAGATCTTGCCCTTTGTGTAGGATTGCCATTGTACCATGGAATATAGCAATTCAGTGCAGTTAGAGATGAACATTGTGGCAGACAAGCTGAGCAGGCCCAAGACAGACCCTCACAAATTGAAATTGAATCAGGTATTCCAGTATGTGATCAAGCTGTGGGGGGAACCTCATATCCTTTTACCTCCATTCCCAACAAACATCTGGCAAAATTCTGCCCCAGGACTCCTTGCAGACAAACCTGTGAAACAGATGCATTATTTCCTTGTACAGGAGTGTTCCTTTATGCTTTTTCACTCTTTCCAGGGTCATTCTGAAGATTCAGAAGGACTCTACAAAGATCATGGTGTTGACTCCCTTCTGTCCCAGGCAGCAGTGTTTTCACCTTTTTTTGGAAGTGGCCAAGGGTACTTACCACAGTCTTCCACATAGACTGGACCTACTCGCACTGGATGGGGGACTGTTTGAAACAACCTAATTTAGACCACTTCAACTAACTGCCAAGATGATTTAGAGTTTTAATACCTTTTAGGCATCTGTTTTTGTGGGTGTGCAGCAGATTTATTTTATTTATTTATTTTACATTTGTTGACCGGGCTAGTCTAACTGGAATAAAATCCATTTTCAGTAGAGGCCCGGGGAGAAAAGCTCCAGCACAGCAAACTTTTTTCAGTAAAAAATAATAAGTTCAAAGCAGAATAACAGTAGTAAAATAGCTCTAAACAGTTACAGCCATTTACATACACAATATATGACTGTAATAAATTGTTTAAAATTAAAAGAACTATAATAATAATTAAAAAGGGTCAAGCAGAATACAGACATACTGATTAGGTTCAGTTGACATTACAAGGATACCAAGGTTGTGCTGAGATGATATGCAATGCAATGCAATAGGAATAGAAACAAATTAGTAGTTTTCATTTAGAACCAGGATAACAGAAAGTATATACTGTTGATAAATTATAGAAATGTATCATATGATATAGTGAGAGAAAGGTATCTAAGAGGCAGCAAGAGTATGAAAAGTGGTGGAATATATTCTTGCTAGGAGCAGAGAAGATATTTAGTCAGGGTTAGTACAAGGGCAAAGCCAGTGAGAACTGAGAAATTGTTTTATTCTTAGTTTAAAGAGTCTTGTGGAGGTTAGAGCTAGGAGTTCAGAGGGAAGTTTGTTCCAGTGTTTGCCTATGGAGTTAGAGAACAGAGAATCTCCAGCTGAGTTCTTGGATTTGTTAATAGTGATAAGTGGCTTATTTGAGGAGCGTAGGTTCTTGAGATTGTTATAAGGGGTGATGAGGGTAGTCAGTATAGGTGTATAGGTGGGGTAGTACAAGCTCTTATGAATAATAGTGAGTTGTTGAGATAGTATCTGGTTTTGAAATTCAAGCCATCCTAGTTGTTTTAGGTTGTTGCAATGATGAGTACGAAAAGGAGAACCTGTGGCAAATCTAGCAATGGAGTGATAGGCAGTAGCAAGTTTGTTTAGATTATGTTTTGAGAGATTGGTGTATATGGGTGAGGCATAGAGTAAGGTAGTGATTAAATGAGTTCTAGCTATAGCGATTTTGGTTGAAGGAGTGAGGAAGGGTTTGATTCTGTAAAGGGATCCCAGTTTATTATTTACTGTTTTTATAGTGATGTTAGTATGAGTGTCAAAGTTTAGATTATTGTCTATAGTAATTCCAAGAAGTTTGGTGGTTACGTCAGGAGTTATGAGAGTCCCATTGTTGGATGAAAGAGTAAAGTGAAGAGGGGCAGTCCTATGAGTAGGAGTAAAAAGTAGGAGTTTGGAGATATTAAAGGAAGCAAAAAAATGCTGCTGTGAAATCCTATATTACTCAATAGAAAAGATTTTCTAGTTGGCACCAAAAGAACCAAGACCCTTTTAGGGTTTGTATTTCTTTGGTTATACAACATTTGTGAGAGTTGTTATGCTCTGACCTTTCTTGCTCTTCTATCAAGGTTTTTTTGTTAGCCGTTTCTTTCCATTGATCCTTCTTTCAGTGCATTCCTATGTCAAAATGTTTTTGAAATGAGTCCTGTATATCCATCCACCTAGAAAACCAGTGAATACTCATTGGGATTTTAATTTTGTTGTGGAAGAACTAACTGTTCTGTTTGAACCAGCTTTTCAGGTTGATTTGAGATTCTTAACATGGAAAACAGTGTTGCTGACTGCTCTGACTTCTTCAAGAAGAGTGTCTGAGTTGCAGGTTCTAATGGTGGGGTCAGCCTTCTCTCATTTTTCACAAAGATGGGATTTCTTTGAGAAATGATCCTTCATTTATGCCTTGAGTGGTTATCCAAGTTTACTTTAAACCAAGTTATTCATCTCCCTTTCTGACTTAGAAAGGATTCTTCATAGTCTGGATGTTCATTAAAACTCTGATACTATCTTGGCAGAACTAAAACCTTCAGAAATTCTTATCAGTTAATTAATTTATTATGTAGGGAAGAAATAAAGGGCAGCTTGTGTCAAAGCAGACTGATTCCAGACTTCCAATCCCATGTTATCTCCTTTTGTTATTACCACCATAGCACCATGTTAAATCACATTCTACTAGGGCCATGGCTTCATCAGTGGCTTTTAGGAAAGGGCAGACTCAAAGTAGTGTAGAGGCAGCAACTTTGTCTTCTGTATGTACTTTTACAAATCACTACAAACTAGGTTTCCTTTCCATGTTCAGAACATGCTTTCCTAGGAACATTCCCAGGGGTTCATGGACACTCACCATTCCTCTTTCCCAGTCCTTGTATGATATGGTATTCCATCCAGGGTTGCCAGATTTCCCTATTTGGGCGGGACTGTCCCGAGATCAGCAGCCTGCTCCTGAGTCCCGCACTGCCGGTTTAAATCCTGGGCAGCCTCCGCTTTGTTTTTTTTTTTTTGATTGGCCCGTATACCAGCATACGGGCCAATCAAAAATCGCTAAACACGGAGCTTCTTGTGTTTAATGTGGAACATCGCAGTTCCACATTAAACAGAAGTAGCTCCCTCTTTAGCGATTTTTGATTGTCCCGTATACTGGTATACGGGCCAATCAAAAAAATTGCAAAACAGAGCTACTTCTGTTTAATGCAGAACTGCGATGTTTCGCATTAAACAGAAGTAGCTCCGTGTTTATTTATTTTTGATCGGCCCGGGCTGTGATGTTCCGCATTAAAGACCTAGCGTTAAGTCTTAACTTTGTACCTACCTGGCCAGTCGGAAATCTGGCAACCCTGATTCCACCCATATAGCTAAGGCTACCTCAGCAGTGATTAAGTGGTGAACATAGTACAGTTTTGTAGTTAAACTTAACCATAACAATAAATGTTCAAGTAGTCACTGTTACAGTAGCCTTCTCCCCCATTTTTGTATTTTCGTTAATATAAAAGCTTTGAAGGAGTTGATTTTCTGCAGCTCTGCTTGAGAGGTCAACTGGCATCTGGAAGTTGCCTTTAAGTTTTGGAAGCTAGTTGACATTTATATCATGTGCAGGATATAACCCACTTAGCTAAGGCTGCTGTAGAAATGATGATTCAAATGTCTAATGTTAACAGTAATTTATTTACACATTTTTACTTTTTGCACCATTAAGACTTTCCCAGACTGCACTGTACCTGTTGCTTTCACAATACAGCTAATCTCTCCACCTCTTCACATCTAGTTTGCAACATTAGTATTGACACAGAGTTGACTGCTGGTAATCAGAACACCTCTTCAGCGGACTCATTTTCTCTTTGTGTTATGCTACCTTTTGGATATTTTTTAGTAGTATTCCTCCATTGCTCCATTCAGGTCACAGTTTTATTAGGTGTGTGCACTTCATTGTGTTAAATTTGAGACTGTACACATTGTCTGACTTTCCTGTTTGCCTACAGTGCAGTGTTACTGTTATTCACATTCAGTGCTGCTGTTGCCTCCCATTAGCTTCCCTGGTCATTATCTATTCAGTTGGCTGTTAGGCAGTTAGTCATGCCTACATGGCAAAGGCTTCAAGTTTCAAGAAACAACAGAAATGTAGATATAAAATTCACCCCAGGACAAACACAGCCTTCATTTCATTTGTCAGGAGGTGGGACATTTAAATGCTTTGTGACATATTTATTTTTTTATTTATTTAAGTTTACATTTGTTAACTGGGATAGTCCGACTGGACAAGGTCCATTTACAGCAGAGGCCCGGGGAGAAAAGATCCACAAGTTAATTAACATGTACTGTAATACGGTTTAACAGACAATACAAGAAACAAAGCAGAATGACATGCAAAGTATCAAGCAAGAAAAAAATCTTTTCAAAAATATGCATTAACAAAGAAATCTAGAGTTGACTTTTCATGCTTACTAACTGTGACTTATCTACAGAAGGTAAGATTAGAAGAAAATTAGGGTGAGTGAGAAAAAGCAGAGATAATTATGTAATACAAGGACATTTCCAGTTCTTGGTAAGATATGATTTGAGTGAGTTTTTGAACTGCAAGGTATTTGAGGCAGATGTAATAGAGGTGGGAAGATTGTTCCAGGTTTTAGCTGTGGTGTGAGAGAACAGAACTTTCCCTGCAGTGTTATTAGCCCTAGAGATAGAGAGAAGAGTTTTGTCAGCAGAGCGAAGAGGACAACAGGTAGAGTAATAAGAGAATAGTTGATTTAATGCAGAAGTTTTGTCAGGGTATATTAGGATGTTAAAAGCAATAACTAGTTAATGGTAGTTGAGTAATAGTGGAAGTTCTAACCATTGCAAGTCTCTTGGTACCTGTCAGTGATGTTTAGCAAACCTGGCAGTTTTATTGTAGCACGACTCAAGTTTGTCAAGATCAGGTTTTCTAGTATGGGTCAGGACTGGTGCTGCATACATAAGAGTGAACAGTAGGTGAGTTTGGGCAAGGGTAATCCATGCCTTATCTGTGAGGAATTTTGTGTCTATAGAGAGTTCCCATTTTTTTGTGCACCTTTTTGATGGTTTGAGCAATACGTACATCGAAGAAAAGATTTGTGTCTATTTCTACACCGATGAGTTTAGTATGGGAAGTTGGAGAGATGACAGTGCCATTTTTATAATTAATGGAGAAGGAGAGGGCGAAGGGTTTATATTTATTAGGGGTGAACAGGAACAGTTTAGTCTTTTTGGGGTTTAGAATAAGTTGGATGTTGGTAATCCAACTTGCAACAGAGCTGAAGGATTCTTGGGTGAGCTTTTGTAAGGTGGTAAGAGACGAGGCTGAGCAGTTAAGCGTCGAGTCATCTGCGTACTGTATAAATGAGGCCTGTTGGATGGAAGTATGTAGATTATTTGTAAAAATAGGGAAAAGAAGTGGGCCCACTATTGAGCCCTGTGGTACACCTATGGTAGTTGGAAATAGGGGAGATAGCGTAACTTGCCAGTGGACAGATTGCTGTCTGACAGGTAGTTTTTGAACCAGGAGATAGTAGTAGGTATAAAGTATAGGGAGACTAGAGAATCTAATAATATTGGGTGTGAGACCATATTGAAAGCTTTGGATAGGTCTAAAAAGATAGTGGATACATAATTGTTCTAATTTCTGAGTTTGGTAACCAGATTAATAAAGGAGAGGAGAGCAGTGGTTGTGCTGTGGTGTGGGCGAAAGCCATGTTGTGTGGGAGAGAGGAGGTTGTGTTTGATTAGGAATTGCATAACTTGGGAGTGAATACACTTTTCAAGATGTTTAGATAAGGGAGACAGAATGGCTATAGGACAGTAATTAGAGGAGTCATAGGAATTGCCACTTTTGTGGAGGGGAATGATATAGGAAACTTTCCAGAGTTGAGGGACATATGCTTCCTGAATAGATTGGTTAATCAGAATTGAAACAGGGTAAGATAAGGATTCCGCTGCTATTTTTAAGAAATTGGTGGCTATGATATCGGCTGCAAGGGTAGTAGATTTAAGTTTTAGGAGGAGTTTTTTAATTGTGTAGGTGGGAACCGGTGAAAGTGCAAAAGGAGGGCATGTTATTTGGACTTTTGGTAGATGTGGATGAGGGGTTGTTTATGGATAATTGTCCTGATAGTGACTGGATAGAGTCTATAAAGTGATGATTGAATTGGGAAGCAATGTCACTATTATTATTAGAGGAGGTGGGAGTGGGAGTAGTCATTTTGCCAGGTTTTAAAAGGGAGTTGATGGCTTGCCAGAATTTTTTTGGGTCTTGAGTGTGTGTTTTGGATACCTAGCAAATAATTCTGCTTATCGAGATTTGTTTGTTTTTTGGCCTGATTCCTAAGTTGTTTGTAGTTTTGCTTAGTTAGGATAGTGTTGTCCTTTTTCTATTGTTCCCAGGCTTTGTCTCTAGACTTTAGTAAGGCTCTAGTGTCCCTAGTTAGCCATGGTGTATAGTTTGCTTTAGCCCTAATTTTTTTGATGGGAGCGACTGTATTGAGAACATTGGTAAATGTATTGTTAAAGTAATCAACTGCCTGGTCCAGTCCTAGAGTTTGTAGTGGTTCAAAGTTGCATTGTTTTAGTATCGTGTTTAGTTTCTGTTGGTTTAGTTTGCGGTCATCTCTGATTTGTCTATATACTATAGGTTTGGGCTTGTTGATACGTTTCCATAGGAGGAAGGTAGGGTGGTGGTTACTCAGGTCATCTGGTAGACAGCCTGCTTTGTAGTTTTGTTTGGGGTAATTCATTAGTGTCCAGTAAAGAATCGATTGTCTGTGGGATTTTTTTTATCTACTCTAGTAGGTTAATTGATAAGTTGAGTGGATCCAAATAGATTAATGTGGTTGGTGGGGTTCACAGAGTTACAGGCTAACCAGTCAGTATTTAGATCACCTAGTAGGATAGTTTCTTGTGGAAGGTTGTCTGTAGCCCACTGAAGGGTTTCCTCAATTATGGGGGAGTTATTTCCTGGAGGGATGTAGCTGCAGAGAGTGTTAAATTTTTTTGTATTGTTTATAGCCAGTACTGAGACTAAGGTTTTGGCATTATGAAGTTTTGGGGGAGAGGTTTGTAGAGGTTGGAGGTCGACTGTATTTTTAAAAAGAATTGTGACTCTGCCTCCCTTCCTACCTGTTCTATCTAATCTTAGGATGTTATATCCTGGAGGGAGAATTTCTTCATTTTGGATGCTAAGTTTCAGCCAGGTTTCAGTTATGGCTAGTAGGTCTGTGGAGTATTGGGTTATGAATGCATGTAGGTCAGGGAGTTTATTGGAGGTACTCCTGATGTTTAGATTAATAATTAGGTCGGATTTCTGTTTGTTAGAAAGTATGGTGGAGCATGGTCCTGGGTTTTGGTGTATGTCCCCTGAAATGAGTAGTCTTTTGCTAAGCATTATGATTTGTCTGAATTTGTGTGCTATTTCTATGAATAGTTTGCAATGTATTTGTCTAGTATAAGATCCTGGTAGGCAGGTCTTACATATGTGTAGTATGGAACTGTCTTTAAATAGTGTGGAACAGATAGGGAAATGTGTGTGAGATTTTACTTGTGAGGTAGTATGTGTTATATGGTAGGAAGTGTTGTGAATTAGTATATTAGTATGAAATAATGTGATAAAAGCAAGGGAAGTAAGAGCTGTTAAGAGAAAAGATAGTACTATTTGCATTTTAATGTGGGAGTGGTTGCGTGTATTTATTTGGGAGAGAATTAGTTAGGGGGTGTGGTAGTTAGGATCAGGTAGCTGTAGGTGTGGGGGTGGTCAGGTGATTTGGGCTTAGAAATAAATGTAGGTGTAGTGGGGGCAGGAGAGAAATGGGGGCAGGGTAGGGGAGCGGAGTGAGCCAAGTGCAGTGAGGCCTAACCAGACCTCGAAACTACAGAGACAATCTGTATGTGCTGTTCAGGACAGAACAGGCATACAGCGTAAATAGGGTAAGAGTACAAATAGAGTTCCTTGCACTATTCTTTTTCAATTTCCTGTTACTTTGCAACTTCTAACTGCTGGAATTTACAGGGAGGCTTACTACATTAATTGCCAGTGCTGCTGGTTCCCAAGCAGGATACTACTGCATTTGTACGCTATTTAGTCAGGATACATAACAAAAAAATATTAACCTTGTTTCCTTTTTGTAACAGTAAAAACGTTAATAAGTGAAAGTAGACTGCTAGAGATTTTAGGATAGCTTAAACAGCCGTCTCCTAATGTTGCAAACCCTTCAGTGGGGTGGGCACAGGAGGATGGAAGAAAAGGTGAAGAGTTCCTAGGAGAGGAATGTAACAAGCACTGTAGTCTGCTATGTTATCTAGGTAAAACACACTAAAGAAACAATCAACGTATAAGATCGTTAGTGGCAAAGTATGCTGTAGAGTACTTGGTGCAGGTATTCAGCTCATTAAACACATACACATTACTAGTATCATGAGTAATATTACAGCACAATACAAGCACCCCTATACTGGCATAACATAGATGGAGCACAGCTATAAACTGGTCAAAGTAGCCCTTATCCTTCTTTGTAACAGCAATTGGTAAAAATAGATGATAAAAAATTTGTGTCTATCAGTGTTAAACAGGTCAATGTAGACTTATCCTTCTTTATAACAGCAATTGGTAAAAACAGGCAAAAAAAGTTTGTCTCTATCAGCATTAAATAGGGCAGTGTAGTGCTTATCCTTCTTTGTAACAGCTAAACAGCAATTGGTAAGACAAAAAGCACTCGTCTCTACCAGCCAACAGCAGGTTATTACCCTTTCACTGGCTTGCTTGTTACACCCAGCAGGAATCACACACAGTGCATTAACTGCATAAAATCATTTTCATTGCCCTGCTACCCTTTCTCTAGATACATAGCTGTAATAGTTGCACGCTTGTTTCTTGCTGCTACTATGACTTCATTCAGCTGTAATTCGTTTACAGAAAGCATGACATTCTCTTAAACAGTACAGGTTTACATGAATTTCACAAAACAGTTTATAACAAAATCAGGATAGTCTTACCGCCGCTACTGGAATCCGCAAGCACTAGCAGATTTTAGGGCAACGTGGCATGAAGCAAAGAACTTTTAAAAAGTCTTGCTTCCATAGATGTGGGGTATTAAGAGATATTAGGCCCTGATTGGCGTGTCTGCTGCCATCTGTATGTGCTGTTCAGGACAGAACAGGTATACAGCATAAAGAGGGTAAGAGTACAAATAGAGTTCCTTGCACTATTCTTTTTCAATTTCCTGTTAATTTGTGACTTCTAACTGCTGAAATTTACAGGGAGGCCTACTACATTAATTGCCAGTGCTGCTGGTTCCCGAGCAGGATACTACCGCATTTGTATGCTATTTAGACAGGATACATAAGAAAAATTTTAACCTTTTTGAAGTGTTTCATAATCAATATTTTTCTTATTTTTCCTTACTTAAGTCCACAGTTTCCTGAGGCATTTTCCTCCTAACTCGAATAATCACAACTTAATTTGGTGATGTTCAACTATTTCTTTTAAATTCAGCTCCATTTACACATTTTGAATGCAAATTAGGCCCTTTTACATATTTCTCTCTCAGCTGCCCATGAGTATAGCTTCGGGTTCATGTGAATGTGCTGCATGGATCTTGGTACTAAGACACTCATTTGGCAGTATCATTGGTGAAGACAAAGGGTAGTTAATTCTTCCTCTGCAAAAAGAATTTCCAAGTCACCGGGACAGATGCCTGGTGTCAAGGCCATGGCCTGAAGCTCAATGCCAAAAAGTGTAATGTCATCCCCTTTGGTAAAAACTCTGTACCCATGAACTGCCACATAAGTGGTAGTCTGCTTAACGCCGAAAGTGTGACAAGAGACCTTGGGACACAGGTAGACAGTAATCTCTCCTTTGATAATCAAATCACCACAGTGGTCAGGAAATCCTTCTACGTGGCTCACCTCATCACAAAAGGTTTCTCATCCAGAAAAAAAGAGGTCATTGTTCCCCTGTACTCATCACTCATTAGACCCATTATAGAGTACAACACCCCTTTTGGTATGTACCTCACAAGACCTCTACAACAACTGGAAAGGCCACAGAAATACCTCACAAAGAGGATTACTGGCCTCAAATAGATGCCCTACGCAGACCGTCTAAAAAAACTCCAGCTTTACTCTGTCGCATATCGCCTACTCAGAGGCGATCTCTGCCTAACATACAAAGCTATGTCAAACCCAGAGCTGTTGGACATGCTCCACTTAAAGAAATCCCAATCCCTTGAAGCTACATGCTCTAGGGACCTAAACCTTGTCACCAAAATAAACAAAACATGCTGGAGGGATAGATTCCTGTCCCAGAGACTTCCCATACTCTGGAACAGACTACCTATCTATGTCAAACAGAGCTCCTAATTAGCACTCTTCAAGAAAAATCTTGATGATTGGATGGGAAATAGGAAATTCACCCCAGGGATCACTTCTGTGGCTCTGCTTGACAGGGGCACAGGAAAATAATTTTCTTGGGTGTCAAAAGCCAGGGTACCTTTTTGGCTAGACTTATATAGGCCCTAGGGCTAATAGCCTAGTACCTACCCATGAACCTAAGTGTCTAGATTCCAGTCCTTCCTTTTCTCTTTCCATCCGTTCTCCACAATTATCTGTACAGTCCCATTATAGCTGTAAATTTAGACTGGAAGAATATGATGCTAGTTCTCATCTGAGCTAAAACGGAGGTGGGGGTCCTCTCTTCAATCTGTTGCCAGGGCAGCAAGAGAAGGTACTACTCCCTCCATCACTAATGGTGTTCCTTCACTGGCTCCATCTTGGTGCAGGTGTTTTTGACACTGATGATTATTCCACAGCTCTCCATGTTGGCACTGATGCCAACACCATTGTTGTTGTCTACATCATCTTCTGGTTTAGTTTCATTTGTACTGCTCCTTTCACTGCTAAAATTCTTTAAGACCTCAGTGGTCAACTCGGACTGATTAATGCCAGCCATGGCTGTAGCACCCTCAGGGTCATTCTGGGCATCAGCAAAGTCAAAGTTTTGGTCTTATACCAAGGTCATCCTCAGTGCAACCAACTACTTCAGTGTCAGGGCTTGGACAGGTAGAGTATGTGTTAAGCTTTCTTCATGTAGACTTGCATGTTAAGGTCAGCTTGATGCCGAGAGCCTCAGCTTTGGTTTGCTGGTAGAACCCCCCCCCCCCCAAGAATGTGCATAGATTTCAGCTCCACCACAGGACTCCAGTGATTCAGAGACCTTAGCCCTCATGCATTCTCCTATAAGAGTATGGGGAAGCCACTGCATGAACAGACAACTTGGTATCAGGATTAGATTCCTCTCCTAAACACTCTGACAGGACCTGTCCAGGTGTTGCTTTCTTTTGCAAGTATTCTGAGGAACAGTCTATACTCCCCTTCCCCCAGAATCTTCCACTCCAAATATGTGTTTGTTGGAAGGAAGGAGCCCCCCCCCCCCGCAATAAAGCAACTGATTTGAGGAGGTCATCGGATGAATGCATCACTGAAGGTGTTGGCCCGTCAACCCTGTCTAGTAGGAAGAAATATTGCAGGAAGCTGTCTTCTAGTAGGAAGAAATACTGCAGGAAGCTTTCTGTTGTATACTGATATATTTGGTTTGAGCCTTTCAGGCAGAAATTTGTTTCTTCTTCTAGAAGGTATGGCATAGCTGTAATGAGGGAATGCCAATCCTTAGGAGACCAGAAAGGAGCCTCCAGCCTCCCTAACAAGTGTGGGACTGTTCTAGACAACTATGTTGTGATGACTGCTGCCCTTAAAAAGGAGCCTTAAGAAGAGATTCCAATGTTTCATTCCCATTTGACAGGGAGTCTCAGTTGATAGACTGGCTTGGGAAGTGTCTTTCCATCAGCTATCTTCTCCATTTGGAATTAGTGTTGACTAAACTGAAAAAGTTGCTACATGTTGATCCCCATAATCAACATGGAAATTAGAGTACCAGGTGGCACCTGTGGTAAATGTCTGTAACCTATCCTTGCAACTTTTACACAGTATAGTGGATGGGGTAGCTGATTTGCTTTAGTGAGGCATCTCCATACTTCATCATGCCCTGGATTAGACGTTGCAGTTTTACAGAAAACTTAAAGGCATCTTTGTGAGTACTCCTCATGACACATCATCTCACTTTGGTCCTTAGGTAAAGGTGATGTTGGCAAATAAGTGAGAAAGGAAGATGCTGTTGGAATAAGATTTTCCACCCCTCAGAGGACAAGAGTGCCTGCAATATTTAGTTTAAAAAACCAAAGCATCTTCCTTTTGAGCACTGTTCTGACAGAAACTAATATGACCACAAAGGTTTCCAGAATAGACTCTACCATAGAGGCAGAGATGGTCTACAAATTCAGGGATTCTGTAGTTCTCCCTCTGGGAATCTACCATGAAACTCCTGAAGGCTTGCCTTACTATCCCATTCTGTAGGTAGTCAGTGGAAACTCTCCCTACACCTTCCTGTATGGCAAGACATTACACAAAATAAGTGGGTCAGGAAGATAGTATTTCCCCTTCCTGTTGTCCCACACCTGACAGAAGGTAGTGAGAAAACCTCTTCCACAAAAGTGCAATCCAAGAGGTCCCACCAGAATAGACAGGGTCTGGATACTACTGAAGATCCTTTTGGTTCCCAGGAAGGCAGTGGACCTCAGGATGTTCTGCGTCTTAGCAACCTAAATAAATTGAGAAGTTGGTTGTGATCTTTAGACCTTCAAGATGCCATTCTACACATCAAGATAGCCAAGGGTTCTTGAATGTTGGTTGGGAGCTAGCCTTCTTCAGATCAGGTACCTTCCTTTTGGTCTCATTACAGCCCCCACGGTTTTTACCAAATGAGTGGCAGCCAGTTTAGCTTATCTCAGTATGATCAGAACCAGTGGCTTCCCTTCCCTTGATAACTGGCTCCTAATGGAGCCACTGAATTTGGCACATGACTGCTTACTACAACTGTTCTTGTCTTTTGGAGTCTCTGAAAACTGCAGAATCCCAGTGAAGCCTTCTCAGGGACTTAATTTCTTTGGTTACCACCTAAAAGTTCTGTCATACTTAGCCAGTCTCTGGTGATAACAGGATCATAGCTCTACAACTGAAGTTGCAAATTCTCCTGTCATCACCAGTGGTGACAACAACCTTATGTCCCAAAGTTCTGGGGCTAATGTTGGCACCAGTTTTTCTGATGATGTTTGCAGGATATCCATGAGGTTTCTGCAGTAGACTCTAAAACTTTAATGGAGTCTGAATATAGACTTCATGCCCCTTCTAGTCAGGATTTCTCAAGCATGCCAACAAGATCTGGAGGGTGGTACAATCACACAGTCTGTTTCAGGGAAATCTTTTCACCTCCTCCATTAGCAATTTGATTACCACACATCCATCTACCTGGGGTGGGGGACATTGTTTGGGATGGACAGTCCAGGAAGAAGCTAGTCTGCATACAAATGTATTAAAAATGAGGACAGTCCTTTTGACATTGCAGGCTGTATAGGGCTTCCTACCTTACAATGCATTTAACATCCACTTAGAGAGCATGGCAGTGGTTTGGTTTATTTTATTGTTTTTGTTTATTCTTTATCTGGGTAGGTGGACTGGGTTCTAAGACCATTTTCAGCTATGACCTGGCTGCAGTTGCACAAGTACACATAACAGTTTCAAAAAGTGAGTGTTCTATGCATGTAATGCTTTGAAATAAAAATGTACAATTTATGTACAATAACATTGTTATAGGTAGTATTTGAGCAGCTATTAGATTCTTACAGATAAGACAATGTGTTATGCTTTTACATATCAAAATCAAGCTTGAAGCATTGTGCAACTGAGAGACTTCAATTTACAGGTCAACACTGTTGCTCGTCTTGTACATACTAAGAAGATGATGAGGCTTGGGTGTTCATTTTAAGTAGTTTATTGCATACAGACACATCAGGATGGCTGGCAGGGACATTAAACTTCAAACTATATAACTAACCGACTACTACATACATACCGTCACACTGGCTTCTCACTCAAAATGGCACTCTTGCTTGCACATGCTCAGCACTTAAATGTACATGCCCACTGACTGGACTGCGTCAAAGATATATCACACACACTGATCTACATCCTCCCTCTTTACTGAGCTGTCTAGTATGAACCATGACATTTCAATAGGCATGCAATTATATGGACACTAATAAAGAATAAACAGTCATGTCTGTTGCCATGTATCTGAAACTGGGTCTGGAAATGCGACCTGATCTCATAATGTAAAAGTTAGGACTGGGCTTAGCAATGGGGACAGTCACTGGGGAACATTCTACTTGAGGACTCTCAAGGATTTTCTCAGGAATAGGGATTCCTAATGGAATGTCCTCTGGGACAGGAACATTGGACTAGTCACGCTGAGAATTAGAGTCTTTGTCACAGGAAGATGCTGTAACACTGGATCTGAAGTAGGGACTTCATTTGTCAGCAACCTTTGGGTCTTGGATCCGACATCGGATCCGAGCCGGCAACTTATTTTACAGCTTATGGATCTGAGCTCCTAGCTCCTCCCCTCACCCATAATCCCCTGCCAACCCCAAATGACCCCAGATCTAGTTTGCCACTTTTAGAAGAGACAGCTGGATTTTGAGCTCCTGGCGATTTACCAGATAAGTTTAAAAAAACTGTCTAGTAAGATTGTTTTTGTTAATTAGTTTAACAGTGTGTGTGATTTAGGTTTCACTTTGTGTAAATTTCTTTAATTTTTAGTGTAATCCCTCTCCTCGCTGGTCGTAGAGTGTGTGTGTGTTGCTTGTGTTTTTGGGGCCTAGTGTGATTGTGTAGTTTACTTTACTTTATTTACATGTCGGAGGCCCCAAAACCCATTTTTTCCAAGGGCACCGAGTGTGGCCATAAGCTTTCACCGGCGGATGGCCACACTCGGTGTGTTCGGTGCCTTGGGGTTGAACACCTGTCCTCTGGGTGTTCCATTTGCGCGGCATTCAACCCCAGGGCACTAAAAGAGCGGAGGTTGAAGCTGATCCTGGTGGGACTTTTGCCCCCGGATTCGGCTTCGGCCTCCATTACTCCCATGGCACCTCCTCAGCCTTCGGTGGTGGCCACTCCTGCCTCCCTTCACCCAGCTGGGATTCAAACTCCCACTAAGGCGCCGGAGGAAAGGGAGGCCAGGAGGGAGAAAAGGAGGGAGAAGCACCACAAGCGGCGGGCCGAGGCCTCCGCTTCGGCCCCCCCAGCTAAGCGGGCTTCTCCCTCCATGGCTTCCAGGTCTCCTCCTCCTCGGATCCGATCCCCTTGCTTTTCCCCGGGACCCAAGGAGGAGGAGACCCGATCTCCATCGAGGTCTCATCGAGGTGGCATTCCAGGCCCGCCTTGGTGGCCTCGTCGAGATCCACTTACAGCCTTTCTGATGTAGACTTGGACCGGATGATGAGAAGGTTCATCCAGGCCCAGCTGCAGATGGGAGTGCTCTTGCCCCCCACCTTCGGGGGGGAGCTCGACATCTTTATTTGCCCCGATAGCTCCTTCTCCGACCCACTTCCCGGGTTCGGAGCTCTCGGAGCCAGGCAGCGTTGGAGCCGGGGGTGGGTCGGCGCCGACAGTACTGGGTACTTCGGATCCGACCTTGCCCTCGAGTCTGTCAGGTCCTTCATCGGATCCGACCTCTCAGAGCCGTGGGCCGAGCTTTGAATCCGAGGGATTCAGTGTGCCTTTGGTTCCGTCCAGGTCACAGCACACGGGTCCTTCGGATCCGACGGCCTCGGCGCCGGTTCCGATCCCTTCATCGGATCCGAGTGGGAATTGGCTTTCAGATCCCAGGGAGAGCGGCTCCCCTCGGCCTTCGATGCAGTGGAGAGGGCCCTCTCGAGAGAGCATCTGACCCCCACTCCTTGCTTCGGCTCCACCCCACACTCCCTCTCTGCTGGGTCAGGCTTCCATCACCCAGCCACAGGGACAGCCTGCTTCGATGTCCCAGGTTGTTCCATTGGAACAGAATGTTGCTGGTGAGACCTCCTCGGACAGTCCCCCCCAAGGATGTGCCTTGCAAGCACAAGTGTAAGAGGAGACACATGGAATCCCCAGAGTCCTTAACAGAGGACACGGACTTGGATGAAGGGGAAGGCTCCCCAAGGTCACCCCCCCGAGGATGTCTCCTTTGGAGACATCATGGAAATGCTCAGGATCGGGGGGGGGGGGTCTGACCCCAAGGCTTCCTCCGACGAGTCCGTGTTCCTGGAGGCATTCGAAGCAGGCCCGTCTACCTCTTGGGTGTCCCCTCCGGCCGACCCTCTGGTGGACTTTATCACCACCAGGGCGTGGAAGGACCTGGACACTGTGAAGTCAGTCCCCAAACGTCCGGATAGGATTTTGAGTCCCCCTGCAGACCGGTCCCACTGGAGCAAGGGTCCCCCCCGTAGATGCCATGTTGATGGCGGCAGCCACTAAGAGGGAACTTGCTCAGGAGAGCCCTTCGGTCCATTCACCGAGCAAGGAGTCCCGCTTGATGGATCACCTCGGGAAGTGGGTATTTAGTTCAACGACCTTCTCCGTAAGGTCCCTGAACTACATGGCACATGTCATCAGGATGCAGCAAGATCTTATTAAAGAATATGCTGCTTCCCCCCAGAGTCCATGTCGGCAGAGGACAAGCAGTTGTACTCCACTCCTATGGCCACTCTAAGATCTATTTCGAATACCTCTATGCGGCTTTTGTCCCACGCCACAGAGGGAGCTGCTAGAGCTAGCAGAGCGGGTCTAGTTATGAGACGTCAGGCCTGGCTCCGACATTGTGACTTCGTGGAGCCCTTTAAGGCGTCCTTTGCGAATGCCCCCTTTGATAGTTCTGCTTTGTTTGGCAAGACCGTTCGCGAGACACTTGTCCAGAGCGAAAAGGACGGGAAGACATTGTCTGCCGTCAGAGTCCGCTTCTCTGCTCCCCAGAGGTCCTTCTCCAAGAACCAAAAGGGACAGAAGAAGATGTGGTTCCGGAAATCGCAACATCCCCAGCCTGCTCCAGACAACCAGTCCTTCCGTGACAGAGGAGGACAGGGAGGACGCCGTCCTAGAGGCAGAGGGGCCCCGAGAAATTTTGGGTCCAGAGAAACCTTCTCTGATCGGCCCACGCAGCAGCCCTGAGGGGTTGCCCGACTGCTCCACTCTGGAGGCAGTGGGGGGCGTTTCTCGAAGCACCTGGCAGCTTGGGAGTCCATCACGTCAGACCGCTGGATGCTTCGGATCATATCCAGAGGTTACAAAATCCCAATGCACCATGTCCCAAGAGCCTCTCCGATGTACCACCCAATCAGAGGGAGGCAGCAGCCGCAGAAATCCAGCAGCTGCTAGAAAAAAGAGCCATCCAGCTCGTCCCCCCAGACCATCTCGGATTAGGGTTTTACTCCAGGTTCTTTCTGGTGCCAAAAAAGACGGGGGACTTGAGACCGATTCTAGACCTTTCCCTCTTGAGCCTGTCGGTAACCAAGGAAAAATTCTGGATGGTCACTCCTCAATCCATTCTCCCCCTCTTGCGGGAGAGCGACTGGATGTGCTCAATAGACCTCAAGGATGCGTACTACCACATTTTAATGGACAGACGATCCAGGAGGTTTCTCCGCTTCTGGCTGGGAGCCAGTCACTATCAGTTCAGGGTCCTTCCCTTTGGTCTCACCACAGCCCCCAGGGTGTTCACCAAAGTTTTAGCAGTGATAGCGGTCCACCTGAGACTCCAGGGAATGCACGTCTTCCCATACCTGGACGACTGGCTCCTGACCGCCCCAACAAGGCATCTACTCTGGTCAGCCAGAGACTACTTTCTCCGCCTAGCTCCCCAATTAGGCATTACGATCAATATGGACAAATCCTCCCTTGCTCCGACACGAGTGATAGAGTTCATAGGGGCCAAGTTAGATACGAGAAGTCTGCGAGCCTACCTCACTTCGGAACGACTTCAAAACCTGAGGCTTCATGTGCGGGCCATCCTACAAACAGAAGCTCCACCGGCGAAATTGGTCCTGAGGGTGCTGGGCTCCATGGCGGCAGCAATATCTCTTCTCCCATGCACTTGATTGCATATGAGGGTACTACAGTGGACCCTCCAAGTACAATGGTCCTTTCAGCTTCTCCCCCTCAGTCACCCTATATCTCTCAGCAAGGTTTGCAGGAGGGCCCTATTATGGTGGCTCCAGTCCCCAGACCTCCATACGGGACGCCCCTTCTGCATTCCGCCTCCTCTCGTCACGGTGACCATGGACGCTTCTCGCCTCGGGTGGGGTGGGGGGCATTACTCAGGCAGAATAGTCCAAGGCACGTGGAACGACACAGAGACCTCCCTGCATATCAATGTTCTGGAGATGAGGGCGGTGCTGTTGGCGTTGCAAGCACTTCAGAACCTTCTCCCTGTAGGAACTATTGCGATACAGACGGACAACATGTCAGTTGTCTGGTACATCAACAAACAGGGGGGAAGAAGGTCTTACCCTCTCTGTCGAGAGGCCATGAAGGTGTGGGAATGGGCAATATCCACCAACCGCTTTCTGATCGCAACGCACATTCTGGGACTGTCCAACATTCTGGTGGACAAACTCAGCCGCACCATCCTTTCCCCTTACCAGTGGTCCGTCAATTTCCAAGTAGCAAAGCGGATTTTTGCCAAATGGGGGCAACCCTGCTGTGATCTCTTTGCCTGTCCCTCAAATACGAAATGTGCCATCTTCTTCGCTCTGATCCCCCCCCCAGGGGAAGCCCCGAGGGACGCTCTAGTGCATGCTTGGCCACCCGGTCTACTTTATGCCTATCCTCCTCTACCCCTGATGCTAAAGCTCATAAAGAAAGCCTCTCGGTTGGGGAGCAGAATGATCCTCATTGCCCCATTCTGGCCTCGTCAAACGTGGTTCCCTTACCTGTGGTCTCACTTGGTGAATCCTCCCTGGATTCTGGATCCCAGCCCGGATCTGATATCCCACCCCGAATCTGGACAACCTGAAGCTGACAGCTTGGCTGCTCCAGTTCCACTCTTAATCAGGACTCCCAGCATCTCTTCACCAGTTAAAGCCATCTTGGTGGCAACGCATAAACCTTCCACTAGGAAAGTTTATCGCAGTAAATGGAAGTGTTTTTCCATCTGGGCGGAACATCATAATTTAGATCCCCTTCACTGCCCCGTTACCATCCATGTTAGACTTCCTCAGCGGACGTTTCCAGCAAGGTGCTAGCTGTTCGACAGTCAATGTACAATTGGCAGCCATTTCTCATTACCATGTGGGAAATACAGGTCCTTTGATGATAGCAAAACTATGCAAAACCTTTCTCAAGGGTACTTTTCTACTCAGGCCCCCTATCAAGGAAGCTGTACCCCCTTGGGACCTATCTCCAGTCCTTCAAGCCTTGACTGCCCCTCCCTTTGAACCAGCTGCCTCGGCCGAACTTAAATATTTGTCTTGGAAAACAGCGTTCCTTGTAGCCATCACTTCAGCGAAAAGAGTTTCCGAACTTCAGGCCCTTTCTGTGAAACATCCCTACTTGATCTTTCATCAGGATAGAATGTTCCTCAGGACCAATCCCTCCTTTCCCCCTAAGGTGGCTTCAGAAACCAATATCAATTAGTCCATCAACCTACCAGTTTTCTTTCCTAAGTACCAGAATAAAGGAGAATACAAACTGCATTCCTTAGATGTACACAGGCAATTGCGATTCTATATCCATAGGACTGCTGGTCACAGGCAATCTGATCAGTTGTTCATTTCCTTTGCCAAATTCAATCTGGGTAAGGCTGTTTCTAAGGTCACCTTATCACGTTGGATTTCTCAGTGCATTCTTCTAGCCTATGAAACTTCTGGGAGGCCCGCACCTCAGGGAGTCCATGCACATTCCACTCGTTCCATATCTACTTCTGCCGCCTTTAGGTCTAGAGTTCCTTTGGATGATATTTGCTCCGCAGCCACTTGGGCCTCATCTCATACTTTTATCAACCATTATAAACTGGACGTTATTTCCAGAGGGAGAGCATCTTTTGGCTCTGCAGTGCTCCGGAACATCCTTCCATGATGGCCGCCCAAGATTTAGGTAGCTGGGGACTCTGTCCCAAAGGTTGCTGACAAATGAATTCCCTACTTCAGATTAAGAAGTTATGTACTCACCATAACATTCCATCTGAGTAGGTGACTTCATTTGTCTGCAACCATCCCCGCCTCCTTCCCCCTGGCCTTCAGAAGTTAGTTCTTGGATGTCTTTCCTTGATCCCTGTCGGGACACCTTTTACTTAAGGTATTTGTAGAAGGGCAAACTTGATCTGAGGTCATTTGGGGTTGGCAGGGGATTATGGGTGAGGGGAGGAGCTAGGAGCTCGGATCCATAAGCTGTAGAATAAGTTGCCGGCTCAGATCCGATGTCGGATCCAAGACCCAAAGGCTGCAGACAAATGAAGTCACCTACTCAGATGGAACGTTATGGTGAGTACATAACTTCTTATTTGGACACTGGTAATAAATGTTTCCAATTTCGTCTGAATTCCATTCCTTGTGATTCCACGATGTACGATCTCTGCTCTTGACACAAACTTTTCACAAATTTGATGCAATCAAAACCTTTTGACATCTATAATCTCACTATCTCCCCTTTTTGTAATGAATGGAGCGGTTTGTTGGTCTTATCATAGGACTTCTGGGACAAATGCTTTTTCAACAGTTGGGGTTTCGCTACTTTATTGTTTTTACCACACAGAACCAGTAAATTGCTACTGATTGGTAATGCCGTTCTGGTTTGTCTCAACATAAGTCTCTGGGCAGGTGAACCAAGATGATTATCAGGAGGAATGTTTGTGAGATTTAGCAGTTTTAGAAAAACATCAGTATTGCCACATTTGGATTTCTCTAATATCTGTTTTGCACTTTGAACTGCACGTTCAGCCAAGCCGTTTCACTGTGGGTACTCAGGACTACTCGTAATATGACCAAACTCCCACTCTTCTGCTAATCTCTTGAACTGCTGACTTGTAAACTGTCCACCGTTTTCAGAATTAATTGTGCAGACTACCATGGACAGAAAAATGTCTCTTCAGTTTAGTAATGACAGTAGTCAATCTCGAAACAATTTGAATAAGAGTCTACTAACTCCAAGTAATGTTGACCATTCCAATCGAAGATGTGTGTGGCTATTGTCGGCCAAGGTAGTTCAGGAATCTGGCTTAACTGAAGTGGTTCTTTCATCTTGTTCAGTAAGTAATAGTACAAAGCGGCATCAACAGAAAGTACTTTCTCAATATCTCTTGACATAGATGGCCAAAATACTAGTCCTCTTGCCCTTCTTTTGGTAGAATCAGTTCCTGTGTGACCACAATACAAGATCTTAATGTACTCTTGTTGTAAGAATCAGTTCTGGACCTTTCATGATGATACCATTGTTGGACAAAATCTCATCTCTGTATGGAAAATACTGCTCTACATCTACTGGTAAACAAGATTGTTTTGAAGGTCATCCTAGACTGATAAACAGGTTGAGCTTCTAGAGAATTGGATCTGAAGCTGTGTGAGTTCTAAGCTTATCAAGACATGTGGAAGAAAAATTTCTCATTTCCATGACCTCATAATCAGATTGTTCATTGACAGGTTGTTCTGTGTTTTTTTTCTGGGCAATCTGGATAAGGCATCAGCAAGATAAAGAAGTTTGCCTTTTGTGTAAACAAGATTGAAATTGTACTTTTGCAGTTTGAGTATCATGAGTTGCAATCTGGCAGGAGTTCTACACACAGGCTTTCTCAAAATAATAACTAGAGGTTGCAGTCAGTTTCTGTCTGGATAGGTCAACCGTAAATATAATTATGGAACTTCATACATGCAAACACAATTGCCAAAAGCTCTTTCTCAATCTGGGCATGTTGTATCTCAGTTTGGGTATGAGTTCTCGATGCATAGGCTACTGGTTTACCCTCTTGAAGAATGGCTGCACCTAGACCAAACTTAGGTTCACAGCAAAGAGTAACTGGTTTGTGAACATCATAACAGCAGAGAGTTGGTGGACTAGCAATTTTCTGTTTCAGGACATCAAATACACTTTGGCAGTGTCCTGACCATGACCAGATTACATCTTTGTGTGTCAGCTGTCTTAGCAGTGCTGAAAGTTCGCTTAAATCTGAGTTGAAATTGCCTAAATAGTTTACCAAGCCAAGAAAACATTGTGGGGCTTGAACATTGTCTGGAGCTGACATCTCAAGAACAGCTGTTTGCTTGGAAGGATGTGGTCATAAGCCTGAAATGGTAAACAAATAACCAACATTAGTAACTTGTAGCCCGAATTTGCACTTCTGAGGATTCAGCTTAAGATTCACTTCACATGCTCTTTCCAGAAATTTCTCAAGGTTTTTATCATGTTCAACTTCACCATTGCTTCCTACTAGAATATTATCTACTGTAATAGCAAATGAATGGCCAGAAAAAATTTGCTTCATTGCACTTTGAAAGACTTCACTTGCAGAATTTATTCCAAATGGCATTCTCAGAAATCTGTATTTCCCGAATGGCGTACTGAATGTGGTTAGCAATGAAGATTTTTGGTCAAGCAAAATTTTCCAAAATGAACTCTTTGCATCTAAGACAGAAAAAAATGGTGGCATTTGGCATGAGGGCAGCAACCTCCTTGATTGTGCGCATTGGATGATGAGATCTTTTTAATGCTTTGTTCAAATCCCTTGGATCGGTGCATATTCTGATGTCACCTGAGCTTTTCTTATGAGCTGCTACCATGGAGGATACCCATTCAGTAGGTTCCTCTACTGGACAAATTACTCCTAACCGCATCGTTTTGTCTAGCTCAGCCATGACTCTGTTCTACATAGCTACTGGAGCTTTCCGAGCTGGCCTAATAACTGGGCTGATCTCTGGGTCTAACTTCATGGTAGTTTCCCTAGTTTGTCTGCGAAATTATCAGCATACTCAGAAAAAATGGTTTGTCCAAAATTTGAGCTGTTGTCATTTAAGCTTACATGGTAGACCTCTTTGTTAAATGAAAGCAGTCCCATTTTCAAACTGTCTCTGATGCATAATAATGACTGCATGTGGCTCTTGACTACAAAAAACTGCAAGTCATAACTGTTCCCAGCATAGAAACATGAAAGCACTACTGAGCCTTAGGTTTGAATCTCTTCATCACCATAAGCAACAAGCTTCGCACTTATTTGTCAAATAAAGTTGTTCTGCAGCTCTTACTCTAACAGATGATCTGAAGTAGGAGATTCATTTGTCTGCAACCTGTGGGTTATGGATCCGATATCAGATCCGAACTGGCATGGTTTACCAGCTATGGATCCAAGCTCTCAGCTCCTCCCCTCACCCATAATGCCCTGCTCTACCCTCATGACCTCAGATCTCGTTTGCCGCGCATGGTGACCAGATTGTTTTTTTCCAGCTCTCCAGCTAAGTGATAGATTCAGTGTTTATATTGTAAAATTTAGTAAAATTTTTGGTTAATTTGTGTGAAAGTGTAGGTTTCCCTCTTGTATTATTATATTTTTTTAGAGTTTAATCTCAAATTTATATCCCTCCCCTCGCTGGTAGCGTAGTGTGTGTGTTGGGCCTGTGAGTGATTTTTGTTTAGTTACTTTACCTTAGTTATAGTAACTTTATTTGTTAGCTTGGGATGTCTGAGCAACCCAAGGCTATTTTCTCTAAATGCTCCGAGTGTGGCCATAAGCTTTCCCCAGCTGATGGCCACACTCGGTGTGTTAGATGCCTGGGGGTTGAACACCTCACATCTGGATGTTCCATTTGTGCAGGGTTCAACCCCAGGGCATTGAAGGAGCGGAGGTCCAAGCTTGTTTTGGCGGGCCTTTTGCCGCCGGACTCGGCTTTGACCTCCGCTCCTTCGGGGGTAACCGTCACCACGGTTATTCCCTCTCTGGCTCCCCCTCCTCCTCCTGGGACTCATCCTCCCGCTTCTGGTTCGGAGGAGAGGGATGCTAGAAAAAAGGACCAGAGGGAGAAGCACCATAAGCGGCGGGCCGAGACCTCTGTTTCGGCCCCGCCAGCCAAGCGGGCTTCTCCCCCGGCTCCGTTGTCGGCTGGATCTCCTCCTCCTCCTCGGCTCCGGTCTCCAGTGTGTTTTTCACCGGGACCTGAGGAGGAGGAGACCCGATCTCCGTCGAGGCTATCGAGGAGGCACTCAAGGCCTACCTTGGTAGCCTCGTCGAGATCAACGTGCAGCCTATCGGATGCTGATCTGGACCGGATGATGAGAAGGTTCATCCAGGCCCAGATGCAGATGGGAGTGCTCTTGCCTCCCCCCCCCCCTGGGGGGGAGCTCGACCCCCTTTTTCAAGCCAATTGCTCCTTCTCCGACCTGCTACCCAGGTTCGGAGCAGTTGGAGCCGAGCAGCCGGGCCGGGGTGGGTCGGCGCCGATAGTACTTGGTACTTCGGATCCGCCCCTGCCCTCGAGTGCATCGGATCCGACCTCTCGGAGCCTGGATCCGAACCTCGGATCCGGGGGGATCAGTGCTCCTTCGGCGCTGTCTGTGTCGGAGCGCACTGTCCCTTCGGATCCGGCCGGCGCCGGCTCCGATCCACTCTTCGGATCCGAGGGGGAGCCGATTGTCGGATCCTTTGGTCGAGGTCGGCTCCCCTTCGGCCTTTGATGTAGTGGAGAGGGCCCTGTTGAGGGTCTCCGGACCCCGGCACTTGTTTCGGCTCCGTCCCGCGCTCCCTCTGCACTGGGTCAGGCTTCCACCATCCGGCCCTTGGGACAGCCCGCTTCTGTGCCCCAAGCTGTTCCCTGGAACAGGTTGCTGCTTGCGAGTCCTCTGACAGCCCCCAGAGGATGTTCCTCGCAAGCATACGTGCAAAAGGAGGCACATTGACTCCCGAGTCTCTCACGGAAGACACGGATTTGGAGGAAAGGGAAGGCTCCCCACGGTCACCCCCCGAGGATGTCTCATTTGGAGACATCATGGAAATGCTCCGTATAAGGGGGGGGGTGGTCTGCCCCCAAGTCTTCCTCGGACGAGTCCGTGTTCTTGGAGGCATTTGAAGCGGGCCCATCTACCTCTTGGGTGTCCCCTCCTGCCGACCCCCTGGTGGACCTCATTACCACCAGGGCGTGGAAGGAACCGGACACCGTGGAGCCAATCCCTAAGAGGCCCGACAGGATCCTCAGCCCACCATCTGACCGTGCCCATTGGAGTAAGGGGCCTCCGGTAGATGCCATGTTGACGGCGGCCACCAAGAGGGAACTTGCTCAGGAGAGTCCCTCAGTCCATCCCCCGAGCAAGGAGTCTCGGATAATGGACCGCTTGGGGAAGCGGATGTTTAGTTCAGCGACCTTCTCGGTAAGGGCGCTGAACTACCTGGCACACGTTATTAGGATGCAGCGTGATCTCATTAAAGAATACGCTGCATCTCCCCCAGAGTCCATGTCGGAGGAGGACAAAGTGCTGCACTCCACCCGCATGGCCACTTTTAGATCAGTGACCAATACCTCTATGCGGCTACTCTCCCATGCTACAGAAGGCACCGCTAGAGCCGCAGGGGCAGGTCTAGTCACTAGACGTCAGGCCTGGCTCCGTCATTGCGATTTCTCAGAGCCCTTCAAAGTGTCATTTGCGAACGCCCCCTTTGATGGTTCTGCCCTCTTTGGCAAAACCGTTCGCGACACTTTGACCCAGAGCGAGAAGGACGGGAAGACGCTGTCTGCCGTCGGAATCCGCTTCTCTGCACCCCAGAGGCCCTATTCTAGGAACCAAAAGGGTCAGAAGAAGATGTGGTTCTGGAAGTCGCAGCAATCTCAGCCTGCTCCGGACAACCAATCCTTCCGTGGCAGAGGAGGACAGGGAGGACGCCGCCCTAGAGGCAGAGGGGCTCTCAGGAACTTCGGGTCCAGAGAACCTTTCTCTGAACGGCCCGCGCAGCAACCCTGAGGGGTTGCCCGGCTGCTCCACTCTGGAGGCAGTTGGGGGGCGTTTTTCGGAGCACCTAGCAGCATGGGAGTCCATAACATCAGACCGCTGGGTTCTCCAGATCATATCCAGAGGATACCACATCCCATTTTGTCACCTACCAAAATTGAAGTCCCTCCCAGACGTTCCACCCGGTCAAAGGGAGGCCACTTTGGCAGAAATTGGCCATCTGCTAAAGAAAAGAGCCATCCAGCCCATCCCCCCAGACCAGATCGGATCAGGGTTCTACTCCAGGTTCTTCTTAGTGCCAAAAAAGACGGGGGATCTAAGACCAATTTTAGACCTTTCTCTCTTGAACCTGGCAGTTCCCAAGGAGAAGTTCTGAATGGTCACTCTGCAATCTATTCTCCCCCTTCTGGGAGAAAATCACTGGATGTGCTCCATAGACCTCAAGGATGCGTACTACCACATTCTGATGGACAGGCGCTCCAGGAGGTTTCTCCGCTTCCGGCTGGGAGCCAGTTACTACCAATTCCGGGTCCTTCCCTTTGGTCTCACCACAGCCCCCAGGGTGTTCACCAAAGTACTAGCAGTGGTAGCGGCCCACCTGAGGCTTCAGGGGGTGCAGGTCTTTCCCTACCTGGACGACTGGCTCCTTACCGCCCCAACAAGGCATCTACTACTATTGGCGCGAGACTCCTTTCTCCATCTTGCTCCCAGTCTGGGCATCACTATAAATACAAAAAAATCCAACCTAGCACCCTCACAGTTCATAGATTTTATAGGGGCCAGGTTAGACACAAGGAGTTTAAAAGCCTTCCTCACTGCGGACAGAGTTCAAAATATGCAGCTCCAGGTGCGGGCCATTCTCCACTCAAATCCAGTTCCGGCGGAGTTGGTCCTGAGGGCTCTAGGGTCCATGGCGTCTGCTATAGCACTTCTTCCTCTCGCCAGACTCAATATGCGCATCCTCCAGTGGACTCTCTTAGTACAGTGGTCTTACCTTGCTCTTCCTATGCATCATCCCATTGCGATCAGCAAGGCTTGCAAGCGGTCCCTCCTGTGGTGGCTTCACTCCCCAGATCTCCACAGAGGCCGCCCATTTTGTGCTTCTCCCCCTCTCGCCACGGTGACCACGGACGCCTCCCGCCTCGGGTGGGGGGGGGGGCATTTTGCAGGCCGGACCGTCTAAGGCACGTGGAACGATTCAGAGACCTTACTGCATATCAACGTTCTAGAGATGAGAGCGGTGCTCTTAGCGTTGCTAGCACTTCAAGACTTTCTTCCCTTGGGAACAATTGCGATTCAATCAGACAACATGTCGGTTGTCTGGTATATCAACAAGCAGGGAGGAACCAGGTCTTACCCTCTTTGTCGAGAAGCCATGAGGGTTTGGGAATGGGCAATCTCCACCAACCGCTTTCTCATAGCAACGCACATTCCGGGGCGGTCCAACATCCTGGCGGACAAGCTCAGTCGCACCATTCTGACCCCTTACGAGTGGTCTCTCAATACTCAAGTAGCGGAACGCATATTCGCACGGTGGGGAACTCCTCCTTGCGATCTTTTTGCCTCTCCCTCAAACACCAAGTGCGACAGTTTTTTCGCTCTGATACCTCCTCCAGGAGGTTCTCCAAGAGACGCTCTGGTGCATGCTTGGCCACCCGGTCTTCTGTATGCTTATCCCCCCTTGCCTCTGATGCTCCAAGTTCTTCAGAAAGCGTCTCGGGTGGGGTGCAGAATGATTCTCATTGCTCCGTTTTGGCCTCGACAGATCTGGTTCCCCTTCCTAAGGTCTCACTCGGTGAATCCTCCTTGGATTCTAGATCCCATCCCGGATCTGATAGCTCATCCATCCTGCCTATCTCCTCCGAACCTGGACAACCTGAAGCTGACCGCTTGGCTGCTCCAGTTCCACTCTTGATCAGGACTCCCGGTATTTCGTCCCCTGTTAAGGCGATCCTGGTGGCAGCTCATAAACCGTCCACTAGGAAAGTCTACCGTAGCAAGTGGAAACGGTTTTCTTTGTGGGCGGAGCGGCAAGGCCTGAATCCCTTCACTGCTCCTCTCCCGTTGGTGCTTGATTTCTTAACCACTCTTTTTAACGATGGTGCTAGCAGTTCCACGGTCAAAGTACAACTTGCAGCAATTTCACATTATCACATTGGTCATGACTCTAATCCACTCATGTCAGCCAAGTTGTGTAAAATTTTCCTTAAAGGTACTTTCCTTCTCAGCCCCCCTGTAAAACAAGCGGTTCCTCCCTGGGACCTTTCTTTAGTTCTCCAGGCCTTGACTGCTCCCCCCTTCGAACCGGCGGCTACGGTTGATCTCAAATTCTTGTCGTTCAAGACTGCCTTTTTAGTAGCCATTACTTCGGCCAAGAGAGTTTCAGAGCTCCAAGCATTATCAGCTAAACCTCCTTACTTGGTCTTTCATCCGGACCGTGTTTACCTCAGGACCAACCCGTCCTTTCTTCCTAAAGTAGCTTCTGAAGCAAACATTAATCAATCCATTAACCTCCCTGTTTTCTTCCCTAAATATGAAAACAAAGGTGAATATAAGCTTCACTCCTTAGATGTTCACAGGCAACTTAGATTTTATCTAAACAGGACGGCTGGTCATAGGCAATCTGACCAGTTGTTCATTTCTTTTGCTAAATTTAATTTGGGCAAGCCAATTTCTAAAGTCTCTTTGTCTCGTTGGATTTCACAATATATCTTGTTGGCTTATCAAGCTTCAGGAAGGCCCGCACCGGAGAGTGTACACGCTCATTCAACCCGGTCAGTTTCTACCTCGGCAGCCTTTAAGGCTAGGATTCCTCTAGATGATATTTGTGCAGCAGCCACGTGGGCTTCATCCCATATTTTTATTTCCCACTATAAGTTGGATCTTGCATCTAGGGGTAGAGCATCATTTGGCTCCGCGGTGCTCCGGAATATCCTTCCATGATGGCCGCCCAAGATTCAGGTAGCTGGGGACTCTGTCCCACAGGTTGCAGACAAATGAATCTCCTGCTTCAGATTTAGAAGTTATGTACTCACCATAACGTTCCATCTGAGTAGGTGTATTCATTTGTCTGCAACCATCCCGCCCTCCTATCCCCCTGGCCTTTCAGTTTCCTGCATATGGTGTGTTACCCTTTTCAGGGTGTTTTTTTGCTGTTGGCAAACTCGATCTGAGGTCATGAGGGTAGAGCAGGGCATTATGGGTGAGGGGAGGAGCTGAGAGCTTGGATCCATAGCTGGTAAACCATGCCGGTTCGGATCTGATATCGGATCCATAACCCACAGGTTGCAGACAAATGAATACACCTACTCAGATGGAACGTTATGGTGAGTACATAACTTCTAATTTCTGTTGACATAACATTGCACTTTGACCCAGTATCTACTTTGAGCTCAACAGGTCTCCCATTAATCCGAACAGTACAAAAAATTTCATTCTTTGCCCATAAATCTACTGCATTGACTGTTTCACCAAACACAGACACACTATCAACATAAAAAGTAGGGTCGCAGCTTTCTAATCGATCAACTTGCCTCTTTATATGCTTTTTTTAATAAAAGAATGTACCTTGTTTGATTTACAAAACCTTTTGAAATTATTCCACTTATTGCAAGAATAGCACTGCTGCCCAAAAGCTAAGCACTTCTCTCATTTGGGTTTGTGATTACCACCAGAATTATGACATTTGACTATGAGGTTTGCTATGGGTTTTGCTGAGTCACTCCCTGTGCTTTGCTGCGTGTACCTTAGGCCTTATTGAAGTAGCTCTGGGTTTTGCTGAAGCTGCCCTGGGCTTTGTTAAAGTGACCTTGCCCTTAGACCTGTATCTGTTAACCTCATGCTGCACACTATCGACATTAGCTGTGGAAGGTACTGGAAAGCCTGCTCTCGCATTTGTAAGCATACTTGTGTGCCTTTCTGTAAGCTTGTATATCTGACAAATCTCAATGGCCTTGTTTAATGTCAAATCACTGTCTTGACGCAAAATCTTTCTCACTGTGTCATTATTAGTACCACACACAGGCCTGTTTTTTTATCAACTCACCCCTTAAATCACCAAATCTGCATGTCGTGGCCTTATTTCTCAAGATGGTTATATATGCTGCAAAAGTTTCGCCGTGCTTTTGATCCTTTGTGTAAAATAAGTGCCTTGCCATTGTAACATTCTTTTGGGGTTGAACATTTCTCTAAATTTACGTTTTAAGCACTGAGGGTCTTCCCACGTTTCAGCCTGTACCACAATATAGTGGTCTTCCCCCTACCCCGCAAGCACAGCAGGTGCATACAGAAATGAACGCTCCCTTTTAATGGTGTCTGACCAGCTAAATTAAGTAGAATAAATGTCTTTGAATGTGTCTTTGTCAGAAAAAGCAGCCTGTATAAAAATGTTGTACTCTTGCTCAAACACACCCCAATATTCTGCAATATTGTTATCAAACACAATGGTGTGGGTCTTCAAAATCCTCCTGCCATGCCCACAGGTTATACTAAAACACAATGCAACCTTGACCCCTGTAATTATTTATGAACATGCACACAAACAGGTGCTTGTAGTAATATGCAAAGGCACAGTAAACTTTTCAAAAGACTGTACTTTGCAAAATATTATTTGAAATGACTGTACTTTGCGAAGTAACTGCACTGTAATACTGCACACACTTGCCAACACTTTGCACACTTTGTGTAGTTCAAATAGCATTAGTTAATGGAAAAAGTAGTCCATACTGAAAAAAATATGGTAGTTTTCCTTTTTTTATACATTTTATGCGATTTGGCTGTTTCAAAAGTTTTCATAATTATTTTGAATATTTTATCAATATGTTGCAGTTTCGGACATTTTGTTTAATTAGAAATTGATTTTGAGTTTTCTGAATGCTTTGTTTTATAGTTGTAGTGAAAGAAATCACTTAAGCAAGTTTTAATACCTGGAAATTTGTTCCTGACCTGTTTGCAAGTCGTTTGAGCAGCTGGGATCCACTACTGTATATTCCTCCATTTCTAACCAATTGCTTCATGGCTGTAACTCTGGATCCCATTCTGATGCCATGTTGCTCGTCTTGTACATACTAAGAAGACAATGAGGCTTGAGTGTTCATTTAAGTAGCTTATTGCATACAAACTCATCAGGATGGATGGCAGGGACATTACACTTAAATGAACTTTAAATGAACTATCTAACAACTACATACATGTATGCTATCACTCTGGCTTCTCACTCAAAAGGCACTCATGCTTGCACATGCTCAGTACTTATATACACGTGCCCACTGACTGAAATGCTTCCTAAAAGTATATAACACATTCTGATCTAAAACATCATGTATTAAGCTTCACTCAGCTGAGAGGTACATGGTTCTGAATTTTCCTGGAATAATGGTTTGAGTAATTGTGGTATGCATACTGTCTGCTTCATTGATTTCTACTTTCTGTGAGGTAGGAAAAGATGCTTATTCAGATGTAACGACAGGTAGTTAGATAAAAAACTCAAAGTAATAGGAAAGCGAGTAATATGTTTGAACTGTTTAGTAGTGTCAGTGTAGTGATGTTAGTAAAGCACTGTGGTAGAACTATTTATAAAGAAAGACAGAAGGATTCATACTGAATTTAATGAGATCCTTGCACTGTTTTTTAATGTTGTGGCCGAAATATTTTAAATGTATTAATTACTTGTAAAGAAGGTGCATTTGTAGATATCTTTTTGGTGTTTCAGTACTTTTTTCCTGAACTGTTTTTTGTGATGTCCCAAATATATACTGAGAAATGGTTCCATTTGGAAGAGAGAGTTTTAGAGAGTGCTTTTTTGCTTGCTGAGAGGGTGAAAAGAGTTGATGAACAGTGAAGGCATTGTTGTTTTGGTGTTGTAGTGAATAAGGTAAGGTACTGATGAAGAGTTCCTTGTTGAGAAAGAGAAGCTTTTGTAAATCTTATTGTGAGGGTATATAGAAGGAAAGTAGAGCATGCAGTAAATTGGCAGACAGTTGCTTTTTGTAGAGTAATACAGGGTGTTTAAGCTATTGAGAGAGATTAATGACTTTGCAAATGAGATTCTGTTCAAAGTGGTCTGAAGGTGTTGGATATTCTACATTAAGTACCATGAAACTGTAGAAAGCAGGATAGAGCACACTCCTGTCTGTTATGTTGAGAGTCCATGCGACTTTGGGAATGGGCTCTATTGACTCATCTCTTTCAAGTAGCAACACATACCCAGAGAAGCCAGCTGTGTTGTAGACAAGCTCAGCCAATATTTGCTGATATCACACTTTCATTGCTAGGGCAAACTTTGCTGTGATTTTTTTGCTTCTCAACTGTCACTAAGTGTAGTAGCTTTTTTTTTCTAATCCCTCCTCAGGGACAGACATCCTAGGGCTCTCAACCATGGCAGCTCGTATCCTTTACACTATTAACCTATTTCCCTCTCTCTCTGTCTATTCAAATCCCCATTAAGGCTCCTCACTGGCACAAGTGTAGGGTTGAGTCCTCAGCAGAGTGTCCAAGCCAAGTCCTCCAGCACCCTCTCTGTGGAACCAGTACTTCATGTCCTTGCTCCAAGCAGCTGACACACATACTCTTTGAGATTTGATTTTCACACACACACACACACACACACACACACACACACACACACACACACACACACACACACACACACACACACACCTTGGAAAGGCTGGCACAGATTTACTAGCTATGCCCAAACTATAAGGTAGTTACACCGCTACTAGACACTGCAAAGCCAGCTACACTAAGGCTCTTGCAAGGGTATCCAATTATACTGATTGAAATTAATATTAATAAAAATGGTAATTTTGACCAAACAGCAGGCTTTCAGGAGTGGCTGCATTGTCACCAAATATTTACTCTCAGACATTAAAATATTCTCTAAAAGATCAGCTGCAATGAAAAGCTGAAATGTATTTAATAGGAAATAATAAAATAACATGAAAATACAGCATTTCTATTTACAATAAACACCAGAGTTTCAAACACAAGAATATTAAAAATAAGGTGGACAGGTTTACACAGTTGCAGGAAAAGCAATACTTAACTAATCTGACTGTATTTTCCTGACTGATCTAAAGAATTATTATTCACTGGTTATTTACTAGAGCAAGGCAAGAATGAAGTTGTCAGGTTACAAAAACAGAGTGCAGTGAGACTTCAGTTTCACCTAGTATTAAAATGTCATTTTTAGTGATGGATTACAAAATGACATCACATAAATCTGGTCATCTGACTTCTGGTTCCCATGCTGTCCCCCCCCCCCCCTTGGCTAGAAGCTGTCAGGATTTAGCACATATGTGTCAATAATGCACACACACTGAGCCTTGCTAAGATCTGCTGCAGCTCCTGGAAGTCATAAAGCAATTTCAAACTTCTACCTTTCCAGAAAAGCAATTAGTTCACTGCTAAAGACAGTACAGGAAGGCTTCCTAGTGCTTGTTTTCCCAGACATTTTGTATATGGCTGCAATCAGAACTGTAAGATAACAATCTTTATGGCCTAAATTAAGTAATTTAATTTCTTACTATTTTTCAAAGTTAACTGGAGCTGAGCTTAACCTCTTTTCTTCCAGTATTCTCTGTTAGTGTATACATTTAATCAGTTACAATGCAGTACAGTCTGATGTACATGTATGTTTATTTTCTGTCCAGCGGTACACACTGTTGATACATTTTTAACACAAGTAAGTTTACAAATACATTTTTCAACACAAGCATCTGTACAAATCAGTTCAATATACAAATTCCGTACAGTTCTTTACAAAATTCCAGCTAGTTGTGCTGGTGTATGTTACACATCCACTGCCCTGCGTCTCCTGGCATAGCTGGCAATACCCTACATCATCACACCACTAATTACAGTTGCATAAAAGCCTTTTACTAAGTTATCATACAAAAGCAAATGAACTGAGTTTTCTCTTTTAGCCATTGATCAGAGTATTGATCCTATCCTGGCATCCATATCATGAGGGCCACAATTCTTAGCTTGTATATTTGATCAGGGACTAATTTAGTTCTATGTCAAAGATTATTTAGCAACTATTTCTAATTCCTAGCATGGACTTGCCAGCATTTTTAAATGGGGTCTATATGACAGTATCGAATGGACTAAATAGCAAATGCTATTTAGTCGATCCGATACTGTCGAAATGGCAAAATAGCGAAGTCACGGAACATGAAATTTTTTCCCAGGGGCCATCTTCAGGACTTTGTCATTTCCTCCACTATGGTGCGATCTCGTAGTTGGTATATTTAAGTAGGGGGGTGTGGGTGGCTTCGCCCCCCACTTAAATTTGTGTTTAATTTTTTTTTTTGTACGGAGCAGCAAATTTTTTCCCTGTGAAAAAAATTCGCTGTTCCGTTTGTCCGATATTTTGTTGTTTCAATATTATCGGTATGATGAAATAGCGTTCGCTATTTACATCGTATGATAATATGATATAGATGCTTTAAAGGAATACAAGCCTTTCTGAAAGGAATCTCCTTGATAAGACACCCTCATAAAGCACCTTTGCCTCCTTGGCATCTTAATTTTTTTTACTTTCTTGTTATATTCAATTGAAAAAAATGTACAGCATTTCTGTTTCAAGATGACCTATGGAAGAATTAATGCTCTTATGAGCTTAGCCAACTTCCATGTTATATGCTCTGAATAAAAAAACTTTAAGAATGCCTGTTTCAAAATGACATGTGTAACAGTTAATAACTTTTTATAGTATAATTTTTGCCGTTTGTCTGGTTTATGCCTGAAGAGGCTCCACCAATGTACTTAACTAGTCAACAAATGTGTAAATAACTAAAATAAATAAATACATTCTGAAAAATTGACATCACCTTTATTTGAATCAGTTAGCCAGAGGCATACCTCTCAGCTGTCCAGATTTTTGCCTCATATTTTTGATCCGTTCCTCATAAAAATAGTTGCTTTCTGTCAAGTCAGTGAGTCCTTGGTTAACTAAAAAATGAGACATTTGAGTTTCAGACGTCCTATCATTTAGAAAATGCAGGATAACACAACACCTTTTATTCTAACAACTTTATAAGTTTGTAAGAGCAATATTTAACATTTGACCCTGTTTTTGGTTCTTTGTCCCCCATTATTTTTGGCTTTGTCCAGATTTCTTGTGCTAAGAGGTTGAGAGGTATGGCCAGAGGAGATCTTAAATATTTTTTTTTATAAAGACCCGTTTTCTACTGAGCATTACATCAGTCAGGAGAGTTTGAGCTTCACACTTTTTTGTGCAAAACCACCTTAGTGTCTTTGTAGTCAAACCCAGCATTTTTTTTCCAAAAGAAGCCACAGAAACAAACCACAGTTGAACTGTCAGTCAGTAATCAAAATGGGTACAACACTAGCTACATTTTTAGATATCCACAGGTAACTTCAATTCTTTTTGACTAGAACAACAGTGATAGAAAAAATCTATATCTGAAACTATACCAAATAGGAGGACATTATTCGTCTCCCATCAGTACGGAATGATGTTTCTGAGCTTCTTGATGATCTTGGCTCTAAGCTTAGATAAGAATCTAGGAACCTAAAAGGTATAACCATGCTTCAAGGGTCGTTATTCCTCTCACCTTTTTAAGAATGTTTCTATGGATGATTTATACTGCAATGCCATTTTTTTTGCATACATCGACCTTTCCAACCACCATTATCAGAGATATCCTGTCTTGACACTGTCAATTAAAATATGTTGGGGACTATGTTCTGCAGATGAAGTTGATGAACTGGATCATTTAAGATGTGAACGTTGTGGTACATAAAGATCTAATGTTTGGTTAAGTACATATTTTTCCACTTCAGCATACCTGCCTTCATCTCCTCTGTCTCTCTCTCTCTCTCCCCTAAGTTGTCATTAGGAGAGTTTCCTGGTAGAATAGATAACAGGGTTACTACTAGTGGTGTAGTAAAGCCTTGGGAGGTGAGATGCATTATGTGAGCAATGTGATGAGTCTGAACCTGAGAAGGTGTTAAATATGCAGAATGGCAGCTGCCTTTGGCAAGCAGTCCTGTAGTTGAAGAGAAAGGCCACGGATTGTGAAGATTAAACATTAAGTGCATAATTCCCTTTCCTTGTCATCTG
Organism: Protopterus annectens; assembly: GCF_019279795.1. Taxonomy (NCBI): domain Eukaryota; kingdom Metazoa; phylum Chordata; order Ceratodontiformes; family Protopteridae; genus Protopterus; species Protopterus annectens. The sequence continues at coordinate 1,330,380,123 of NC_056732.1, forward strand.
GTCAGTGTCCTTTACTGTGTCACTTCAAGGCTGCTGGTAGTTCTTGTTATATGGCTGAAATCACCTGAAATTAATTTTTCTTATGTGCTAAATTGTTAAGAACACAAGGTGCAGTCCAGAAAGTCATTGAGGCAGTGCCAAGTTGTAGGGCAAGCAGTGGTACTTATCACTGCAAGCCAAGAATTGTGGCAGATCTTGACTGTGTACCTTGTACATAAATACTGAAGTATCTGGCTGCCCAGGGCAACTTCAAGTATGTTAATATGTTTTGTAAGAGTTCTAGTAAAGTTAAGTAAATGTATACTTCTACCAGGCAATTTGCCAAGTAGCACAATAGATGTTTGAGTTTCTTCCTCTTGATGTTACTGAACCCTAGGGTTTCTTGGCAAAGTGACTTGCTGAGGAAGGGTCATTTGCACCAAGGTACCCTTTGGTTTAATACAGAGTACCTAACACTTTAGTTTCTTGAGATCACCACTGAGAGACCTGTTTGTGAGTCATGCTTGCTTTGAGCTTATGTAAGGAAAGCTTGGCAACCCTTGTTACTTAGCCTTCTTGCCAAGATTTTAAATGCAGACCCTAATACATGGCCTTTTGTGAATGAAAGCCACCTGTAGGCAGAGAAAACTGTAAAGACAGCTGTCGGACTTGCTCAGTAACCCAGTGCAAAGTGAGGGACAGGATGGATAAACATTGACATCAGTTTTCTTCGAGTTGATTTCCTTTCATATTTCACATAGTAACATGCTATAGATTTAATAGCCATGACATGTTACTTTGTGAAGGGAAGACAGGCTGTGTGCTGATTATAAAAACATACCTACTGTGAGTTCAGTTTTGGATTAGGTTTTAAATTAGTTTTGTGTAAAATTGTTAGCACAGACTACTTTGTGTTTAGCTGTACAAACTTGCACAATGAGGTTTCAAAGCATTATTTTATTTTAGTAATGGATTTTTTCCCTGTAAAAAGTAAAGCTGGTGTATTTCTGCTTTCACTTCAGAGGCAGTGGCAACAATTTTGAATGCTAAGATAATTTTGCTTTTGGCAAGAAGGGGGTAAAACTTTTTCGACTTCTGTTTGAATGTAATAAACTAAACTGGATGTGTTTCAACTAAAGCGGGTCAGTTAACATAGTTTAAAGAGACCATGCACAGGTCAAACTGAAGGGTTTCACTTTGGGTGAAGCACACATAAGAAACATTATAAATCTGATAGGTTTTATTGTTGAAGTCTCACACAGAGTTTTGTTTTGCACATTTTTTAGCATTTTAGGTACTGGTTGTTCACTTTGGAAACTGATGCAAGGCATCTGCATCGTGCTAGAGTCAAAAATGCAGCTTTTGTGCATATTTGGCGTGAAGCAATGCAAGTACTGAGCTGTGACTCTCTCCTCTTGTCCAAACAAAACCACCAGATGGTATAATAGGTCTCCAGTGCTGTATGAAAGAAGATTCCTGTAAGGCTGCTTATTGCCTCTGGAAATTTTGTTTTTATATAGGGCTCATTTAAGGGGTTTGTGCGACTTTAAAGGTGTAGACAAGAATGCTGATTTAAAAATCAATTTGCTAATGGCTGTGCATCTGAGTGTTATGGAAGTGTGTGTGTGGTTGGGGGGGGGGGGGACCGCTGCATGCCTAAAAAGACAGCATCAATTTTTTTCAATTTAGAACATGCCTTAGACAGTTTGGCCACTTTTCTTGTATCTCATTACACGTATATACTTTTTTCCTTAAACAAAGCAAAGTTGAGAGGTGTGGCACCATATACATTGATTAACTGTGTGTCCTTCTTTTTTTGCAGCAAACAAGTTTTTTTAAAATACAAACAATACGTCATAATATTGTCCTTATTATGCAATAATAATCTACAGTAAAAAGCTTTGCATCTCAAAATACAGCATGTGCAAATATGTAATCCATTATGTAGGCATAATTGCAAAAAGTGTATAATACTGTCAAATGATTCATAGGTCATAAAACTACCTGATTAAGAAAACAGCATCAGTAGGCCAAAAGGAAAGAAGGAAGGGTTCTTAATGCTGATGATAATTACTTACAGTTATAGCTATGCACTAATCGATCCAACAGTCCCATTAAGAAAACTACACCATAAAATTGGCTATGACGTTTCAGTAATAGAGTGAGATGTGTTATTTGTCTTCGCATCCTAGGGTGAAAGTCATCTACCCACTGTTTTGAAGCCACACTAACAATCCTGACCAGTTTGACACCCTGTGAAAGTCCCCTCATGAGATTATATAGAGTGAACTAAGTCTAAAAGTTGGAGGATCCAGGATGGTGACAGTAGTCCAGAAGGACCGCCAATTATATGCTGCCCAACAAAGAAAAGATTTTGAGTGCACGGTATGGATGCCTGCTACCATTTCTATAAAAGGTTTGATAGTGTGGCCTGTAGTAAATGAATTGGCTAGCATTGGCAAAACTTATGCTTGGCTGTAGGATTTTGCAAACCACACACAGTGTGTACTCCACAGTCACTCAGACCCTAAGAACAGTATCACTATGGGCCCAATAACCATTATGTATGAAAAAAATGATCTTTTCATATACATAAGGTATCTGACTTAGGTTATTGATTTTTTTAGAAAGGTCTGACATATTTTGGGTGAATGCTGTGACTAATTTTGCTTAGTCCATTGTTCTAGCCAGAGTGAGGTGGAAGAGCATTCATTACCAATGAGCAAATTATATAACTCTGAAGCTTTAACCACAAGTTCTGAAAATGTCTTCCCCACATGTATGCTTAAGAATGTGGCTAAGTGGAAATGCTCCTCATGAATCCTGTTTTGAGTAAGGGGATATGTTAACGAAATATAGTAAGTGAGGCTGTCTCCAAAATACCACTTTATCCAAGCCTCCATAACTGAAGATTTCCAAGGACGTGCTCTCCTTCTCTGTGCAATGTCAAATCTGAAAGCCATCTGATTCAGTTGTTCTGTGAACCAAATTGCTGTCCCTGCTGTTTTCATGTGCGGGATTCCCCACAATGGGATTGCTGAACCCCATACATCTTTAAGCACTGTAATGCTATATAACTGTTTTAACACTGCATGAGTTTGAGCAATGGTGATCCAGTCTTTCAGATGGGTGGGAAGGGATTGGGGATATAAACTAAGGCACCAAGATGCTTTGGATGACATTAGTCTTCTCTTTAATTGTTGCCCATCAAAGGGTTTTCCCTTTGAAGTAAGCCAAGATGTCAGCTACCACTATCAGCATTTGCTTGCGTTAATGTAAGGGCGTGGGCATACTTATCCCAGCAGTGAATTCTAAGTCCAAAGGTCGCTACTGGTATTATGGCTACATCTTTGGAGATGTATTTACACATCAACAAATTAAAGATATTTTGGAGCGTAGTAGAATTAAGCAATAACCAACGACGTGGTGTCGTATGTTGAAGATGTACCCATGGTTGGTGTGGTTTAAACATGAGGGTGAAGCCCGAGTGATAAATAAAGCCAACTGTGGATAAATTTCAATATACCACAGAGTCGTTTTGGAAAATTAATGGGGGTCGGGGTCATTCTATAATTGTTAATGAAACAGATATGGTGAAATATCTAAAACCACTACAGGGTTACAAACATTTTGACTACTGCAGTTCTTCCAAGTAAAAGTAACCCAGTTTCCTCCCTGCATGAATCCAAACAGTTTCTGTCCATACGTGGCAGAAATTTATCTCTGTCATAAGTTGTGGGGTTAGGTTACAAATAAACACACAAATATTTAGGGTTAGCACTTGCTCACGTAAAGGATGTAGACAGGCCTGCTGCTTCACTAGCCTCAGCAGCTCTGTTTATTGAATAAAGTAAGGTTTTAGAATGATTACCCTTTAGTTCCAAAAACATCAGCAAGCATATGTAGAATATTTCCTATTGCAGCTATATCGTAGAGTGGGTTTCTAGTTAAAGTTAAACAGTTATCTGCAAGTAGAAGCAGCTGAACTTCAGTATTCATTAGTTCCATATCCCGCTTTACAGAAATGACAGAAGTGGATGTATCCATTTTCTATTTAAGATAAGTATTTACTGCACTAACTTCCAAGGTTAAAATCAGTTTGAAAGATCTACCCGATTTATATCCACATGGTCACCCTTTTGCACTACAAATAGTAAAATGTGTGCACTAGGTATAAACACTTGCAGATAACCCTACTATAAGTATTGCATGCTATAACTTTTTGCTGTTCTTCCTTTACTGGTTCCATTTATTGTAGTACTGTGTTAGTGGATAGTTTAAAACCTGTAAATGCCTTTTGGTTCTGCAGTGATAGACGCATACCTCTCAACTGTACAGATTTTCGCAAAATGTCTAGATTTTGGGCTCATATTTTTGGTCATTTTTTCATAAAAATTGTGCTTTTTCTGGCAAATTAGTGGTAAATCATTAAAGACTGAAGTTCAAAAATAATGACAGATATTTGAGTTTCAGACTTTATATCCTTTAGAAAATGTGTGCTAATGCAAAACCTGTTATTCTATCAACTTTCTAAGTTTGTAAGAACTATATTTAAAATCATCACTGTTTTTGGGCAGTTGTCCCACTTTTATTTATGACTTTGTCTAGATTTCTTGCTCTGAGAGGGTGAGAGGTATGGATAGATGCTAGAGCAAACAGAAGATGAAGTTGGCCTCCAAAATCTGTTGTATCTTTTGCTTCTTTTTTTTCTCATAGTTTCTCTAAGTTGTGGTCTGGTATGTGGCTAAAACTTCTGCACTCTTCTGTCATCTCTCCAGCCAGACCTCCATTTTTTTCTTTTAGTGGGTCCTGTTTTATAGGAAGTTGCTCATTTCAATTCAAGCAACAGACACACACACCTGTCATTTATTCAATATTTGCTAAAAGTGGGAGAAAAAAAATCACACTGGAAACCTCAAGATTGAGGATAGAAGTCAGCAAGACATTAACAGACTTGCCTGTGATGCATATGTACTTCTGTGTATTGGGGAAGGGGTGTGTATATAGTGCATTTTAACAAGACTGAAACTTTGGCTTAAGTCTTGAATAGATGTTAGTGAAAGAGACTTCTGAACCAAGCCCATAACATCGGGGAAATTATTTTTTTTCAGATAATATTGAGACTGCTTTTGTTTGTGGGTGTAATTTTGTTTTGAATTGCTTCTGTTATTTTCTCTAGTTGGAGAGGGAACTGCACTGTTCCAGACCTTTAAAGCTAATTAGCTCTGTGTGTTTCTATTAGCTATTAGCTGTTTGCCTTTTCTTGCTTGTTTTATCTTTAGCTGCATTGTGCAGCCTAGTAGTGGTTTTGGTGAGCTAACTAATATACCTGATTGTACTAAAAGACAGTTCTGAACCAAGCCCTTATTAGCTTATCTGCACACAACAGTGTGGTGATCCATGCTGTACTGGAGCCATTTGGGTACATTTACATATCACCACAGTTCAAGGCACCAAAAATTCTACTCTGTCTGTTTCAAGAATACCTTTTGTTTCCAAGTTTCTAAGCAAACTTCACTGTTTCCTTTTAATATCCACTGTGTCACTAGTTACTACAGTATCCATCATATAGTAACTTTATCTTTAGCAAATTTTATTCTTCCATTTTGTGTGGCAACCATACCTACATGGTACAGCAATATTTTACCAAAGTGCACTATTTAAATATTTGTGCTACTGGTGCCTGTATTATACAGCTGTCTCTAACAGACAGCACCTCATGTGTTGCACCAGTGTCTGCATTGTACAGTCCTTTTTTTCAATAATTTTTATTTCCATTTTTCCATTTATATAAAATACAATTATTTCCATTCTTACAGCATGACCATCATCAGTGAGTGTTATACATTGTAGTCAATATAGTAACATGTAGGTCATAAAACATATCTATTTACACTATATAAAAAGATGCTTTCTCATTCAGTTTCGTTGTTATAAAAACAATAAGGATTTCAAGTCCATAGTTTGACTGTGTGATCGTGTGTATATTTATAGTTTCCTTTGTACCTTGTTAGTATGTGTGATGTTTTATGCTAATATGATATTAAAGGTTTGTTCCCAAATTTCTCGGGCTTTCATATTTTTGTTTCTTTTATCCATTACTATTTTATGGGCTAAAAGATGTTTTATAGCTATTTTTTTGAATCCCTCCCAAGATATATTTGTAGGGTCTAACCATTTGAGAGCTATGTATAGCTTCATTAGTAAGAACATTATTATAACTACATTTGCTTGTTTTCCTGATATGTTAGATGGGCGAATATGTAGAAGGGTAAATTCCCATGTTATTGTTGATGTTTGATATCCCATTTTTTGCAGTTGTATCTTGAGGGAATTCCATAGTTTGTACATACATTTGCAACTCCAAAATATATGCATTAGATCTGCTACCTGGTCCTTGCAGTGTGGGCACTATTGTGATTTGGATGCATTGAATTTGTGGAGTATTGCGAGTATGAAATATGCATCATTATTTGTCATGAGCTGCTTGTATAACAGTTTTTTAAGGGGTATACTTTTCAGTGTTAGATTGGTTGCATGACTTATTTGCTGGTCATCTATGGATGGTTTTAATTTTCTCCAGTAGTTAGAGAAAAGTAGGTCCTTCTGAAATTTGATTTCACCTGTCATTTTATATGAGTTAGATATTGTTTTCCTTGTTGTAAGACTAGTCTTCCAAAGCAGAGTATGCATTGTACAGTCCTATCTCTAACAGACAGCACACTTCCATTGTTTGTGGCACCATTGTCTGCATTGTCCAGTCCTGTCTCTAACAAACAGCACTATTCTATTATTTGTGGCATTATTTGTACCTACTGAATGGGTATCCTTCAGTACCTGCATTATACAGTCCTGTCTCTAACACAGCACTGTTCTGTTATTTGTGGCATCAGTGCCTGCATTATCCAGCTGTATTTAATGTATTATACTGCCATATAACACAGTGCACTGTTTTTCTTGTAATGTAATGCTTTACAACCTTATTGAGACGTGCTTATGTTCTCTACTGGATCTCGTCCACTAACTTGCCGCTGCCATCTTCTTGAACTACTGTCTTGTTTTATTGTGTTGTCAGCAAAGCAGTTCTCTGGCCAGCCTTTTGCTCACTGACAGCCCCTTATTGTTATACAAAAATATACTTCTAAGAGGTGTTAAGTGCAGATTCAAACTGAAGGTTACTGTCCTGCCTACCATGGTTGTTAGTACACAACACACTACCATATCACAGCAACCAAGCACGAATACTAAGCCCTCTTAATGCTGAGGCACTGGGGGAAAACAACAACTTCTCAAGCCTCCTAGGCAATACAGTTGTAGACCAAGACTGCATTATACTTGTACACATCAACATCCATTGTTTCTTCCCCTAGCAAAGGTTGTCAGAGTTGCATGTCTAGGCCCTTAAGGCAATCAGAGCATACTGCCGCACATGGAAATGTTCTAGTAATTTGTGACTCTATAGTTAGACTCATAAAGTCCCACTCACCATGCTTAGCAGAGATGGTTTCAGGTGTGAGGATTTGTGGTATCACTAGTCCTTGGAGCTTTTCATCCATATATGCATTTGACATAGTTGCTGGCAATGTGGGAATGAACAATTTTAGTTGTTTCACTGTGGGGAAGATAAGAGAGGCACATGGCTGAGCTTACAGTGTATGTTAGTGGGGGTGGAAAGCAGCACATCCTGAGCTTTATCTTGCAGCCACCACAGATGATGCCAAAATACAAAAAGAAAATAATTGAATTTAACAATTGGCTCAGTATGTGGTGGTGGTCAAAGGGTATCCAGTTTGTGTGTCAGCTTTGAAGAAGGTCGACAGTCTCACTTGCTTTGTCAGAATTAGCCTACACCTCTTGCCTCAAGACTTACATGTATGGGCTAAGATACTTACAACCTCTGTGCAAAGTCAGTCTGCTGTACCTTTTAGCTAGGATTTCCAAGTCAGGCTTACATAAATTTAGTTCTGCTCAATGCTAGATGCCAAACCTTTTGGTGTTCTTGACCCCTGGGTTCAGCCACATCTGTATTTTTTGTTGAAGCTTGGTTCCAGTGTAATGATGACACTCTTTCTGTACCTGGGTTCAGTACCTATTACTTATGGAAGATGATGTATCTATAGAGGATATATCCATAACCTCACAGCAAATCCAGCAAGATAGTAACCTTGAAATCCTAGATGTACTAATGTCAATAGCCAAAATCAGTGTCACTTTATTGCCAACTACAGAATCCCTTTGATGTCTGCCACTCCCCATGACAGCTACTTTAGCAAACTAGAGTCACTAACTGTTGAACCAAACACCATCATACTGGAGGATTTCAACCTCCCTTTCATAAACTTGGAAATGTGCACCACAAGCAGCAAATGTGCACAATGGTTCCTTAACCTTAACACAAATTCCTTCTATCAGTTAATACCCTGTTCTAATAGGGGAGCCAGTATCTTTGACCTGGTTCTCACTAACATAAAACTATTCTTCGTGAGTCTTCCCCTCCATGAACAATTCTAACCAACACATCATCACTTTTTTCCAGAGAACCCAGCCTAAGACTGCACCTAGTCCCATTGTATCCAGGGATTACTCCAAGCCAGACATCCCAGTACTTCTGGACAACGTAAAGAAATTCAAAACGTCCTCTGTACCTGGAGATTCCATGACAAAAGCACCTTCCTATATCACTGACTTCTACAGCCACCTCAACTCCTGCATTAAAGTCTATTCCCAGTCTGGCACAGATTTGACATGAAGTATAAGGAGTACCATTGTGGTGGAACCGTAGTAAAAATAAATTCTGCAGTAAATGGAAAAAGCGCCTTGCATTAAGTAATCAACTGAAATCCTTTAATTCTATAAGATCAAAAAGATCTGCCAATAACTTAAGTTTAAGATGAGAACTTGTAAAGCCCAGTATGGACTGAATATCACTATGTTCATCATTCTCACTACTGCAGTAGCCTTGCTATTAAGGTTGTTTCCTGGCTGGGATACAAGAACCGGACAGTTTTATGAAGCTCTGGCTGTCTGCCACACCTACACTCTAACTGCTGATTAGCTAGCCCCTTGGAGGGAAATCAGCCATCAGTGTGTAGACAACTTCATTACTCTCTTGCTGCCTTGAAACAAAGCAGCTCTGAGGCTTAACAGGTACAGTAATCTGCTTTAAGCTTCATTTATGGCAAATACGTCCCCATAGGGGAATCCTTCCACACAGAAATTGCCTTCTTAAGAAATATATTGTTTTATTTGGTGACTAAAAGCAGTATTTGCCCTTTAAGAAAACTAAACTGGTATTTTTTCAATAGTAGAAGCTTTCTGTTAGGGACTGCTGTCGTAGAACAGGGCTTATTGTTGAGTATTGGGACTAATTTTATAGTAAAAATGTGAACTTTTATTTGTATCTGTAAGTTTTAAGGATTGAGAAGTGCTTTACAGAGTAGGAATTTTTTTTTAACTTGAATGCTTGTGTACGCTTCATGACAACTTGCCTTCAGTTCGTTCTGTCAGTGCACTTCAGAAATGGGAACTTGAGTTCTGACAGGGATTTCTGTTACTGCTTTTGAAAAGGGACAGTGTGAGGAAGTGTAAATGGGTGTGCTGCTTGTGAACACTTCTTTGAAGGCTTACTTTCTGACTGACCATTTCATGCAAAGATTTTTGATAGTCAGGCTTCTTTGGCAACAGCGTGAATACTTACTCCGGTCCTGTTGGCTCTTATCCCGCAATACTAAATGCCTCCGCCATTAGTGGGAGAGTCTAGTGGTCAGGCATTATTCCCCAGACCACTCATTTGCTGCTCTGAGTTCCTTTGCTTTTTCAGCCACTATGGTTCTAGGGTCAGCTTCATCCTCTGCGGTTGTTCCAGTGTCCGTTCTTGATGGGAGAACCATCTTACTTAGTTCTGAGAGCTACTCCAGGAGGTTCATAACCCCGGCAAGCGGTCTCTTTCTCCAGCCACACAGAGAAGTGCAATCCCCTAGTCAGATCTTCTTCCGCTGAGGTTGCTACAAAGAAAAAGCAAAAGGTTAGACATTAATTATCAAAGGACATACTGTCTGTTTATAAAGATGAATGTCTTTCTATATCACTATTGCAGTATTCTTCACCTTAAGGATCTCCTGCCAAGGATAGCCTTACGTCTGTGTAATATACCAAAACCTTTAGATCCTGTATGCGCTGTGTGTCACACATCTCTCTGCACAGGACGTGGGGCACAAAGGTGATGTATGGATGCAATTGCCCAGAATTTCCTTGCAGTCAATCAAAACGGCATTATTGATCATCAGTTTGAAAATGTCAGTGTGGGAGGCAGATTCCCCATAAGGATAGTCACGAACAGTCTTTTTTTGTTTGGGTGCCTCTCACGATTGTACCTCCTGTAGTATTTGTAATGCATTTGTGCCCATCAGTCTTACTAGCCAGTTGTTCTCCCTGGCCATCTGTCTTAAGAACCAGAGGCTTAAACAGCTAGCACAGAGTATCATCGCGGAATTGATTAACCCCCAGGCACTTTCATTAAGCAAGAAGAAGGCCAAGTGGTTTCATCCAGATTCTTTGGCTGTCCAGCCTCAGCTGGATGCCTCTTTAGAGGCGGGTGATAGCTCTGTAAGCTGTCCGGTGTCAACTTTGCATTCCTGGGCTTCAACACAATTGGACACCAGCATGAATCCTTCCTTTCACGCGCCCACTGAGGTATGTCCCTATTTTGTCACCTGTGTGTGTAACAAGACACAGGCAACCTATAAATGGTTCATCTCCCAGGCCCATGCTTACACTTGTCAAGGATATCAGAACTTGTCAGAGATTTGGGTTGCATGACTAGGCTTAAAAAGGCCCTTGTGGTCATTAGCCTAGTAAACACCTATGAGCCTGTGAACCTATGAACCTTTGCAGGCATCTGCTCTGGATGCTGAGGGGGAACTGTGGGTGATTATCTTAGAGGGCCCTAGAGGGATTCCGCAGATTCTGGTCAGGGAAGAAGTTCTGGATACCCTTAGTGAATCCTGTCAGGATTCAGAACCTCCAGTGTTTGACTGAGATCGCTACCAAGAAAAAATGGAAGCCAAAACTTTCTTCTTTACGCACTAAGGACCCTCAAAGGGGGTGGCAGGAGTTTACTTAGGGCCTGATTAATGCCTTAATAACCCTAAAACCTCCCCAAGATTTTGTTTTGTTTTGGGGGTTTTTTTGCCTACCCCCCCCCCCCCCCCCTTGGATTTCAACTCATTCCAAAAGGCCTAGGGAACCTGATTACTCAGATGAGGATTCAGAGTCTGATGGAAGAGTAAGACAGGGTCCCTTGAAGATTTAATTTCCTTTGGTTTATGGTGCAGATGAAGAGGAGTCCATTAGTCCTGAGTCTCCCTTGGAGTAGTTGTCTTTTGGGGACACAGTAGCCAGAATGAATTTAAGTGTGACTCTTCTCAGTTGTCTGATATCCAGAAGAGATATTATGAGTTGCTTCAGTTGGACACTCCTAAATCTTCTGCAGCACCTCATGTGTAGGCTGCTTTGTTAGATACCCTTACAGTTGCCTCTAAGATTTCTGATTCTTAGGCCCCTGATTCAGAGAAATTTGACAGGTTCAATAAGCTACATGAGGATTGTCAATTATTATTTAAGTGTCCTTTGCTAAACCTGCTGTGGTGTCAGCCTGCTCTGACAAGCCTTCTAAGCTATTGCCCTCTACCAAGCTTCTGCCTTCAGATAAGGATAGTAGGGCCAATGAGAAGATTGGTAGGCATGTCTTTACTGTTTCCACTTTGGCCTTTAATCAATTACCAGACCCAAATGACCAGATATGCTCTGGCCTTGATTGTCCAGGCTTGTCAGGTTATTTCTGACCTCCCTGATTCTGAAGGGAAGTCTTCTTTTGGGCTATACCTTTCAGGTGGCTCACTGTGAGGCTGCAGATGCTTCTTCCAGAGCTGCTGTATTTGGGTCTGTCATGAGTTGTTACTCTTGGCTTCGTCTGCAGTCATTTCCTGAAAATATTAAGGCCAAGTTGCTGGATGCCCCTTTGGATAATAAAAATCTCTTTGGAACTGCTGTTGCTGATATGTTTAAGTTTCTTCAAGAAAGAGGTAAAACTTTGCAGGACTTAAAACATATTTTTGTGTCCCCTATATGTAAATTCCAGAGGAACTATCCTCCTCAGTCTGCTTTTGTTTGTAGGCAGCCTCAAAAGGCCACTAAAGGCAGGAAGGGTGGTAGGCGAGCTCCTCCTTATAAGTCTTATCAGGCTGCTGTGGTCCAGAAGCCTCCTTTATCTGACAAGCCTGCTTTTCTTTGACAATTTACCCCCAACCCTTGGCCAGGTTCCCTTGTCCCTTTGGATCACCGTCTGTCTTTCAGACTGGCAAATTATCACCTCAAATTCTTTAGTTTTGCCCATCGTCTGTCAGTGTTTCTTCATGATGTGGAAGTCCTCTCCTTTTTTCAGGGATACCTCAGCCTTCCCAAGAAAAGCTTCCACATTTCTCTGAGGTTCTTGGGTCCCTGCTGGACCAGGGAACTATTCAGCCGGTCCCTCATTCCCAAGTAGTAAAGGGAGTTTACTCAAGAATGTTCCTGGTTCCTCAAAAGGAGGGCACATGGAGGCCTATTCTGGATCTCTCCTTAATCAACACCTTTCTCAAAGTTCCTTTTCAGATACTTTCTATTCAAACCCTGTTTCCTCTGTTGCTGCCCCAGGCTTTTCTGGTATCTTTGAATCTGAAGGATGCTTACATTCATCCTCCTATTGGCCCTTTTATAAGGAAGTTTTTCCATTTCTCTGTTTCTTCCTTTCATTTTCAGTTCTCTGCTTTGCCCTTTGGCCTCTGTACTGCCCCAAGGGTATTTGCAAAATGCCTATATGTTCTTCATGTTTCACTGTTGCAGTCCTGATGTATGGGATTTCCTGCCATGAAAGTCCTCGGCCAGCTGGACTACCTGAGAAAACTCTTTCCACCTCCCAGGCTGGTGGACACCCTGACCAATGTCGGTATGCTCTGGTATAAAGGGAGCCAGCCTGCATTGTGACTTTAGTCTTTTCTTGCCGTCGCAGCCCAAAGCAGTATTCAAGTGTGTCAGTCGGTCCACACCACAGAGAAATTGTCTTCAGAAAGATAATATCCCATTGGGGAATTCCTTTCTTTTCCTTTAACTCTTGTCAGATAAAGTAAATAATTGTCTCCACTGTGGTAAGCAAATCCCACAAAGAGACTTTCACTCACTTTGTGTCACCTGTTTAGGCCTAGACCATGACATCGCTAGTTACTGTTTTTGTGTGCGTTTTAACACTAGGACTGTTAGGTGCAGGGCTAAATTTTGCGAGATTCCTGAGACAAGAATCTTCTCGCTTACGTCCAGTGGCATCTGCTGGTTGTTATAATGTTGTGCAACCAAGGTGAAAGAAAGAAACAAAAGCTTGGGCCTTCGGGCAACAACTTTTTGCTGTCCACTTCTCCCTCGAGGCTTGTAATTGTTGAAAATGAGGCACTTTGCAGTCCCATTCAGTGTTTGAAGTTGTGACACAGGGCTCTGTTGAGACCCATTCAGAATCTGACATGCCATTGGTCCCATCTACTTCTATGCAAGCCCTTGAATATGGCTCATATCCGTTGAGTCTGGGGCTGCTCAGCAGGCCTTGGCTTACGAAGAGCAATTTTCTACAGGTGACGCTCCACCAAGGCCTCTAGCTTCACCCTTCTAGAGACATAGGAGCTAGGTTGTCAGATGCACATAGGCCTAAAGCAGTACCTATGCCTACGTCTACTGGTTCACTTTTAGAGGGTTCCCAATAGGTTTTGATTTCATTAGCTGAGGACCTGATTTCTATTGTCAGGTCAAGACAGGTCACAGGGAATATTTTACCAGGAAAAAAGAAAAGGGATTCTTCTTCTGAAGCTTTCCCAGACCCTTTTTAATCAGATGAAGATTCAAACCTAAAGGAGTTTGGGTCTGAAGGAGGCGCCTCCTATACGTCCTATGATAAGTCTGATTCGGAGGAGAACCTTCCCTCTGCCCCCCCCCAGAGGATTTCACCTTTGGGGAGACCCTCCATGTTATGCGACAACACTTTCAGTGAGAGGCACAGGAATATCCCCAGTTCAAAAAGAGAGTTAGGAAGTTCCTGGATCTACCTGAACACAAACCACTGACTATTCTCTCATTTCCGAGGTAGTGGAAGATGTTTTCCAGGATTCCTCCTTGAATACTGATTCCCTTCCACCTGCCCCCTCATAAACCAGATGGGTTTTATAGGGTACAGGACTCTCACAAATACCTTTTTAAAAATCCTGCTTCTGACCCTGAGGTGATCACCCCAGGGCCCAAAGGAGCTAAGGCCAGTTCATCCAGGAACCCTTTATTTACAGACAAAAAGAGCAGGCCCTTGATAGGTTTGGGAAAAATTCCATTTCTCAGGTAGCTGAACACTCATTACACTGCGGTTATGATGCCATGGAAGCTTCTTGCAGGGCACCTACCTCTGGCTCCGTTATTAAAAGGCGTGCACTGCTTAGGAAACGATTTCTTCTTGACCATGTTAAATCAAACCTCCTGGATGCTCCCCTAGACAAAGACGTTTTCTCTCTGGCCCTAAGGCAGAAGCAGTTCTCAAAAAGATGGAAGACAAAGCAAAGTCTTTACAAACTGTGAAGGACTTCTTCCAATTGCAGCCTCCTAGGTTCAGCAGGAGCTTTCCAACTAAGCACTAGTCATTTCCCTCCCAGGCTAGGGTTCAACAGAGGAAAACACAGCAGGATAGAAACCATAGGCAGCAGCAACAGCTGCAAAGAAAGGTCCCAATCCCCTGCCAGAGAGCAGCTATGACTCATCCACCCTGCTCTTCCACCCCCACTCAAGACTAGGAGGAAAGCTGTCACTCTTCAAACAAAACTGGGCCCATATCACTTCATACAATTGGATTCTAGACATTATTTCAAATGGTTACAAACTCACTTTCGAAGAGCCTTTAAAATACACAAGCTACTCAGATGTTCCACCGAATCAAACATCAGAGGCCCTTGCCCAGATTTGGATCTTGTGTTCTGAGAGCTGTGGAACCAGTTCCAGAATATCAAAGAGGCAAAGGATTCCCCTCCAGGCTATTCCTGGTTCCCAGAAAGGAAGACTCTTGGCACCCCATCTTGGACATGTCTGTCCTTAATTACTTTGTCCCAATTCCAAAGTTCAAAATGTTGACTATTCACAAGCGAGTACCCTTGATAATCACTCAGGCCTTCATGGTCTCAGTAGACCTAAAAGATACCTGTCTGCTCATTCCAATTCAAAAGTCTGACAGAAGCTTTCTTTGCTTCATGGCAATCTCCAGTCACTATCAGTTTTCAGCACTGCCCTTTGGCTTATGTACTGTACCAAGGGTTTTCACAAAGTGCCTAGCACCTGCAATTGCTTTCTGCAGGACCCGGGGGTGGGGGTGGGGTAAATATTCCCTTGCCTGATCAGGCCACAGACCTGTCAAAACTCCTCCAGGACCTGAAGTTCACCCAAGATCTCCTCTCCTTCCTGGGATTCCCAATAAATCTCCAGAAGTCCAACACTGCAACAATCAAAAGGATAGTTTTCCTGGGGGCACTCCTGGACTCTTCACTTCAAAAGGCTTTCCTTCCTCCAAACTACTTCCAAAAAAGCCAACAGAAACATTGCATCTCAGAGTTTCTCCAAGCACTGGGATATATGGCATCATGTATCCTCATAGTCCCCTTGGCCAGGCTACACATGCGGAAGCTTCAGTGATAGCTCAAGAATGTATTGTGCCAGAGTTCTCATTCTCTAGAGGCCGAGATACAGCTGATCCCTTGTGTCAAGCAAGAGTTTGCTTGGTGGGTACAGGCTTGTATGCAAAATCAGAACCTTCTCTTCACTTTCACTCCCCAGTGCCAAACCCCTCACCACGAGATGCTTTAGAGACTGCCTAGGAGGCTCACTTTCAATCCCAAGGGAAGTGGGAGGGTCATTCAAGGACAGACATAAACTGGAAAGAACTTGTGGCAGTGCAAAAATGGCCTAATAGCCAAAAAAAAAAAAAAAAAAAAAATAAGAACCAGGGGTACTTTTAGTAAAAACAGACACTGCCACAGTCATATGGTACATAAACAGGCAGGGAGGTGCACACTGTTATCCCCTGTGCTGCCTAACAATGCAAGTCTGGGAAAGTGCACACTCTCTGGAGTTGCACCTCATGGCACAATGCTTTCCAAGAGCTCAAAATGCTCTAGCAGATCACCTCAGCAGAAACTTGATGGGCCCTCACAAATGGCATCTGCATCGGGATGTTTTTCTCAGCATGACTGAGAGATGTGGAGTCCCACAGGTAGACCTCTTTGCCAACAAGGAAAATGGTCACCTGAAAAAAATTCTGTGCCAGAATCATACAGTAATCTGCCTGGAAAACTGATGCTTTTTCCTTCCCTAGAACTAACCACTTCACTTACACATTCCTCCCTTACCCCTTCTGTCTCAAGTGCTTGTAAAGATATGGGAAAAGGGCCTAAGGGCAATATTGATAGCATCAGACTGTCCCAGACAACACTGGTATCCTGTCCTCCTTGAGCTCACCGATCAGTGCTCATGGCTATTGCCTCAGAGAGTAGACCTTCTCACTCAAAACAAGGGAAGGATTGTGCACCCCGGCCTTTAGACACTCAGCTTTTCAGCTTGGATAATTCCGCAGCACTCAACTGCAACATTATCCTAAGTAAGTATGTGCAGGACATCCTCCAGGAATGTAGAAGGTCTGGCACTAGAAAATCATACTCTGCCAAATGGAAGAGATTCTCAATTTGCTGTCAGAAGCAGCACCTTGATTCCAGTGCAGCACACATTACTACCTGGCTAGTTTGGTAGATAAAGGCCTTTCCTGCTCCTCCATTAAAATTCATGCATCTGCCATTTCGGCCCACATTCTTTTTCCTCCAGTCTTTTTGCATCCCCTATTAAAACAGTTTCTTATGGGAGTCATTCACATTAGACCTCCCAAAAGGAAACCTTCTCCTCCATGGGATCTCAAGTTTGTTCTAGAAAAGCTGACTTTACCTCCTTTCGAACTTGCAGCATCTGGTCCTCTGAAGTTTCTTACTTGGAAAACAGCCCTGCTGCTGGCCATCACCTCAGCCAGGAGGGTTTCTGAGTTGCAGGCCGTCATGGCCGTGGAACCATTTATTATCTTTCACCAAGACAGAGTTTCCCTCAGAACTAATCCCTCTGTCATGCCCAAGGTGGTCACTGATACTTATCTAAATTAAGCCATTCATCTGCCTACATTCTTTCTCAACCCTCAAAATGAAGTGGAAAGAATACTTCATGCTTTGGATGTGCACAGGCAACTCTGCTTTTATCTGGACAGTTTCAGCTGGACTCCCCAAAAATCTTGCTAGAGACTCCCTTTTGGCCAAGACAGCACTGGATGTCCTTCAAGAATGCATCTGCAGTCATAACATATGGGTTGTCCTGCCTCAGGCAGCCCTTCGGTTGGCCGGATTCCAAAGTCTGGGTCTGGCCTCGGCTGATGTCGCACTTTCCCCGACGTCAGAGCTTCTGGGGTATAAAGGCATCAGCCGACGCCATTTTCCTCAGTGGGTGCCCGAAGCAGAAGCTGTTCGCAAGTGCCGGACGGTCAGATCCAGAGATTTCAGCTACCGAAGACTTCGAAAAAAGCTAAGTACCCCGTTGGGGACTCTTTCTTGCCTCAGCCGATGTCAGACAAAGTAAATAATTGTTTAACTTGTGGGAAACAAATACCTCATAAGGATTTCCATTCTTACTGCCTTCCTTGCTTAGGCCCAGACCACGACATATCAGCTTGTTTAGCCTGTGCCTCATTCAACCGACAGACTCTTAGACGTCGGTCGGAGTTTGCAGAAGAATTTTTCGGATCCGCTTTTGCATATAAAATGCCGTCGGAGACTCCGACTACGCATTTGGCCAAAAAACGCAGGGAAAAGGACCGACACTTGTGGCCCGCGGTTTCGGCTGAAACCACGGCTAGGCCTACCGCGAGTGTCTCGGTTTCAGCTGAAACCGAGCCCTCGGTTCTGACTACGACAGAAACCATACCTCCGACAACCGAGGCCAGAGAGGCCCCGGCTGAGTCGGCTTCAGAAATCCCTACCGAAGCTAGCGCTCAAGATTTGTCCGACACCATTCCATTGGACATTTCTACACCTGCACGTGGGGCAGCTAGGCCCCCAGCTTCTATGTCTATTAAGGCCTTCTCCAGGGCTAAAGCTG
The DNA here is from genome assembly GCF_019279795.1 of Protopterus annectens. Lineage (NCBI taxonomy): Eukaryota > Metazoa > Chordata > Ceratodontiformes > Protopteridae > Protopterus > Protopterus annectens. Next base: position 1,330,398,339 of record NC_056732.1, read on the forward strand.
CCAAACTTTCAAAAGCTTTACCTGCCAAATCTACTTCTCAGAGGCCTTCCTCAAGCTCTCAGATTCTCAGTCTTGCTGAGGACCTTATCTCCTTGATTAGGGGTTCCCAATCTCACCCAGACAGGGCCTCCCAACCTCCACCAGACAAAAGGCCTAGGACTGAATCTGTCTCCTCTGATTACTCCACGGATGGATCTGATTTGTCAGACCATCAGGAAGGGGCCTATTCTCCTTATGAGGATTCAGATGCTGAAGACTCTATCCCTTCGGCCTCCCCTCCTGAAGAATTTTCCTTTGGGGAGACCTTGTACTCTATGAGGGAACACTTTCAATGACAGGGTCAGGATTTTTCTGATTCTAGAAAAAGACTAAGGACTTTTTTACATTTGCCCCAGCATAGGCCCTTAGCCATACCACCAGTGCTTACTGTAATTGATGATGTGTATAATGACGTTAATTCTGCACCTGATTCTCTCCCTCCGGCCCCTGCCAAACCTGACAGATACTACAGGGTCCCGGATTCTCACTTCCACCTGTATAAAGCCCATGCTGCGGACCCAGAAACTATTTCACAGGGCCCAAAAGGTGTTGCAGCTGCCACGGCCAGAAATCCCCTACCCTCTGAAAGAGAGTCTAGAGCATTAGAGAGATGGGGTAAAAAGGTTTATACATCTGCTACTCTTTCTGCCAGGGCATTAAACTGTCAATTCCATATGATACAGTACCAAGAATATTTGTTAGATCAGCTGAATAAGAAGCTTTCTTCTCCTGAACCTTTAGACCATAAATCCCTTCAGGATTTGGTACACAACTCTCAGCAGGTCAGTAATCATTTCTTAAAATGTGGCTATGATGCACTGGAGGCTTCATTTAGACCAGCTATGACTGGGGCAGTAATTCGTAGGCATGCCTGGCTAAAAGAGCAATCCCTGCCAGACCATGTCAAGGCTAAGCTCCTAGATGCTCCAATGGAGAAACAAAGTTTATTTGGCTCCCCTGCACAGGAGATTCTAAAGAAAGTGGAGGAAAAAGCAAAATCTGTGCAAACAGTAAAGGAATTTCTACAGGTCCAACCTCCGAGGTTCAGCAGAAAGTGGCCTTCCAAGAATTGGTCCTTTCCAGACACCTCCAGAGCACAAAGGGGCAGGAATAGACGCCCTCGAGGCAGAGGTCAATCAAAGGGTGCCTATAGGGGCCATCAGTGGCAGCCTGCCAACCAGAGGAGTAGTGCCACAGCTGCAACTACAATGACTAGCACAGGACAGACACAATGACTTGACTCTGATTTCGCCTACCAGGGAACAACTGGAAGCTCCCTTGGGCGGAAAGCTGGCTTTATTCTCAAGAAACTGGCATTGCATTACAAAGGACACATGGACATTGCAAACAATAGACAAAGGATACAGGTTTCACTTCCACACTTTACCAAAAAGGAGCGGAATGCCAAACCTACCACCAAATCAGAAGCCAGAGGCTTTAAGACAAATCAAAAATTTACTTCAGATGAAAGCGATAGAAAGGGTACCATCTATGGAACAAGGCCAAGGATTTTACTCCAGACTATTCCTTGTACCGAGAAAAGAGAACCAATGGAGGCCTATTCTCGACAGCACTGGTTCTCCCTGTTAGTGCAGTGGGCCAGGAGCAGTTACCACAGGTTACCTCACCAGTTGGACCTCCTAACACAGGACAAGGGATCACTCATTTATCCTTACTTGTCTGCTGTTCAACTGACACTGTGGGTGAAGGTTTTGATCCCTTTTATAGATGTCTTTTCTGATACAGGAGGCAAAAAAACCCACAACTAGAAAGTCTTGTATGTCCAAATGGAAAAGATTTTCTAGCTGGTGCTTTCCTCATAGCCAGGATCTTTCTTTCAGTGGGGGTCCCTCTAGTTCTCTCCTGTTTGTGAGTTGCTCCAGTATGGCTTGGCCTACTCTTCTCTAAATGCCCATTGTTAGCTATTACTGTCATTGAATCTTCTTTTTCTGCTTCTTGTTTTGAGTTCAAACAGTTTGTTAAAGGTATCCTGTATCTTAGGCCCCCAAGGAAGCTTATTCCTCTTCCACCCTGGGACCTTAATTTTGTTTTGGAAGAATTGACCCTGGCTCCTTTTGAGCCTTCAGTTTCAGCTTTTCTGCAACACTGTACCTGTAAGACTGTCACTGTTGCTTGCTCTTACTTCTGCTCAGTGGGTTTCTGAGCTTCAGACCGTTATGGCCATTCTTCCTTTGTTTTTTACAGGGACAGGGTGTCTCTTCATACTAATCCTTCTTTTATGCCCAAGGTTGTGAATAAGTTGCCCTTAAGTCAGACAACTCCTTTCTTTTTTTCCTTCTCACTCTGCTAGTGAGAGGGTCTTGCGTATGTTGGATTTGCTCATACATCTCAGTTATTTGGATAAAACTAAAACCATTCATAAGTCTGACCAGCTTTTTGTTTCTCTTCATCCCAGGACTTTGGGTTTGGCTGTTTCTAAGCAAACCATCTCCTCCTGGATATCTATGGCCATGTCCTTTTGTTATTCTTTTCATGGCAAATGTCTTTACTATCCTGTTAGACCTCATTCCACTTGGGCTGTTGCCTCTCCTAGTACTTTATTCAAGGGTTTGGATGCCAATTCCATCCTTTTAGATATAATTTCTAGAGCCAGAGCAGGTTTTGCTAGGGCCATCCTGCATGGGTTTGTTGAGTTCTGTTCCAAGCCTTCCTCCTCCCACTCCTATTCTTGAGCTTTTGTACTCTCCCTAAGGTTAAGAATACTGCAACAGTGATATAGAAGAACATAGTACAGTTGTGTGAAATCTTATCACAACATTAGATGTCCTTCTGTTCACTGTTGCAGTATTTGGTTCCTCCTTCCACCCACTTTTTTCTTTTGGGTTTTGATTAGGTTACCCTCCCGGCCAAGAGTCCCCCATTTTCCAACTGCATTTTCACCCTTTGTATGTATTCTTCTAGGGTACTGATGGCAAACCTTTTGGGTTTGGCGTGTCAAAAGCTCCTGGCACAAAATAATTCAGTACACTTCACATGAGCAATGAATGCAAAAGTAGTGAATCTGGTAACTCTGATATTGGTGATCGCTGGCATGTCACCCAAAACGTCATGGTGTGTGTCACCTTTGACACACATGTCATAGGTTCGCCATCACTGTTCTAGGGCATTTCTGTTCTGGTTAACTGTGCCTGTAATCACCTTTATGCCCTTTGTCCTGTGCGGGGAGCATACATGTGCAGTATGATGCATAGAAGATGTAAGGCTTTGGTATACTGGTGAGACGTTGGGCTGTCCTCGACAGGAGATCCCTAAGGTGAAGAATACTGCAACAGTGAAGAGAACATTTAGTGTTATGGTAAAATTTTACACAACAGTACTTTTTCTTACCTTAGCTAGGAGTTTATTGTGGGCTGTAAATCCTGGAACTCAGGAATCTCTACCAGAGTATAATCTCAATAAAGGAAATCCTGAGGAAAGTTTGCCAGATGGATTCTTCCATTGACAAGAGACTGTGCTTCCTCTCCTGGAGATTCCCAAGCCCAACAACTCTGATTCTGAGGAAAGTTGTTCCTGTCCATCTGCTTTGGAGGGGTTTTCCTTTTCTGCAACTATTCCCAGGATAACGTATGCATTTTTGTGAGAACAAATGAATATTCCCATGAACTGATGAGCTATTGGGTTTCAAGTGGATGTGCTATATACTACACACATCCTATTATTTTGCCAGCCTTGGAGGATGTGTTAAATGTTGCCTGTAATAACCCGGCTTCTCAGCCTTCAGTCCCCAAAAAGGCAAACTTTATAAAGTACCAGTTCTTGTTTCGTTATCTTAGATCTGATCCATCAGCTGTTTTGACCCCTTCTCCAGCTGAAAGCACTCTTTTAATCAATAATAACCCTTCTCCCTGTGGATAAAGAAGGTTAAAGTACTGGACAAATTTGATAAGAGAATTTTCTCTTCATCCACTTTAGCATGCAGAATTCATAACTAGCAAGCACATATGTGGGGGTTTATTCATAGTTGTGTGGGCATACTGTGACACTTCCTTCAGAAGGTAGCTCATATCTGAATCCTATTAATTCTAATGTTGCCTATTAATTCTAATGTCGCAAGTATCTAAACATGCCCGAAAGAGTGCACATGATTGTACAGATGCGGTGTCGATGGCCAGTGCTGCTACGTTTTGAGGAGTTATGCTTGGGTTTGTAACCAAAATTTGCTGATGAAATAAATTCTGACACTTGAAACTCTACTTTAGATATTTGGGGGAGGGGGTTGTTTGGCCCTTTTGCTGCTCAGGTCAATTTAATGAAAGAGAGAAATTAATTCAGGAAGTTTCAGGTTGTATGATTTTTCAAGTCTACCATTACAAATTTTATAAATCTTCTACTCCCTTTAAAAGACAAAATAATGAATCCCTGCCATCTCCAGACAAACAGGGAACATATAAGAGATGGCAGGAGTGAAAAATAAAAAGCAGAGATTTTTTCAGAAACCAGGTCTATCTAATCCTTCAGAATGACCCTACAAGCATTCTTTCCACTCTCACCTCCTGCCCCTATCAATCTGACTCTGTCCCAGGAACTGACTGGCAATCATCCTCTTTGGGAACAATTTATAACAGATTCATGGATGATAAAAGTGGACTAGGAGGGTTACAATTGACACTGGATACACACTCATTTTAGGGGAGTTCCTGCCTACACTCCAAACCAAGCAGCTTTATTTCCTCAGGTTCTTAAACTCTTGCTGACCCTAGGTGTCCTAGAACCAATCCCTTTAGATCACATGGGAAAAGGCTTCCTCTCCAGAATATTTCTGGCTCCAAAGAAAGTGCTTTCATGGAGACCAGTTCTAGAGCTTTCCTTTGTCAGTCTGGTTGTGAGAGCACCACCATTTAAAATGTTGACCCAATAGAGCATGTTACCTGTCCTTTCTCTTTTTGAGTTTTAATGTAACATTATACATTTATGATGCTTGTCATCACATCCTCATAACCGTAAGCTTTAGGGAATTTATCAGATTTTGTTTGAGTCACATTATCAATTCTCTGCATTACTCATCAGGTTATCTATAGCTTCAAGGGTGTCTACAAGGTGTCTAGCTACAGTGATTGTTCATTACAGACTGCAAGGTATTCACATAATTCATTATTTAGATGTCTTGCTTATCTTTGTGTAGTCTTGCCAGATGTCTAGAGTCCTTAACATGGGTTTCTTCTCTCCTTACCAGTCTGGGGTTCCAGGTGAATGTTCAAACATCCTTCTCGAGTCTGTCAAACAGGATTGTGCTTCAAAAGGTTTCATTTACCTAGGAAAACATGGATTTTTTTCTGAAAACTTTTAAGAACTTTTTCAGTCATTCTCAAACTTGAAAAAGATCCAACAAACTTTGTACGTGCACTGACTCCGTACCAACAAACACAGGACACAAACACTCGTTCGCTCCTCTTCTATGACAAAAAATGACAGCGACCTCCAAGTAGAGAATACGCTTTAATCAGAAAAATGCAGGATTTAAGCTTCCTCACAACTTTTCGTCGGTGTGATAATCCACCAACTTCTTCAGAAATAAAACGGAAACAACGTCACACAACCTTCCACCTGTTTAAATACCTTACGTTATACATAATTTAAATACAATCCATATAAAATAAAAATATATTTTTACGATAAAAAGTTTAAAATTAAGAACTTCCAATGAGCATCTTAAAATAATATAATTGAAAATAGTAATGATCTAAACAGCCACACCATGTGTTGACTTTAATGTTAACATCACCTTCAAATAGGTAATGCTCGTTAAAATGCCAGATCGGCTAACTAAAATAAAATGAAATAACATCAGATGACAATAGAAATAATTAAATAAGAAATGTATATATTTAAAAAATAGCTGAACTGCTATACTTAAACCTCATCTGATTAATTGCAAACCATATTGAAGGTACCTAATGAATTACTATGAGACTGTATTTAGATATATTTCATCTAACTAAACTCTTCAGTTTTAGTATAGAAGAGATCGAAATTCTATCATTTAACCCCGGGTAATGGCATGCGTCTAATCTCAATTGCCAAAATAATTCACCTTCTTCCAACAATAGAGAGTCAACTGCCCCCCTACCTTCTTGATGAACATGGTCTATAGCCATGAAGGAAAAGGAATGACCTGGATGTTCCATAACATGTTTCGCCAAGGCATTATCTACCTTCCCCTTTCTAATGGCATAAGTATGTTCATAAATGCTCTCATAGAGTTTTCTGTCGGTCTTGCCGACATAGAAAACATTACAGTGGGTACAACGTGCTAGGTAAACAACTCCTGGACTGGAGCAATTTAGTTTACCTTGTATCTTATATCTATGTTCTCTAACTACAAACGATGATCCCACCGTTACATATTTACAATAACGGCACATGCTACATTTGAACATACCTGATCTCATAGGTAAAGGTTCAACATTAGATTCCAAAATACTTTTGAGGTTTTCACCCCTCCTGAAGGTTATTCTTGGGGGGTCTTTTGATATATCCCTACATGTTCCATCATTACTAAGATAACTCCAGTTCTTGAGGACAATCAAAATTATATTTTTTATATCTACATTATACGTGAGGATCAAACTACTAGGGTGAGCAACTCTATCCATATTGGTGGACATATAATTAGGGTCGTTGGCCCTGTAGGTATTTAATAAAGGTGTATAAATACCCGCTACACGTTTGTTGTGGACCTCACATACCAATTCCAAAATCAAGTCAGCCGGGTAACCTCTTTTAATAAAGAGGTTCTCCATATATTTACATTCCTCAACAAAATCACTATCTCTCGTCACTATTCTCACTGCCCTCACAAGTTGACCCTTTACAACAGACTTTTTTTGAGAAAAAGGGTGACTACTGTCAAACTGGAGGTAGCTATTCGAGAATGTTTCTTTTTGGTAAATTTTTGCTATATAAGAATTAGTAGTGATATCCTTTAACAACTCAACATCCAAATATGAAATGTTGTTCACATCCATATTGAAAGTGAATTTTAAAAATTCAGTAGTGGAATTGAAATGATGTAGAAGCTCATCTACCATATTTTTATCACCCTGCATGATGATGAAGATATCATCCAGAAAGCGTGTGTATAGTAAAACTTTCTCCTTGAATAGAATATGAGTAAATACATATTGCCTCTCCCAAGATGCCATCACCATGTTAGCTACACTGGCACCACATAGAGATCCCATCGGGACCCCTACTTTCTGTAGGTAGTACCGACCGTTGAAAGTTACGTAATTGCTTGGTAAGATAATATCCAGCAATTCGGTTACCAACTGGATCTCCTCTAAAGGTGCTCCCTTGATGTTCATCAAGATAGGTATCCATTCGAGTGCCACATTGTGGGGAATAGAAGAGTACAAGTCTCTAACATCAATGGTTAGAAACATGCTGTCTGTTCTGTATGGAATTTCATTTATTCTAGTCAAAAAAGACCATGAATTCTTAGAGATTTGTGTTTCGGTCGCTACGTACTTCAAGATGGAATCCACAACCTTAGCAGCTGCATAGGTTACACTCCCACGGGCACTAACCAAAGGGCGCATAGGAGAGTCCTCCAAGTTCTTATGAATTTTGGGGGAACTGAAGATGATAGGTATTTTGGGTGCCAGGGTAGATATGTAGTTTAACAAATGTATATCTATCGTATTATTGATAAACATATCATTATAATAGCTAGCAATTTGTCTGAGACCCACATTCAACTCACTCCTTGATATTTCAATATAGGTATCACTAACCAAAATTTTCTTCATTCTCACAGTATAATCACTATAATTCATTACTACCAAACTCCCTCCCTTATCGGGTTTCATAACCCTGACCGGGGCTTGGCATAATAAATTTAAAAGCTCCCTCTCTTCCTTCTTAATATTCAAAGTGAATCTATGGGAAGGAGCTTGGCCTAATAAATAATGAATGTCCAATTCACAGATTTGCTCAAAAATTTCCAAAGCTGGACAAAGAGGCGGATTGAACGTACTAGGAATGTTGAAAGGATTCATTTCTCCAGTATTGGGTCCCAGCAAAACCTGTAAATTTAACTTTCTAATAAAAAGTTTTAATTCAAGTAAGGTCTTTACCAAATCCGCCCTTTTAGAAGGGACGAAAGATAGACCCTTAGCCAATAGTTCAACAAGAACACTGGAAAATTGAAAATTGGAAAATTATAAATGTTAAAGTCTGCGTCAGAGTTAGTAATGATGGTACAAGTCCTTCCAGTAACTGGACCATCCCCATACTGGAAGTAGACTAATTCCTCCTGTTCCTCTATTTGTTCCTGGCCTTCCGGCCCTGACGTGAGGATTGTTGGGAGGCCTGGTTTTGAAAATTTGGCCTATCCGTCTCCTGATTAGGATGGTTTACACGATGTTGCTGGGCCAAACGGTCACTTCGTCTCACAGATCCTTCCGTGAAAGAATTGACGTCATCCCCAGAAAGAGAACCATTAAGGTTAAACCTCTCTTCTGAGGTGGGAATATTTGTTCTCTCCACATCTTTAATACTTAAAGCCAAGTAGTTACCTTGGGAAGGAGGCAGTTTAGGGTAAGCTGTACCTTCCCCGTAGGCTTTAATATCTCTATTAAGCTTTTTAATTTTATTAAGTGTAATCTTGTCGTTACTTTTAAAAGACATTTCATATTCAAACAGGTATCGATGGAAATTCAAATCATTACGAATTTCCATATCTAACTTGGTTACTTCTTTGACCAATATATCAGCTGTTGCTTGGTAATGATGCTGGATACAGTCTAGTAATTCGAAACCATGCCTATCGAAAAGCTTTAACAAATCAGTATGAAAAGCAGTCCCCTCAACCAAACCCGTAGGATACTGCCAGGACCACGTTGGCCTGTTTACATTCATTAAAGTAAGTTATTTCCAAATTTAACTTCCTTAATTTCATTAAACTTTGATCAAAAAAGTTTAGTTTAGAGGGTAAGTCAGTAGAGTCAGGCATACCTGGATTGGTTTCCCTAGGTAATTGGTTATCACGTAAAGACACTGAACGACTAAGCCATGCAGATAGATCAATAATATTTCGCATAGGGTTTACAGTGGACCCCATGCCTGCATCAAAATCACTACCGTTCTCTCGGGTGGGAACAGCATTCTTCGTATTGACACCTTGTATAACCGCCTCTGTTGATGTAGTACCAGTGGTGTGGTTTCTTGTCGAATGAGTATCCCCTCCAGCAGGGTTATTAGATGCACCTGGACTGTCTGAAACAATGACCCTGTTTTCAGGTGAAGATGAAGCATGGACCTGGTAGTTAGTGATTGCATTCATACTATGCAGGGCAGAAGTAACGTTGACTTCCGGTTTACTTTGAGATGAAGTAATACCATTCACACGGTCCATTAAAAGTGTTAACCTTCTGGGTTAACAACTCTACAAGTTGAGTAAGGGTAGGATGTTCATCATCAGATAAAGACCCAGAAGGAGGCAGCGGAGTTGTGTCCATAGTAAAAACACAAAACTTTGTACGTGTACTGACTCCGTACCAACAAACACAGGACACAAACACTCCTTCGCTCCTCTTCTATGATGAAAATTACAGCGACCTCCAAGTAGAGAATACGCTTTAATCAGAAAAATGCAGGATTTAAGATTCCTCACAGCTTTTCGTCGGTGTGATATTCCACCAACTTCTTTAGAAATAAAATGGAAACAACATCACACAACCTTCCACCTGTTTAAATACCTTACGTTATACATATCAGGGAGTATCTCTGGATCTTAGATTATTAATGTGACATACTAGGCTAAGGTCTTTAGAGCGAGTAACCCATGTACCATTTGACTTTTGGATATGCAGCATTTCCAGTAAAGCAGGGTCAAAGATTGCTCTGTATGCAAGGCATAGATCGCCTTTGAGTAGTCTGTATGAAACAGAATAAAGTGATGGTGTCTGCAAAGGACAGATGCTGAAGACCTTGAATTTTCCTTGTGAGGGACCTTTGTGGTCTTTCCAAATGCTGCATGTGTTTGGAAAGTTACATACCAAAAGGGGTGTTGTACTCAATTATTGGCCTGATGAGGGAAGAATGCAGAGGTTATAACTTTTTTTCTGGATGCATTGCCCTTACTTATGAGAGGAGCAATATAGAATGGCTGTCTTACCACTGTGGAGACATGTTGATCAAAGGTAAGGTTGCTGTCAACCTGTGTGCCCAGGTCTGTCACCAGTGATTGCATATGTAGGGTGCTGTTATTGATGTAGTAATTAGCAGCAACATCACACTTACCAAAAGGGATGATAATACATTTTTTGCATGGAGTTTAAAGCCATGACTTTGGCAGCAATCATTTGTTTGTGTGAGACCTTCTTGTAGGATGTTGACATCATTTGGAGATTGTATGACCGCTCCCAGTTTGCAGTTATCAGCAAACTTTGTCAGCCACAGGCCTTTAGTTTTAGCTTGTAGTTTGGAGAAGTAGGTTCCAAGCAGTAGAGTTCCCAGGACCAATCCCTGTGGAACACCACTGGTTACAGGTCTGCTCTTGGAGGTGGATTTCCATATTTTGACTATATGGGTTCTGTCAGTGAGTCAGTTAGCGGCCCATGTAATGATATATAAGGGTTGATATCTAGATGGGTCAGTTTGTCAATGATACCTGAGTGGGGATAGTGTCAAAAGCCTTGGCCAAGTCTGAGTATGCTGTATACACAAATTTCCCCTCATCCAGGGCTTTGGTGACTGTCTCAAGAAGTCCACCAGGTTTAACAGGCATGATCTCCCTTTGACAAATTCAAACTGAGTAGGGTCAAGTGTTTGGGGATTACTTATATCTTTGTTGATAAGATCCATGATCATTCACTCCATGGCCTTGCAGATAAGGCTAGTCATGCTAATAGGCCTTTAGTTCCCAGGGTCAGTAGAAGCACCACCTCTGTGCAAGGGGACAACTGTGGCCATTTTCCGTTCAGGTTGGATGAAGCCAAGACAATGATTGAAAAGAGTACCCAGTGGTGTTGCTAATTTTTGTTTGAGCCCATGAAAGACACAACCTGGAATGCTATCAGGTCCCATAGATGCTGTGTTTTTGGCCTTAGAGAGGGCACTTATGACCTGCTCTAAGGTAGAAGACAGGTGGTAGGGATGTCATGGTGTACGTGTGGTGGGGACAGGGGAGTAAAGTTTTCATAGAACCTGTTGGTTAATAGGTTAGCTATGTCCAGAGGCTCAGTATATGTGGTAACATTAACAAACAGTTTGGCACAAATCTGGACCTTTCCTTTTAGGTTACAGATGTAACTAAGCAACGTGTTATGGTTGTCCTTAAATGAGGAAGCTAATTTGGATTCATAGTTTTCTTTGGAGGACTTCACAAGAAGTCTTATTTGCTTGTTAAAGCTGAGGAGGGAGTGTTTTCTGTTTAGGTCTTGCTCCCTCTTACTCTTAGAAGGCAATTTCTTCCTGTTATTGTAAAGCCTGTTAATGGCAGTTGTCCACCAGGCAGGTTTTTTTTTCTTTGAGGAGCTTGTTTTGGTCCTATCAGGTATGGCCAAGTCAATTCAGTTAAAAAGGTATTTGTATAAAGCATTGGTGCTGAACTCTGCATAGTTGCCAGTTCCATCTGGGTGGGGGGGAGGGGTGCAGTAAAGCTATCTTTACCATCCCATAAGAGGTTATTATTTGCTTTGGAGAAGTTGTTTAGTTTTGTTGCTGCTTGGGGGGGGGGGGGGGGTCCAGCTGATCCAGTGCATTGGAGTTAACAAAGTCAAGGAACCTTTGGACAAGTGAGTTAGAGCACGAGTAACCTGCCCAGTCAATGGATGGGTAGTTAGTTGCCCAAAACCAGGGTGTTCAGTCTATCAAAATACATCCGAAGTAGATCCAAATAGGCAGAGTGGTTGCCCTTATTCATGGAGGGGGTCTTGTAGCTGGCATTGACTTGAATAGGTCTCCTACCAACAGTTAATTGCACCTGAAGCATCTCCAGTTAATCATACTGTTTAACCAATTTGGAGGTGTATTTATTTTTAATGAATATTGATACACCACCTCCTTTAGTTTTCACAGTTTTAGTTTGTGGTCTGAATGTGTGGAAGGAGGTGTAGCCTGGAATGGTTGGAGTGCTCACCACAGCCTTTTACCAGGTTTATGTGACTGCACAAATGTCTAAGCCTTTCAAGGGCAGGACTGCTTCCAGTGATTGCAGTATCATGTTAAGACTCCTAGAGTTCAGCAGCATAACCTTGAGGTTGTTTTTAGATGGAGTTTTTACATCAGGAATTTTGTCCTTGAGGCACTGCCTAAAATAAAGGCACTATGGGGGTGCCAAGAGTGTTAGTAGTAGAAATCCCAGGGGTGACAGATGAAGACCACCTTTGGCAAAGCATTGAGGTCTGTCGATCGTGTCATCCCAGGCTGACAGATATGTGTCCCCTTAAAATGACACCAGAAACTTAGCCAATTATTGAAGTCAGTCATTTTCTGTTTGTATTGAGGCATTATCCTAGGTGAAGGTAAAATGCTGCTTAAGGCTAGGGACATACCTGCCTCTGAGACACATAGTCCAAGAGCTCAGTCATGTCTATTTTCATATAATCCAAAGAGGTAGATCTCAAGTCATTCACACTAACATGGGCTATGTCAGAGTCATAACAGTACCTGCTTTTGAGAGACTTGCATAGATGTGTGATATGGCAGATCCTGGCACCTGACAGAGATCTGACCGTGATCTTCTTATCCAACTTGGTGAGAGGGACATCTGTGTGTATCATGATGGAATCACCTATGACTTGTATGTTTGGTTTTGTGTTTTGCCTGAAGGGCTTGGCAGGTGTGACACTGGCATGAGAGCTATTATGTGTATTGTGTTCTGCAGGAAAGTATTATGTGTAGAGTGCTTGTGTTTGGGAGGTCTCTAGTGTTTAGGTATGTTTCTGGTGTGAACCACTGCATATGTAAGGTATATGTGATGTGAGTTTGGGTGGAGTAGGAGGTGAGGTGTGCATGCTGACAACCCGCTCATTGTCATATGTACTGACTGGTGTGTGAGAGAGCATGGATTCAAGGTTGTTAATATAGTTGCATCTCTCACGTTGAGTTTATATGGACAAGGAGTCGAGGGTTGTCGGTGAACATGAAGCAGTTGCTACACTGCTTCAGGATGCCCATGTCAACCAAACTGGCTGGAGAAACTGCGGGAAATTGTCCGTTCATATTGTTAAGTAAATTTTTATGGTCATGAAAAGAGGTCGCACTTAGGAATGGCTAGTGTGTGAGAGGTGTGTTGGTACCTCTGATGCTAGGCTTAATGCTCCACCTATCAGTAGAGCAGGGCTGCAGAAAACCTCTGAAGGGCCGCAAGCAAAGTGCTAAGGGAAAATTTAACAAGCAAAACGTTTGCATCTGTAATCACCAACAGTAACCATAGCTATGCAGCAGTGCACGATGGTTTGCGACACACAAACAAGTGCAAATGCAGGACTTGCATAAAACAGAAAATAACCCTTTTAACTCAGTCTAGCCAATAAGGATGCTGTCTCTGAACTCTAGTCCAGTCACCCTCGATTAGATGGGACCAAGACAGCAGTCTCTTCTAACAAGGGTGCAGAAGGGCCCTTTCCACAAAGATGGCATGACTTTGATGCTCAGAAGTTACAAAACTTGGACCCAATGTTCTCATTCTTTGGAATTTCAGATTCAAAGTTTGTCCTTTGACAGAATGGAAATGCACTGGTTGAAACAGCAAATGGTTCAGAATGTAGGTCTGTCCTTTTCTCCTCTTATCCCAAAATCAGTCTGTAACCACAGATGCCTCTGATTTTGCTGGGGGAGACATTTTTAAGAGGGTAAAGATACAAGGCCTGTGGAACTCCTCAGACAGACAAAAGCACATAAAAGACAAATAGACGTTAGATGTGATCCACACTGTAGAATCTCTTTATAGTCTGTGGTTCCCCTGACCTCTGCAGGTGATTACAGCCATCACCACAGTGATATGATGCATAAACAAACAGGGAGCACCAGGTCTTAACCCTTTGTATAGGCTGCCTACTATTGCTTGGGAAATAGCTCTACAGCATTGTTTAACCCACCAAGCATCTTAGATTAATGTCAGAATAAAATGTAATACCAGACAAGCTGAGCAGAACCAGGACAGACCATCACAAATGAAAACTGAATGAGGGGGATCTTCCATGAATTAATCCAGTTGTGGGGAACACCTGAAACAGATCTGTTTGCCTCCTTTTAGAACAGACAACTAAAATTTTAAAACAGGAATCCATGAAGGTAGGCCTGGAAAACAGATGCATTCTCATTCTCATGGTCAACAATGTTCATTTATGCATTTGCACCCTTTCAACTGATTTCAAGGGTAATTCAGAATATTCAGAAGGACTGTCTGTAGAAATCTGGTGTGACTTCTGTTTGGCTGAGGCAACATTGGTTCTCTCTTGTTATGAAACTGAGCAAGGGCAATTACTACACTCCTCAAAGACTGGATCTACTCACACAATACAAGGGAACTTTGATACGTCCTGGTTTCAAACAACTTCAGCTAACTGCCTGGATGATTCTCTTTCAATACCTTTTAGGCACCTCTTTTATGAAGACATGAAGCAGGTACTGAAGGAGGCAAGAAATCTGAGTTGCCAGCCCGGCACCCAACCTTCCATAGAAGGCACACACATGCACTCACACCTAGGGCCAATTTAGAGTGCCCAATCCACCTACAGCATGTCTTTGGGATGTAGAGGAAACTGGAGCACGCGGAGGAAACCCACGGTACCACAGAGAGGACATGCAGACTCCGCACAGAAGGCACCCCAGCAGAGGATCGAACCGGAGAACCTCTTGCTGTGAGGCAGCAACGCTAACCGCTGCACCACCATGGCCGCCCTTTTCCCCTACAGCCATCTATTCTTTTATTTTCTCCTTCATCCACAGGAACAACTCCCATCCCCCCTTCATCATGACCAGGTAATTCTTCTTCACCCATTAAATCTAATTGTACATTATTTCCATATTTTCAACATTTTCCTTCACCTTAACACAGTCATACTGCGGGTTTATTTGCAATACCTGCAATATGGCTTTCACTTTTTAGCTGTATGGCCTATCTACCCCAACACATTACATCACAGTTTTATACATTCATTAATCAAATGGTCTTCTGCAAAACTAAAAATATTTTAGGCTGTCCTGACTACTTAACATTTCCTTCGATTCCATTGAGCATAATTACACACAAAGTATGCTTGACAGTATTTTCATTTTCTTGCAGTGTTACCAATATTTCCGATCCCCTAGTCCAGATTTTCCTTTCATTATTTAATTTGTCCACAGAGTACTCAGACTGACATTTAGATAGAAAATGGTCTTTAATGTCCTCTTTTTCTGGGTCATGTGACCTAAAATAAACTAAGGATACCCTTGTTGCTTTGACTCAGTGGCACAAACAAATTTGCCCATTAATTCAAATGTTTCAAAAGTCACCTTACAAACTGCTCCTTTTTCAAAATGAATAAAGCAGCAAATGTGGGATATATTAAATCCTAATAGCATAATTATTTTGTCCTAGGTAATGTATCTGTCAATAGCCAGTTCCTTTTTTGAAGAAATCTTTACTGTTGGTTTTCTTTTTTTTTTTCACTTAAAATTCATGTCTGTTTTCCTGTCTATAGTGGCCATCAGTCCTACATATATCCTCTTTATAAGCACTGCTCCCAATTCTGGGACTGGATGTGTGCGAATGTTTGAGGCTCACCATTCCACTGCACATCTTCAGAACTTCCCATTCCACTCCTTTACTTTCTTGGACCAATTCAGCAGCCTACAACAACACTATCCTCGAGTTCATCTTCACAAAACAGTATCTTTCAGACACATTGCCAGTGTTGTAAGCACCTACTCTTCTCTCCACTCCTTAGCAAGTACTGCAGCAGGCAAGTTTGCAGACTCCTTTTCATCCTCATCTGCTCTCTAACAATTTATCTGATGTCTTTTTCTTCCATTCCTCAACTGATAAGTCTCCAATCGGACCTCGGATCTGACATCACCCTTGGCTCTGTAACTTGAGCTCCTCCCCTTAATCCTCTATTCCCCTGAAGTAACTCTGATCTTATTTGCTGCTTCCGTGCTTGGATGTGGTCAGTTGTATCTAGTAGTATTTGGAGATTGATAGATAAAATGAGTTATCTTAGTACTTTGTTCTGTCGTCTTCCTTACTTAACTTCCTCCCCATTTTTCTGTTAAAAAATATATATGTACGCGCGCATGTGTGTGTGTGTGTGTGTGTATAAAATGTACAAAACTTTTTTTTTTTTTTTTTTAGCATTATCTTGATGGGTCTTGTGGCTTTGCAAACTTTTGGTACCTGACAGTTGGGTCCTACTTTTAAGTACCATTGTTATTTCTTTTTGTTGTATATTATCTTTGGTATTAGGTGCTACCATTGCTGGTAGTTCTGTTTCTAGATTTATATCCCTATATGATGATTATGTTGTTATGTTTGGTTGAATATGTCGGATAAACCAACTGACTTCAAAAAATGCTCTTTTTGTGGGCACAAAATTCCTAACTTAGATACTCACTCTGAGTGTGTTTTTTGCTCTGGAGCAAGACAGCTCAACACCAACTGCGAAATTTGTGAAGGATTTAACCACAGAGTACTGAAGAGCACAGAAGCAAACTGGTATGGAAAAGCTTACTTCCCTCCACTACTATTACTACTACTTTTGGAGCTCCCCCCTCTTCCAAGAAATCTTTGGAGTCATCTAAGAGAGATGCAGCTGATAAGGTTAAGGATTTGAGGAAGCATTCCTCTGATCTCTCTGCTCCTTCTACTGTAGGCTCAGCTCATCCCAAGAAAATTGCAAAATAATTCGGTTGTATAAAATCATACCATAACAGTAGATGTTCTTCTCAGTTTTGCATTATTCTTTACCTAAGGGATCTCCTGACAGGATAGCCCAATGTCCGACCAGTTTACCAAAGCCTTTAGTACTTACAGGCATTGTGCATCACGTATGCTCCCCTCACAAGGTGACATATGGATGCACCCACACAGATCTGAAAAAGCTCCAGGAGGAACAGGATGCCCTTGGGGACAAGGGAAACGTGTATCCAGAAGGAGAAAAAGGAGAAGATCCCCTTGGCCAGGAGGACAAGAAAAGAACAAGGCTAGAGTAAGAGCAGGGGAGTTAGTAGGGTGGAAGCAAATACTGCAGTAGTGGAGAGAAGGACATCTAATGTTGTGGTAAGATTTTTACAGAACTGTACTGTGTCTTTCCATATCACTGTTGCAGTGTGCTTTACCTAAGGGGGTGTACAAAAGCTCGAGGAAGGCTTGGGGGAGGACAACACATCAGATCTCTCCAGAATCCCATGCAGGATAGCCCTGGCAAAGACAGCTTTGGCCATGGAAATAACCAACTTTTTAATCATTAGTGAAAGTATGAAAAGATGACCAAGTAGTAGCCTTGAGGATGGAACTGGTATCTAGTCCTTTGAAAAAAGCACTAGAGTAGGCAACCGCCCTGGTAGAATGAGCCTTAACTGATGAGGAAAGACATTTTCCATGAAAAGGATGACCAAAAGAAATAGTCTTAGAAATCCAGGAAGAGATGGTTTGTTTAGAAACAGCCAACTCCAAGGTACTGGGAAGAAAGGAAACAAAAAGCTTCTCAGATTTGTGAATAACCTTAGATCCGTTGTTGTCAATCTTTATTCATTCATGATAGCTGGGTTTCGGTTCCTTCCTCGGAACCAGCTTGGCCTTTGCAACAAACTCACGCCAGCCAGAAACTCTCAAGCTAAGGCTTTCCATAGTACTTCTCTTCCCTTCCCTTCAGATCTTGTTTGCCATGTAGAGTTTCAGGATGAGTCAGGCCATGCTCTCAAGCTAAGTGCTTTATTTTTCGAAAATATATTTTCAATATGTTTCTTTGTTATAGCTCCTTTCTCTACTATTTCTTGGTTGTTTTATAATCTATTACTTTAGTGACTATCTGTGTGTGAATGCTGTTTTTACCTGTTTTTTTTTTCTTGTTTGGTATTTCCTCATTACCATAGTTAGTAACGGCCCCTCCCTTCCCTCGTACCTCTGGTAACTCTTAAATACCATTGTTGGTATTTTCCCCCCTTTTTCTTTTCTTTTCTTTTCTTTTCTTTTCACTGTTGTTGTGTGTGTGGGTGATGCACGTGGACAGCTGTTCATTTTGTAGTTTACCTAACAATGGCTGAGAAACAAAACGGTACAAATGGATTTAAGCAGTATGAGAAATGTGGCAGAAAGATGCCCAACTCCGATGGGCATCTTTCTTGTGTTTATTGTTTGGTGGTGCCACACTTAGAAATTCGGCCTCCGTGCGAGCTCTGTAAGGGATTTAGTGCCCGGACCCTTGCAGTGCGTCACAACAAATTGATCCTAAAGGGGTTGTTAAAACTGCCCTTTTCAGAGGCTTTGTCTGAGGTGGAGGCATCAAAGTCTTCTAAAAAAGAAGCGAAAAAGAGGAGCCACTCAGTCCCAGCATCTCCTCAATCTCAGGAACTGAAATTGTCCAAAGGCCATGTTTCCTTGGAACCGAAGTCTAAACAATCCAGATAGGCACTGACAACCATCTCAGCACTGGAGTCTATGACCCCTTCCACTGTGCCGCCTATTCTTATGGAACTGATGAAAGTTTTCACGGTACAGACCCCTTCAATGGTACCCAAGACCCTCTCGGCACTAACAATAGTTTCCCCTCTAAAACTGGTCACTTCCCCTCCAACACAAGCTTTTGGTCAATTGACCTAGGTGCCGAAGGTCAAATCCATAGCCAGGACTCAACATTCCTCATCTGTTGAACCATTTGTTGGTCAGCAGCTCAGTCCTTTCATTGAATGTCCAGAATCTCCCTCTGGGATGTCTATTCGGTCCACCAGGAGCCTTTTGATGCTTGATGTAGTTAGATTGGTCAATCAGCTCTTGGCGGCCAGAGGTATTTCAACCCCATCTAGGACCTCCCTCCCACCCTGGAGCTGAGTTTTTTTTCTCCCAGGACTCCAACTTTTCTTCCTCCTTTAGCCTCTGTGCAGGATTTGGAGTCCTTGACACCGACTTAACTCCTGGTGCCAGCTTCTTTGGTACCGATGGTGAATCTCACCTAGGTCCTGTAACCCACTCTGTGGACCTCATCTCAGTTGGATCAGACCCACCCATGGGACCATGACTTGGCTGCCAGCTCTGGAATCCCTAGTACAGCACCAATTTTTTTCCATGGTGTCGACTACAGTTCCAGTTGCTTTGACAGTCCTGAGTTCTCTCATGGCAGGCTCGTTGGAGCAGGGTATGACCCCAGTTCTGAGGTTGTTTTTCTCGGTTCCGGGCTCCCATCCCTCTTTAGGCAGGCCTGCCTTTCAGATTATGGAGAGAGCACTCGCATCAGGAGGCTCATAGTTGGCACCCACTCTGTCGGAATATCATACCTATGTATCCTCTGGCTTGCAGCTGTCACAGTCTACTACATTGGGGCCGCGGGCACGGGAGTAGCAAGGCACCCTACCGCAGGGTACCCTCTCTTCAGAGTCCTCCTCAGACCTTCCCTGTGATGAGCCACCCCGTAAGAGATCATGTAAGAGGAAGCACTTTGATTCTCTGGAAGAATCTCTCACCGAGGATACAGATTATGATGAGAGGGAAGGGTCCCCTGGGTCACCCCCCTGAAGATGTCTCCTTAGGAGACATCATAGAAATCTTAAAGCAGATGGGTGACTGGAAACCCACCAACCCTTCCTCTGAGGAATCTGTTGTCTTGTAGGGTTTCCGTGCCCAACCTTCTACTTCCTGGGTGACCCCACCTGCAGATGAGTTAGTTAAGCTCATCGTGCAGCATGCTTGGAAGGCCCCTGACACTATTGAGCCAATTCCCCCAAAGACCTGACAAAATTCTCTCTCCTCCAGAGGATCAACCCCACTGGTCCAAGAGTTTAGCGGTAGATGCTATGGTGCTGATGGCGGCAGCCACAAAGAAGGAACTCTCAGAGGAGAGTCCTACTGTCCATCCGCCAAACCAAGAGTCTCGGGCATTGGACAGATTAGGGAAGTGGGTCAATGCTTCAGCGACCTTTGCCATATGGTCATTGAGTTACTTGGTACATTTAACCCAGCTTCAGAGACCTGATCACTGAGCTCTTAGGAACCTAGCAGGAGCAGTATCTAATAAGGTATATGATAAGGTTGCCTCCCAGCTTGTGACCCTAGAATCTGTCTCCAACTCATCCATGCAGTTGATTGCACATACAACCGAAGGGGCAGCCAGAGCAGTGGGTGCAGGCATTGTCATGAGACGTCATGGACCCCTTTAAGTCTTCCTTTGTCAACTCTTCCATTGATGCTTCCTCGTTGTTTGGCAAAAAATTTAAAGGAACATTAGCCAGGTGTGAAAAGGATGGAAAGACCCTTTCTGCTGTGCGAGTACATTTTTCCACTCTTCAGCGATCCTATTCCAGGAGTCAGAGTTGTGGAAAGATATGGTTCAGGAAGTCCCAAGGACCTTTTTGCGACACACTTGGTGAGTTTTCTCCCCGGGGCATTGGGGAGAACTCATCAGGAAGATGCCCTCCAGTGGCAGAGGAGGGCCCACACAACCAGGGCTTCAGAGATTCTTTCTCTGGACAACCCTATCAACACTTTTGAGGAGTGGCCCAATTGCTTTCCTCTGGAGGCAGTCGGGGGGGGGGGGGATTCTCTCTGCACCACTTAGCCTGACAGTCAGTAACATCAAATTCCTGGGTGCAGACAATATTTACCAGAGGTCACCATATCCCCTTTGATTTTTTTCCAAGGCCACAAAGGTGAATCCCCTACGTTCCACACAGTCAGAGGGACGCAGCAGCTCATGAAATTCAAAAACTGCCCAAAAGAGTCATACAAACAGTTCCACCAGAACAAATAGGATCCAGATTTTACTCAAGATTCTTTTTAGTGCGAAAAAAGACAGGGGACTGGAGGCTGATTCTAGACCTCAGTATCTTGAACAAGTTTGTCAGACAGACAAAATTCTGGATGGTCACGATTTATTCTATCCTTCAGTTTCTGGAGAAAGACGAGTGGATCTGCTCAGTAGATCTTCAGAATGCATATTACCACATAAAAATTATACTTCTGCTTCCGGCTTGGAGACGGTCATTACCAGTTTTGCGCACTGCCCTTTGGTTTCACCACAGCCCACAGGGTATTTACTAAATGCATGGCAGTGGTAGCAGCTCATCTGAGACTGCAAGTATTCCGGGTGTTTCCATATTTAGATGATTTACTCCTTAATGCCCCCACCAGGCAACTGCTGCTTCATGCATTCTAGAACTGGCTGAGTTCTTAGGTATTTCAATAAGTAAGGAAAAGTTAAAACTGGTGCCCACTCACAGTATGGAATTAATTGGAGTGACATTCGACACAAGAGCATGTGTGGTTGCTCTACCTCTTCACAGACTACAAAGGTTAAGGTCACAGCTTCAAGTGATACTCTCTCAAGACATAGTCCCAGCTCACTTAGCCTTGCAAGTACTAGGGTTAATGTCAGCGACAATCACCCTAGTTCCCCTGGGGAGGTACCACATGAGGCTGCTTCAGTGGCTCCTAGCATCACAGTGGTCTCTGTTGACACACCCCATGTCTTATCCAATCCGCATAACAAATTGATGCAAGCAGGATCTAAATTGGTAGATGAAGTCAAAAGTGGAGTTATGAAATTGCCCTTTTTCACCCCAAGGCCATAGTGACCACGGATGCATCCCTGATGGGGTGGGGGTGGCATTTTCAGGGAAAGACAGTCCAAGGCACTTGGTCCCCCTTAGAGACCAATTTGCATATCAATGTCCTAGAACTGAGGGTGGTGCTTTTAGTGTTGCAAGCATTCCAATCTGCCCTTCCGTTGGGGACAATTGCTAGCCAGACAACATGCTGGTTGTCTGGTACATCAACAAACAGGGAAGAACCAGAACATATCCGTTATGTCAGGAAGCCCTGAGAGTATGGCAATGGGTGATTGCCTCCAACCACTATTTGATAACATTCCGGGGAATTCCAGTGTGATTGCAGACAAACTAAGCAGATGCATTCTCCTGCCTCATGAGTGGTCTCTCAATTCCATAGTAGTGATGGAGATCTTTCGTCGATGGGGTTAGCTTTGCTGTGATCTATTTGCATATCCCATGAACCACAAATACAGCAGCTACTTCCCCCTAATCCCCCCTCAGGGGGAGTCCCCGAGAGGTGCTCTTCTACACGATTGGCCCCTGGGATTGCTTTATCCCTTTCCCCTAATACCCCATTTTTTGAAGAAAGCACAACAGTTGAGAAGCAAAGTGATTCTCATTGCACATTGCTGGCCCCATTAAGTCTGGTTCCCCTTTCTCTAGTGTCACTTAGTTCACCATCAGTGGACTCTGGACCCAACTCCCGGACTGCTGTCTCATCCGCAGGGGCTGGTCCATCCCAACCTACAAAGTCTCAAGCTGACCGCTTGGTACTTCCACTTCCAGTAATTGCCAGGCAGAATAATCTATCTTCCCCAGTGCAAAAGATACTTCTGGCTTCCCATAAACCATCCACCAAGAAACTTTATCTTAACAAATGGAATAGATTTGTGATGTGTTCTCAAGGAGAAGGAGTTTGACCCCTTTTAAGCCTCAATTAATAAGATGCTAGAATATTTAGCAACTTTACTACTATTTAGTGGTGGTCCATTTAGTGGCTATTTCAGATTTCCGTAGTGGCTTTGATGATTTCTCCTTGATATCTCACTGCCTTTGCAAAACCTACCTAAAGGGAGTTATGCATTTGATGCCACCTTTTAAAGAGCCCATTGAACCTTGGAACTTGACGTTAGTCTTACAAACTTTGATCCATCAGATCTTTGAGCCAGCAGCCACCTTTGATATTAAATTTTTATATTGGAAGATCTTATTCCTGGTAGCCATCACTTCAGCCAGAAGAATATCAGAATTGCAGGCTTTGTGCGTAAAGCACCCATACATAATTTTTCATAAAGAGAGAGTATCCCTTAGGACTAACCCCTCCTTTCTACCCAAGGTTGTCTCGGACTCAAATATTAACCAATCCATTGACCTGACAGTTTTTCTTCCCAAATCTTTCAGAGAAAGGAGAATATTATTTGCATTTGTTGGATGTATGCAGACAGTTACGTTTTTACTTGGAACAAAATCATTCAGGAAATCAGACCAACTGTGCCTGTCTTTTTCAGGTACTTGACTAGGCAAACCAGTTTCAAAGTCACCTTGTCAAAATGATTGAGAGATAGTTTCTCCTTTGTTTATCATCAAAATAAAATGAGTCTGTCAGCTAAAGTTAAGGCTCATTCTACCAGATCAGTTTCCACTTCAGTGGCCTTTCATTCCAGAGCCTCCATGGAGGACATTTGCACAGCAGCTACTTGGGCTACCTCTCATAATTTTATCGCTCATTGCAAATTGGATATGGTCTCCAGTGGAAGAGTATCCTTTGGCTCTATGGTGCTCAGGAATATCCTTCCATAGGGCCTCCCAGGACATAAAGTAGCTAGGGACACTGTCCCAACTGTCATGAATGAATGAAGATTGACAACATCAGATAAAGAAGTCATGTTCTTACCATAATGTTCCATCTGTGTTGTTGAGCTTCATTCATTCTTGACATCGCACCCTCCTACCCCCTCCATACACCCCTGGAGGTTCGGAACTAGTCCTAGCTCTGTAGTAGGGTAGTTACTCAAAGCTTCTCCTTTTGTTTTCTGTGGGAAAACTCGACCTGAAGGGAAGAGAGGCACTATGGGTAGCCTTAGCTTGAGAGTTTCTGGTTGACGCGAGCTTGTTACAGCGGCTAAGTCGGTTCCGAGGACGAAACTGAAACCCAACTGTCAAGAATGAATGAAGATCAACAACACAGGTAGAACATTATAGTAAGAACGTAACTTCTTTTTTTCTCCAAATACTATCTGAACTGTCTATGCAAATTCAAGGTGTGAAGAACCTTCTTACTTGGCATATTGTGGAGAAGGGAAAAAATAGGGAAGATGAATAGACTGATAAAGGAACAACTCATTGTCCACCATAAGGCAAAAAAAAACGATTTGTATGAAGAGATACCTTGTCTTTATGGAAGACTGAAAAAGGAGGAATGGTCATGAGAGTCTCAAGTTCACAGACTATTTTGACTGAAGTGAGAACCTAAAGAACAGTCTTCCAAGTACGGTGTTGTATTAAAGCTGAAGAAGCAGGCTGAAAAGGAGCCAGAATTAAATTTTCAAGAACAAAACTGAGGTCCCAAGAAGGGAGAATAGGCTTCCTGATATGAAAGACAGGTTTAAGAAACTGCTTGACCTTAAATCTAGAGGCCAAAGGAGGATTTAAGGGCAGACTAGCAGAAATTGCAGACAGATGAACTTTAACTAATGAATATGCTAACCCAGCATGGAGTAGATCACAAAAGTAAGAGAAAACCTTGGGAACCTCCACATATGGGGGATCCTGATGGTGACTGAGGCACCAGACAGAAAATCTTATCTACTTGAACAAATATGACTTCCTGGTAGTGGGTTTCCTGGCCTCCTGCAAAGTACGTGTTCAGAAAGGTGCCTGAAATTGATCAAAACCCTATCATACACAGCTTCCATTGAAGAGTGGACAAGTGAGGCTGGATAAGAGACCCCTTTTCTTGTGTGAGTAGATCTGCCCAATGAGGTAACTTGTGGTAATTTCCCCTGGTCATGTGAGAAAGAAGGGGGACCCAATACTGTCTAGGCCAAAAGGGAATCACTAGCAAGATTTTGGGAGTCCTGCCTGATCTTGTGTATGACTCTTGGTAACAGAGGAAGGGGAGGGAAGGCATACAGAAACAAAGGCTGGCATCTACTTTCCAAGCCAGAGGACTTGGGACTCTCGAACAGTACCGGGGAAGTTGTGTGTTTAGAGGGCAGGCAAAATGATCTACCAGAGGAATACCCCACCGATGGACAATATCCAGGAATGCATCTCTGTGAAGCATCTGTTCGTGAGCTTGTGTGCTGGACCTGCTCAGAGAGTCTGCCACTAGATTGTGTTCTGAGGGAATGTAAACAGCCTGAAGAGTCATTTAGTACTGGCCAGATAGATCCCAAACTTGAAAAGCTAGTCTGTAAAGAAGATAGGGCCTTGAAGCTCTTTGTTTGTTGATATACCACATCACTGTGGTATTGTCTTTGAAAATTTTGAGAGGCCTGGGATGAAAGAGGGGATGAAAAGCCTAAAGAGCTAGAAGTAGTGCCCTCATCTCCTTTAAATTGATGTGGTCTGACTTTTGATGAGGAGGCTAGAGTCCCTGAACCTTGACAGAGCTGAAGGAGGCCCCCATCTCGTGTCATATGCATCTGAGAAGAACTCTTGAGTCAAACCTGGAGCCTTGGAAGGAAGCTCCAGGTTGAGAGACAGTTGATGAATCCACTACTAAAGCTCAAACTTGAGACAAGGAAGGTAGGAATGGAAATGGGAAGTACAGGGGGTGGCAATGTTGGAGACGCACCGACTTCAGGTATCATTGAAGGCATTCTCATGAGGGGTCTGGCCAGAGGGAGCATAGGAATGGTGGAAGCCATGCATCCAATGACCCAGAGAAAGTCTCTGGCCATGGCTGAAGCCAGAGGAAGAAGAGACTAGAAAAAGACTATGAGACAAGGCCTTGGGATCTGGCAGAGATGCCAGGATGGGGATGGTCTGGATCCCTTACCCAAGGAACACATGATCTTGAGAATGGGTCAGAGCTGTTTTTTGAAAGTTTATGGTGAACCCCAGACTCTGCATCAGGGAAATAGTAAACTGAAGACCTTAAAGCAGAACCTCAGGGGAAGAAGCTTGAATGAGCAGATCATCCAGATAAGAAAAGATCTGAACCCCTGTCAGCCTGCAAAAGGCAGTGACAGGAGCAAGGTATTTGGTGAATGCCCTTGGGGCAGTAGAGAGGCCAACGTGCAAAGCTAAGAAATGAAAATTCTCAAAAGCGACAGAGAAATGCAAACACTTCCTGAAAAGGGGATGGATGGAAATATGAAGGTAGTCATCCTTGATCCAGAGAGACCAGAAAGGCCTGCCAAAGAAGGTGGAATAATGTCAGAGACAACATCCAAAAGGAAGGAATCTTGAATAAGTTATTGAGCTCTGAAATGTCCAAAATTGGCCTGCAAATACCTTCTTTCCTGGGAACCAAAAACATTCTGGAATAAGACCCCTCCCTACCTGGGCAGGGGCTACAGCTTGAATGTTGCCCTGGATCAAAAGAGCATGAAGCATCTCTGGAAAAAGAGGAAGTTTTCCTGAGGAGGTTGTGGGATACCCAAAAAGTGAGGAAGGGATGTCCAAGTCATAAAATACCCCTGGTAGGTAATGGACAGAACCCAAGAATGTGTTGTGATTCTCAACCAATTTGGAAGGGGCAGGGAAAGATGGAGGGACAAGGAAACCTGGCCAAAGGAAAGGCAAAGCAAACTGTCAAGTTGAACCCAGCTTATCCTGAAAATAAGATATCTGGGAAGTAGAAGTCTGAGTAGGCTTAGCAGGAGGCATACAGTTAGCACCCTTTTTACTTTTGGGTGGAGGACAAGACTGCCTGTGAACAAAAACAGATTTGGAGGGGGTAATGCCTCTGAAACTTTGGAATTGGAGGAAAAAATGTTTCAACTCCTGTAAGGCTTTGCCCTTATCCTGGAGAGACTTAAAACTTTCAGCAGCACTAAAAAGATTTCTATTATCAAAGGGAGCATCCAACAGTTTGGCCTTAATGTCATCTGGCAAAACCTGAAAACGAAGCCATGAGTAAAGCCTCATAACAGAGCCAAAAGCAGCAGCTGTGGTGGGAGCATCAGCTGCATCATAACTGCATTTAATAGAGTGGTGGGCAACTTGAGAGGTAGAACCCAATAATGAAAGGGCATAGGCCTTCCTCTCAGTGTCAGGAAGATCTGAAATTACCTGAGAAACCTGAGAAAGGAGGGCCAAAACATACCTTGTCACACGAGTCTGGTAGTTAATGACCGTAAAGTAGTGGCAGCAGTATAAATCTTTTTGTCCAACCTCTCCATTGCCGTTCTAGCCTTGTCTGAAGAAAGCAGCTCAGTAGAGGGAAATACCTTTGAGGGCTTTTCAGAAGAGATGGACAGTACAGAAGGATCAGCAGAAGGGTATTTTTACAGAAATTTTCAGTCATTAGGGGCCACAGAAGCTGCTGAAAAAGAATACAGGAGTGCAGTCATAACTGGTGGAACAGAAGGTTTGGGAGACTCTGTCTGAAGGAGTTCATAATACCTTTTCCTGGATATCAGAAATTTGAGAGCAATCCCACTGAAAGAATTCCATCATATGTGAAAATGTTCCCAAAGGAGAGATCCTCTAAAGGGGAGACTGGACTAATAGACTCCTTTTACTCTGAACCATAGTCCAAGAGGGAAGGTATTTGAGAAGAGTATGTTAAAAATGCTTCCCCTGAATCCTGATCCTCGTCAGAGGAATCCAGCTCCCCAAGTCTCTAAGAGGAGTGGAACACCAGAGAGGGGCAAGCACAGGCATCCCTTGAGGAGGCTTTAAAACCATTAAAGCGTTAAGTAATCCTGGAGTAAAATCCTGCAATTGTTGTTGGAGATCCTTAATTGCAGGGGAAATAAGCTTGGTTTTCTTTTTCTTTTTCTGTGTGTTGTCCGCATGACCACCCTAGGTGGTTCAGACCCTTGGAGGCACTCATTAAGCATAGTAGGGATATCCTACCTCACTAAAATCTCCAGAATCCCCCTCAGATATGATCAGCCAAATTTCCCCTTAACAGATGTTTGTAAAGCCTCTGATGACATTTGAGAAGTCTTTTCCATGCTGGCTTCCAAAGGGGTCACTGCAGAGGAATCCAAAGCAACTGCCAGATGATCCTCTGGGCTTTAACCAGCTGGGAAGGCTGGACAGCAACCATATCAGATGTAGATTTTTTGGCCTTTTTCTGGGCTGATGACTGAACCTTGGGATGGTAAGATTCATCCATAGCTCCTTGAGTCAACAGCTTAAGATGCTGGTTTCCAAGATAAATAGATAAGTAGGAGGGAGGACTATGTAGGGTCCTGGGGACAAAAGCTTGGCAGATAGAACAGCGAGTATGGTCATGGGAAGCACACAAACAGAAGACACTAGTTGTGACGCTCTTTATGGGGAATCTGCCTCCCACATTGATATTTTCCCTTTCTGGCAGACTTGAAACCAAACAAAATTTGAAGTAAAAAAGAAAGATGAGGAGAAACCTCAATGGGGCACTTATCTGAAAAATGGCCCAGTAACCAGCACAGAAGAAAGGCATTCAGCCCAAGGTTAAATTATGGAGTTCAGACTGGCGTAAAAAAGGAGCGCACCCACACGTCACTTATGCCTTACATGGAGAGCATGTGTGTGATGTATGACACATATGCATTAAGTATTAAAGGCTTTGGTATACTGGCCAGATGATGGGCTATCCTTGGCAGGAAATCCCTTTGGTACAGAATACTGCAACACTGATATGGAAGGAGATCATCAGTTCTGACTGTTTCTTTGGATCTGACCCCATTGAAACTGAGACACTTGGATCCAACTGCTCCTTTGGATCCAGCTTGAGCCAAGTCGTAGTCTCCATGTACTTAGTCATAATTCTCCCCGGAGTTTATTTCTTTGAGGCGTGATTCGTCTTTCTTGTAGGAGACACCTCAAAGGTTGTCCAGTCCACCCTTGACCTCTTCAACCATCAGGGTCATCTTAAGAGCCTAACAGAAGCACATGTGGACAGGATGATAGTTTTTTAGAAATCAGATTCAGTTGGGAGTAATTCTGCATCTGTCTTCCATCGGATTCATGAAACTCCCATAAATTTAACCCCAACTTAAACTTCTACCCTGACCTGTCTTCTGTTTTTTTGAGTCAGTGCACCCAAGAATTCCAAGCTTGTCTGTGTTGGATCCTAACACTTGGCTCCCGCCAACTGCAGCACCTTCTCTGATCCAGATGTCTCTGACTCTATCATAGCTAGAAGGATCTCAGAGCCGTAGTGTTGGCACTGGATCCAGGGGTTTGGGTTTGACTCCAATGTTCTTAGAGCTGTCTCTTTCACTTGGAGCCTCAGTGCTTGACAGCTTGGCACTAACCTCTGTGTCGAGGCAAAATCTTAGGGATGCTGTGTTCCATCCTAGGCAGGTGGCTTTGACTCTTACCAAGTTGATGCTTGGTTACCTATTGACCTCTGCCTTTGAGGTAGCAGACAGAGAATTTTCCACCTCTTTGGGCAAGACATCCTTGCCCTCCACCTTGAGTCCCCCCCCCCCTCCTTAACTGCTTACTTTGGATCCTGAGTCTTTCCTCTTGTTCCATCGAGACGCCCCACATTCAGGACTCTGCTGACACTTCTGAGTCATCCCAAGAGCTTTCTACCAGAGAGCCCCCCTCAGAACCATTTGTGCAAAGGAAGCACTTATCTTCCCCAAAGGAGTCTTTAATGGAAGACACTATTTTGATGAAGGAGAGGGGTCTCCCTCTTCACTCCTCGAGGATGTCTCTTTCAGTGAAATCCTGGAACGTTTGAGACAGAAAGGTGGTTAGTCTTCTGACCCCCTCCAAAGAGGAGACAGTGTTTCGCAAGGCTTTTACAGCCAGCTCAGCTATGTCCTAGGTAGTCACCCAATGTATGAGAGATGGTTGACCTCATCTCCTGCCAGGCATGGAAGGATCCAGAATATCTCCAAGAGGCCAGTTAAGTACCTCATTGTGCCAAAGGGTAAGGCCCACTGGGACAAGAGTCCCCTAATGGATGCCATGGTGGGAGCAATGGCCACCAAGAAAGAATTCCATGAACAGATTTATTCTCATCATCCCCTGAATAGAGAGTCCAGAGCACTGGACATATTTGCGAAACATGTTTACACTTCACTGACCTTCATCCTCAGGTCCT
The DNA here is from genome assembly GCF_019279795.1 of Protopterus annectens. Classification (NCBI taxonomy): domain Eukaryota; kingdom Metazoa; phylum Chordata; order Ceratodontiformes; family Protopteridae; genus Protopterus; species Protopterus annectens. The sequence goes on from NC_056732.1 coordinate 1,330,428,310, forward strand.
TGAACTATTTGCTACACATTCTGAGATTTAAGAGGGAATTGATCAAGGTGTTTTCCAATACACACTCAGGGTCCATGTCTGCAAAGGACAAGAAAACAGTTTCTTCACAAGTGGCCACCCTCCAGTCCCCTGTAAGTTGCCTCCATGAGACTGATTTTGCATGCTTTAAATGGAGTTTTGAGAGCCACAGGTATAGGAATATCTGTAAGAAAACATGCCTAGATTCACCTTTGTGAAATAAACTATCTCCAGGAGTGAACAGGATAGGAAGACATTATCTGCCATAGAAGTACATTTTCTACCCCCTCAAAGGACCTTTTTCCAGAACCAGAGAAGAGGTAAAAAGATGTGGTTGCACAAAACGCAAGAATATCCCCCATGGCAGAAAAGGGAACTTTAATGGAAGATGTCACCCTCATGGCAGAGGAGGCCTCCAACATCAGGGCTTCAGAGGTCCTTTTTCTGAGAAACCCTTTCAGCACTCCTTGAGGGTTGCCCAACTGCTGCATTCTGGAGGCAGTTTGGGGGTGGTTATCTCTGCACCCAGAAGCACCAACAGCTACTACCAAAGATACATGGATGCACAGTGTAATTTCCAGAAGTTATCACATACCATTTTCCCTTCTACCTTCCCAGCTGACCAAAAGAATTCCCAACATTGCACCCAGTCAGAGGCAGCAGTCATAGAAATAGAAAAGCTGTTGGAAAAGAGTCATCTAAAACGTTTCCTCCAAACCAGCAAGAATCTGGAACTTATTTGAGATTCTTTGCAGTTTCCAAGAAGACTGGGGACCTAAGACCAGTTTTGGATCTTGGCAGTCTGAATCATTTGATCAAACACTCAATGTTACAAATGATTCAGTCCATTTTGCCACTATTATGGAAGGACGATTGGATGTGCTCTATAGATCTCCAAGACTCTTGCTGTCATATCAAAGTACACAGGTGTTCCAGGAGATAGCTGTGCTTCTGGCAGGGAGCCAGTCACTATCAATTCAGAGATCTGCCCTTTGTTCTCACCACAGTCCCCAGGGTGTTCATCAAGTGCACGGCAGTTATTTCAGCTCACTTAAGACTTCTAGGATTCCAGTTATATCTTTACCTCGGTTTACTATCAAATAACTGAAAATCAAATGACTGAATCTCAAAAAGACTGAAAATTCAAAATATTGAATGCACTTTTGATTTTCAGTCATTTAATAGTAAACCCTTTACCTCAACAACTGGCTCCTTTCTGCTTCCAGCAAGCCTCTACTGATTCATGCCTGGGATTACTTGGTCCATCTTTATCTTCAACTAGGAATCACAGTGAACCACACCAAGTCTTGACTCTTTCCCCCACTCAAGCCTTGGAATTCATTGGTTCTAGTCTCGGTTCAGTGACACAGATCACAGGCATAGCACAGACAAGGTTAAGCAATCTACAGAGTCAAGCATCATATATTCTCTCTTTCTTCCCTTTCAGCAAGGCTAGACTTACTGCTTATTGGATCAATGGCAGATTCAATAGTTCTGGTACCTTTAGTAAGGTTTTACATGAAGGTACTGCAGTGGATCCTTACAGTACAATGGTCAATAGGATGTCACCCTCTGACTGCACCTAGTCAAATTACAAATGTTTGTAAATAATGCATAGCCCTGGTGGATTCATGCAGAAGAAAATTCTCATGCCTGCCCATTTATTCTTCCTGCGTCCATAGCCACAATGACTACAAATGCCTACTGAGTAGAAGGGCATTACATGAGAATGACGGTCCAAGGCCCATGGTCTCAACTGGAGGTCAATCTTCACATTAGTGCCCTAGAAATGAGCAGTCCTATTGGCATTGTAGGTGTTTCAAGATGTTCTCCCTCAAAGAATGGTTGCTATTCAGGCCAGTAATGCATCAGTGATCTGGTACATCAAGAAACAGAAGGGATCCCGGTACTACCTCCTATGCTGAGAGACAATGAGGGTGTGGTAATGGGTGATCTCTTCTGGCTGCTTTCTGCTGGTAACACATATTCCAGGGACATCCAGCATGCTGGCAGATAAACTTAGCAGATCCATCTCAACTTCCTCACAAGTGGTCTTTCAATCTGTTAGTGGTGGACATGATATTTCACCAGTGAGACCAACCGTGCTTCAACCTCTTTACTTCAATACTCAATTCCAAGTGCAGCAGGTATTTGTCCTGATCCCTTCAGAAGAGGAGTCATCGAGAGAGACTGTGATTTGCAGTTGGTTCCCCACCCCCTTATTCCCAAGCATTTCAGCAGAAGAGGAAGGTTATCTTCATTGCGTCATTCTGGCCTCGAGTGTGGTTTCTCTTACCGTAGCCTCACCTAGTTCACCCTCCCTGGGTGTTGGATCCATCTCAGAACTTTCTATCTCACCTGTCTGGGATACCACACCCAGATATTCGAATCCTCAACATGACAACATGATTTCTCCACTTCCAGTGATGGGTGACAGTCCAGACTTTCTTCCCAAGTTCATCACATCATTACATCATCCCAGAAAGATTCTACGAGAAAGATTTATAAGTGCAGTTGGAAAAGATTTTCCATTTGGGCTCTCAAGAGACAATTAGATCCATGCTAGCTGCTCTTGACTTGTTTCCATTTTCAGTAATTGAGTTTGTTACTAGACAATTAACGTCCAACTTGCTGCTATTTCTAATTTTCACTTAGGCAAAAAACATTCTTGTTTGGCCTCTTTGAGGTAATATAAGGCTTTTCTTAAAGGTCTTAGACCACCTATTAAGGAGTCCAGTACTCTGTGGGATTTAACAGCACTTCAAGTTTTGACCCAGTCTCCATTTGATCCTTCAGCTAAGGTAGACTTAAAGTTCTTAGCATGGAATACCCTTTTCCTAGTTATTGTTATGTTGACTATATGAGTATCAGAACTTCAGGCAGTCTCTTCCCAGTAGCTGTGTCTGCTTTTTCATAAGGATAGGGTGTTCCTTTGGACTAACCTTTTTTTCCTACCCAAGGTGGCATTAAAGACAGCTGTCAACAAGTCCATCAGTCTACCTGTTTTATTTCCAAGGGAGAATACATGCTGCACCTGTTGGATGTTCTTAGCCAACTTAAATTCTGTCTTTGTAGATCTGAAGATTTCAAAAAATTACACCAATTGTTTGTCCCTTTTTCAAAGGCTAAATTGGGCAAGGCAGTATCAAAGGTAACTCTAGCTAGATGGATCACTGATTGTATTTCCTTATAAGAATAAAGGGTTGACATTACCCAAACCTCCTAAGGTTTTCACCAGATCTGCGGCCACATCATCTGCTTTTTGGTTCAGGGCTTCCATAGATGACATTTGTGCAGCTGCTACTTGGTTCATTGTGCATACCTTTATAGTTCATTGCAAATTGGATATCTTATCTAGGAATAGAGTAGCATTTGGCTCAGCTGTACTCCAGAATTTCCTTCTCTGCGGATCACCCAAGGTTACTCTAGCTTGGTCCCATCAGTTGAGGAATGGATGAAAAAGAAAACTTAAGATATAAAAACTATGTACTTCCTATAACTATGCATCTATATTGTCTGATTTTGTACTTCCTCAACCTCTGGCCCTCCTGCCCCCTTCCTATTTTACAAGTTCCTTTCATGTGGGCTCCTAGTGTGTCCTGAGGAGTAATTCCTGCCAACCTTGCTGAATGAGCTCCAGCTTTCTCCCTTTTCTCCCTTCTGCTCTAGCTGAAATGCAATGTAATTTGGAGTATGCTTATTGCTGGGTATCATTTTTTTGGTGTAAATTGGTAGGCTGTCTAGAGGGCAAACCCGATCTGAGGTACTTCAGAAGAAGAGATTATGGGTAAGGGAAGGAGCTCAAGATACAGAGGCAAAGCCTAATGAAGTAGCCAAAGTCAGATCTCAGACTCATCACTGAGGAAGGGCAAAAACAGACAAAACAGATGCACAGTTATGGCGAGTACATAACTTTTATTTTCCACAAATCATTCTTTGCCCTGCCTTGATTTTCAGCATTCCTAATGCTCCTCCTGTTCCATCTCACTTCTGCCTGTCACCAGTTACTGGTTTACAGACAGGAAACAAGGTAGGAGAAGTTCCTCAGTACCCTAGCCATATTTCTATTATCATCTCAAGTGTCTTGGGAAAAGAGGCTGCTGACCTAACGTAACTAACCTGCTCAACAAAGCATACAAAATTAAATAAAATAAAAAAATATAAGGTGGAAGCAGCTTTTATACTACATTCTACCATACTGTACCTTTTTGCATTTATCTTGAGATTGAGACCATTTTTGGTACACCAGGTATAGGCATATTCCATCTCTTGCTGTTTAATGTCAGTGGGTGAGCATTGCCCACCTTGTAGTCCTCAGCAAACATGGTCAACCACACTTCTGAGTCATTAGTTTGGATCTCTGCAAAATAGTTGCCAAATAGTAGAGGACCCAACAGTGATTCCTGTGGAACCCCGATACTTAAATTTTATGTTCAAAAAGGGTAGCAGTAACTTTGACAACGTATGATCTGTTGGATAGCCAATCTGCAGTTCGGTGGACAGTGTAGGAGCTTACAAAATGTACAACCACAAGATGAGTGTTATGAGTGTGTTGTCTCAGTTTCTCTGGAGCAAACCATTTCACCTCTCAAATTCGTATTGATTTCTTGTTTAGGCTTGTACCTCCCCATCAGTTAAGTTTGTGTTCACTACTGATTGTCTAGATACATTCCCCCTTTATATTACTGAATTCATGGCATAGTTACTGCTTGTTTGGGTTCACTCCCACCACTTTCAGTAAATCAGTTGCTTCTTACCTTTTAAAATATCTTACAGCCCTTGACCATTGTAAAATGTTATTTTTCAGAGCAGATTCTTCCACCGGTGCTTATATAATGTATTTTACCTCATAAGAATCATTGCTGTATTTCTTCATAAATTAATAGAACATAACAGGTGGATGTCTTGATGTTTCAGACCAGAAGAAGGTTACAACACCTTGATGGATGTTTCTGCGATTTATTTAAAATGGATATATAGTAACATCAGAAATGTGAGTCAAGTTACAATGCACCAGTTCCAAATTTGGAATGGTGTATACAGCCAAAGATAGAACTCATCAAGATTTCACTGGTGTACTACAGGCCTTCTTTCTGGAGGCTTCTCTTTAAGTAAAATAATCAGTATGGTGCTATCGGCTCTTCGGAAGCTGGTATATATGTATTTTTTTGAAAATTGAAGAGAGAATTCCGTACTGTATGCTTAATATGGTATCAGAACAGTTGGAATGGCATTACAATGAGGTGAACGTCCTGGCAGCCAGTATCACCTTCCTTTGTCAAGGAAACAGGCAAACATTTGTGATTCAGGAAACAGTTTTGATTTGTAATGCTGCAACATACATTTTGGTATTAAAAAAACAAATGAAAGAAAGGTCCTGTGTTAAAATCTGATTATCAGTTAGGTGTATTTGTTTTGAGCAGTGCCATTAACTCTTTACCTTACCTTCTCCAGCTTATGAGAGAACAGATACAAATACTCTTTATACCAAATGTGTCCCTACTGTACTTGGGGAAAAGGGGAAAATATTTTAGAAGACAAAACATGCAGAGATACAACCACAATTTCCACTCTGATAGCTGTTATTGATGTGACACTGCATCGCTCTTCTTAACAGTTGGTATTCTTTCAAAAATAAGATGCAAGCGGATGCAGTGTTTGGGTTTTCATTGGACAGTTATGAGGTGTCATAAAGAAGGATTGCATCACAGAATGGATGATGAATATTTGTAACCTCATACATGAGAAATAGTACAGTCAAACTGGTAAGATAGTGGATGATGAATGCATGGAGACATTTGTGAAGTATTTATTTACACAGGCATACATTTTTAACCTGGGTAGGTGAACTGGTCTAGGGACCCTTTACTTTACAGCCAAAACCTAGGCTTTATTTTCATAGACAATAACTGGTAAGAAATACATGTAGGAATACAAAGAAAAAAATTACTGCCATCAAGGCATTTGCCAAAGATTGCATGTACACAGTGCAACCAATGGATGACAGCGAGTAAGTAAAACATTAAGCAACAGTTGCAAGAATGCGTACATTATTAGTGCTTAAATATACAGTGTAGAGGATAAAAACTTCATTGTAAATGCACATTTGTATGTAAGCATATGCTACAATTGTTTCATATGATGAGTGGGTTTTAGTGAAGTAGTCCATTTACTGAGCTTTTCCAGTGGTTAGGAAAATGTGAAAGGGTAAGTTGGCCTTGTATTATTTTTCCCCCTAAATTGCTGTTTTATTCAGTATGTATTTAGAAAGGTGCCATATAAATGAATGTTTATATTGAGTATATCTGAAAATCTTAAATAATTCAGTGCCTATGAATAAGCTTCAGTCTTTGTGAGATGTATTTAGATTGTGCAGACTTAGCTTCTGCTTTTATAGTGACTGAGCATCCAGTTCAAAGATTCTGCATCACAGGTGAGAAAAGAATTGTATTTAATGGTCTTTAACATTTGAAGTTAAGAGGGTAGGGTCCTCAGTGAAGAATGTATTTTGTAGCTCTATTTTATCAGGTCACATACTTGACAAACCCTCCTCTGGAGAAGTGGCACAGCAAGGATTTTCATCTGTAAAGTGATCGTTAGCCATTGCTACAAAACTACATTTGGGTTATTCATGTTAAGCTTGTGTAATTGTTGGCATAATAGTAAATTATAACATTCTAGCATATCTTTCTTCACCTTTTCTATGAAGTCAGCAGTTTTCATTTTTCTTTCAGAAGTATGGGATTTAAGTGTTTTTTAATTATCTTCATAGCTTTGTAAGCAACTACCTCTTAAGGTGCCCTTTCTATTTGTTAAATGTGCAGGACACAAAAGTGCCCATTTCTCAGATAATTTGTGAGGGTCTGTCTAGTTAAGTCGTTTGTTTAGGAGTATATAGTAAGCTGCTGGAATTTGGAGCAGCACCACAGAGCCCACATACATTGTCTTAATCCAGTATGCTGGGCTACCATTCATTTATAGGATTTGGGGAAGTGTAAGCTGTAGAGGGAGAGTACAGCATATAATGAAATTTTGTTGCAAGTCTTTGTTTGAAGCAAAACTGTTGTCACACTTCTGCACAAAGTGTAAACGTCATAGTGTTTACTTGTCTCATCCTGTTTATTTTTTGTTGCTTTTATTCTAGAAAACTGTTTCGTGTTCTGTCATATTTAACACATGCAGCTGGACAGTTCCTTCTTTTTGGTTCTACCTACATGCTGCAGCTAACAGGGGAGTGTGATGGAGGCAGCAGAGTGCCAGACAAGCAGAGCACCCGAGATGGTTAAAAAGCCTTTTTCGTGTAAACACTGTTGCATCTTCCTGTTGAGTCATGGTTTCCATATTTATTAGTTGTGTTTACAGTTGTAGTATTGAACTTAATCATGTTATTACAAAATCGGTACTTCTTTTCATAGACTTAATACTTAATTATAACACAAGCTCGTAGCATTTTTTGATACTCATTTTGTGGAATGATTTTGTAATGTCAGGTCATTATTTATGTGACTATAAATAAATATTTTTAATTGTTTTACTGAATAATGTTTTGTAGTGCATTAGTGTTCCTTCACTATTTGAAGGTGTTGTAACTTAGATGCTGTCCTCATTTCTTTTTTTTTATGTACAAAGTACTTTACAATGTTATCAGGCAACAGAATGTCAACTGAGAGTGGTTTATTACCTCTTCAGTGTACTGCCTTATTTATTAACATATTAGTGTGTCTTGGTTTAGTGAGATATAGTCATGAGGTCACTTTAATGATGTACTAATTCAACTGAAAATGTATGAGCTGCCCATAAAACTGGAATTTAAAACGTTTTAACAGCTTGTAAGTGACTGCTAAACTAATTCTTATATTGAGTATATAAGGTTTATATATATCATGTCATAACTGTAATAAATTGCTCTTTATGGCACTTCCATTTTTTAAGTATCTTTGCCCATTCAGAATCGGCACTGACTCTAGATGTAAATGTTCGGAAAGGTACAGTCTGCCTCTTTATGTAAGTAGGTAGATGCAGGGCTTCATTGACTGGCATTGTTCTGGGGCAAAGCCTGACTGACATTGCTGTATAATATCTGAATAGTTTTCTGGATTGAGCTCCTAATTTAATAGTAGGAGCTAGCATTTAAGAGGATGATAGTGTTTTTTTTTAAGACTAGTTGAATAAGCCAGAATTGATCACAACATATTTATGTCTTTAAAGTAACAGTTCTTTTGGCTTCATTCATCGTAAGTGTACCACATTTGCTGCTGCTTTTTTTTAGGCATTTAAGATATTGTGGTGATCTTTGCTATTTGTACACAAAATATAAAATATCTGTATTGTACACTTTTGTGTAAAACGTGTTGTGTTTTTTAAGCATGTTTCAGACAAACATTTTTAAAAGGAAGGGAAAATGCAGGTATAATTTTATATTTAACAATTGTTATATTTTATTGATCAAAGAATAGTTAATGTCTTAAAAGCTTGTTTTGAATTGTTTTACTGCTAATGATTTAACACCTTATGTGAAAATTAATGACATTTTATGGATAAACCATATATAAATTAAATATATGTACATATGCAGTGTTCTTCGTTGCATATAGCAATAAATATACTTGGCATCATTTTATGTCCTTTTATGTACTTAATGTAGTGTTGTGAAGGTGTGTGTGTGTGTGCGCGTGTGTGTGCATGTCCTTCAGCAGTTTTACATGCTTATTTCTTAACATGAAATATTCTGTACACTTTCAAATTGAAACATAGAAGATCTTAAAGCAAAACTAAGGTAAAATTCAAGAAACACAACCTCGTAGTAACAGTACAACCTGTTTAAATAACGTTTGTATTCCTAACATGACTGTAAGTAATTATTAAAAGCACACAACTTTGAAAAAATTGTGAAAAAATCATAAGCTGTACAGTTATACGTATTAAATGTGCGTACCACACATTTACATAGTTCAAACTTTAATGCAAGTAAAATTCTGTTGTGAACCAGAGGGTAGTCTAAGGCTCTGAGTTGTTAATTTTATTTATTTTACATTTACATTTGTTAAGCAGGAGAGTCCGAGTGGATACAGGTCCATTTTCAGCGGAGGGCCGGGGAGAAAAGCTCCAGTTACATTCATTTTTAACATTAAGAGCCATTACTTGTGACATTCGTTACAGGCAGACTAACATTCTAAAACTAAGTGACACATATTGTATACACTCTGAGTAATTATGAGGGCAACAGGTAAGACCGTGTAAACACATTCTTAATTATGAGTAGCAATACATGGAATTCATTACAGTAGCTACTAGACAAATGGATGAGCAGTTAGTAATGCTCTCTTAACATGCCGGAAAACATTTCCTATCCTGTAGTAATATTAGGACTATGGGTAGGCTGAGAAGGTAGCATATTTTTAGTGTGGTGCAAATAGATTAGTTAATGTGCTGCTGCTTGTAGTCAAAAGGTGTCGCAGTTGATTCCTTCCACCTCTTCTTGCCTACCATGACTCTTGAGTAAGTCACATAATCAGTCAGTGCTCCTGGATCTCCCCTGATAAATGGACACTTTGCCCAGTGAGCCAGTTATCAAACAGATAAAGTAAAACTAAAATAAAGAGTCTGAATGCTAAAAATCCTTGTGTTTTCTTTGCATTCTAATAGCGCCCACATTACCACCTCCCTCAGTATAGGAATAAAGGAGAGCATCATTACTTCTGAACATGTACATAACAATAGTATTCTGGTGCTTCTGTTTTATGCCTTTATATAAAGGGTGTTGTTTTGTTGCTTATTTTGAATGTCTTACTGGTGCTCAGCTACAGTAACACTTTGGATGTTCTTCGTCTTCCATTGCTGCAGTCCTAACAATTGGGTATAGTCCGCATCCAGTCGGCCCGAATACCAGAGTATAAGGCTGACGTCGGTCATGGCGCATTAGACTGACGTCAGTACGTCAGGGTACTAATGCGCATGACCGGCGTCCTATCCTCAGTCTTTTTTGCCGCGTGGTCCGATGCAGAAGCAGTTTTGCAAGTGCAGGTTGGCGTTCTGAGATATTTCCGAAACCGGAGTTTCAGACCGAATCAGAGTTGGCTAAGTACCCCGTTGGGGAACATTTTGGTTTTTTCTTGCCTCAGTATTTAACCGGATGTCAGAAAAAGTGAATAACTGTATTTCTTGTGGGAAACAGATACCGCATAAGGATTTCCATACTTTGTGTATACCTTGTTTAGGGCCTGAGCACGACGTTGTTAGTTGCCGCTCTTGTGCTAGGTTTAACAAACGCACTATTAAGAGGAGGTTAGACTGTGCCAGGTTAGTGTTTGGGAAACGTTGCAATTATAAAATGCCGTCGGATGCTCCGACGCCCGCTTCGTCCAAGAAGCGCAAGGACAAAACAGCGAAGCCTAGGGTTGAAGAACCGGCAGTCCCGGACGTCGGTTCTTTAGGAGGCTCAGTGGAGCCAGAGGTTTTGCCAGGAGTTTCTATGGAGTCTCCGGCAGAAACTTTACTGTTACAGGATGTCCCATCTCAGGAGGCAGGCCAGGCTGAAGGGGCTTCTCAGGTGCCTATTCTTCCCTCTTTTCCCACAGTAGTTAGAGCCTCTCCTTCTGTTGCTAAAGCTTCTTTTAGAGGTAGGCCAATTTCAGCTTCAGTGGGGGCTTCTCCTAGCTTTTCGGGTTCTGTACCTAAGAAACATATGCTTAAAATGGCAGAAGATTTGATTACTATGATTAGGGGTTCTATGGGCCCTCCTGCTAAGAGGCCTAGGGTGGAGCCGGAGTTTGCCAGTTTTGAACAAGGTTCAGAGGCTTCTGAGTCCTCTGCGGATGATTTACAGGAGTATCCTCCTTATTCTGATTCTGATGTGGATGATGCCACTCCTTCGGCTTCTCCTCCTGAGGATTTTTCATTTTCAGAGACTCTGCATTCCATGAGGGAGCACTTTAAATGGGAAGGCCAGGATTACTCTGATTCCAGGAAGAGGCTTAGGGAATTCTTGTTTTTACCCCAGCATAGGCCCTTAGCTATACCTCCTGTGTTGACTGTGGTGGAAGATGTTTTTGCAGAGGCTTCCCTGAACCCTGATTCTTTGCCTCCTGCTCCTGTTAAACCTGATAGGTACTATAGGGTGCCCGAAGCTCATAAGTATTTGTTTAAGAGTCCTAGGGCGGACCCAGAAACTGTTTCTCAGGGGCCTAAAGGTGTTAAAGCCTCTGTGGTTAGAAATCCTGTTCCCACTGACAAGGAGGCTAGGGCTTTGGATAGGTGGGATAAGAAACTGTATACTTCTTCCACTCTAGCCATGAGAGCATTGAATTGTCAGTTCCACATGCTGAAATATCAAAATTATCTCCTTTCTCAATTGAAGTCTAAGGTGGATGCTTTGGTGGAAGGTATTGAGTGTAAAGAGTTGCTGGATTTGGTTTATGTGTCTGAACAAGTGGGCAAGCATTCTTTGCAATGTGGCTTTGATGCTGTGCAGGCCTCCTCGAGGGTGGCTGCCACTAGTTCGGTTCTTCGCAGGCATGCCTGGTTAAGGGATCAGAATTTGGCTGAGCATGTTAAGACAAGGATTTTGGATGCACCTTTACAGTCTGATGTGTTGTTTGGTTCGCCTGTGGAAGCAGTTTTAAAGAAAATGGAGGACAAAGCTAAATCTATGCAAACTGTTAAGGATTTTTTGCAGGTACAGCCACCGAAGTTTAGTAGAAATTGGCCTGCTAAGGGGTGGACTTATCCTGCTTATGACTCCCAGTCTAGGGGTAGATCTAGACGTGGTAGGGGCAGGGCTCAAGGTTCTTTTAGGTCTAGAACAGGATGTTCACCTGCTCAGACTTCTGGTGAGGGCAGGGGTCAGTCCTTTCGTAAGCAGACCCAATGACCTGCCTTTTCAGCTGCCAGTAGATTCTCGTCTGGCAGCTCCTTTGGGAGGACGACTGTCTCTTTTCACAGAAAATTGGGATTTAATTACTCAAGACAGATGGGTGTTGGACATTATTCACCACGGTTACAGGTTTTATTTCCATACAATGCCCCCTTTCAAAGGCATGCCAGACGTTCCTCCTCCACAAAGAAAAGAGGCTCACAAGCAAGTTTCTCAGTTACTCAAAATGGGGGCCATTCAGCCAGTCCCTGTATCAGAAAGGGGCCTAGGATTTTATTGCCGCATGTTCCTAGTACCAAAGAAGGGGAACACGTGGAGACCAATTTTGGATTTATCTCTCCTCAACACTTATCTGGACATTCCCAAGTTCAAGATGTTGACGTTACAACAGCTTTTGCCTCTGCTGGGCAAAGATCACTGGATGGTAACTTTAGATCTCAAGGAAGCTTACCTTCATGTGCCTATCCAGCTAAGTTGCAGGAAGTATCTGCGGTTTCGAGCTGGAGATTCTCATTATCAGTTCTCTGCATTGCCCTTTGGCTTATCTACTGCGCCCAGAGTATTCACCAAGGTTCTGGCTCCAGTGATAGCTTACTTCAGGCTACAAGGAATTCAAATCTATCCTTACTTAGACGACTGCCTGATTCTGGCTCAAGAAAAGGAAGACCTTCTACAGCATCTGGAATATGTTATAGCAGTGCTAAGATGCCTAGGGTATTCTGTGAACGAAATAAAGTCCAGTCTAGTACCCTCTCAAGACATGTGCTTTCTGGGTGTGAGACTGAATACAGCAGCCCAGATGGCCTTTTTAACCCCGGACAAACAAATGGGTCTATCACTTTACTTCCATCATCTATCTCATCAGTCCGTGCTGACTGCAGGGACAGTCCTTCAAGCATTAGGGTTCATGGCATCTTGTATTCTGGTACTTCCCAATGCCAAACTGCATGTGAGGAAGTTACAATGGTATCTCAAAAATGTATGGACACAGCACTGCCAGGATTTAGACACTGTCATTCCCATAATACCTTGCCTTCAACGGGAATTTTTGTGGTGGGCTCAGGAATGTCACCTAAACAAGGGACTCTCTGTGACCCGGCCAGAGGCGAGTCAGATTTTAACGACAGATGCCTCGGACATTGCTTGGGGAGCTCATCTAAATGGAAAGTGGATACAAGACAAGTGGCCTGCCAGACTACAGCATCTACATATCAACATGAAGGAGATGTTAGCAGTCCAGTTCGCTTTACTGGCTTTCAAGGAGTTCCTTCTTCCGGGACAGGTGTTGATTCTAACAGACAACACAACTGTCATGTGGTACATCAACAAGCAAGGGGAACACATTCTTATCCTCTATGCAGGCAAGCAATGATTTTATGGGAGATTGCGCTAAGCTTGCAACTAACTCTTCAGGCAAGGTTTCTGCCGGGAGCACAGAACTCCTTAGCAGATGTGTTAAGCAGACAAATCATGGATCCCCACGAGTGGAAACTGGATCTTCATGTATTTCAGACATTGACAGTGTCATGGGGAACTCCAGACATAGATCTGTTCGCTTCTCCACTAAACCACCAGCTGCCACAGTATTGCACAAAGGGGTTTCATCACACAGCTTGGAAAGTGGATGCTCTGTCTTTCAGTTGGGAAAATCTTCATGTGTATGCCTTTCCACCTCTGCCTCTTCTTCCAAAGGTGCTATTAAAGGTCAGACAAGACAGGCCAAGGATGATTTTGATAGCTCCAGATTGGCCTCGGCAACACTGGTACCCACTACTACGGAGTCTGGTAAAGAAGCCTCCATGGCCTTTACCTCTGATTCCTCATCTGTTATCTCAAGAGGACGGTCATCTGCTCAATGTCAAGCTTCACTCTCTTCATCTAACAGCCTGGCATATTCTGTGTTGAAACACAGCAGGTCTCAACTTCCTCAACAAGTTTTAAATGTGATTATGGAAGCTAGACCTAGTACAAGGAGAGTGTACGCAGCAAAATGGAAGAGATTTTTATTTTGGAGTGCAGCAAGGAATTTGGAGATTTCTGAGCCTAATTTGAGTGTGGCTCTTCAATATCTTACCGAGTTATTGGACAAAGGGTTGTCCTTCTCTTCTATTAAGATTCATGCTGCAGCAATTTCTGCTCACTATGATTGTGACCCACCTTTGTTTTCACATCCTTTGTTCAAGCAGTTTCTTAGAGGGCAAAGAATATAAGACCCCACGTAGAGCTCCTACTCCTGCTTGGGATCTCAATTTTGTGTTGGAAAAACTTACTCTACAACCTTTTGAGCCTGCGGCTACTGCTGAATTGAAATATTTGTCATGGAAGACTGCTTTTTTGTTGGCTATTACTTCTGCAAGAAGGGTGTCTGAGTTGCAGGCCCTTATGGCAGTCGAGCCCTTTTTGATTTTCCATAAGGATAGGGTATCATTACGTACTAATCCTTCCTTTATGCCTAAGGTGGTTTCTAGTGTGGCTTTAAACCAAACTATTCATTTGCCTACTTTTTATGCTGACCCCCAAAATAAAGGGGAAAAGATTTTGCATACTTTGGATGTACACAGGCAATTGCGTTATTACTTAAGCAGGACTAAGGATTTTAGGCAGTCTCAGCAGTTGTTTGTTTCTTTTGCTTTGAGTTCGCAGGGCAAGCCTGTGTCAAAACAAACTATTTCTAGGTGGATTGGCTTTTGCATTGCGTTTTGTTATTCCCATCATGGCAAGGAGGTTCCAGCTGGGATTAGGCCTCATTCCACTAGGGCTACTGCCACTTCAACAGCATTTCTACGGGGGGTGGCAACTAAGGATATTTTGGAAGCAGCTACTTGGAGTTCAGTGCATACTTTCTCTAAGCATTATCACCTTCCTATCTACTCTAAGTCTAGGGCTGGTTTTGCCACAGCTGTTTTGCACGGCATGTTGTCAGCTCCTGCTTCTTTATGATTTGCCAGCCTCCCTTACCTCTGCTTTGGGATTCTACCCAATTGTTAGGACTGCAGCAATGGAAGACGAAGAACATAGTACAGTTTTGTACCTACCATAAATGTAGATGTTCGAGGATTCCATTGCTGCAGTCCAATTACCTCCCTCCTTCCCTCTGTGTTTAGGGGTGGTAGTGTAGGTGAGTTTACCTGCTTATATTTTTGTATATATTGTTCATGTTTTGGTGCAGGTTTTTTGGGCCTTGTCTTTTTAGGGTCTTCTGACATCTGGGGCAAGAAAAGACTGAGGATAGGACGCCGGTCATGCGCATTAGTACCCTGACGTACTGACGTCAGTCTAATGCGCCATGACCGACGTCAGCCTTATACTCTGGTATTCGGGCCGACTGGATGCGGACTATACCCAATTGTTAGGACTGCAGCAATGGAATCCTCGAACATCTACATTTATGGTAGGTACAAAACTGTACTTTTTCTTGCCTTCATTGTGCTTTGATCAAAAGATTTCCTGTTTTGAAAGTGTTGGGCTTTTTCTATCATCTCTTGTTCAAGGAGACGCCAGCCTGTCCCTGTCCCTCTACCATCACCACGCCCTTCAAGTTATTGTAAATGACCACTTTACTTGTATGATCATTTTTTTTTGTCAATGCATTTAGTCTGCTGACAGCATATAATTATTCCACGGAGCTTGTATGTTTTGAAACAGAGAGATCACAAATTGCTTGATCAGTGTTGTCAGTGTATTATTTTGTCATCTCTGTCTGTCCAGCTACTGTTAAAAACCCAGTGATCTGATGATGTTCATTGTGTTACCCTGCTGCAGTCATCACACTTGGGTTATCCTGCCATCAGGCGGTCCTGCAGTCGGCCCGAGTTCCAAAGCCTTGGTCCAGCGTCGGTTGCTGTCACTTCTTCCCTGACGTCAGTGCGCCAGGGGTATATAAGAGGCATCCGACGCCATTTTCTTCAGTCTTTCATGTCACGCAATGCCCGATGCAGAAGCAGTTCGCAAGTGCCGGTCGGCCGACACCTGGGATTTTTGAATCGAATTTCAGTCCGAAGTCTTCAGTAAAGCTAAGTACCCCGTTGGGGAACCTTTTCTTGCCTCAGTCCGATGTCAGAAAAAGTTAACAATTGCATTTTTTGTGGGAAGCAAATACCTCATAAGGACTTCCATTCTTATTGTATTCCTTGCCTAGAGCCAGACCACAATGTCACAGGTTGTCGGTTTTGTGCTAGGTTTAATAAACGTACTATCAAACGCCGTTTTGACTTCGCACGACATTTAATTATATCATGCCGTCTGAGCAGCTGACGACCGGCATGCATAAAAAAACGCAAGGATAAGGACAGGCAGCCTAGGAACAAGCCAGACTCAGAGGCCTCTGCTGGGCCTGTCGCCGGTTCTCCGGTTTTCAGTGAGGCACCTACGCAGCCCATTACGACCGCAGAATTGGAACCCCAGACAGCTGCGGATTCTCAAGCAGAGTGTACTAGGCCGATGCAGCCATCTTCATTAGGTCCTTCCGACACTGGAGCAGAAGGAGATCCCGGTGCAGTGGAAACACCTTCTGTTGCAGAAGGTGTCTTCAAACCAACTACACTCACCATTAAGTCTTATGCTAAGCTTAAAACTCCATTAAAACCAAAAAATACTGTACATCAGTCTACAGTTAAAGGCCCCATGCCTAAGAAACAGATGCTTAATATGGCTGAAGACTTGATTACCCTAATCAGGGGATCCCATCCCCCTCCATATAAAAGACCAAGACAAGAGGAGGATTATGCTTCCTCTGACCAGGTTTCAATTTCCTCAGATTCTTCTGAGGAACAGGATTACACTTTCCCCCCTTATGAAGACTTTGATGCTGAAGACTCTATCCCCTCAGCATCTCCCCCTGAAGACTACTCCTTTGGGGAAACTTTACATACCATGAGGGAACATTTCCACTGGGAAGGCCAGGACTACTCTGATTCTAAGAAAAGGCTCAGAGAGTTCCTTTTACTACCCCAGCACAGACCACTTGCTATTCCTCCAGTTTTAGATATTGTGGATGATGTTTACTTGGAGTCTAGTCTAAATCCAGACTCTCTACCTCCTGCTCCAGCCAAACCAGACCGATACTACAGAGTGCCTGACTCACACAAATTCCTTTATAAAAGCCCTGTGGCTGACCCAGAAACAATTTCTCAGGGTCCCAAGGGGGATAAGGCTTCTATGGCTAAAAATCCTGTGCCCTCTGAAAGGGATTCCAGAGCCCTAGATAGATGGGGAAAGAAAATATACACCTCAGCAACTCTGGCTATGAGAGCATTAAATTGTCAGTTTCACATGCTGAAATATGAGCAATTCCTAAAGTCTCAATTAAAGCAAAAAATGAGCACACATAAAGAACAGTCTGAATTCAAGGAAATGCAAGATCTGTTGCATGCAGCTGAGCGGGTGGGCAAACATACTTTACAATGTGGGTTTGATTCATTGGAAGCTTCCTGTAGAGCAGCTGTTACTGGGTCTGTCATACATAGACATGCTTGGTTAAAAGAACAAACCCTGCCTGATCATGTTAAAGCAAAATTATTGGATGCACCTTTACAACAGGATGTATTATTTGGTGTCAAAACAGAAGAGGTCTTAAAGAAAATGGAGGATAAGGCAAAGTCTATACAGACGGTCAAGGATTTCTTACAAGTACAACCCCCTCGTTTCAGCAGAAATTGGCCAACAAAAAACTGGTCCTTTCCAGCTTCTGACAGATCACAGAGGGGCAAATACAGACGCCCAAGGGGCAGAGGTCAGTCACAAGGCCCTTACAAACCTTGCCAATGGGGTACTGCTACCCAGAAAGGAAGAGGAGACAGGCCCCAAGCTAGCAGAAGACAAACACAATGACTCAGTCCTCAAACTACCAAGCAAATCTCTCCTGGCAGCTCCCTTGGGAGGAAAATTAGCATTTTTTGCAGACAACTGGCACATCATCACAAAAGACAAATGGGTCCTAAACATTGTCTCACAAGGATACAGATTCCACTTTCATACCTTGCCAAGGAAAAAAGGAATGCCAAACCTGCCACCAAATCAATGGGCAGAGGCACAAAAACAAATTACAGCTCTCATGGACATGAGAGCCATTCAACAGGTACCTACACAGGAGCAAGGACAAGGATTTTACTCGACTCTTTCTAGTTCCAAGAAAAGACAAAGCATGGAGACCCATTCTGGATCTTTCAATTCTGAACACCTATCTGCAAGTACCAAAATTCAAGATGCTAACACTACAGCAGCTTCTTTCCATGCTGGGCAAGAATGCTTGGCTAGTAACGTTGGACCTCAAGGAGGCATACCTGCATGTCCCTATCACACAAAATTGCAGAAGATACCTCCGCTTCATTGCAGGCTCAACACATTATCAGTTCTCTGCACTGCCCTTTGGCTTATCTACTGCGCCCAAGGTCTTCACAAAATGCCTGGCACCAGTAATTGCATACTGCAGACAAAGAGGAATTCAAATATACCCATACCTGGATGACTGCCGTATTCAGGCAGAAAGCAAGGACATTCTTTTAAAGCATCTGGCATTTGTCAAACACCTTCTAAGTTGCCTAGGGTACACAGTAAACGAAAAGAAATCAAAACTAGTGCCCTCACAAAACATAATATTCCTGGGTGCCAGCTTGAATACAACGGCCCAGTTGGCTTATCTCACGCCAGACAAGCAACAACAGCTGACTCAGTTTTTCAAAATAATGGCAACAAAGACCCAACTCCCTGCAAGAAAAATTCTGCAGGCCTTGGGATTCGTGGCATCTTGCATACTACTAATACCATTTGCAAAACTGCATAAGAGGAAATTACAATGGTACCCGAAAAGCGTATGGACTCAGCACAGCCACAGCTTGGAAACAATGATGCAACTCATTCCCTGCCTTCAACAGGAGTTTCTATGGTGGGCACAGGCATGTCACCTCAACAAGGGTCAGCCTTTCACCTTAGACACAGCCAGGCAAACTATGACAACAGATGCATCGGACTATGCCTGGGGAGCACACATGGCAGGACAGTGCATTCAGGGCAAATGGACTACAGATCAAAGGCATCTGCATATCAATCAAAAAGAAATGCTAGCAGTACAGAATGCCCTAACAGCTTTCAAGGACCTCTTACACCCAGGACAACTAATAATAAAGACAGACAACACCACAGTAATGTGGTACATAAACAAGCAAGGGGGCACACATTCCTACCCTCTGTGCAGGCAAGCAATGATCTTGTGGAACACAGCACTGTCTTACCATGTTCAATTGCAAGCACAATTCTTGCCAGGAAAGAAAAACACTTTGGCAGACGACCTAAGCAGAAACATCATGGATCCACACAAGTGGAAACTAGATCCACAAATATTTTCAATGATAGCTCAAAAATGGGGATGCCCACACATAGATCTGTTTGCCAGCCCCCAAAACTTCCAGCTTCAAAAATTTTGCACAAGGACATTCCATCCACAAGCTTTGAAAGTGGACGCCCTCTCATTCAGTTGGAAAACATTAACAGTGTATGCCTTTCCTCCACTGCCTCTTCTAGCAAAGGTACTGCTGAAAGTCAGATTAGAGAGGCCACAAATGATACTTATTGCACCAGACTGGCCACGCCAGCATTGGTATCCAATTCTAAGGAACATGGCCCACGGACAACCATGGATTTTACCACAAACTCCTCACCTGCTTACCCAGCAAGACAATCAGATTCTACACAGCCAACTCAAGACGTTAAACCTGGCTGCATGGCAAATTACCTAAATAACCAGCCAACTCCTCTATCCATAGCTGTTATGGATGTCATTCTGGAGGCCAGGAGGCCCAGCACCAGAAAAACCTATTCAGACAAATGGAAAAGATTTTGCGCCTGGAACCACGCTAAAGGCCAAAATCCCCTTGATCCAAACATTCCTCAGATTGTACAATATTTAACTGAGATGTTGCACAAAGGACTTTCCTTTTCATCTATTAAGATCCACGCCTCAGCAATTTCAGCTCATTACAACACGGATCCTCCTTTATTCTCACATCCACTCCTAAGACAGTACCTCAGAGGGGCTAAGAACATAAGACCGCCCAGGAGAGCACCAACACCTACTTGGGGTCTCAACTTTGTTCTGGCAAAGCTTACACTGCCACCCTTTGAACCAGCGTATTCAGCTGATTTAAAATTTCTTTCATGGAAAACTGCCCTGCTACTAGCAATAACCTCATCTAGAAGAGTCTCAGAGCTACAGGCACTAATGACAGTGGAGCCTTTCCTCATTTTTCATCAAGACAAAGTCTCTCTACGAACTAACCCTACCTTTATGCCAAAGGTGGTATCCAGTGTGGCCCTAAACCAAACCATTCATTTGCCCACCTTTTTCCCAAATCCCCAGAACAAAGGAGAAAGACTCCTGCACTCTTTGGACATTCACAGGCAATTACGTTACTACTTGGATAAAACTAAGGCATTCAGAAAATCTGAACAGCTCTTTGTAGCCTATGCTGCAGGATCACAAGGAAAAGCTGTCTCAAAACAAACCATTTCTAAATGGATAGTGCATTGCATACGTTTCTGCTTCATGCATCATGGGAAACCGGTACCTGCTAACATTAGGTCCCACTCCACCAGGGCTACAGCTACATCAGCAGCCTTTCTCATGGGAGTGCCAACCAAGGATATTCTGGAAGCTGCAACTTGGAGTTCAGTGCACACCTTCACCAAACACTATCACTTACCCCTATATTCTAAGACTAGAGCTGGTTTTGCCACTGCAGTTTTGCAGGGCCTACTAGCTTCTTCTAACCCTGTTTAACTCCACCACCCATCCTTAGCTTTGGGATTCAGCCCAAGTGTGATGACTGCAGCAGGGTAACATGATGAACATAGTACAGTTTTGTACCTACCATAAATGTAGATGTTCGAGTGTTCACTCTGCTGCAGTCCAGGTTACCCTCCCTCCATCCCCTCTGAACTAGCTGAACTTATCTATGCCACTCTATCCTATACAACCTCTGTGGTGTATTTGCTTGTGCCTGAAGGTATTGTTTTATTTTTATATAGCTATATATATATATATATATATATATATATATATATATATATCTTGCCTACCTATTGGGGGCACCTGACATCTGGGGCAAGAAAAACTGAAGAAAATGGCGTCGGATGCCTCTTTTATACCCCTGGCGCACTGACATCAGGGAAGAAGCGACAGCAACCGACGCCGGACCAAGACTTTGGAACTCGGGCTGACTGCGGGACCGCCTGACGGCAGGATAACCCAAGTGTGATGACTGCAGCAGAGTGAAAACTCGAACATCTACATTTATGGTAGGTACAAAACTGTACTTTAATCTTCCTTGACAAATGAGTTTGGTTCTGATATCAGAACCGACTCTGGTGTTACTATAGCCCTCAAGAACCAAAAAATCCCGAGCTTAAGTCCTATCCAGAATGCGCCTTCCCAGATCTTGTTTGCTGCTTACTGAGACAGAAGCGTCGCTAATAGCTCTTGAGTTGTTATTTATTTTATATATTTTTTTGGTATTAGTTTATCTTCTTACCTTTTCTAGCTTTAATAATTACTCTTAACATTCCTGTATAGCTACCCATTTTCCGTTAGCTCCTTTTTGTATCGCCTCTTAACACTTCTGTGTTTTTCTCTTTTACCATCATTGGTAGTTTTTCTTTCTGTACCTTTCAGTACTCTTTGCTACCATAGTTGGTAGACTATATATTCCTTTCTGTATCCCTTTTCTATAACAAAAAAAAGAGAAAGCTTCTGTTCTTTTACGTTTAAGTATTTCTCTGAGTGTATACTGTGTGTGTGTGTGTGTGTGTGTGTGTGTGTGTGTGTGTGTGTGTGTGTGTGTGTGTGTGTGTGTGTGTGTGTGTGTGTGTGTGTGTGTGTGTGCGTGTGCGTGTGTACTTGTGTTTACCTGTTTCCTTTGAGCTTCATGGCTGACAAGGGCAGAGACACTTTTGAGTTCAAAAAATACCTCAAATGTGAACGAAAGCTCCCAAACTCTGATGGGCATTCTCTGTGTTTACTGCTTGGGCCCTGTACACTACAGGAAGATTGTTCTATTTGCCATAGTTTCAGTTACCGGGCCCTGGTTGAAAGGAAAAAATAAGTTAATTTTGAAAGGTATGTTAAAATCTTCCTTTGAAGAGGCCATCTCTGGTTGAAACAAAACTGATGTTTTCTCCCATTCCTCATCTTCATCTTCTTCTTTGAAAGTTGACAAGGCCAAGAAGAGGAGTTGATTGGTGCCAGCTTCTCCCTCTGCTGTGATGACTAAAATGTTTAGACCATCGGTTCCCTCTGCTTGTATGGAACCTGTACAGAGTTTACAGGATTCTTCGGCACTGACCTCCTCCTCAAGACCAACAGTTTCTTCCTCACAGGTGCCAGAGTTGGCAGTGATCCAAGGCCAGACTATGGAACCAATAGTCCCAGTGCAGTCTGTTTCTCCAGTGCTGATGTCTTCTGTGCCAAGTAAAAGTGTGGAATTTTCATTCTTAGATCATCCTAGGACTAAATACTCCCCTTCCATTAACCCCTTTACAGGTCCGTTACCTAGCCTCTTCTTGAAACAGCCTAGATCCCCTTCTATCCAGTCTATTCATTCTACCAAGAGCCTGACTGAGTCAGATGTGTTGCAATTGGTAGATCAGGTCTTTGTGGTGGGGGGTTTTACCCCTATGTTCTTGGTTCCAGATCCTTCCGGTGCTGGAACCTTTCCCTCTTTGACTCCAACTAGTCTTCCTCCTCCCACCTCCATTGAGGACTTGGATCCCAGCTCCAACTTTCCTGGTCCTGACTGTTTTGGTTCTGGCTAGGTCTTACATCTCTGGTGCCGCATCCTACCTGAGCTCTTTGTCTGTTTCATAACCAGAGACCTCTCAGGGTTGTAGCTAAATTGTCGGCTCCAGGGGGCAGGACCTGACTCCAGTTTTTTCTGAGTCATCCCTGCACCTCAGGGCTTCAGCACTCATTAGCTCTATCCTGGTTTCAGCTTCGGGAGTGTTTTTTTCATAGTGGGGGGAAACCACAGTTTTGATGCAATCTTTCTCAGTTCCAGGCTCTCTTCCTTCTTTGGGGGGACCTTTCTAAGCCACAGAGGTGGCTGTGTCCACTGTGGGCATTCAGTCAGTTCCACTCCAGTTGGAGCAGCTCACTTCTCCTCCCTCTCGTTCAGAGCCTCAACCAATTCCAGCACCAGGACAGCGAGAAGCAAAACTTCAGGAATCACCCATACAAGTTTTGTCCCCTTTGATACCTCACCAGACCATCCCACTGAGGCAGTTTCTCAAGAGAGGAAGTGTAAGAGGAAACGCTTAGATTCCCCAGAGGAATCCATCACAGAGGACACATTATGGTGAAGGGGAGGGTTTCCCATTGGTCACCCCTGGAAGACATCTCCTTTGGAGGCATTCTTGAGATCCTTAAGCAGAAGGGTGGCTGGACACCCTAAACACCCTCCTCGGAGGTGTCAGTGTACCTGCAGGCCTTTAGCGCTTGTCCATCTACCTCTTGGGTTACTCTCCTTGCTGACGAGCTCATTAAGTTGATCTTCAATTGGCATGGAAGGCTGTTGATGCCATAGAACCCATTCTCAAGAGACCAGACAAAATTCTTACTGCACCTGAGGATCATCAGTTTTGTCAAAGGGATTGTCAGTAGATGCCATGGTAGTAGCAGCAGCAACAAAAAAGGAACTGGCAGAGGAAAGTTCCACTATTCACCCTCAGTAGAGAATCTCTGGTAATGGATAGATGTTCTTCGTGTTTCACTGTTGCAGTCATTACATTTGGGTAATCTGCTGGCAGGTTACCCTCCGTCAGCCTCGGGTCCTGCATCAGTTGCTGTCTCCTCTTCCATGACGTCAGGTCATCAGGGGTATAAAACATGCAGCTGATGTCATTTTAATCAGTCTTTCCTGCTGCGCGGTGCCCGAAGCAGAAGCAGTTCTCAAGTGCTGGTTGGCCGACTCCTGAAATTTTCGTATTTGAGTTTCAGAACAGAAGTCTTCAAATTAAAGCTAAGTACCCCGTTGGGGAAATTTTTTCTTGCTCCTTACCGACGTCAGTAAAAGTTAATTGCATTACTTGTGGGAAGCAAATACCTCGTAAGGATTTTCATTTGTACTGTATTCCTTGCCTAGGCCCTGATCACGTGTCTTGCTGTCGGTTTTGTGCTAAATTTAACCAATGCACTATTAAGCGTCGGTATATTTTTGCTTCTAAATATTTTGGTTTAAGATTTAACTACCGTGAAATGTCGTCAGTTAGCAATCCGACTACCGGAGTTCACAAAAAACGCAAGGAAAAAGACAGACCGGTGAGGTCCAAAACCGACGACAAAACTTCTCCTAAGCCAGTCATCGGTTCGCCGCTACTCAGTGAGGCGATTTCGCTGCCCCTGATACCCGCTAATTTTGAGTTGCAGGCCTCTACCGAGACCCATTCGGAGTCCG
Organism: Protopterus annectens; assembly: GCF_019279795.1. Classification (NCBI taxonomy): domain Eukaryota; kingdom Metazoa; phylum Chordata; order Ceratodontiformes; family Protopteridae; genus Protopterus; species Protopterus annectens. The sequence continues at coordinate 1,330,452,640 of NC_056732.1, forward strand.
GTATGCCGTGAGATTCACAAAGTATTGAACCCGCGGATGTCTCTCCCTTGGATGGGTCCTGGAGCCGCTGAGCAGGCACTGGCTTCTGAGGGTGTTTTCAGGCCTCAACATTTTTACATTAAACCGATGCCAGCAGCAAAACCAAGGTCAAAAACAACTTCTATGTCTAAAAAACAGATGCATGAGCCACATGCTCGGGCCCCTATGCCTAAAAAACAGATGATCAAAATGGCTGAGGATTTAATTACCTTGATCGCGGGTTCCTAACCCCTCTCGCTAAGAGGTCTAGGCAAGGCACTGATTATGAATCTTTAGATCAGATTTCCATTTCTTCTGATTCCTCTTCTGATCAGGAATTTTCTGTTCCACCCTATTCTGATGCAGAGTAATCCATCCCATCTGCATCTCCTCCTGAGGATTACTCTTTTGGAGAGACTTTGTATACTTTAAGGGAACATTTTCACTGGGAGAGAGTCAGGACTTCTCTGAATCAAAAAAGAGGCTTAGAGATTTTCTTCTTCTTCCTCAGCATAGACCTTTGATGATACCTCCTGTATTAGACATTGTTGATGATGTGTTCTCGGAATCAAGCATGGCTCCTGATTCCCTGCCTCCAGCTCCTAGTAAGCCAGACAGATATTACAGGGTTCCTGACCCCCACAAATTTCTTTTTAAAAATCCAGCTGCTGATCCTAAGACTATTTGTCATGGTCCCAAGGGTGTTAAGGCTTATACAGCCAAAAATCCTACCCCTTCTGATAGATATTCCAGGGCGCTGAATAGATGGGGTAAAAAGGTTTATATGTCTGCAACCTTGGCAATCAGGGCTTTAAACTGCCAGTTTCATATGCTTAAATATCAACAACATGTTATGAGCTTACTGAAACAGAAAATGTTGATTTCTGATTGTGTGGAAAATAAAGAGTTACAGGATTTATTGCATTTAGCAGAATAGGTTGGAAAGCATACTTTGCAATGTGGTTTTGATTCCTTGGAGGCCTCTTGTAGGGCCACCATTACTGGATCTGTGATTAGAAGGCATGCCTGGCTCAAGGAGCAAAATCTGCCTGATTATGTTAAAGCTAAATTGTTGGATGCCCCTTTGCAGCATGATACTCTGTTTAGTAATAAGGCAGAAGAGGTTTTAAAGAAAACGGAAGACAAAGATAAATCTATGCAAACTGTAAAAGATTTCTTGCAAGTGCAGCCACCTAGCTTCAGTAGGCACTGGCCTACTAAAAATTGGTCCTTTCCTGTGTCCATCAGAGCCACTCAGTGCAAACCCATGTGCTCAAAAGGCTCCAGATATCAATCACAGGGTTCTTACAGGTCAAAGCAATGGGGTGCCTCCACCTCCAAATCTGGAGGAAACAAAGCACAATCCTAGAGTAAGCAGTCTCAATGACTTTCCTGTACCATCTCCTAGCACTTATATTTTGGCAGCCCCTTTGGGGGGAAAATTAACACTTCATGCTCAAAATTGGCAATTTATTACCCAGGACAAGTGGGTATTAAACATAGTATCCCAGGGGTACAGATTTCATTTCCATACTTTGCCAATTCCAGACGGATGGCCGGATCTGCCACAAAACCAGTGGGCAGAGGCCCGGAAACAAGTCATGTCCCTCATGGATATGGGGGTCATTCAGCCGGTACCAGGAAAAGGAAAAAGGACAAGGATTTTATGCAAGACTTTTCCTGGTACCCAGAAAAGACAATTCATGGTGTACAATACTGGACTTATCGATTCAGAACACGTTCCTGGACATTCCAAAATTCAAAATGCTGACTTTACAACAGCTACTGCCTATGCTAGGCAAGAATGCTTGGTTAGTAACTTTAGACTTAAGAGGCATACCTGCATATCCCAATAAGGGAATCATGCAGAAGATACCTCCACTTCAAAGCAGGTTTTTTACATTACCAATTCTCTGCACTGCCCTTTGGCTTATCTACTGCACCCAGGGTCTTTACAAAGTGCCTGGCACCAGTAATTGCATTCTGCAGGCAAAGAAACATTCAAATTTATCCTTATCTGGACAATTGTCTCATTCAGGCAGAGGACAAGGACACTCTTCTTCAACATCCGGCATTTGTAAAAAGACTTCTAGCATGCCTAGGGTACACCATAAACAAAAAGAAATCACAACTGGTACCCTCTCAAATAATTACATTCCTGGGTGCAAGCTTGAATACAATTGCCCAGATGGCTTACCTCACGCCAGACAAACAAAGGCAATTGACAACATGCTTCAATCAAATGGCAATAAAAACCCAGTTATCTGCAACACAAATTCTGCAGGCTTTGGGGTTCACGGCATCCTGCATTTTACTAATTCCATATGCGAGACTGCATATGAGGAAACTTCAATGGTACCTAAAAAGTTTATGGAGTCAACATTGTCACATCCTGGAAACAATGATTCCTCTCATTCCCTGCCTACAACAGGAGTTTCTTTGGTAGGCAGAGACATGTCACCCAAACAAGGGACTGTCATTCACTCTACCCCCTGCCACCTAAACCCTAACTACAGATGTATCAGACTATGCTTGGGGGGCCCACCTGGCAGGGAGATGCATTCAGGGCAAATGGAGCACAAATGAAATGCATCTGCATATCAACCAGAAAGAAATGCTAGCTGTTCAGAATGCTCTGACAGCCTTCAAGGACTTACTTCATCCAGTACAACTACTGATAAAGACGGACAACACCACAGTTATGTGGTACATAAACAAGCAGGGGGTACACATTCCTACCCCCTTTGCAGACTAGCCATGTCCTTGTGGAACACAGCCTTGACTTACCAAATACATCTTCAAGCTCAATTCCTGCCAGGAAAGCAAAATACTCTGGCAGACCACCTAAGCATAAATCTTATGGACCTGCACAAATGCAAACTGGATCCATAAATCTTCAGCATGTTAACACAGAAATGGGGGAGCCCAGACATAGATCTATTTGCCTCTCCCCAAAACTGTCAGTTGTACAAATTCTGCACAAGAAATCACAAAAAAGCATGGAAAGTGGATGCTCTATCCTTCAGCTGGAAAAACCTATCAGTCTGTACCTTTCCCCTCTGCCTCTACTCTCCAAGGTCTTACTGAAAGTCAGACAGGAAAAAACAAAAATGATCCTAATTGCTCCGGACTGGCCTCGCCAGCACTGGTACCCGCGTCTAAGGAATATGTCACACCTTCCTCCATGGTACTTGCCTAAAACACCTCACCTACTGTCTCAGCAGAACTATCAAATTCTGCAAACTCAGCTCCAAACTCTGAATCTTGCAGCATGGCTAATCAACTAATTATTCAAACCACATCTCTCAGTAAACCTGTGATGGATGTAATTTTGGAAGCCAGAAGGCCTAGTACTAGAAAATCTTATGCTGATAAATGGAAGAGATTCTGTGCTTGGAACCAAGCACAAGGAATAGACACAGCAAAGCCCAATATTCCTCAGATTTTACAATGCTTAACTGAGATGCTTGACAAGGGCCTATCTTTTTCTTCAATAAAAATCCATGCCTCTGCCATCTCGACTCATTACAACACGGAACCTCCCCTCTTTTCTCATCCACTGCTTAAACAGTATCTCAGAGGGGCCAAAAATGTAAGGCCTCCCAGGAGAGCACCAACTCCTGCATGAGACCTCAATTTTGTGCTGGAAAAACTCACCCTGCCTCCTTTTGAACCAGCATCTACTGTGGATATAAAATTTCTATCAGCCACTTCAGCAAGAAGGGTTTCAGTACTACAGGCTCTCATGGCAGTGGAGCCTTTCATTATTTTTTACCCGGACAGGTTGGCCCTCAGGACCAATCCTTCTTTTATGCCCAAGGTGTGATATTCAGTGTGGCTCTTAACCAGATCATTCACCTGCCAACATTTTACCAAAATCCGCAGAACAAGGGGGAGCAGATTCTGCATTCATTGGATGTACACAGACAACTAAGATTCGACTTAGAACAAAATCTCTAAGAAAGTCTGAGTAATAACTGGTAACATTTGCTGCAGGATCAGAGGGGAAGGCTTTATCAAAGCAGACTATTTCTAAATGGATAGGCCACTGCATTCGTTTCTGCTATTTGCACCATGGTAAACCTGTGCCCAAGGGGATCAGATCATATTCCACCAGGGCTGCCTCTAGAACCTGCTACTTGGAGCTCTGTTCATACCTTCACAAAGCATTATCATTTATCTCTCTTCTCTAAATCCAGGACAGGCTTTCCCACTGCAGTCCTCCAGGGCCTTATAGCTGCTCCTAATGCTGTTTAGTTCCATCCTCCCATCCATAGCTTTGGGATTCTACCCAAATGTAATGACTGCAGCAGTGAAACACGAACATAGTATAGTTGTGTACACTTACCATAAATGTAGATGTTCGAGTGTATTCACTGTTGTAGTCTGGGTTGCCCACCCGCCATCCCGCATTCTATACCTTTTCTTTCCTTCACTATACTCAAAAGCCTTTGTGGTGTATTTGCTTTTAGATGAAGGTAAATTTTATGTTTCTAAGGTGCATTTATATATATTTACAGTTTATTTATATATATCTTTGCTCCCCATTTAGGGGGCACCTGACATCTGGGGCAATTAAAATGGCATCGGCTGCATGTTTTATACACCTGACGACCTGACGTCATGGAAGATGAGACAGCAACTGACGCAGGACCCAAGACTTTGTTATTCAGGCCGACTGAGGGCAACCTGCCAGCAGATTACCCAAATGTAATGACTGCAACAGTGAATACACTCGAACATCTACATTTATGGTAAGTGTACACAACTGTACTGTTTGTAAAGTGGATTTATGCTTCATCGACCTTTGCATTATGGTCTTTGAACTTTATGGCACACCAACAGACTCCAAAGGGATCCAGTTAAGGAGTTTATCAGATACTGTGGCAGGAGAAGCACCTGACGAAGTCCAAGATAAGGTTGCTTCTTAGTTGGCCACCTTAAAGTCCATTTCCAATTCATCTGTGAGGCTCCTAGCACATGTAGCGGAAGGAATGATTAGTTTTGCCGGATCGGGCATAGCCATAAGGAGACGCACCTGGATGTGCTTGTGCGAATTTGTGGAACCAATCAAGTTTTCATTTGTCAATGCCTCCTTTAACAGATCGTCCCTTTTTGGCCCTAAAGTTGTCCAGATGTGAAAAGGATGGAAAACTCCTTTTTGCAGCAGGCGTACATTTTTCTACTCCTCAGATGTAATTTTTGAGGAACCAGAAGAGTGGGAAAATGTGGTTCAGAAAGCCCCAAGGGCCTTTCCAGGCCACACGTGGCTCCCCCAGGGGCAGGGGGAACCTTTAATGGAAGACACTGCCCACGTTGCAGAGGTGGTGTGCAGAATCAGGGTTCCAGGGACAAGTTTCCTGGTAAACCCTATCAGCACTCCTGAAAGGAAGCTCGATTGCTTTCCTCTGAGGGCAGTCAGGGTTGTTTATCCCTGCACCAACATGCCTGGTTTGGGTCCAGAGGATTATAACCAGAGGCTACACAATACTGGTAGATCATAGTGTAAAGTGTGTGCTATATCTTTAAGAACCATCCGAGGCTGTAAGTGCATGTATATAACCCACACACATCCAAACCCCTAGTGCCATTTTGAAGGATCTGTCAGTTTGTATACAAGTTAGTTAAGTTAAAGTCAATAGCCAACAGTAGTAATGTGTTTGTATGAAATAAAGCTACTTGAACAGAACCCATGAAGACTCTTTATTCATGTTCCAGACACAAAAGTGACATGGTGTCAGAACTGGGATGGAAGAGAGAAGAATATTTGGAGCCATGAGGTGCAAAGACAACAGTGAAGGTAAAACTGAGAGAAAAGTGCACAAACATAGCCATAAAGGATCAAAGGGAATTATGAATAAGACAAAAAGGACAGTAAAGAGACATTACAAGGGCACAAACCACATTATCAGGCAAGCAAAAGCAGAAAAGGTTGTTAACTAAAGAAAATGTTTAAGATAATAGTATTCTATGAAACGATTAACAATAAAGCCAAAAATAAGCATGTTTAAAGTAAAACGAATGTGTTCAAGACAAAGTGGTGCATGTTTAGAGTAAAACGAGCACAAGAAAAGTATATTGGATGTGAAGGGGGCCTAAATGAGCAAAGTAAATATAATAAGAAAAGAAAAGGGGCACATTAAGCAAAATAAAGCAAGGCGACTGTATGTGTTTTGGCAAAGTGCTGTATTTGGGCATAACTACGACTTTGTATTGTATCAAGGGCATAACTAGAGTTATTCGAAGTATCTCAAAGTGTGTAAAAGTGCTTACAGTGTGTGGTTATTACCGTGCATGTATTTTGAAGAATTTATAGTGTGCAAAGTGCAACTGTTTCATGTAATACAGTCAAAGTGTAGCCATTTCAAAAAGTTTCTTGTGCTAGGTGTGTCTATTTGTAAAGTGCCACCATTACAGACTGCTTCTCATACTGTAGAGAGCTGCCTCGTAAGGGCTGCCATTTTGGGGACATTTCAGTGTGCTGTATGCAGTTATTTGCAAAGTGCAATTACTTCGAAAAGTTATTGAGTTTAAGGCAACAGATGTTCAGTTTATTCACATTGTGCAGTTACTTGACATGTTTCTTACACCAAGCGCTGCATTCTTGCAAAAGGTGACATTAAAATAGTATTACAGTGGTTGTGAGTTATTCAGTCGCATCGTAAACTTCTTGAATGTTTCTTAAAATGATGGTAAATGACTTTAGGACATGATGATAAATGACTTTAGCATTTTCACCCTTGCCACGACATTACAAAAGTACCAAAATGCCCGAGAAGTTTATTTTGCAAAGTCCAGTTATTTGAAAGTACTACAAGTTTGTTTATTTGCATAATTCCAAAAAGCCCAACAAAGGTATAAGTTCAGAATACAAAGACATTGGACAATTACTGGTGTTAGTTCTGGCATATGTGCACGTGTACATGTTTATGCTTATTTTCAAAGCCCTTTGCTGGTATGTGTTAATATGGCAGACAGATTTCGAAAACCACTACCACTTGTATTTGATCAGAATATTGCAGAGAACTGGAAAATATTTGAGCAAGCGTATATTTTTATACAAGCAAGTTAGCAGATAGAGACGCACACATAAGGGCATTCATTTTGCTATACCTAGCAGGTCAGAGGCCATAGAAAGAACGTTCATTTGTGTATGCACCAGCAGTATATGAAGGAGAAGGTGTAGACTGCCATATTGTTGTACAAGCTAAATCAAGGGAAGACACCGAGTGTTTGAAGTGCAAGTTCAGAGAAATGTGTAACCCCCAGACGAATATTACATTAGAGAAGCATTTGTTTTACACAAGAGATCAGAAACCAGGGGAAACATTTGTAGCTTATATAACTGACTTGAGAAACGGGGCTAAAACGTGTCAGAGGGCTAAAATGTGTCAGTTTGTTGATTTAAAAGATGAGCTGATAAAGGACAAGTTTGTATGTGGTATCAACAGATGTTCATCATGTTTCACTGTTGCAGTCATGACTGTAGGGTTCTCCCCTGCTAGCAGGCAGCCCTCGGTCGGCCAGAATCCCAAAGTCTGGGTCCGGCGTCGGCTGTTCAACCATGCTCCCTGACGTCAGAGCGCCAGGAGTATAAAGCTGACAGCCGACGCTATCTTCTCCAGTCTTTCTTGCCGTGCGGTGATAGCAGTTCGCAAGTGCCGGTCAGTTGACTCCGGACAAATTTTTTCTATATACTTTGGTCCAAAGATTTTCTTCTCCACTCAAAGCTAAGTACCCCATTGGGGAAACTTTTTTCTTGCTCCACTCCGATGTCAGAAAAAGTTAATAACTGTATTTCATGTGGGAAGCAAATACCTCATAAGGATTTTCATTCTTACTGTATTCCTTGCATAGGCCCTGACCATGACGTAGCTAGTTGTCGGTTTTGTGTTAGATTCAATCAACGTACAATTAAGCGAAGGTACGATTTTGCTTTTCATTACTTCGGTAGGCGCTTTAACTACAAAATGTCATCTGATACGGTTCCGGCTACCGGAGTTCACAAATGTCGCAAGGATAAAGACAGGCCTCCGAGGTCCAAATCTGATGATAGCGCACATGCGGAGCCAGCTTCAGGTTCGGCCGTCATCAGTGAGGCGCTTTTGCAGCCCCTGTCGTCGGCCATTTCAGAACCGACGGCTGAAACGGACTCTCATGAAGAGCCAACCAGGCCTTTAAATATTTCTGTTGCAGGACCTTCGGATGGGTCTGGAGCCGCTGTGCAGGTACCGGCTTCCGAAGGGGTTTTCAGGCCTACTCAGCTTCTAGTAAAGGCAAAGACAAAGACTCCTTCTATACGAAAGACTTCAACACAGGCCTCTTCTGAACCGGCTCCCAAGTCACAGAAACAGTTACTCAAGATGGCGGAGGATTTACTTACTATGATTAGGGGTTCACATCCCCCTCCAGATAAAAGGCCAAGGCAGGATGTTTATTATGATTCCTCTGATCAGGCTTCTGCTTCCTCAGTTTCTTCTTCTGATCAGGAATATTCTTTCCCTCCTTATGAGGATTCTGATGCTGAAGAATCCATTCCTTCAGCTTCTCCTCCTGAGGATTTCTCTTTTGGGGAAACTTTGCATGAAATGAGGGAACATTTCCACTGGGAGGGACAGGAGTATTCAGAATCCAAGAAAAGACTGAGGGATTTCCCTCTTCTTCTTCCCCAACATAGACCCCTGGCTATTCCTCCTGTTTTGGATATTGTGGATGATGTTTTTTCGGAGGCTAACTTAACCCCTGACTCTTTTCCTCCTGCTCCTGTTAAGCCTGATAGATATTACAGGGTTCCTGATTCCCATCAGTTTTTATATAAGAACCCTACTGCTGACCCTGAAACCATTTCTCAGGGTCCTAAGGGAGTTAAGGCCGCTTCTGCCAAAAATCCCATTCCTACTGAAAAGGATTCTCGATCCTTAGAAAGATGGGGCAAAAAGGTGTACACTTCTGCTACTTTGTCCATTAGGGCTTTAAACTGTCAGTTTCATATGCTTAAATACCAACAATTTCTCTTGTTTGTCTTAAAACAAAAGTTTACTTCCATTTCTGCTTGTGCAGATGATAAGGAATTACATGACTTATTGCATGCCACTGAACAGGTTGGGAAGCATGGTTTACACTGTGGATTTGATGCCTTGGAGGCTTCTTGTAGGGCTGCGGCCTCTGGCACAGTCATTAGAAGACATGCATGGCTAAAGGAACAAAATTTACCTGAACAAGTAAAGGCTAAATTATTGGATGCTTCTGTTCAGCATAATGTTTTGTTTGGATCTAAAGCTGAAGAGGTGATTAAAAAGATGGAGGATAAGGCGAAATCCATGCAAACAGTTAAAGATTTCTTACAAGTACAGCCACCTAGATTAAGCAGGAATTGGCCTTCAAAAAATTGGTCCTTTCCCTCTTCAGACAGGCCTCAGAGGGGTAGATATAGACGCTCCAGCGGGAGGCCTCAAACACAAGCTGCTTCTAGACCAAGACAGTGGACTGCTTCCACCCCTAGGGGAGGAGAGGACAGGTCACAATCTCAAAGGAAACAAACTCAATGACTCCCTCTGTTGGGCTACAGGAACGTCTTACCTGGAAGCCCCTCTCGGAGGAAAACTCTCTCTTTTTTATCAAAATTGGACTCATATAACCCAAGACAAATGGGTTTTGGATGTGATTATAAGAGGTTACAAATTCCATTTTCATACCTTGCCAAGGCCAAGCGGATGGCCAGACCTTCCAAAACATCAATTGACGGAGGTCTTAAACCAGGTGGAAGCTCTTTTGGCAATGAATGCCATAGAACTGGTTCCTCTTTCAGAGATGGGAAAAGGTTTTTACTCAAGGCTCTTTCTAGTCCCAAGGAAGCAAAACTCATGGAGACCCATTCTGGATCTGTCGGTCTTGAACACCTTTCTAGAGATTCCAAAATTCAAGATGCTTACTCTACAGCAGCTACTTCCAATGCTGTCCAAAGATGCATGGATGGTAACTTTGGATTTAAAGGAGGCATATTTACACATTCCCATCAGGCAGGATTGCAGAAAATACCTCAGGTTCAAGGCCGGATCAAGGCACTTTCAATTCTCTGCGCTGCCCTTTGGATTGTCTACTGCACCCAGGGTCTTCACCAAATGCCTGGCTCCAGTAGTAGCTTACTGCAGACTCAAGGGAATTCAAATTTACCCTTATCTGGACGATTGTCTAATTTAGGCAGGCAGCAATGATGTCTTACTCCAGCATCTAGAATTTGTACAGAACCTCCTCAAGTTCCTGGGATTCTCTGTAAACATAAAAAATTCAAATTTGACACCATCACAACAGATAACTTTTCTGGGTGCACTTCTTAACACTACAACCCAGATGGCATTTCTGACATCCAAAAAACAATTACAGCTGGCTTCAACTTTCAAAACCTTGGCAACTCTAACTCAACTATCTGCAAGGAAATTCCTGCAGGCTTTGGGTTACATGACCTCCTGCATCCTTCTCGTACCATATGCAAGACTACACATGAGGAAAATACAGTGGTAACTAAAAAGTGTATGGTCTCAGCATTGCCACAGTTTAGACATACTGATCTCCATCCTTCCTTGCCTTCAAAAGGAATTTCTTTGGTGGTCCAGGGCTTGTGCACTAAACAAAGGGAAACCCTTTTGTCTGCCTCCTGCCACTCAGACTTTAACCACGGATGCCTCGGATTATGCTTGGGGAGCCCATTTTCAGGGCAATTGTCTGCAGGACCTTTGGACAAAGGACCAGAAGCACCTGCATATCAACTTAAAGGAAATGTTAGCCGTTCAGAAAGCTTTATTGGCCTTCAGGAATCTTTTACAACCAGGACAACTACTAATACGGACAGACAACACCACAGTTATGTGGTACATAAACAAGCAAGGGGGATCTCATTCCTACCCCCTATGCAGACTAGCCATGGATCTATGGAACACAGCTCTAGCTTATAATCTGGATCTTCAAGCTCGGTTTCTACCAGGGAAACAAAACCTCCTGGTAGACGGTCTGAGCAGAAACCTTTCAGATCCACACGAGTGGATGCTGGACACCAAAATATTCAGGATGATAACAGAAGTCTGGGGATGTCCTCACATAGACCTCTTTGCATCCCATCTCAATCATCAACTACAGAATTTTTGCACCAGGACTTTCCACAGAGAAGCTTGGAAAGTGGATGCCCTGTCCTTCAGTTGGAGGAACCTCTCGGGATATGCCTTTCTGCCACTTCCTCTTCTTCCACAGGTTTTATTGAAGATAAAACAGGACAAGCCCAAGATGACTTTCTTGCTGGCTCCAAATTGGCCTCGGCAGTTTTGGTATCCAACTCTAAAAAAACCTATGTCTGGAGCCTCCTTGGGTTTTACCTCCGTCTCCGAACCTTGTGTCCCAGCATCAGGGTCAGGTTCTACACCCTCATGTCAGAACTCTCAGCCTAGCGGCCTGGCTAATCCAGGGCCTTTGATTTCTTCTTTACTGCCCAAGCAGGTTATGGATGTCATTTTAGAAGCCAGACATCCTAGCACTAGAAAATCTTATGCAGGAAAATGGAAAAGGTTTTGTTCCTGGATGCAGGCTCAGGATTCTGATCCTGTTCTTCCTAACATTACTTTAATTTTACTTTACTTGACAGATCTCTTACATAAGGGTCTCTCTTTTTCTTCCATTAAGATACATGCCTTTGCTATTTCTGCTCATTATAATACGGACCCTCCCATCTTTTCCCACCAGCTCATGAGACAGTTTCTCAGAGGAGCTAAGAACTTAAGACCTCCTAGATCTCCTCCCATTCCTGCTTGGGATCTCAACTATGTTTTGGAAAAACTAACCTTGCCTCCTTTTGAGCCTGCTGCCTCTTCTGACATCAAGTTTTTATCTTGGAAGTTAGCTATCCTGTTAGCCCCAACCTCTGCCAGCAGAGTTTCAGAGTTACAAGCTCTTATGGCTGTGGAACCTTATATTATTTTTCATCAAGACAGGGTATCTCTGAGGACAAATCCTACCTTCATGCCTAAGGTGGTTTCCAAAGTGGCTTTAAATCAAACTATCCACTTGCCAACCTTTTTTCCCTCTCCTCAAAATAAAGGGGAAAAGATCTTACATTTCTTGGATGTGCACAGACAACTACGTTTTTACCTGAACAGAACCAAGGACATCAGAAAATCAGAACAATTGTTTGTTTCTTATGCTTCAAGTTCCCAAGGTAAAGCCATTTCAAAACAGACCATTTCTAAATGGATTGCTCATGGAATCAGATTTTGTTATTCTCACCATGGAAAGCAAATCCTAGGGAGTATACGGACTCATTCCACCAGAGCTGCTGCCACTTCTGCGGCCTTCCTCAGGGGAGTTCCTACCAAGGACATTTTGGAAGCTGCAACTTGGAGTTCAGTGCATACTTTTTCTAAGCACTACAATCTACCTCTCTACTCTAAGTCTAGGGCAGGCTTTGCCTCTGCAGTCTTGCAGGGCCTTTTAGCCACCCCTTCCTCTTTATGACCACCTCCCTTTCTTTCAGCTTTGGGATTCTACCCTACAGTCATGACTGCAACAGTGAAACACGATGAACATAGTACAGTTGTGTACACCTACCATAAATGTAGATGTTCGAGTGTCTTCACTGTTGCAGTCTGGATTTCCCTCCCTCCTGTCCCCTCTTATTTTTACTTTTGTGTATTTCCTTTTTTCACCATTCTTCTGAGGTGTATTTGCAAAGGTTATGGGACCTTTTTCATTTTTGGACTCCTGACATCTGGGGCAAGAAAAACTGGAGAAGATGGCATCGGCTGTCAGCTTTATACTCCTGGCGCTCTGACGTCAGGGAGCATGGCTGAACAGCCGACGCCGGACCCAGACTTTGGGATTCTGGCCGACCGAGGGCTGCCTGCCGGCAGGGGAGAACCCTACAGTCATGACTGCAACAGTGAAGACACTCGAACATCTACATTTATGGTAGGTGTACACAACTGTACTTTCTGCTGTGAGCAAGATTTTACTTTGTGACAGTGATTTAACGTTCAGCAAAGGCCATAGAGATTTGTCATTTGCCATGAGGTGACAGAGAAACATACAAGTATGCTTGTGAGTGATGAGGATGGTTTCAGTTGGCTCCAGAGCACATGTAGATAGTGTGCAACATGTGGCAAACAAGAGTAGACCTAAGCACATGGCAGCTACAGGGTTTCCAAAGAAGCCAAGAGGTTTTTCTAGAAAGTTCTAAGAAAGGTGCAAGCTTCATCGTCAGCTCAGTGTAGTATAAACATGAATCAGCAAACCCAATTCTAGCTTTATTGTTAACTGTCGCAATTGTGGTGTGAATCGTGAGTCTAAAAGAGAGACGTGCTTAGCATTTGGTTAGCAATGAATGTCTCAAGTGTAAAAAATGGAACAACTTCCAAAAGTTTTGAAAGTCAAGTAAGCCTCACACAGTTGCAAAGACAGGTTACGTAAAAAAGCAAGTTGATCAAGTAGAGCTGAAGCAGTAAGCTTTCTATGTAGAAAGAGTTGCTTGGTGAAAGAGTTGATACAGTGAACTTATTAACAAGAAGTTAAGTATTTTGTACTGTCTGGATTAATGGAAGATCCACAGAGCTCAAAGTAGACACTGGTTCAAGGTGTAATGTTATATCAGTAGACACATTTGCTAGAGTGAGAACTAATGAACAATTCAATGTAACCAGTAGTGCGAGACTTGTTGCTTATGGAGGTGAAGAAATTCAAACTGAAGGTTCAGTGATTCTTTCATGTTATTTGGCCGAGAACTGTTGCAACTTGTTATTCTATGTAGTATGAAGACCAGTGCAATCTTTATTGGGTCTCAAAGATAGTTTAAGGACGAATCTGCTTTCTTTTGCTGAAGAAGTTCATCACATAAATGCATTTCCGAATTCTATTTTTCAGAAGCCATTTTCTCAGAGTATGCTGATGTTTTTGATGACAAGTTAGGCAAACTTCCAGTTGTGTATTCCATGAAGTTAGACCCAGAAGTCACTCCAGTGGTCAGACCAGCAAGAAGATTTCCAATAGCTATGCAAGATAAAGTTAAGGCTCAGTTGGATAAAATGATGCAGCAAGGTGTGATTTGTCCAGTTACACAACCAACTGAATGGGTGTTGTCCATTGTAGCCGCTCACAAAAAAGGCTCAGACGAAATCAGAGTATGCATTGACCCAAGAGATTTGAAAAAAGCATTAAAAAGACCTTATCATCCAATGTGCATAGTCAAAGAGGTTGCAGTTCTAATACCGAATGCGACTGTATTTTCTGTTTTGGATCCAAAGAGTTCATTTTGGCAAGTGATGCTAGATCGAAATCCTCACTTCTAACTACTTTTAGTACTCAATTTGGCAGATACAGATTCATAAGGATGCCATTTAGAATAAATTCTGCAAGTGAAGTCTTCAGGCGTGCAATGGAGCAAATTTTTTTGGGTTATCCCTGTGCCATAATAGTAGATGATCTATTGGTTGAAGGCCATGGTGAAGCAGTGCATGACAGTAACCTCAAGAAAGTTCTAGACAGAGCATGTGAAGTAAACTTGAAGCTCAGTCCTGTGAAGTGCAAATTTGGACTTCCAGAAGTTATGTATGTAGGATATTTGTTTATAAATATAGGTTTGAGACCAGACCTGACCAACCAAGCAGCTATTTTTGAAATGTCAGCACCAGATAATGTGCAAGCTGTACAGTGTTTTCTGGGCATGGTCAACTATTTAGGTAAATTTGTACTAGACTTAAGTGAGTTGACAGCAATTTTGAGAGCTCACACGCAAAATGTTGCATGGTCATGGTTGGAATAGCACCAGAAGGCATTTTTGAAGACCTTAAGTAGAAAATTGCCACTCCACCTACATTAGGATACTATGATGTGAACAAACCAGTTACTCTTTCCTGTGATGCTTCAAAATTTGGTCTAGGCGCAGTTATACAACAGGACAGACCAGTAGCCTCTGCATTTAGAAAACTAACCCAAACTGAAAGTCAGTATGCTCAAATTGAAAAGGAACTTTTTGCAGTAGTATTTCCATGCTCCAAGTTTCATGATTATATTTATGGTTGAGCTATTCAGACTGAAACTGATCATCAACTTCTAGTTACTTTTCTAAAGAACCCTATGGATTCCATTCCAGTGGAATTACAAAGAATAATGCTCAAATTGCAAAAGTGCAATTTCAAAATGGTCTGCACTAAAGGCTAATTTATCTGGCTGATAAAATCTCCCAGAATTACAACAAAACAGCTTAATGCAGAAACTTTTGACTTTGATGTGATGTCAGTGCGTAATTTTTCCACCACTAGACTTGAGTGAAGAAATCACACTCAGACAATTTTGCAGAAGCTCAGTCACTATATTAATGTCGGATGGCTGTCAAAGCAAAGCAATCTAGTGTATCACCTAAAGTGCAAATGTATTTTCCTTGCAGAGATGAATTGTTGATGGAGGATGGCATTTTTTTTCAAAGGTCCTAAAATTGTTGTTCCTGCTTCCTTACAAGAATATATCCAGATTTTGCATCGTGATCACCCAGGGTACACATCCACTAAGAGAAGGGCAAAAGGATTAGTATTTTGGCCTTCCTCTTTCTTCTTCTTCAGTATGCAGTAGTACCACATCACATTTGCAAGAGAACCACTCCAGCTAATTCCAATTCCTGAACTAGCTTGGTCTACTGTAGCAAGTGATATCTTTGGAACAATCAGCACTACTTAGTTCTGGTAGACTCTTATTCGAATTGGTTTGAGATTGATCTACTACCTAACCTAACCTAACCTAACCTAACCTCAACTGCTGTTATTACTAAGTTGAAACATCATTTCTCAGTTCATGATAGTCCACACAATCTTTTTTCTGACAATGGTACTCAATTTACTAGCCATTTGTTTCAGAAATTTGGAATAGAATAGGACTTTGTACATGTCACTAGTAGTCCTGAATATCCGCAGTCTAATGGTCTGGCTGAATGAGCAGTGCAGAGTAGAAAGCAATTACTTGAAAAGTCAAAGCGTGAAAATACTGATGTATTTTTGAATTTGCTTAATCTTAGAAACATACCCCGTGATGATGTTCTGGGCTCACCTGCTCAAAGACTATTTTCCAGGCAAATTAGAACTATGCTACATTTTTCTTCGTTTGTTGCAGCCTAAATCTAAGAATACTAAAACCATCAAGGCTCAGTTGTTTAAGAAGTGTAATATCCAGAAATCTAGTTATGACCGATCGAGCAGATTACTTCGTCCGTTGAGGGAAAGAGAGATGGTACGAATCCAGGCAGCAAAAGGGTTTGATCGAATAGGACATATTACAGACATGGGTACTGAGCCAAGGTCTTACTTGGTAAATACCAAAGGAGTGGAGTATAGGAGGAATCTCAAGCACCTACTTCCTGTACCAAAATCATCATCATCATTGTAATCACAACATTGTATCTGCTATGCAGACTCTAAGTCAGAGTGAGTCAGACACTGTTTCCATATGAAAATATGTTCAAAATTCTGACTGCATTCCAGAAAGTGATTCAAACATTCCACAGGTCAACCCTTTTACAGAAACTGTTCCGGTTCCAAAACTCAGTTTTATGTCACATGATATGGATGAGTATCTAAACCAAGTGTGAAATGTGCAGCAACATGGACTTGATTGTTCATACATGTTTATTTAATATTATATAATGCATGACTATGGGTAACCTGTGATTTCTGCTTGCCAAACAGTCTCATAACAATTGCATGATCTATTTCTCAAAGAGGGAGGATGTAGATCATAGTGTAAAGTGTGTGCTAGATCTTTAAGAAGCTTGCAAGTCTGTATGTGCAGGTATGTAACTTTCACACGTGCAAAGCCCTGGAGCCATTTTGAAGGAGATGCCAGGGAGTGAGCATGCATGATCATAGTTGTTAGTTTGTATATGTTACTTAAGTTAAAGTCAATAGCCAACATTAGAAATGTGTTTGCATGAAATAAAACTGCTTGAACAGAACCCATGAAGACTCTTTATTGGTGCCTCAGACGCAAAAGCGACAATACCCTTTCGTCCATCTCCCAACAATGGCAAGAATATCCCAGACGTTCCACCCAGTCTGAGGGAACCAGCAGTATTAGAAATGCAAAACTGCTAGAAAAAAAGTCATCCATGAGGTCCTGCCAGACCAGATAGAATCCAGAGTTTACTAGAGATTCTTTTTAGTAACAAAAAAGACTGGACCAGAGACCAATATTGGATCCAAGTGTTTTGAAAAATCTGTTTAACGGACAAAAATTCTGGATGGCCATAGTTCAGTCTATTCTCCCATTTCTAGGGAAAGATGATTGGATGTGCTCGCTAGATCTCCAAGATGCGTATTACCACATAATCACTCCAGGTGATATCTCCACTTTCATCTGGGAGCCAGTCATCATGCTGCCCTTTGATCTCACCACAGCCCCCAGGGTGTTCACCAAATACATGGCAGCAGTAGCGGCTCACTTGAGACTACACGGATTCTAGGTGTTTCAGTACTTAGTGACTCATTACCGCTCCCACCAGGAATCTTCTAGAACAAACAAGAGACTATGTTCTCCAGACCTGCAAAAACCTGGAGATTACTGTCAGTTATGAAAAACAGTTGACTCCATCTCAAACTTTATAGTTCATAGGAACGGTTCTAAATACCAGTACTTGCATAGCCTCCCTACCTTATCTAAGATTGCAAAAGATCACGGCCCAAGTGCAAACAATTGTCAGAAAAAAAGAGAGTAGCTGCACGACTAGTCCTACAAGCCTTAGGTTCGATGGCAGCAACCATATCGTTAGTTCCCGTAATGAGATTCCACATGAGATTCCACAGTGGCTTCTAGCATCTCAGTGGTCTATAATGTATCAAAAAATGTCTGATCGGATTTTGATTACCAACCATTGCAGGAAAGGCTTGGATTGGTGGATTCATTCAGAGGAGATTCTCCTGGGCTGCCCCTTCTCAACCCCAAGCCATAGTGACCATGGACACTTCCCAGATGGGGGTGGGGGATCATTATCTGAGCAAGACTGTTCAAGAAACTTGGTCTTCCATGGAGGCCAGCTTGCATATCAATATTCTAGAGCCGAGGACAGTGCTTTTAGCATTGCAAGCCTTTCAAACTTCTCTCCCCTTGGGAACAGTTGCAATTCAAACAGACAGTGTGTTGGTAGTTTGGTACATCAACAAACAGGGAGGAAACAAGTTTTACCCCCTTTGTCGAGAAGCTCTCAGAGTTTGGCACTGGGTGATCTCTTCCAACTGCTTTTTGATAGCAACGCATATTCCGGGGAGTTCTAATGTGATAGCAGACAAACTGAGCAGATGCATTTCCTGCCTCATGAGTGTTCTCTCAATCCCAAAGTAGAGGAAAAGATTTTTCATGACTGGGGCCGATCTTGCTGTGACCAGTTCGAATCGCCCCTTAACAACAAATGCAGCAGATACTTTGCCCTGCTCCCCCCTCCGGGGGAGTTCCCAAGAGATGCTGTCCTGCATGATTGGCCCTCTAGACTTCTGTATACCTTTATCCCATTTCCATTAATTCCTCATTTTCTAAAGAAAGCGATCAGGTTGAAGAGCAAAGTAATCCTTATTGCTTCCTTCTGGCCTCAATAGATTTGGTTCCCCTTTCTTTGGTCTTATTTGATTCAATGACCATGGACGCCGGACCCAGATCCAAATTTCCTATCCCGTCCAGAGAGATTAGTTCACCTGAACCTTCATAACCTCAAGCTCACAGCTTAGCTTCTCCAGTTCCATTGATTGCCAGGCATAATGATCTATCTTTCCCAGTTCATAGGATTTTTTTGGCCTCCCATAAACCTTCCATCAGAAAAAGAAACAACAGAAAATGGAAGAGATTTTCTGTCTGGGCTTGAGATAATGACATTGACCCCTACTCCAGTCCTGTTGACAATGGCTTAGAATTTTTAGCTTTGCTCTTTGACGCAGGAGTGTCTTCCTCTACTGTCAGGGTTCAACTATCGGCCAGGGAGGTGGGAGGTTGGCGTAATGGTTAAGATGTTTACCTTACAGACACAAGGTGCAGGGTTTGATTCTCACATGGGGTAACTGGCTAGGCTTAAAATGACCCACAAGGGCAGTTAGCCTAGAGCTAACCTATGAACCTATAGTTCTAATTTTCATAATGAGATTAAAAAATATTCATTGCTTTCTCATAAACCATGCAAAGCATTCTTGAAAATAACTTTGATGTTAAAACCACCTTATAAGGACCCGTTTGCACCCTGGGACGTAAACTTGGTGTTACAAACAATAGCGCATCCTCCTTTTGAGCCTGCTGCTAACTGCAACCTAAAATTCTTATCTTGGAAAACTATTTTTCTGGTAGTGATCACTTCTGCCAAAGAATATCAGAAATTCAAGCCTTATCTTGTAAACCACCATATTTGATTTTCACAAAGATAGGATTTCCTCGAGAATGAACCCTTTCTTTTTACAAAAAGTGGTGTCAGAAACTGATATCAATCAATTTACCAATATTCTTCACCAGTTTTTCAAACAAAGGTGAATACTGCTTGCATTTATTAGATGTTCATAGACAATTGAGCTTGTATCTACACAGAGAAAAAGACATGAAATCTGACCAACTTTTTGTTTCCTTTTCAGCTACCATAATGGGCAAGTCAGTCACCAAGGTTACCATATCTAGATGGCTAAAAGATTGTATTTCATTCATTTACAACAACAGGAAAGTTGAATTACCTGGGCCTGTTAAGGCATACTCTACTCGAGCTATAACTACTTCAGCAGTTTTTCATTCCAAAGCTTCCTTGGGTAATATTTGTGCAGCAGCGACATGGGCTACCCCCATATCTTTATCACTTATTACAAATTGGATTTGGTCTCTAGGGAAAGAGAGTCATTTGATTCTATGGTGCTGAGGAATATCTTTCTGTGAGTTTGCCCAAGATCTAAGGTAGCTGGGGACTCTGTTACATTTGTCAAGGATTTAATGAAGATTGACAACATCAGACAACGAAGTTATGTACTTACCATAATGTTCCATTTGTGTTGTCCATCTTAATTTATTCTCTACTTCCCACCCTCCATCTCCCTTCCTTTCAGGCCTCTTGCTTGAATGAATTTTGGTCCTAGTTATCCATTTTTTCATGTACACCAGATATGGTCTCTATAAAGGTGTTACTGGTATTATTCTTTCCTGTCCTTTTGTATCTGCAAACTCAGTCTGAGGTAATTTGGGAAGGAGCATTCTGGTAGGAGTTAAGCTTGAGCGATTTTGATTCTCGTGGGCTGTAGTAATAGCCGAGTTGGTTCTGATATCTGAACCAAACCCATTTATCAAGGATAAATGAAGATGGACAAACACAGATGAAACATTATGGTAAGTACACAACTTCTTTTTCCATGCTGTTCACGTGCACACAAGTCTGTGCATGCACACAGACACACTCACTCAAACTCAAAGTACAGCATGCTGTGCTTCCAGCATTACAGCTACTGCATGTCCTGTTTGGAGAGAAGACTTTAGGAACATGTGATAAGTAATTGAAGTTGGCCTTCTGCTGACATAAAGGCAAGTAAATGTTGCAACACCAGCACAGCAGTCCAAAAAAAGTATTATAGGACAGTGATAGAGGAGAGGTTGTAAACCCACCCCCGGTAGTGAAACTGTCAGCATCTGTCCTTAGTGTTTCAAGTCTTCAACAATAGTTCCCTGGAGTCATTGTGACATTGTTATGGACGAATGTTATGTTTTCCTAGTGGTGTGTGTGTGATATGGGGGGGGGGGGGGGGGGGTTACCTGAGCCACATGCAATTTGTAAAGTTGAATAGTAAAGCATTTTCTGTGCTGTCTTTGGGCTGAGAATATAGCTAAATTTCAAGGTCCATTTCAAGATTCATTCTGATCAGATCCAGTGGTGGTATTATTACCCAGTGCTGATTGCCAGAGTTTATAGGCACCTACAAAGCTGGAAGGAATATTTTGTCCTAAGTTTCTGAGATAGCTGCCAGTTATTTTATTGAGCAGTCCAGAACTTCCACTTGACCATGAAATTTACTATTTTTATTGATGGATTTCCCAAATGGACGTGGGGGGGGGGGGTAGTGAAATGCATATCTGAGTTTGGTACTGTAAGTTTCCGAAAAAGACTCAGAATTTTATTAGCTGCCTTAACTGCTGAGGGCCACACTGCAGATATGCTTTGAACAGGTCTGGAAAGCTCTAGGCCTCTGGAAACTCAAGGTATTGGGCCTATGGAAATTAACCCCTCAGATGGGTCCGGAGCCGCTGAGCAGGCATCGGCTTCTGAGGGTGTTTTCAGACCTTCACAGCTTACCATCAAAGCAACTACCAAATCTAAAACTCCATTAAAGACAAAGAAACAAGTACAACATTCACCTGGACAGGCCTCCATGCCTAAAAAAACAGATGCTCAAAATGGCTGAAGACCTAATTACTCTGATCAGGGGTTCCCATCCCCCTCCTGATAAAAGGCCTAGGCAGGATACAGACTATGATTCCTCTGACCAGGTTTCCATTTCTTCTGTCTCCTCTTCAGACCAGGGATACTCTTTACCCCCCTATGAGGATTCTGATGCTGAAGAATCAATCCCTTCAGCCTCTCCTCCCAAGGATTACTCTTTTGGGGAAACTTTATATACCATGAGGGAGCATTTCCATTGGGAGAGCCAGGATTATTCAGAATCCAAGAAAAGGCTCAGAGATTTTCTTTTATTGCCTCAGGCCCCTTGCTATTCCACCTGTGTTAGATATTGTGGATGATATGCTCTCTGAATCCAGTTTAACCCCTGATTCTTTGCCCCCAGCACCAGTCAAGCCAGACAGGTACTTCAGAGTCCCTGACTCTCACAAATTTCTTTATAAAAACCCTGCTGCTGACCCAGAAACTATTTCCCAGGGTCCCAAAGGGGTAAAGGATTCCACTGCTAAAAATCCAGCTCCCTCTGACAGGGATTCTAGAGCATTAGATATATGGGGGAAGAAAGTTTACACTTCTGCAACTTTAGCAGTAAGGGTTTTAAATTGCAAGTTCAACATGCTTAAATACCAACAATATTTAATGTCTCCGTTAAAACAGAAAATGCTTACAAGCTCAGAAGGTCCTGACTATAAGGAGATGCAGGATTTATTGCATGCAGCTGAACAAGTGGGAAAACATACTCTGCAGTGTGGTTTTGATTCATTAGAGGCTTCTTGTAGAGCCGCAGTTACAGGATCTGTGATTCGAAGGCATGCTTGGTTAAAGGAACAAAGTTTACCTGATCATGTTAAGGCAAAATTATTGGATGCTCCTTTACATGATATCTTGTTTGGTGTTAAGGCAGAAGAGGTATTAAAGAAAATGGAGGATAAGGCAAAATCTATGCAAACAGTGAAGGATTTCTTACAGGTACAGCCACCTCGATTTAGCAGAAATTGGCCTTCTAAAAATTGGTCCTTTCCAGTGTCAGACAGACCACAAAGAGGCAGATACAGATGCCCAAGAGGCAGATCTCAGCCCCAAGGCTCTTACAGACCACGACAGTGGGGTGCTTCAACCCCAAAAGGAGGAGAAGACTAAGTCACAACCTTATGGGAAACAGTCCCAATGACTTCCCCCTTCAAATGCCAAGCACTTACCTTTTGGCAGCTCCCTTAGGGGGAAAACTAGCACTTTTTTCACAAAATTGGCATATAATCACCCAAGACAAATGGGTTCTGAATATTGTGTCTCAAGGTTACAGGTTCCACTTTCACACTCTACCAAGGCCAAAGGGAATGCCAGACCTGCCACAAAATCAATGGGCAGAGACACAAAAACAAATTACAGCACTCATGGACATGAGAGCTATTCAAAAAGTGCCACAACAGGAACAAAGACAAGGATTTTACTCAAGACTTTTCTTGGTCCCCAGAAAGGACAAAGCCTGGAGACCCATATTGGATCTATCTACTCTAAATACTTACCTGGATGTTCCGAAATTCAAAATGTTGACACTACAGCAACTTCTTCCCATGCTGGGCAAGAAGG
Source organism: Protopterus annectens (assembly GCF_019279795.1). Taxonomy (NCBI): domain Eukaryota; kingdom Metazoa; phylum Chordata; order Ceratodontiformes; family Protopteridae; genus Protopterus; species Protopterus annectens. The sequence goes on from NC_056732.1 coordinate 1,330,475,669, forward strand.
CTTGGCTTGTTACTTTGGACCTCAAAGAGGCATACCTGCATGTCCCAATCAGACAAAATTGCAGAAGATACCTCAGATTCTTAGCTGGCACAATGCATTACCAATTCTCTGCACTGCCCTTTGGCTTATCTACTGTGCCCAAGGTCTTCACAAAATGCCTGGCACCAGTAATTGCATTTTGCAGACAAAAAGTAATTCAACTATATTCCTACTTGGACGACTGTCTTATTCAAGCAGAGAGCAAGGACATTCTTCTAAAGCATCTGGCATTTGTAAATAGATTGCTAATTTGCCTTGGGTACACAGTAAACGAAAAGAAGTCAAAACTAGTGCCCTCACAAGAGATAAAATTCCTGGGTGCCAGCTTAAATACAATGGCCCAGATGGCTTATCTCACGCCAGACAAGCAAAGACAACTGACTCAGTACTTTCAATTGATGGCAACAAAGAGCCCCAACTCCCTGCAAGAAAAATTCTGCAGGCCTTGGGGTTCATGACGTCCTGCATACTACTAATACCATATGCCAGACTGCATATGAGGAAATTACAATGGTACCTAAAAAGTGTTTGGACTCAACACTGTCACAGTTTGGAAACAGTTGTATCTTTCGGCTTTTCCCAGTTAGGGGTCGCCACAGCGGAACTCCAGTCCGCTAATGATTGGCAGATTTTTACGTACCAACTTGCCAGGCCTGACACATAACCTTCAATGAAGGTACACCCATTCACGCATGTCTCCACGCAGAAGACGCTTTAGCTGAGAATCGAACAGGACAACGTCTTACTGTGAGGCGACAACGCTACCGCAGCACCACCACCGCAGCATACCACTTATTCCCTGCCTACAACAGGTACTCCTAAAAGCCAGACAAGAAATGCCAAAAATTATCCTGATTGCCCCAGACTGGCCACGCCAACAGTGGTACCCAATCTTAAAGAAATTGGCTCAAGGCCCACCATGGATTTTACCTCAAATTCCTCATCTTCTGACTCAACAAAACAATCAGATCCTGCACAGCCAGCTCAAAACCTTAAACTTGGCTGCATGGCAGATTACTTAGCCAAGCAGCCAACACCTCTTTCTAAAGCGGTTATGGATGTCATTTTGGAGACCAGGAGGCCCAGCACCAGGAAATCCTACTCAGAAAAGTGGAAGAGATTCTTCGCCTGGAACCAGGATCAAAGCTTTGACCCTCTTGTTCCAAATATTCCTCAGATATTACAATACTTAACTGAGATGCTGGACAAAGGCCTATCCTTTTCATCCATTAGGATCCACGCCTCTGCCATCTCAGCTCATTACAGCACAGATCCTCCTATATTGTCACATCCATTATTAAAACAGTACCTCAGAGGGGCTAGAAACTTAAGACCACCCCGGAGAGCACCAACTTGAGACCTCAACTTTGTTTTGGAAAAACTAACTTTACCTCCTTTTGAACCAGCCAGTTCAGCAGAGTTAAAATATGTGTCATGGAAAACTGCTCTGCTTCTGGCAATAACCTCAGCACAAAGAGTCTGAGTTACAGGCCCTAATGGCAGTGGAACCTTTCATAATTTTTCATCAGGACAGGGTTTCTTTAAGAACAAACCCTACATTTATGCCAAAGGTGGTATCCAGTGTGGCTCTTAACCAAACTATTCACTTGCCAACATTTTATCCAAATCCCCAGAATAAAGGGAAGAGACTTCTGCACTCCTTGGACATACACAGGCAGTTACGCTTCTACTTGGACAAATCAAAAGCTTTCAAGAAAACTGAGCAATTGTTTGTAGCATATGCTGCAGGATCACAGGGAAAGGCTATTTCAAAGCAGACCATTTCAAAGTGGATAGGACGCTGTATCCATTTTTGCTACACACAACTTGGAAAAACTGTACCTAGCAACATTAGGCCACATTCCACCAGGGCAACAGCCACTTCAACTGCCTTCCTTAGAGGAGTACCTACCAAGGATATTTTGGAAGCTACAACTTGGAGTTCAGTGCATACCTTTACCAAGCATTACCACTTGCCTCTTTACTCTAAATCCAGAGCTGGCTTTGCCACTGCACTGCTGCAGGACCTCATAGCCACCCCGAATCCTTTATAGACCCAGCCACCCATCCTCAGCTTTGGGATTCAACCCAAGTGTAATGACTGCAGCAGTGAAACATGATGCACATAGTACAGTTTTGTACCTACCATAAATGTAGATGTTCGAGTGTATTCACTGCTGCAGTCCAGATTACCCTCCCTCCATCCCTACTTTCTTAGCTGGGACTTATCTATACCTTTCTACCCTATACAACCTATGTGGTGTATTTGCTTGTAACTGAAGGTATTGTTTTTATTTTTTTATGTATTTTTTATTAGCAATATGTATTGCCTACCTATTTGGGGGCACCTGACATCTGGGGCAAGAAAAACTGAAGAAAATGGTGTCAGCTGCATCTTATATACCCCTGGCACACTGATGTCAGGGAAGAAGCGACAGCAACCAACGCCGGACCAAGACTTTGGAACTCTGGCCGACTGTGAGACCGCCTGACGGCAGGATAACCAAAGTGTAATGACTGCAGCAGTGAATACACTCGAACATCTACATTTATGGTAGGTACAAAACTGTACTTTTCTTTTGGGCAATATGGGTTGATTACCAAAGCCTATCCAACCTGAGAAGAAGGATACAGATCCAGTGCCCCTGAAGAACAGTCTTAGCAAAGCTAACTTAGGAACTTTAAAAGGAGTCCAATGTGTATCAGCCTGGGAGGAGATGATAGGCAGTCCTAACTGCTTTACCAGGGATTAGCCTGCACTGTCTCCCTGCAGAGAGTTTTATATATTGGCTAAAACTTTGTCCACCCTGTAGTGCCATTTTTTAGGCAACGTGAGTCCTCAAAAGCTTTCAACATAACAAAACAGAATTTGAGTAGCATAAAAATATTGATGCTAGAAGCCGCAACAGAAAACTCCACTCCCTTCAAGCACTCCTTACCCTGGAAAATATGTATATGTGCATTAGTACAGCGAACTGGCTCAAGATCCTTGAAAGCACCCCATCAGTGCAGGGTTTCAATGCCTGCCACATGTTCAGGCCAACAGCACTAGATGGCGACATTAAAGATGGTGGTGTCACCAAAAAAAAAAAAAAAAAAAAACTTCAGCTCCAGACTAGTTAGACAACTATCTGGAACTCCTTCATGTCCAAGTTAGCATTAGCAAGACCTTTTATCATCATGGCTAACTGTAGGATCCCCCTGTATGTCACTCTTAGCTCATAATGTCTACCTAACTAGTATGGAGTCCCTGTGTATTTAGACACATACCATTTTTCCTAGTGGCCTTCAGTTATCCCTCCATTAACCAAGAGACATACATCCTCTAACATCTACTTCTAGAGATCAGTACAAAGCCTCTGAACAAGTAAATAAGCATCACAACCAGGGGTGATAGAATCCTGGACTTGGACCTTACCAGTATTTGGACAACATTGCTCTCCCTCCCTGACAAGTCATTCACATTCACCTTAAGACTGAAGGCAGAAGTATTCTGCAATACCTCAGTATTCAGAGATTTTGTGAGTGCTAATCTACTGAAACTGAGTGATGACCTGGCTAAATTCAACAACCCCTTCCAATATGAATTCACTATTTATTTAGAATAATTTACTGGCAAATTGTATACACATCTGAATAACTGTATAGATACATTTGTCCTTCTCTGATGTAAATATTAAAGTAAATGCAACTCTCGATGCAAAAAAAAAAAACAAAAAAACTTCTAGCTACACTTAACTGAGAACTCTGGGCACTGATCAAATTAATAACAGCCAGATATGGGCTAAACTTCGCCACGCAGGGGCAAAGGACAGCTACAAAGCTTTCTTTAACTATGTTAGAAACCCTAGAAACAATGCCCAGCACAGTGCAGAGCTAAGAGTAAATGATATCCCTTTCTCTGACCCTAATGACATAGTCTACTGGCAGATAAATTTAGCTCTAATTTCACCCCTTATCCCTCTCCCCTCCAACATTCCCAGATCTCATATCCGCTTCTCCATCCCCCTCAAATTTCCCATGGACATCCTCAAGGCACTATGCAGAGCTAAGAACACTGTTTCTGTGGGGCCAGATAACATACTTTACTGGCCTGAAGTAAGACCTGTTAGATCCTCTACAGAGGTTATTCACTGTCAGCCTTGAAATAAGAGTTGCATTGGATGAATGGAGGACAGTGACTCTTATCACATTGCACAAAGGTGGGGCATCAAAGGACTTGGAAAATTATAGACCCATAATTTTGACCAGCTGTGTCTGTAAGGCAATGAAAAAAGATCATTGTAGAATTAATAAAGGACATGGGTAATTACAAACTCTCGACCCATACCATTTCAGATTTGTTAAAGGTGGATCCTCTCTACGTAACCTGGTTGACTTTGTGATGGTTACTGAAACAATGGATTAGGGCAAATCAGTACACACTGCATATCTAGATCTCACAAATACATTCAACACCATCCATCACTGAGTGTACTAGATAAACCATCCCAGCTAAATTTAATCCCAGTGTAACTCATTGGATAGCAAATAGGTTCAAAGCTAGAAATTATATTGTGCAGCTCTACCTCCTTAAAGACCTGTCACTAGTGGTGTACCCCAGGGTTCAGTCCTTGAGTGACTCCTCTTTGGCATTTGCATCTCTTCAGTCAAAGCTACTGCTAAGTGTTTGTGGCTGACCAAGTTTACAGATTACTGTAAACTTGGTGCTATCATAAATTCTGCAGTGGGCATGGAAGTCCTCCAAGAGGGCCTTTCCCAAACCAATAGGCCATGTCAAAAACCATGGACTAAAACTGAATGCCAAGCAATGTATAATAGAATCCTTTGGTAAGCAAGAAATCCTTTGTAATGATCACATTAACAACGCACACACCTGAAAATTGATCTAGTAGTTAGGGACCTAGGAGTGTATGTAGACATCACAGGATGCGTTATAAATAGCATGAATCATCACCTATTAGGGCTTCTGGAATTACTATTTCACTATAGCCTCCAAACAGGCTTTGTGCCTCATGAATGGAGAAAGTTAACTGTCATCCCTCTGCACAAAGGTGGGTCATCTACAGACACATAAGTCTCACAAGTCTTGTATGCAAAGCCATGGAAAGAATTATCATGGAGATGATCAACATAGATATAGTAAACCTCCAGACACTGGACCCAACCCAATTTGGTTTCATCATGGGCAGATGATGCCTACTCAACCTGGTGGACTTCTTTGAGAAGGTCACCAAAACAATGGATGAGGGCAGAATTGTTCACACTGCCTACCTTGACCTGGCCAAGGCATTTGAAACAATACCCCACTTGGACGTTGTTGACAAGCTCAAGAAGAGGTTAGGTATAAACCCATATGTCACCTGGTGGATAGCCAACTGACTCACAGATAGGACCCAGGAAGTTGGAATTGGGGAGTCCACCTCTACAAAGAGGCCAGTCACAAGCGGAGTCCCTCAGGGATCAGTCCTTAGAATGCTCCTTTTTGGCATTTACTTCTTAAAAGTCAAGGCCAATGTCCTGGTCTCTGGCTTGACTAAATTTGCAGATGATTGCAAATTAGGAGCTGTCAATGAATCTCACACTGACACAAATGTTCTCCAGGAGGGGCTGAGACAGACAACTGGTGTCAGAGCCATGGACTAAAACTAAATGCCAAGACATGCATAATAGTATCCTTTGGGAAGTCATCCATGCCTGGTAACTATCATATTGACAACACACCCCTTAGAGCTGACCCAGTAGTCAGTGATTTAGGGGCACACATAGATAGTAATCTAGCCTTTGACCATCACATGTTTACAGTGGTGAGAAAATCATTCTGTGTTGCACAACTTATAAACAAAGGTATGGCATCTAAGTCCAAGGAAGTCATTGCTCCACTGTATTTGGTATTTATCAGACTATCATTGATTACAGTGCCTTTGGTATGTACCTAACCAGACATATCCAACAACTGGAACGTCCACAGAGGTTCCTCACTAAATGAATTCAGGGCACAAGTGAAATGTCCTATGCAGACCACCTCAAGGCCCTATACCTGTATTCTGTCTCCTACAGGCTTTTGAGGGGAGATCTATGCCTGGCATACAGAGCATTGTCAAACCGCACTCTGATGGACCTCCTGCATATCCACAAAACAAACAGGATCAGAATTAGCCATTCTAAAGACTTAAACCTTTCTGTGATATAAATAGAACCTGCTGGAGAGACAGGTATGTATCCCAAAGACTACTCCCTCTATGGAACAGGTTCCCCATCCACATGAAGCAGAGTTCCACCCTAACCCAATTCAAGTGCAAGTGCGACAACAAACTTTCCATCGCCATGTATCCACTATTATAAGAAATTGCTTTTTTAGTGCATATCTTATTACTAATGGTATGGAGTCTAGGTCCAGAGTTGTGACTATTCCACTGTGTTCTGCACTCATCAGGCCAATCATTGAGTGTAATGGCTGCTTCAGTATGTACCAGTCCAAACAGTTTTCACAACTTGAACACCCACAACTCTTTCTTACTAAGAAACTCAAAGGCCTAAATCACAAAATCTACACAAACTGGTTTGAAGCCTTGTCCCTCTTCTCTGTGCCATGCAGGCTACTGAGGGGCAATTTCTGTCTCTTGTGTAGTATCCTAATAAACCCTCTTCTACCAGACCTACTGCACATTCACATGTCCAGTGGAGCCATAAAAACTCACTCCAGGAATCTAAATTTATTTTATAACATAAATAAAACACGTTGGAGGGATAGATATGTATCACAAAAAATACCCCTTCTTTGTAATCATTTTCCTCTTCACATAGGGCAAAGTACTCCTCTTACACTACTCAAACATAATTTAGATGAATGGATTGTTAACCACAAATTCACCTGTGGTTTTAGCACTCTTGTCCTTCATGGATAGGGCAACCTAAATGTTCTGCTTGTCTCTGGATTATTGATACTTAAAATATAAGAGCTAAAAACTTTATGGGAATATATGGCTAGGTTTCTAAAGATCCTCATAGATCAATAGCATCATAAGTACCTGTGAACCTTTGGGACAGCTTACTTACCCATTTAACAAAATAAGTCATAGTTAAAAAGCAAGATGTCCCTCTGCCTTATAGGAATAAGGATGCATAGGCATTAAATTGCTCCAATGCATATGTGAACCTTGATTTTTAACTTTCCAAGTTCATTCATTAATTTGTTTTATTTTGTATATGTTAATTGAGATAGAACCCTGATTCACATGGGCTTTCAGGCTTTCTGGGAGCACTGAGTGCTCCCAGACTAAGCTTGGGGGTACTGACTGACTAAGTGCCTTGCTCAGAATCACATAGTAAGCAGTTGGACATTGAGGGAATTGAAGTCAAAACTACAGGAAGCAGCTTGTTAACAGCTTAGAACTTTAATCTTCTACACTAACTGCGAGATGTTCAGATTCAGAAAGATATGAAACAGTCGTCAATTAGAAAATGGTGAAACATAAACTTTAAGGTAATTTCACTGTTAATCCTCACAGGATAAATCACACAATGTTTGAAATTATATTTTGAATTAAGATTTACTAAAAAAGTGCATCAACAAAGATAACTAACTAGGACTAATACATGCTTCTCTTTTCATGTCCTGCAAAGGGGGGGGGGGGCTTATTTGTGATGTGCCTAAGTACAAAAGGTCACCTTTCTTTCATTGTGATTGCTGCCCCATTCTTGTAGCTAATTTAGCTCTAGGTGTATCAGTCAGAGAAGTTACCTGTTGTATAATACAGCTATGCCCCTGTCCTTGGCCATTGTTGACTCACTATGGTATATATCTTGCAAGAGCAATCAGATATTATCCCCAGAAAGAACATGCAGTGTTTTCCACTTTTTTGTGATAACTATTTTCTCAACTAGTAATAGAAGCAAAAGAAGGAAATTTCCATACTTAATCCTACCAGCTAGTGCCAATATCCTATAAGAAAATGCTTTGTGATTTGGGGGTCACTGTTGTTAACATATTCCCTCAACTATCTCCTGTAAACCATCTTTCAATGTTTGGAAGCATTAGCAACCCCAAAATGTATGAAATCTGTCACCTCTAATCCCACCTTTGTGTTCAACATTCAGCCACTGTCCCAGAGACCATTTTGCTGGGTGAATAAAATATCTAAGTTCACAGTTCTGAACAAAAATCCTGAAGTGTTAAGATCTATTTGTATGTCAGTGCTGTATATATTTCCCTGTCTACCTGATTTTGGCTTATTTCACAGTTTAAAACTGACTGCACCCATAGTTTAAAGATGAAGTTACTAGTATATACAGAGAATTTTTTTTCCAAATGTGAAAAGTAAGTATGATTTTAAACAAATAGTAATGTATTGCATGTGTCAGGCATAAATGAATGTGGTTTTAGTGGTAGAGCTATATATGTCTCTACTTATAAGATGTTGTAGAGGTTAGGTAGAATTAAGAATTGACAGAAACAGGGTAGAAAGGTACTGCAGGAATTGAGGTGTATGTGATAATCATCCCAAATGGTCTCCTTTGCTTTGGTACTGTCAGCCCCATCATCTGTTTTACATTTGTGACTACTTGGCTGTATAACAAATCTAAAATCGTACCTGTCACGAGTTTGCTTCTACATGATTATGTGAGTTACATTAACCTCATGCTGTGTGTATATCACTCTAAGGATTAAGCCTACTATCCAGTCCCATACCTTCAACTTGTAATAGCTCACATCATCATATGTAAACCTACAGCTTGCCCAGCCCTTAGCTCTACCTTCCACTCATATCTCCCTAAATGACATTTAAGATCAGAAGACAAACAGATCCTCTCTGTCTGTAAACTCAATAAAACCTGTGGACAATTTTATTATTTATTTTTCATTTGTTTACCAAGAAAGTCTGACTGGTTAAAATTCATTTTCAGTGGAGGCCCAGGGAGAAAAGATCCACATACAATCAACAAAAATGTACTAAAGACAATTTATAGGTAACATATACATGTGTTGAAAAAAATGCATAGGGTAATGCTTAATAAGATAGAGCTATACAAAAAATATACACAATTAGATATACTTAATAAGACACCTAATCACTCTTCCCTTTTGCAGTCACCAGTACAGTTTAAACAAAGCAAAAGTATTCAATTCACAGATAACATTTTGTATACAGTAGTATGCTGGAGATTTTATGAAGTTTAGAAATATAGATAGTAGAGCAATATTTTAAAATTTCAGAAATGAAATTCAGGTTTTAGATTTAGATTGAAATTACAAGAAATGAAATATTTAGGTTTTAAATTTATAGAGACTGGTGTTGAGATGGTAACAGTATCATGCCAGAGGGAAAAGTTAGATGTTCTGTAGTCCTAACTTGCCTTCATTCTTACACATGAGTTCAGAGCCGATCCTCAGCACTGACTCAGCCTATTACAAAGCTCAAAGTCTTCTAGTTGGCTCGTGGCTAGGTAGGTATCCCATGGTGCACCAGTACAATCTCCAGATCTTGTTTGCTGTGTCTACGAGTTCAGATGTGCTTCTTCTTGGCCGTGGCTAAGTTTAACACTTTTTTCTATTTTTACTGTATTACAGCTTAACGTTAGTATTCATATAACTTTTGATAGTGTTTAATAGTATTTCAAGTAGTTTTCAGACTTGCTGAAGTGTTTTTCTTGACTTTAGATTCTTTATTGTTGAGAACTGGGTGGCCGTTGGCCTTGTTGTTCTCATTGGTATCCTGTGTGCCAGTCTATTTCTATTTATTGTGTGCATTTGCCCTTATTTGATATTTGCAGTTTGGAATTTAAATGTTTTTTACTTAGATATTTAGTGTTTCCCATTAAAGTGCGCATTTGCGCTCAATTTACCTTGTTTTTTGTGTGCAGTGTTGATTAGTATTAGAGAGTTAGTATTTAAACCTTCCTTCTTAAATATTTATCTGGATATCTAGTTATTCAGTTGGCATAAAGGGTCTTTTGATATTTTCGACCCTTCTTGTTCTATGGCTTAGTGTTTGACCGTAGTTTTCACTGAGACAGTTTGGTCATTTTCATAGTCTGTATTAGTGTGTGTGCTGTCTAGTTAGTAGTTTCTAACCTCTAGCCTTTCTCTCTACCTAGGTCGATTTAAGTTAGAGGACCTAGTTTTCTGCCTTTTTTTTCTCTTCCCAGGGCTAGGCCCATTTAAGTTAGAGGACCTAGTCCTTGTGTTTGAGTTGTGTTTTTTTCTGCTTCTCTGGTTAGCATGTCTAGAGAGGCAAAAGACCATAAACCCTCGGGGTTTAAAAAATGTGTAACATGCTCTCAGAAAATGTCAATTACAGATGGCCATAGTAATTGTGTGTATTGCCTCAGAGCCATCCATCTGCAGGAAACCTGTTTGTTTTGCCATCCCTTCAGCTCCAGAGTTGTACAGGAGCAGAAGAACAAGCTAATTTTGAAAGGTCTCCTCAAGCCTTTTTTCGAGGAAGACTTGGCCAGTTCATCTTCTTCCTTGAAATCCCATTCATCCAAAAAAGACAAGACTAAACCTACCAAGAGGCATTCCCCAGCACCAGCCGGTGCTTTGGAACTGCCTCCTAAACTTTCTAAACAGGACAAGACTTCTACCTCCTCGGCTCCACTGATCTCGGAGCCGATCAAAGTTGTTGATACTGGGACTTCAGTTTTGGCCCCATGCATTTCGGAGCCAACTACTGATAGCAAACATCGGAGCTGGTCCACAGATCCTTTGCTGGTCTCCCCAACATTAAGGTCCCCTATCTTACAGAGGTCCAGATCTCCTACTCTGTCTTCGAGATCTTCCAGGAGCCTGTCAGAAGAAGATGTGGAGAGAGTAGTGCTGACACTTCTAAAGTCATCTGCCTTGCCAAAAATGCTGTTCTTGTCGGTCCCAAGCCACCTGAGTCCATTCCCCCTGTTGTGGTTCCTCCTCTGAGCCATGCCAGGCTTTTGGAGCCAGAGTGTTCGGTACCTCTGGTTATGGAACCCTGTGTTCCAGCTCCCCCCAAGGCTGTCTCAGAGCCGCATTCTGATCTGATACCTTCGGTGCTGTCCGTGGTGTCTAGGGGCTGAAGTTCCCCAGTCAGGCCTGACAGGGGCACTTGGACCCGGACCTCTTTGCTTCCAAGTCTCCCTCTCGGTGCGTCGGTTAGGGTGAGCTTGGATCCTACATCTATCTCGGAGCCGATGGCTCTGGAGCCAATGACTTCCTCTGTCTCCTCAGAGCCAAGGAGGTCTTCAGAGCTGGAGAGGTCTGCCTTTGAGATGATGCAGAGTGTGCTGCCCTGCTCATCAGCTCCACCCAGGGGTACTGACACTCTTCCCCCTCGGGCACCAACCTCCGTCTCAGCACATACTCCCCCTCTCAACAGCAGAGACCTGCAGCCTCAGGAGCCCCTGGTTGGTGGCCCCCACTCTTCCAAGACCTTCCCGGAATATCCTTCTGAGGAGCCCCCTAGGAAGAGGACATGCAAGAGGAAGCATGTAGACTCCCAGGATGAGTCTCTTACCTCCGACACTGACCTCGAGGAGTCAGAAGGGTCCCTCAAGTCGTCCTCTGATGATGTCTCCTTTGTAGACATCTTGGAGATCCTTAAACAGAGGTGTGGCTGGCCCACTGTTACCCCTGCTGATGAGGAGTCAGTGTACCTGAAGGCTTTTGGGTCTCAGCCTTCAGCCTCTTGGGTGTCTCCACCTTTCGACGAACTTTTAGACCTTGTTAGTCGGAAGGTGTGGGAGACTCCTGATGCCAGTTCCCAGGAGACCCAATAAATTTTTGTCTGCTCCCAAAGAGAAGGAATTTGTATCCAAGGGTGTGCCTGTAGATGCAATGGTGGTGGCAGCGGCCACTAAGAAGGAACTAGCGGAGACTTCATCTGTCCATCTGCCGAACAAGGAGTCTCGAACGATGGATAGATACAGGAAGTGTATCTCTTCATCAGGGCATTCACACACAAATCTCTGAACTACCTAACACATTTTACAAGGCTTCAGAGAGATCTCCTTAAGGAGTTGGGAGAGACTCTATCAGGTACATCCACTGAAGGAGTCCCTGATAAGGTGTCTGCTAAGTTGTCCACCTTGAATTCCATTGTTAACTCCTCCATGAAGCTGATTTCTTATGCGACTGATGGAACGAGCAGGGCAGCAGGTTCAGGAGTTTCCCTTAGAAGGCACTCCTGGATGCACTTGCTTAATTTTGCGGAGCCTTTCAAGTCTACCTTTACCAGCGCCCCCTTTGATGGTTCTTCCTTGTTTGGACCTAAGGTAAAAGACACACTCACCAGTTGCAAGCAAGAAAGGAAAACACTGTCTGCTGTGGGAGTACATTTTACCGTCCCCTCTAGACCATACCCCAAGGGTCAGAGAAGGTGGTAAGATGTGGTTCAAGAAGTCCCAGTGGTTTATCCCAGATGCACAGGGTGACTCCTCCTTCAGAGGCAGAGGAGGAGGAGGAGTGAATGGTAGACATCGCCTTAGAGGCAGGGGCGGACCTCAAAACCAGGGAGGCCGTGATTCATTTTGAGGCCGTCCCTATCAGCGCTCCTGATGTGGGGCCTAGCTGTGCTTCTCTGGAGCCAGTTGGGGGTCACATTTCTTGTATCCAGGAGCCTAGCTAAACATCACCCGAGACAAATGGGTACAAAGAATTATCACCAGAAGTTATTCCATACCCTTTTCTCTTCCACCTCACATTCTCAAGGGGATCCAATATGTTCCACCCAATCACAGGGATCAAGCGACTGTAGAAGTGAACAAGTTGCTCACAAACAGTCATCCAAACCGTCCCTGCAGACCAGGTAGGATTCGGAACTTACTCCAGATTCTTTTTGGTGCCAAAATGTACAGGGGTCTGGAGGCCCATCTTGGACCTCAGCAAACTAAACGAATCTGTAAAGAAGGACAAGTTCCGGATGGTGACACTGCAGTCTATACTCCCTCTGTTAGGGAAAGACACTTGGATGGGCTCAATAGACCTCCAAGATGTGTACTACCATATAAAAATGGACAGAGCATTGAGGAGCCACTTATGCTTTCTACTGGGAGCCAGTCTACCAATTTCGTGATCTGCCCTTTGGTCTCACCACAGCCCCCAGGGTGTTCACCAAATGTATGGCAGTAGTGACAGGTCACCTGAGACGTCTAGGACTCCAAGTGTTTCCATACCTGGACGACTGGCTCCTGACTGCCCCCCACCAGGCATCTACTCCTTCAAACCAGAGATTCCACCATCCAACTTTGTGCCCAGTTGAGGATTACTATAAATTGGGAAAAGTTTGCCTTATCGCCCTCTCAATTTGTGACTTTTATAGGTGCAGAAATAGACACAGTCACCGTGTTAGCTCCTCTTCCTGCAGAAAGAGCACAGAATCTCATACAAGTTCTTCATCTACTGTCAGAAAGTCAAGGCAAAGACAGTGCTGAAACTCTTGGGGACCATGGCCTCCACCATAATGCTAGTCCCTCTTTCCAGATTGCATATGCAAATTCTTCAGTGGCTTCTATCGTCCCAGTGGTCCTTTCAACAACTGTGTCTAAACCACCACATCATATTAACAGAGTCTTGCAAAAAGGACCTCTGTTGGTGGATTCAACCCAACCAACTAACGACAGGCACTCCATTCCTTCCTCACCAACCCATTGTTACTGTGACCACGGATGCCTCACAGATAGGGTGGGGGGGGCATTATCTAGGCAGGACTGTCCAAGGCACATGGCAAGATCACAAGGCTCACCTGCATATCAATGTCCTAGATATGAGGGTGGTGTTTTTGGTGTTGCAAGCACTTCATGACCTTCTTCCTCTTGGGACGATAGCAATTCTATCAGACATGTTGGTGGTATGGTATCTCAACAAACAAGGCAGAACCAGATCTTATCCCTTTTGTCGGGAGGCTATTTGGGTTTGGAAATGGGTGATATCTTCCCAATGCTTTCTAGTGGCAATGCACATCCCAGGGACAACCAATGTGATAACTGACAAACTCAGCCGGGCAATCTTGATGCCTCACGAGTGGTCTCTGAAGCAGGAAATAGCGGAACAGATCTTCCGCAAATGGGAACAGCCTTGCTGCAATCTTTTTGCTAGTCCAATCAACTCCAAATGCAGCAGCTAATTTTCCCTTATCCCCCCTCTGGGGGAGTCACCGAGAGATGCACTTGTTCATGATTGGCCCCTGGGTCTCCTGTATGTTTTTCCCCCCTTTCCTCTCATATCCAAGGTGATTCAGAAAGCAAAACTGTTGGGAAGCAAATTGGTTCTCATCACTCCTTACTTGTCATTGTCAAATTTGGTTCCCCTTTCTCAGGCCTCATCTTCTAGATGATCCATGGACTCTGGACCCAGTGCCAGATCTCTTGATGCACGTCAGGCTCTCTTCACCCCAGCCTCCACACCCTCAACCTGACAGCATGGCTGCTCCAGTTCCATCCCTAGTCAGGCTTTATGATTTCTTACCCGCTTTGACCCACATTCTCACATCTCATAAACCCTCCACTAGAAAGTTTTACACTAGCAAATGGAGAAGGTTTTCTATCTGGGCTGAAGAAAGGAATGTTGACCCTTACACTGCATCCATTCCAGTGGTTTTAGAATTTTTGTCTGAACTTTTCACCAGGGATCTGCTGCTGCCACAATTAGGATTCAGCTGGCAGCAATATCAAATTTTAATTTGGGTCAACATGAGTCTAACCTGATGTCACACAGATTGCGTAAAATCTTCCTTAAAGGTACCACTTTGCTGAGATCTCCATTTTAGGAGCCTGTAGCTTCCTGGGATCTAAACTTCATCCTCTCCAAAATTACGTCTCCACCCTTTGAACCTGCACATTTGTGCCTGTTGAAGTTTGTCTTGGAGGACCTTGTTTCTAGTAGCCATCACATCTGCTAGACGAGTATCAGAATTACAAGCACTGTCTATCAAGCCCCCTTATCTGATTTTCCACAAAGATAGAGTATCTCTTTGCACAAATCCATCTTTTATCCATAAAGTGTGCTCTCAAAATAACTTGAACCAAACTATAGAGCTGCCGGTGTTCTTCCCTAATCATTCCAATGCAGCAGAATACAGATTTCATCAGTTGGATGTTCACAGACAATTACGGTTCTATCTACACAGGACTAAGGAATTCAGGAAGTCAGACCAATTGTTTGTATCATTCTCTGACTCCAGATTAGGTCTCCTGGTCTCCAAAGTGACCCTTTCAAATTGGATTTCAAGTTATATCTCTTTAATTTATTCCCCCAATGGAAAGCCTTTACCATTCAAGATTAAGGCTCATTCTACACAATCCCAGTCTACTTCTGCAGCCTTCCAAGCCAGGGTTCCAATTATAATATTAGTGCAGCAGCGACCTGGGCTACCCCTCACACTTTTATTACTCATTACAAATTGGACCTGACCTCTAGGGGTAGAGCATCCTTTGGTTCCATGGTACTCAGGAGTATCTTTCCATGAGCCACCCAAGAATAAGGTGCTAGGGATGCTGTCCCACGTGTAAGAATGAAGGCGAGATAGGACTACAGAACATAAAGAAGTTATGTACTCACCATAACGTTCCATGTTTGTAGTCCATCTCACCCTTCATTCTTACGAGCCCATCCTCCTACCCCCATCCTGGAAGGATCTGGAGACAGGATAATTTTTCCATAACAGGTGGAGAACTTTCATTATTGTTGTTCTTTCTGGATAGCTTTAGTTCTGCCTTTCTATAGTTTAGCAGCAAACAAGATCTGGGGATTGTACTGGTGCACCATGGGATACCTACCTAGCCACGAGCCAACTAGAAGACTTTGAGCTTTGTAATAGGCCAAGTCGGAGCCAAGGATTGGCTCCGAACCCATGTGTAAAAATGAAGGGCGAGATGGACTACAAACATGGAACATTATGTTGAGTACATAACTTCTTTATTTCTCAGATAATGCTTGTGTGGGGTAGTAAGGTCTGTTGTGGGAGGTTTAAGCTAGCCTGGACTGTTCATAAGCAGAGCCATGCACTGGGTAAGTGGGTTTTATGTAACTTTTTAAAATTAGTGTTAGCAGATCTCATGGTATGAGGGAGTGAATTCCAGAGTTTGGCTACATCATTTGAGAAAAGGGAGTGTTCTGTAGCGTTCTTTACTTTGAATAGAGATTTATTAGTGGAGTGCAATACTCAATTATTGGAATATGGTTCAATTATATTTTTCACAACTGGAGTCTTTTCTGGCTGGTTAAGTAGTTTTTGAGCTGTTATCAGCTGAATATAAGCTAGTAGATGTGGTAGTTCCAACTGGTAGAGTTGTTTCAGGGCTAGGCAGTGGTGTGAATGATATGCAGAGTCAGTAGCAAATTTTGCTATTTTATTATAACAGGCTTCAAGTTTTCCTAGGTCTGTATTTTTCAGATTGGTGAGTATGTGTGAAGCGTAGATGAGAGTAGAGAGAAGGTGTGTTCTTACTATGGCTGTCCTAGTATTACTAGTTAAAAATTGCTTATTTCTATAAAGTGTGCCTAGTTTTACTTTCTTTATAGTTTGGGATATGTGTATGTCAAATTTCATGTTGTTCTCAATCATGACACCAAGAGGTTTGTGGAGGATACCGGTGTAATAGTTGTATAACCTGTACCTTTGATGGAAGAAGGGAGGGGAGGGTTAGTGGCTCTAGTGGCTCTAGTGAGAGGGAAGATCATAAGTTTTGTTTTACTAGGGTTGAGTATGAGTTGTGATTTAGAAAGCCAAGCTTCAGTTGCAAAGAAGGACTTTTGGGTTGTATCTTGGAGTTGCTGTATGGAAGGGGCAACATATATAAGTGTAGAATCATCAGCATATTGGACTAAGGAGGCAAGCAAAGTAGCTGTGTTGAGATTATTGGTTATGAGAATAAAGAGTAGGGGACCTAGAATACAATCTTGGGATACTGCTAGAAGAACTGGAAGTAGAGGAGAGAGGTCTTTTTCCCATTTTCCAGCCTGTTGGCATCCTGTTAGATAATTTCTGAACTGTGTAAGTACTATGAGACTAAGCTTTAGCTGAGTGAGTACTGTCAGCAGATTGTGGGCTTTTGACAGGTCTCGAAAGATGGGTGACACTAGTTTACATTTCTTCCTGTATTTATTTACAGTGTTTGTACACAGGAAGGAGGGCAGTTGTAGTAGTATGATTAGGTCTAAATCCATGTTGTGATGTGGCTAATAGTTTATTAGTGGAGAAGTAGTCCAGAAGTTGTGAATATATACATTTTTCCAGAATTTTGGATAGAGGGGTTAGAATAGCAATTGGCGTATAATTAGACAGATTGATAGAGATGCCACCTTTATATGGAGGGTTTATATATGCTATTTTTCAGAGAGATAACATTTGCTATTCGGTGATAGAATGATATGAATTGAGTTTGGATGAGAAATAGCACCAGCAGATAATTTTAGATATTCAGCTGGTAGATTATCAGCTGCCATAGTGGTAGGTTTAAGTTTTTTATGCCACTTATTGGAATGGGTTGGAAGGAAAAGGTATTTTAATTGTTTGCCATGTAGCTGTTGTTGTGGAGGAGCAGTTATTTTTGGAGAGTGATAGTATGCTTTCAGTAAAGTATTCATTAAATTGTTCAGCTAAAGTACCCATTATTTCAGGAAGAGGGGTGTGGGGTTGATGCTTGACTGGGTTATAGGATTGTTTTTATTACTGACCAGAATTTTTATTGATTGTTTTTATGTTTTGTTTTTATGTTTAATTTGGATATTGTTATAGTGGTTTATTTTAACCTGTTTAATTTGTTTTTTGGCTTTGTTTCTGAGTTTTTGGTGTTTAGTATGATTAGATTGAGATTTATTTCTGTACCATGTTTCCCAGGCCTTATTTCTCAGATTGAGTAGACTGTAGTTTCCTTAGTTAACCAAAGGGCACAGTATTGTCCTAAGAGGTGCTGATTTATCAAGTTTGCTGAGGAAGATGGAATTGAAGTATTCAATGGCTGCTTCTAAGGGCAGGTGTTTTAGTGGAGTCCATTTAAGTGGAGATAAAGGTTTCTTTGTTGAAATTTTTCTTATTTTAGATGTGGCTGTACATGGTATGTTTTGAGGGTAAGTTGTTTGCCTAAGTAAGAAGGTTAGTATGTGGTCACTAAGACTGTCAGGGAGACAGCCAGAGTATTGAGTCTGATGCTTTGTTAGTGTCCAGTCCAGAATGGATTGCCTGTGTGAGGTTTTTCCTATTCTATTTGGACTTTGAGTGATTTGTGTATGGTTGGTGGGGTTCTGTGATACAAGTGTGAGCCAATCTGTATTAAAATCATCCATAATGATTGTTTCCTGGGGTATTGTTTTTGAAGCCCAGTGGAGAATATGCTCTATAGTGGCCAGGTTATTACCAGGTGAGATATATGTTCCTACTATAACTAGGTATTTTTTGGAGTTGATTTTCATTTTAGTGTAGATTATTTCGGCATTATTAAAAACTGGGATGGTTTGTTGTAATGGTTGCAATGTGAGATTAGTTTTAAATAGTATGGCTATTCCTCCTCCTTTTTTGTTTTTTTCTATCTTCCCTGAGAATATTGTTTCCTGGAGAAATAATTGTGTTGTCATCGATATGTGATTTCAACCAGGATTCTGTTAGTAGTGCTATATCAGGTGAGTAGAGTTCCTGAATTTTATTGAGCACACTTCTAATATTTGTATTTAGGAGTAGCAGATCTGATCCCTTTCTGGGTTGGTTTAAGAGACTGTGAAATGGGGGGAGAATGTGTTTATCAGTTGTGGCGTGCAATGTGGTGTGGGGTTATGGGGCCAGGGTTTGGGTGGACATTGCTAGATCGCAAGTTGGGGTGCTATATTTACAAGGGTGTTAAGGAATTTGGTTATGAACTTATACAGTGGATATAAAACATTTACACACCCCTGTTAAAATGCCAGGTTTTTGTGATATAAAAAAAATGAGACCACAATAAATCATTTCAAAACTTTTCCCACCTTTAATGTAACCTATAACCTGTACAATTCAATTGAAAAACAAACAAATCTGTTAGGGGAAAAAATATAAAAAATAGAAAATGTACACTATGCTGGTTGCATAAGTGTGCACACCCTTAAACTATTACTTTGTTGCAGCACCTTTTGTTTTAGTTTTTTCTGTACTCCTATGCTGTAGCCAAAATCTGGAGCAAAGTACAACTGTCTATTACGCACAACAATACCTGCCATCCTTCAAACACGCACTCAGATTCCTTTCCAAATCTTTGCACATGCTGTAAGCAAGCAATAATACCCAACAGGGTGTATGTTACTGTGTAAATAATACCTGCTGAGGGTGGTTATGAGGCCCGGCGCAACAGGTGGAGGGCTTCTAAACCCCTGGAAGGACATTATTTACACAGTAATACACACCCTGGAGGGCATTATTGGCCTTAGAATATGGGCTATCTGTAAAACTGTTGTTTTACATATATTTTTATTACATTATTTTTTTTTTATATTTTTGATATTACATGTTTCAAACTTGTTTTGTATATGTGAATGGTGTTGGAGGAACTATTTTGCATCCAATATATAACATTTTCAAAAAATATCCAGATATTTACTTCACTTTTTGGTCCCTTACTCTTAAAATTTGTAGTTTGTTGCCAATTATTTGGGATGAAAGTCACTAAATAATGACATACATTTGGGTTAAAGACTTTGTTTCCTTTAGAAAATGCATGCTAACACAATTCCTGTTGTTCAAGCAACTTTCTAAAAGAGCAATATTTAAAATCTGTTTGTATTCTTTAGCCTTTGTTCCCCCTTTATTTTAGGCTTTATCCAGATTTCTTGAGCTAAGAGGTCAAGAGGTATGCAAACCACTTTGTTGCTGTTGCCACTGATCAATGAATCTCATTCTCTGTCTCGCACACGTTCGCACATACAGAAACACATTTCTGCTTTCATGCATGTAAACATGCATACACGCAGGCAGAAACATAAAAGCACACACATTCTTCCTTCTTTTTTGTTTCTTTTAATTTTAAACTCAATAAACAGCAAAATCACTGCTTAGCGAGTGTAAAATAATGGCTCATTCAATGTCAGTCTCACTTTTATACATGCATACACACATGCATTTCTATTTTTTTTTTTATTTTGTACTCGCTAAACTGCAAAAGCACTGCATATTGAGATAAAATAATGGTCGTGTTTTCTTTCAGTCCAAGCTCCATGGCAGCAGACTCTATTTCAGCTGGCATTACCTTAACATCCTGCTGAAAAGTGTTTGTTCTTCAGAGTGCAATGTCCAGGTTGCCAGTTCTTTAAACCAGGTTAAATCCCTTAACCCTAACCGTGTCTCTCTTTCCAGTCTAATTTCAACCCCACCCCAAATTAATTCTAGTAAACTCACTTCTATATCCATTTCTTCTTCACTTATTCCTACCTTAGCATTATTTAAGATTAGTACTGCATTTTATTTATTTACTGCGGTGGTGGTGCTGCGGTAGCATTGACGCCTCACAGTTAGATGTTGCCCGTTCGATTCTCAGTTAGAGCATCTTCTGTGTGGCGACATGCGTGAATGGGCATTCCTTCATTGAAGGTTGTGCGTTAGGCCCAGCAAGCCAGCACATAAAAATCTACTGCCAATCATTAGCGAACGGAGTTCCGCTGTGGTGACCCCTAACCGGGAAAAGACACAAACAAACTGCATTTTATTTATTTGTTTCATTGAATATTAATTGAATATTGTGGTCTCTATCTTTCTGCAGTTAGTTTGCCATAAGTGTGAAAATGTAGCAATCTGGATTAATTGGAGGTTTTCTCTTCTTTTGAAATTCTGTATTAACTCTTAGCCTGGGGGTTTCTGTTTGCTTTATAATCAGTGTTCGTGACATCTCTGTGAATCATTTCTGCTTAACATCTGAGCTGTTGGCTAGCTATGATTTACCTGCAATAATCAACTGGACACACAAGCTGATTTAAGTATACTTTTCTCTGCACTTGGCATTATTTAAGATTAGCACTGCATTTTATTTATTTGTTTCATTGAATATTAATTGAATATTGTGGTCTCTGTCTTTGTGCAGTTAGATGTTCTTCGTGTTTCACTGTTGCAGTCATAACTGTAGGGTGCTCCTGCCGGCAGGCAGCCCGAGGTCGGCCAGAATCCCAAAGTCTGGGTCCGGCGTTGGCTGTACCAGCAAGCACCCTGATGTCAGAACGCAGAGGTATAAAGCTGACAGCCGATGCCATCTTCTCCAGTCTTTCTTGCCGTGCGGTGGAAAGCAGCTTGCAAGTCGTTGGTTGGCGTTTTCAGACAACGTGCTTTGATTGTCGTCGGTCCAAAGTTTTTCTACTTCTCTTCTCAAGCTAAGTACCCCATTGGGGAAACTTTTTTCTTGCTCCTCCGATGTCAGAAAAAGTTAATACTTGTATATCGTGTGGAAAACAAATACCTCATAAAGATTTCCACTCTTACTGTCTACCTTGCTTAAGGCCTGACCACGACGTTTCTTGCTGTCAGTTCTGTGCCAGGTTTAATTCTCGCACTATCAAGCGTAGGTACGATTGGGCCTTGAATTATTTCGGTAGACGATTCAATTATAGGATGTCGTCGGATACTTTACCGACAACCGGAATTCAAAAGAAACGCAAAGACAAGGATAGGCCTCGGAGGTCCAAACATGATATTTTGCAGCCGGAGCCAGCTTCGGGTTCAGCGGTCGTCAGTGAGGCACTTTTGCAGCCCCTGTCGTCCGCCACTTCGGAACCGATGGCCGACATGGACTCCCATGGGGAGCCTTCTAGGCCTAGTATTTCAGCTGCTGCAGGACCTTCGGACGTCGCTCCTTCAGATGGCTCCGGAACCACTGTGCAGGTACCGGCTTCTGAGGGGGTTTTCAGGCCTTCTAATATCACTATTTCTACAAAGACAAAGGCAAAGTCAAAGACTCCTGTTAAACCAAGGGTTTCTTCTCAAGCTTCTTCGGATACAGCTCCCAAGTCCCAGAAGCAATTACGCCGGATGGCTGAAGATTTACTTACAATGATTAGGGGTTCTCACCCTCCTCCTGAAAAAAGGCCTAGACAGGATATTCCTTATGATTCTTCTGATCAGGCTTCTGTGTCTTCTGTCTCTTCCTCTGACCAGGATTATTCTTTTCCTCCTTATGAGGATTCTGATGCAGAGGACTCTATTCCCTCTGCTTCCCCCCCTGAAGATTTCTCTTTTGGGGAAACCTTACATGAGATGAGGGAGCATTTTCATTGGGAAGGTCAGGATTACTCTGCTTCCAAGAAGAGACTTGGGGAATTTCTCCTTCTCCCTCAACACAGACCTTTGGCTATTCCTCCTGTACTTGATATTGTGGATGATGCTTTTTCTGAAGCTAATCTAAGTCCTGATTCCTTGCCTCCTGCTCCTTCTAAGCCTGATAGATTTTACAGAGTCCCTGACTCCCATCAATTCCTATTCAAGAACCCTTCTGCTGATCCTGAAACCATTTCTCAGGGTTCTAGGGCTGCTAAGGCCGCTTCATCAAAAAATCCTATTCCCTCTGAAAAGGATTCTCGTGCCTTGGACAGGTGGGGCAAAAAGGTTTACACTTCTGCTACCCTTTCTATTAGAGCTTTAAATTGCCAGTTTCACATGTTCAAGTATCAGCAATTTCTTTTGTCTGTTCTAAAGCAAAAGCTTTCTACCTTTCCTGCTTGTGCAGAGGACAAGGAATTACAGGATGTATTGCATGCAACTGAACAAGTTAGCAAACATAGTTTACATTGCGGTTTTGATGCCTTAGAAGCTTCTTGCAGGGCCGCAGCCTCTGGTACTGTTATTAGAAGACATGCTTGGCTTTGTGAGCAGAATTTACCAGAACAGGTTAAGGCTAAACTGTCAGATGCCCCTGTTCAGCATGATGTTTTATTTGGAACCAAGGCTGAGGAGGTTATTAAAAAGATGGAAGAAAAAGCAAAGTCTATGCAGACTTAAAGATTTTTTACAAGTTCAGCCTCCTAGATTTTCTAGAAATTGGCCCTCCAAAAATTGGTCCTTTCCCACGTCTGACAGGCCTCAAAGGGGTAGATATAGATGCTCCAGAGATCGAGGGCAGGCTCAGACCTCTTACAGGTCCAGACAATGGAGTGCTTCTTCACCTAGAAGGGGAGAAGACAGACCTCAATCACAAAAGAAGCAGACCCAATGACTCTCTCCATTGGGCTACAGGTCCTCCGTGCCTGGAAGCCCCTCTCGGAGGAAAACTTTCTCTTTTCTACCAAAATTGGACTCATATTACCCAGGACAAATGGGTTTTAGACGTGATTTTAAGAGGCTACATATTCCACTTTCATACTCTGCCAAAGTCTTCGGGTTGGCCGGATCTGCCAAAACATCAATGGTCAGAGGCCTTAAATCAAGTGGACGCCTTATTGGCCATGAAAGCCATAGAACCTGTTCCACTTCCAGAGATGGGAAAAGGTTTTTACTCCAGACTATTTCTGGTCCCAAGGAAACAAAACTCATGGAGACCTATTCTGGACCTCTCAGTGTTAAATACCTTTCTGGAGATTCCAAAATTCAAGATGCTTACTCTTCAACAACTTCTTCCCATGCTCTCCCAGGATGTTTGGATGGTGACATTGGACTTGAAGGATGCTTATTTACACATTCCCATCAGACAGGAACGCAGAAAATACCTCAGATTCAAGGCAGGTTCGAGACACTTTCAATTCTCTGTACTGCCCTTTGGCTTATGTACTGCACCCAGAGTCTTTACCAAGTGCCTGGCTCCAGTAGTAGCTTTTTGCAGACTCCAAGGAATTCAAATTTACCCCTACCTGGACGACTGTCTTATTCAGGCAGACAGCAAGGATCTTTTACTTCAACATCTGCACTTTGTGCAGCGCCTTCTCCTACTTCTGGGATTTTCAGTGAACACAAAAAAGTCACATTTGATCCCCTCTCAACAAATGATCTTTTTGGGAGCTCTTCTAAACACAAGCTTACAAAGGGCCTTCCTTACTCCAGAAAAACAAGTACAGCTGGCATCAATTTTCAACACCTTGGCTACTTCAACTCAGCTCACTGCAAGGAAATTCCTGCAGGCTTTGGGCTATATGGTTTCTTGCATCCTGTTGATTCCAAATGCAAGGCTTCATATGAGAAAACTTCAATGGCACCTAAGCATTACCACAGCCTGGAAACAATGATACCTCTGATTCCCTGCCTCCAAAAGGAGTTCCTTTGGTGGTCCAGGGCTTGTGCTTTGAACGAAGGGAATCCCTTTCGTCTACCTCATCCTGCTCAGATCATAACCACAGACACCTCGGATTATGCTTGGGGAGCTCATTACCTAAACAATTGCCAGCAGGGCTATTGGACAAAGAAGCCTCTTCCCTGGCACATCAACTTGAAGGAAATGTTGGCAGTCCAAAATGCTCTTCTAGCCTTCCAGAATCTTTTGCAACCAGGACATCTTCTGATTCGCACAGACAATACCACAGTCATGTGGTATATAAACAAGCAGGGGGACTCTCACTCTTACCCCCTTTGCAGACTAGCCATGAGTTTATGGGACACAGCTCTAAATCTGAATCTGCATCTACAAGCTCAATTCATTCCAGGAAAACAGAATCTCTTAGCAGACAGCCTAAGCAGAAATCTTTTGGATCCTCACGAATGGATGCTAGACCCCAACTTATTCAGCAGGATTACGACAGTTTGGGGTTGCCCTCGGATAGATCTGTTTGCATCCCATCTCAATCATCAGCTGCCTCTCTTTTGCACCAGGTCCTTTCACAAAACAGCTTGGAAAGTGGATGCCCTGTCTTTCAGCTGGAGGAATCTTTCGGGATACGCCTTCCCTCCTCTTCCTCTTCTGCTTCGGGTGTTACTGAAAATAAAACAGGACAAACCCAAGGTTATCATCTTGATAGCTCCAAACTGGCCTCGGCAGTTTTGGTATCCAACTTTAAGACACCTGTTCTTGGATCCTCCATGGATTCTGCCTCTGTTTCCTTCTCTTCTGTCCCAGCATCAGGGTCAGATGCTACACTCTCAAATCAAGACTCTTTGCCTGGCAGCTTGGCTCTACAAGAGCCATTGATTCCTTCTGCTTTTCCCAAACAAGTTTTGGATGTTCTCTTAGAAGCTAGGCGTCCTAGCACCAGAAATTCTTATGCTTCAAAATGGAAAAGATTTTGTATTTGGATGCGGGATCGAGGTTCTGATCCTTTTTCACCTGACATTTCTTCCATTCTACTTTACCTCTCTGACCTTTTGCTTAAAGGCCTCTCCTTTTCTTCCATTAAAATCCATGCTTCTGCAATCTCGGCTCATTACAACACTGATCCCCCCATCTTCTCTCATCAGCTGATGAGACAATTCTTGAGAGGGGCTAAGAATTTAAGACCTCCTAGAACTCCTCCTGTTCCTGCTTGGGATCCTAATTATGTTTTGGAGAAGCTTACTTTACCTCCCTTTGAGCCTGCTGCTGCTTCAGATATCAAGTTCTTATCCTGGAAGACAGCTATTTTATTAGCATTGACTTCTGCCAGAAGGGTGTCAGAGTTGCAAGCTCTCATGGCTGTGGAACCATACCTTGTTTTCCACCAAGACAGAGTTGCCTTGAGGACCAATCCTACATTTATGCATAAGGTGATTTCTAAAGTGGCCTTAAATCAGACTATTCACCTTCCTACTTTCTTTCCAAATCCTCAAAACAAAGGGGGAAGGATTTTGCATTCATTGAACGTACACAGACAACTACAGTTTTACCTGGACAGGACTAAAGATTTCAGAAAATCTGATCAGTTGCTTATCTCTTTTGCCTCCAGTTCTCTAGGCAAGGCTATCTCTAAACAAACTGTTTCCAAATGGATTGCCCATGGAATAAGGTTTTGTTATTCTCACTTTGGGAAGCAGATTCCAGGTACTGTTAGAAGTCATTCTACTAGAGCAGCTGCCACTTCAGCAGCTTTTCTCAGAGGTGTTCCTACCAAGGACATTTTGGAAGCTGCCACCTGGAGTTCAGTGCATACTTTTTCTAAGCACTATAATCTCCCTTTATATTCTAAGTCTAGGGCAGGTTTTGCCTCTGCTGTCTTGCAGGGTCTTCTGGCTGCCCCTTCTTCTGCATAACCTCCTCCCTCTCCACAGCTTTGGGATTCCACCCTACAGTTATGACTGCAACAGTGAAACACGAAGAACATAGTACAGTTGTGTACACCTACCATAAATGTAGATGTTCGAGTGTCTTCACTGTTGCAGTCAGTGTTTCCCTCCCACCTATCCCCTCTTATCTTCCTCTTCTTTTGTGGTGTATTTGTGTTTTCCTTTTTGGACACCTTTTGGTTATTTTGGGGGACTTCTGACATCTGGGGCAAGAAAGACTGGAGAAGATGGCGTCGGCTGTCAGCTTTATACCTCTGCGTTCTGATGTCAGGGTGCTTGCTGGTACAGCCGACGCCGGACCCAGACTTTGGGATTCTGACCGACCTCGGGCTGCCTGCCGACAGGAGCACCCTACAGTTATGACTGCAACAGTGAAGACACTCGAACATCTACATTTATGGTAGGTGTACACAACTGTACTTTTCCCACCTTCCCTCCCTCCCTGTTCTTGTTGTGGTGTTAATCTTGGTGGCTTTGGAATTGCTCACCCCGTCTGTGAATTTGTTTTTGGATACTCCTCCTGAGACCATCTCATTTGCGCACTCAACTAAGTACAGTGAGATCATATTTTGATTTCAGGCACTCCTACCCGTCCCACCTCTTCTGCTGTGTACAGAGAGGGCACTTCGGAAGGGCAACCCTTATAGTCTCTTAAGCTGCTCTGTTCCCTCCCTCTCCACTAAAAAAAAAAAAAAAAAAAAAAAAAATATATATATTTTTATACTTTATTCAGCTGCTCTTACTTAACTGTCTTCTACCTTATTACCTTAGTTTGCTATTGTGTGTGCAAGTTCTTATTCTGCACTTATTACTGCTTGTTAGTAGCACTTATTACTGTCCGTTAATAGCCTGATTAATATTCTGAGAATCTTAGTTTTGGTTGTAGCACTTATGCTTCAGGCCATTTATTTTACATTTAGGGTTTTTGTAGACAAACCCTTATCAAACCCTGCTCTCCCTAAGTCTGCCAAGTACTCAGAGCACTATGTCTGGACAATTCTCATCAGTTTCTCCTGCCAGCTTGGTCAACATGGGCATACTGAGACAGTGTAGCAACTGCCTCATGTTCACAGACAGTCCCCTTCTCCTAGCACATAATTCTTCTACTTGCGAGAGATGCCTCTACATCAGTAAGCTGGAATCCATGCTCTCTTACACCACAGTCAGTACTCCTGACAAAGAGAAGATTGCCAGTACAACCACCACATCACCGAGCCACACACTCACCTATGCAGGGGTCCTCAACAAAAACTTACCTAAACAACAGAGACCCCCCCAAAACACAAACTCACAAACATTTGACACACAACACCAATCACATCACACATAGTAGTCAGTGCACCAGTGTCTCACAAACACAGCCCATTAAGCAAAACAAGGCATAACAATAAACCAAACATACTAGTCATTGGTGACTCAACAGTGAGACACACTAATGTCCACCTCACCAGGTTCAACAAGGAGAAGGTCACGGTCAGCTGTTTGTCAGGCGCTAGAATCCGCCACATCACACATGCACTCAAGTCTCTCCACAACAGGAACAAGTATGACTCTGTCATTGTCCATGTTGCTGTGAATGACTTGAGATGTACCTCCCTGGACTATATGAAGAGAGACATGATTGAGCTCTCAGAGTATCTGCTCCAGACAGGTATGACCCTAGCCATAAGCAGCATCCTACCTTCACCAACAATGATACCACAATACCAACAAAAAATGTTTGACTTCAACAATTGGCTTAGTTTCTGGTGTCTTTCTAAGGGGATCCACTATCTATCTGCCTGGGATGATATGGTTGACAGGCCACGATGCTTTGCAAGAGATGGCCTCCACCTGTCACCCCTGGGGGTTCTGGATCTTGGCCAAAACTCTTGCCTCCCCCATCATGCCTTTTTTTAGGCCATGTCCCAAAGACAAATCTTCCACCATAAATGATCTGTCAAAAAGCAAATCAAAGGTCATTGCTGCTAAATGCTAGGAACCTTAATCTGAAAATGCACTCACTAGAGGGCCTCCTCACACTAGAAGATGCTGATGTCTGTGCAGTCACGGAAACTGGGTTCAGGGCTGCAGAGAGCACCCCTGCCTTCCCAGGATATACCTCATTTTACACTTTCTGACCCCAAAATTAAGTCAGAAAGACTAAGAGTGGTGGAGTTTCTATCTTCATTAAGGACAGGCACACCTCCAGACTGGTTTGCCAACATGATACACTGGATGGCAAAACACCCATCCAAGTTTTAGCAAGCTATAGACCCTCCTCCATGTCTCAGGACAGCCACATCTCCTACCTGAACCTACTTGATTCCATCAAGGTACCCCCTAACACCCTGATCCTTGGTGACTTCAAATACCCCTCCATAGATTGGGTAAACTATTCCTGCACTAATGTGCTCACCCAACAATTCTTGACTTCATCACTTCTAACGCACTAGATCAGCTGGTCTTATCCCCTACAAGGGGAGATAATACTGCACTTGGTTCTCACCAACATGGGCGACTGCTGCACCACTGCTATAGTATGCTCTTCTCTGCTGAGATCAGATCATCGGTCTGTCTCACCCAACCCCTCCCCAGCCATTCTCAAAAGCTGACTGCAACCTCCTGTGGGAGGGTATCAGCAGCTTCACACCACTGCCCCTATCAGATGATCCAGACAACTATGCTGAACAGTATGCCAGTGCAGTATACAAGCACCTATATAACTGCATGGATTCAGCCGTACCAAACAGAACTAAAATTTGCACCTCAAGGAAACACAAACCTGTCTGGTGGACATCTTCTGTCAACAGGCTTTACAACAAAAGGAAGAAACTGTTGTCCAAGGGTAAAAAGGAACAAATTCCAAATCAGAAAAACTCTGTTCTCTGCCTCAACAAGCAAATTAGATCACTAGTTAAAACCTCCAAAGCCAATTATGAGTTGAAACTAGCTTCCAAAACAAAGGGAAACCACAAGTCCTTATTCAGTTACGTTGGGAACCTCCATGGCAAAGCTCACGTTTGTTCTGAACTAGTACTTAATGGTACCACTTACACTGATCCTGATGACTTAGTCAACCTTCTGGCTGATAGGTTCAGTCCAAGCTTCACTCCCTTATCGTCCCCCAAAGACCCATTTTACATCCCTGATACTTGGCCTACACCTCGCATCTCTGTAGATCAAGTGTTGAAGGCCATATCCAAGGCAAAAAACACAGCTTCCATGGGACATGATAGTATCACAGGCCATATTCTGCACCATCTCCCGCAAGAACTAGCTTTGCCATTGAGCACACAATTCAACCACAGCCTAACTACAGGCTTCATTCCAGCAGAGTGGAGAGCTGCCATTGTCATCCCTTTGCACAAAGGTGGTGCCACTACTGACCTGGGAAGCTATCACCCCATCAGCTTGACAAGTCTGATCTGTAAATTCATGGAGCATATTATTATGGAGCTCATAAACAAGGGCATAGGCAATCTCCAAGCACTTGACCCCACCCAATTCGAATTCGTCAAAGGCGGATCTTGCCTATTGAACCTAGTTGACTTTGAGACTATCACCAAGGCCCTGGTTGAGGGGAAAGTCAGTACATACAGCTTACCTTGACTTGGCCAAGGCCTTTGACACAATCCCTCACTCGGGCATCATCAAAAAACTAACACAACTTGGTGTTAATCCCTATCTAGTCAGATGGGTGGCCAACTGGCTCACAGATAGGACCCACAAAGTCAAAATAGGTGCTGCCACCTCTGACAGTAGACCCATCAGTAGTGGTGTTCTCCAGGGATCTGTCCTGGGAACCCCTACTGTTTGACATATACTTCTCAGAGGTGCTGGCAAAGACAAAGGGCCTGTGGCTGACCAAGTTTGCAGATGACTGCAAGCTGGGTACTGTCATTGACTCCCCAGTTGATGTTATACTGCAAGAGGGTCTCACAGCTACAAATAACTGGTACCAAAGTCATGGACTTAAGTTAAATGCAAAATAAATCGGTTATTGTACCATTCGGCAAAAACACGGCCCCTCCTGATTACCACATCAACGGCAACCCCCTAAGCACACAACCTGTGGTGAGAGACCTGGGTACTCAGGTTGACAGCAATCACACATTCGACCATCATGTGGCGGCGGTGGTCAGGAAAGCCTTTTACTTGGTTTATCTCATAAGTAAAAGGATTGCATCCAGAAAAAAGGAGGTTATTACCTCTCTGTATTCCTCCCTTATTAGACCTATAATTGAGTATAATGCCCCATTTGGTATGTACCTCTCCAAACACCTGCACCAACTGGAAAGGCCACAGAAATACCTGACAACGAGAATCCATGGTCTCCAACACTTATCCTATGTGGACAGCCTTAAATCACTATCACGCTATTCGGTATCATACAGATTGCACAGAGGTGATCTGTGTCTCGCCTACAAGGCAATGTCAGACGCTACCCTACTGGAGATGCTCCATATCTGTAAGTCTAATTCCTTGAGCATTAACCGCTCTATAGGCCTTAATATAGTATGCAACATCAACAAAACCTGCTGGAGAGACAGGTTTTCTCCCAGAGGCTGCCCCATCTCTGGAATAGACTTCCCATACATGTCAAACAGAGTACCTCACTGATCCTCTTCAAACGCAACCTTGGTGAGTGGATGGGAAACCATAAATCTGTCCCAGGGGATCCACCTTTTTCCCTCATTGACAGGGGGTGATAGGTGCTGACTGAGGTTTCTTTTTTTCGGGGATAAACTCTTGGCTAGGCTTGTAATGGCCCCAGGGCCATTAGCCATGTAATCTCCTATGATCCTATGACATTACCCATCTTATGATAATGCCTCTGTTACTTATGTCCTCTCTTCCCCTTTTCTTCTCCCAACTTCACTCTACTCAATCCCGTCACCCTTCTCTATATTCACTTCTCACTTCTGTTCTCTGTCTTTGCCTCCTTTCTTTCCTCTTCCCTTACCCTTTCTGACTTCATTACCTGTATCCCTTCTTGTCTCTCTTTCTGACTTTACCCCTTAAAGCATCACCATGCATCTTTTCTAGAAGTATAAATATAAAACTGATTGCTATTCATATACTGTTTTGTGTTATGTTCTGTTCTTATGCAGCAACGTATATTGTAACCATAGTTTCCTAGATGTGAAAAAATGTATTGTGTAGTAACTATTGTCAGATTTTTTTAAATTATTTATTAATTATTTCTTCATTTTGTATTACATTTCTATGTATCTGGAGCTTTTCTCCCCAGGCCTCTCCTAAAAATGTCA
The DNA here is from genome assembly GCF_019279795.1 of Protopterus annectens. NCBI lineage: Eukaryota > Metazoa > Chordata > Ceratodontiformes > Protopteridae > Protopterus > Protopterus annectens. The sequence goes on from NC_056732.1 coordinate 1,330,507,053, forward strand.
GACTTTCCTGGTAAACGAATGCCTATATGGTTTGATACATGAGCAGTACTGCTAGCAAATGTTCCCTGCTCTATTTGTCTTTTAACTACAGAAAACCCTAAAATGTTATCAAGGCCCTCTGCAGGCAACAGCAGTGTTCAAAATCCTGTTTTTGGCTCTGTCTAGTAGACTGTTAAGATCATTCATGAGGGAAGGTAATTTGTCTCTCCTCCTTCCATCTTGTAGACCTGTAGGTTGGACCCTCTCAGTGCTGCTTTTATGGGTTCTGTGGAAAGGAAGCTGTTGTGTTGCTTTCCTCTTTTCGCTTCATAAGTCATGGATCGCTTCACTGTGAGCTTGTTACTGCATATAATATAAATGGTCATGTGTGCATACTCATAAACACAACTGTTCTAGTAAAGATGTATAGAGTGTTTGGTGTACTTGCACACTTCAAATGTGGTAGGTGGGTAAAACGACGAAGAAAATTCAAACAAGAATGTTAGAACAATTCCATTATATTAAGAGCAAGTTTTTGTCAGCCCAATTGCTTCCAGTCCAAGTAAACATGAAGAGAATACTACATAGGTGAGATATCTTGTTTTAAAATCCATGACTTCTTGCAGTAGCGGTAATATAGATTTTTTTTCTAATGTAGGAAGAACCATGACTAATTTTAAAATGTGATAAATTATTACCAGCTGGCTTAAATGAAGAATTTGGCCTTATTTAATATGAAATGTACTTCAGTGACTTATGTTATCATCATTGAAATGTGGTTCTTTAAAACTTTTGGTGCACATTAATTGGTAGCATTTTAAAAGTGCTTTGCTCACTCTGTTCTTTAAAATCCTTGAAGATATTTCTAGCATAGATGTCAAAGACATTACTGCTACAAAAACTGAGACTGTAACTCGTTGGTTTTGCTGTAGTGATCTTTACTTAATCTATATTTACACGTTTCCCCCCTTTACATTGCTTAAATGTGTTAACAGCTTGCTGTATTTTCTGTGTGTTGAAGTAATGGTGATCTGTTTCCCATTTTGTGTAATCACATGAATGAGGAGACATTTTTCAATGTGGAATTTCATCATTCTACTTCTGATACCTCTACACCCCGGACATTTTTCAATGGATTTTCTGCAAATCAAACTATTAGGTTGATACTGGGCTATCTGCCCTAGGGCATTTATAAGCCTAGCCAGAGTGTGTTTGGCTTTCGCCACCCTTTTAGATTAGTTGACTGTGTCTCTGTATAGTAGGTCAAAGAAGATAGCCCTTTTAAGGTTAGTTTACTTTGCCTCTGTCTAGTAGGGACACAGAAGAGATCCCAGGGGTAAACCTACGATCTCCCATCCACTCGGCAAGATTTCTCTTGAAGAGGGTCATTGATGGGCTCTGCCTAACATGGATTGGGATTTTGTTCGAGTGAGGGGAGCCTCTGGGATATGAATCTGTCCCTCCAGCATGTCCTATTTATTTCTGTGCTGAGGTTTAAGTCCCTGGAGCATGTAGCTCTAAGGGATTTGGATTTCCTGAGGTGGAGCATGTCCATTAATTCTGGTTTGGACATGGCTTTATACATCAGGCACAGATCGCCTCTGAGTAGGCGGTAAGCAACTGAGTAGAGCTGGAGTTTCTTTAGCCTAACTGCGTAGGGCATCTGTTTGAGTCCCTTGATCCTCTTGGTGAGGTACTTTTGGGGTCTTTCCAGTTGCTGCAGGTGTCAGGTAAGGTACATCCCAAATTGGGCATTGTATTCAATTATGGGCCTGATGAGTGATGAGTAGTGGGGCACAATGACCTCTCTTGATCTAGATGTGAACCCTTTCGTGATAAGGTGGGCTATATAGAAGGTCTTTCTAACCACTTTGGCAACGTGATTGTCAAAGGAGAGATTGCTATCTACTTGGGTCCCCAAATCCCTAATTACTTCTTCCGTATTTAATGGATTACCACCTATGTGGTAATTTGTGGGCACTTTGTTTTTCCCAAAGGGGATGACAATGCACTTTTTGGCATTTAGCTTTAGGCCATGGCTCTGGCACCAGTTATCCATCTCTGTGAGACCCTTTTGGAGGATGCTTGTGTCAGTCGGCGAGTCGATTATGGCACCCAGTTTTCAGTCACCTGCGAACGTGGTCAGCCATAGTCCTCCCGTGTTAGCCTGTACCTCAGAAAAATATATACTGAACAAGAGAGGTCCCAGGACTGAGCCTTGTGGGACGCCACTTGTAACTGGTTTAGAGTCTGACATGACACCTGCAATTCTGACCAGGTGGGTTCTATCCCTGAGCCAGTTTGCAACCCATCTTATGACATAGGGGTTGATATTTAAGCTGGTGAGCTTATTTATGATGCCTGAGTGGGGTATTGTGTCAAAGGCTTTTACGAGGTCCAGGTAGGCTGTGTGGACTACCTTCCCTTCATCTATGGCCGTCGATCAGGTTCAAGAGGCAAGATCTGCCCTTAACAAAGCTGAATTGGGTAGGATCCAGTGTTTGGAGGTTCCCAATGTCTTTGTTTATGAGTTCCATGATAATACGCTCCATAGCTTTGCAGACCAGGCTAGTCAGGCTTATAGGGCGATAGTTTCCGGGGTCTGTTGTGGCACCACCTTTGTGGAGTGGGACCACTGTTGCTATACACCATCCTTGGGTACATATCCTGTAGTAAGGCTGAGACTGAACAGTGACTTTATGTGAGAGTTCAGTTCTTCTTGGAGCTCATGTAAGATGCAGCCCGGGACACCGTCCGGTCCCATTGATGCTGTGTTTTTTGCTTTGGAGAGGGCAGCTCTCACCTGTGCATCTGTGATGTCAGGGAGGCTACACTCTGTTGGGCTAGACATTTGCTCTTTTGGGGGGGAAGGGGGGGAGTTTGCATTGAACCTGTCTGCCAGGATGTTGGCAGTGTCTGTGGGTTCAGTGTATTTTTTGGCATTTTGCATTAACTCAGAGCATATCTGGGAGTTGCCACCCAGGTTCCTGACATAACTAAAGAAGGCCTTGTGATTGTCTTTAGCGTCTTGTGCAATTTTTCTTTCAAAGCTGGCCTTAGATAATTTTATGAGGGATCGTAGTTTCTTGCTAGTACTGATCAGAGATGCCTTCCCTTTTTGGAATTTTGCTGTATCATGTAGTAGCTTCCTCCTTCTGTTGTATAGCTTATTTATTTCTGGGGTCCACCAGACAGGTCTCCTGCCTTTGGAGGAGTGAGTCTTGGTTTTATTTGGGATAGCACGATCCGTGCATTACTGTAGGTGTCCATGGAATGCGTTTGTAAAGGATTCTGCGGTTTTGGGCCTTATTTTCCACTGGCCTGGGGGCTTTGAAGGATTCCACCTCAGTTTTGAGAAGTGTGAAGTTTGCTTTTGAGAAGTTCTTCACAGTGGTTTCCGTGGCTGGGGGGGGGACGGGATATGGATGTCCAGTGAGATTAATTTATGGTCAGATCTTGCCAATGAGGGGTATACCTCTGGTATGGAACATAGAGTTCCCATGTTGGTGATGATCAGGTCCAATATGCTTTCCCCTCTTGTGGGAGTGGTGACCAGTTGTTCCATCGCATTTGAGTTTATAAATTCTAGGAAGCATTGGGTGAGGATGTTGGGGCTTGAGTAGTGCTCCCAGTTTACATTTGGGTAGTTGAAGTCACCCAATATGATGATGTTTGGAGAGACCTTCATATTCTCCAGTGTTCTCAGGAAACCTGAGTGGGGTTCCTGAGTTTGGGAGGGTGGTCTGTAGCAGGCTACAAACTGAAAGGCAGTTTTTCCCACTGTTAGTTGCACATGGATGGTCTCCGATGCTTAGTGCAGTGCCACTAACCTGGAGGTGTGGGTATCTTTGATGAATATGGAGACTCCCCCCTACTTTTGTGGTTCAGTCCGAGTTTTGAGGCCAAAAAGCATGGTATGAGGTATAACCTAGTAATGCTGGGCTGCTCTTGGGAGCCTTGAACCAGGTTTCTGTTACTGCACAGATATCAATATTCTCCATACTGAGGAGAGCCTTGAGTGCGTGCATCTTGAGGTTTAGACTTCTGGCGTTGAGCAGCATTACCCTTAGTTTCTTTTTCCTTGTGTTGTCTATGGAGGTGGGTTTGTCTTTTGAGCCTTGCCTAAAAAAGGCACTATGGGGGTGGCAATATTCGAAAGCCCAGGGGTGACAGGTGCAAGCTGTCCCTAGCGAAGCAACGTGGCTTGTCGAGCATGTCATCCCAGGCTGACAGACACTGGATCCCCTTTGAATGACACCAATACTTTAGCCAATTGTTAAAATTGATCATTTTGTCTTTATACTGTGGCATCATTCTTGGTGAGGGTAAGATGCTACTCAAGGTCAGGGTCATACTGGCCTGGGCCACATGATCAGAGAGCTCCTCTATGTCTCTTTTCATGTAGTCCAGGGAGGTACATCTCAGGTTATTCACACCAGCATGGACAATGACGGAGTCATATCTGTCCTTGCTTTGGAGTGACCTGAGTGCTTGTGTTATGTGGTGGATCCTGGCACCCGACTGCAGCTTACAGTGACCTTCTCCTTGTTCAGCCTGGTGAGTGGGACGTCAGTGTGTCTGACAATAGAGTCACCTATTACAAGTGTATTAGGTGTGTTGTTAAGCCTTAAAGGCTGTGACTCTGTAGCACACTGAAATTTGTGAACTATGTAATACGTGGGTATTGTTGTGGGATAGCAGTTGCTTGGATGTCTGCTTTGGAGGTCTCTGCTGCTTGGGAAGATTTTTATTTAGAGCCTCCGAGTATGTTTTTGTGTGTTTATGTGTTTGGTTTGCTGTTGCGATAGGTCTATGTGAGACTGGATTTGTGGTGTGTATGGTTACTTTCTCCACCTGACTGACTGCGCCAGTACTGGGTTGAGAGAGTTCAACCTCCAGTTTGGCTATATAGTTGCATCTCTGACATATATTTGAGCTTGTTGGGAGGAGGAGAGGGTGGTCTGTGTACATAAGGCAGTGGTAACATTGCCTCAAGATTCCCAGATTCACCAGCTGGACTGGAGAGTAAACCCGAAACTGACTTTTGGACATGCTAGAATAGCATAAGGAACTACTTTTTGACTGATCAAAAAGGACCAATAAGGAGCCAAGTACTTTAAGGGAGTATAAGAGGGTGTAGTGCTTTAGTTTATCAGTGCTTACTTATAAGATTACTTATACGAGCAACTGCAGGGCTTTAGAATGAAAATAGAGTGCTTACTTTGAGATTTAGAACAGTTCTAAGGGAAAAAGTGAAGAGCACACTTTGTGGAGCTGGAATAGTTTAAACCCGTTTAAGCGGCGCTGTCCGATGCTGCTCTATTCGCAAAATCGTGCAAAACTGCGCAAATGCAGGTTTTAAAGCAGGGAAACTGAGAGAGATAGGAATTGACCCAAAACGGCCAATAAGCTACTAGTTTCAGGGCTGAGACCACTCCTCCAGGGACAGATAGGCTGCTCAAAGCTCCCCACTCTCACTGGTGAACAGAGAAGCTTCCTCCTATCCAAGTAAGGATATGGGCAACACAGGAAACTATACCACAGTCCAGAATTCAGCAAAACCTGAAATTTGGACTAATCTATTTCAGCAAATGTGGGAAAATAGAATATATATATATATTTTTTTTCAGGAAACAGCAGAAAAACACACAGAAAACACTGTAAATGCTATAAACAGGCTAGCACACTTTAGTGTTTAGCCTACAACAGTTATACAATACAAAAATGACTTAAATTGATATAAAACATGTGCAAAAACTGTAAAAAGCAGAAGGCAAATGCAATTTAAACTTTTTAAAGCACAGATCAGTTAGAAATTCACTTTTTAGGTGGGAAAAGGCAGTTGGAGCAAAAAAACAGAGAAAAAAATACTTAAATCTGGAAAAGTCTCTCTCGGATCTCTCTGTTGCCTGTATCACTCTGCAGGACACCATGAGGAGCTGTGCAGAGTTGTATACTGGCGCAAGACCATGCAAATGCGGGTTTTAAAGCAGGGAAACTGAAAGGGATAGGAATTGACCCAAAATGGCCAATAAGCTACTAGTTTCAGGGCTGAGACCACTCCTTCAGGGACAGATAGGCTGCTCAAAGCTCCCCACTCTCACTGGTGAACAGAGAAGCTTCTTCCTATCCAAGTAAGGATATGGGCAACACAGGAAACTATACCACTATATTCTGAAGGCACTTGTAATTGCCTTTCTTTTGGTTTGTTTAAAATTTCTTTTGACCTTACATTATGTAACTCTACCTGCTGTGCTGTGCTGTGGATAATGACTATTTTTATTATTGCTAGCTTATACATATTATTTTTGTTTGATAGGATTGCATAATTGTAGACTGAGGACAAGCATTAAATGCTTTAGTATGGAGGGTATAATACTGTAGTAGGACAGTTGGATCCTATATATCTTGTTTGTTAAGCTTTTTAATGCCGTTGCATACCCTTCTGTTTTATGCATAACCACCTTCCAGGCTGCTATGTTTTTTGTCTGTCTGTGACTAGACTGACTCTGTTATTGCCTAGTGCCTGACTGCCTCGGCGTCCACCCACACTAAGACACAAAACCACACTTATTGAATCGGCAACTTTCTTCTTGCTTCCTAGTTACTCATAGCTCCTACTGCCCCCTGCCCCCCCCCAAAAAAATAATTAGTATTGGAGAGCTATGTTGTGTTACTTTCTATACCTGACTTGCAGCACTGCCTTCCTGCCTTCTTACCAACACCCTTGTATTACCTACTGCACTCCAGGAGTCCTGTCATCCCACTAGGGACCATAACCACTTTTCTTGATCATTAGTGTCGACATGAAAGATATCAAAGTAGCAAATATTAATTTGGGTAATATAAGAAATATATTTTTAAAGGCATGGCTTAAACCGCATGAGCTGCAAATCACTTAATTGAAACTGAGCTGGAGATTTTGATGACATTCTACAATCATTTCAAAGGCATTACACTCTACTAAGGTTAGTGGCCAGGGAGGGAAAGTATTGTTATTGGTCAAGGACAACATCAGTTGCATGCTTGTTCAACCTCTCCAAACGTGTCACAGCAGGAAACAAGCTGGCTTGTCTGCGAATGCCACCCAGATAGTGCATTCACTTAAATAGTATCCGTCTGCCCACTACCTCTCACATCACAGTCGGTGAAGTTATCATGGCTGTAACCTACATTTTAACAATTCAATAATTATGTAAGGTTTCAGCTTTTTCTGGGATACTTAGACTGTTTCTCCCTCGTTCATCCTTATATGATCTTTTCTTGGAACATACAAGACCTTACTCTTCTCCTGGTAAGTACTTGTACCCTTGGTTGGCTCTGTTCCAATAACCTGTCCAGACGCTTCAGTTATTTGATCAGCCATTGCATTATTGTCTTCAGGCAGAGTAAGATGAAGGTAACAGCATCAAAGCAAAACAATGTCATACAGATCCTTTCACCATGATATTTTATCACTGCTTTGGTTTGACTTTGCGTATATTGACTAATCATGTCATATTACAGTCTGACTGCAACGTAGCCCTGCACTACCTTATGCTCATCGCGCTACTGTTGCAGGATGGATACTCTCTTTTTAAAAAGAAAGTCACTGGAAATCTAGCACCCTGGATCAACCTTGAATTAAGCAAACCTTCACCTCTCACAAATCAACTAGCAGAAGTAAAAACACAATTTTCAGAAGTCTGATGATGAGTAGAACTTGTTAATTCAAGAACAATGTTAAAAAATGTTTTTCCTAACACAGCATCAGCTTTCCCTGCTTGGCATTTCAGAGAGGCCCTGGAGAGACATGGCAGGAAGATGAAACATTCTGAAATCTGCACTGTTAATGTGAATGGTTTCCAGTTCCTGAACCATAACACCTAGCTGATGTATTTACCCAGCATTTTGTTTCTTATTTCTTTGAAAGCAGCCAGCCCCTCTGGAGTATACCTATATGCACAACAGAGTATGTCTTTGTTTTCTTCACCATTGTCATATTGTCAGAGGCTTCGTTGGTGAAGGTAAAAAGATGTCTACATGAAATTCCTAATTGCAGCAATCACGCTGAATCTGATTGCATTTAACATAGATTTTTGAGGACATGCATGTTTATTGAAAGTCTAATATAGCATATTAGCTAATCTGTTTCTTCAGACATGGATCCCAAGTTGTGAGCAATATCCAGCATCATTCCCATCCTAAAACATAGCTCTGATCCACTTTCTCATCCAGGATCCTGCAGGCCAATAATTCTCATTCTGGAAAAAGCAGCTGTCTTGCAATTAGAGGCACAGAGTGAAGGTTATGGATTTTTCTCAAGCCAAAATGGATTTGAGGAAAGAGCAGTGTGAACATTTTTTACCCACACAAACTGTCTTATGCCATGGAAACTGATACGAGTTGTAGGAGCTGTCTTTATAGAGTTGTCATAGCCCTTTAATATAAGGGTTGCCACCTTTTCAAATGCCCAATGTGGGACATTTTTGGTACAAATGTCAGATTTTGCAGGGCAAAACATACCCACAGCCAGTACAAAAGACAGAACTTCACTTTTTTGCCTAAATAAGAGCTTATTCTTGTATCATTTTAGTTGCTTATTCTGTTTCTTATAACATTTAGGTGTTTCAGATACAGAATAACTGTGCTATGCAAGTATTACATACAATGTAGGAAATATTTTTGTCCTAAAATCTCAGGACATTTGCCATTTTTTCAATTTTTATGCAGGACACAACTGCCCAAAGAGGGACTCTCCCTCGCAAAGTGGGACAGGTGGTAACCCTATTTAATATGGTGGAACCCTTTCTCCTAGTTAGAGCTGTTAAAGGACTGATGACCTCTGCTCTGAAATAGTTTATGTACTGTTTCCAGCACATAGGCTTTTTAGATAATTGAGCAGAGCTAGTCCTCATTTTATCTAATAATGTCAGGAGTTCCGGCTCAGTAGTTGGAGTGTTGAATTATTTATTTTTATTATGTATTTATTTGCATATTGACATTATGCATGAATTCTTGTACCATTCCACTTGGCATGTGAAAGTGCTTTTTTTGTGCTGACAATACGGTTATATCAGCATCTGGGAAGTCTTCATAGTTTGAACAACAGCTACTTGGTTATTCTGTCTGTCTCTTGAGCAGCTGAGTTGGAAAGTTAATTTAGGTGAGAAAAAATTAGGATGTGGGACACCTGACAAAGTGGCTTTATGCTAAACACATTCTGTAAAAGTCTGTTTTCACAACACAAATGCATGCAGTCATCAGGGTCCCCAACAAATGTATAAACAGTAACATGTTCTCTGTGTTCATTAGGAGAATCAATATTATCTTTTTGACTATGGTACTTTGCACCATCTCATGTCTGTAATTTCGTAAGTGTTTTCTTCCTATAGTTTACAGATAATCAATTTGAACTTCATTTTTCCAGTCTAATCTTCTTCAGCTGTCAAACTAGATCCATGCTCTGCTAGTGTAGTTCTAAGTTTGAAAATATTTTCATTTTGAAGACTGTTCCTGTGCTAATGGGGCCTCCATTTGGACCAAGAAAAGTTCTGGATTATTTCATTTCACTCAGGATGCAATGGCACAGTTAAGTGTAAGGACAGTCCTCACTCCATGCTACTCCAAATGTAAAATGTTAATTACAGTCGCAAAAGGTATTTACAGTAGTGTCAGAAAAATATGTATTAATGTGTGTGCTTAATGCTAATTAGAAACTAAATGAGTTAACACGTTTTTCATTCTATTTTATATGCACAATTTTATATACAGCTTAATTTCATATGAGACTAAAAGATGCTTTTGAAACTGCAGTATGCTTTCTGAAACTTGCAAGATGCCCTCTGACCTAATAATTGCTAGCACAGCAATATTCATGTTTATGCCTTTTGGAAATGTACTTGAGAAGCAGGTGATTATCTGCTAGGTCAGGAAGCAATGAATGAACAATGCCATATTCTATAATGTAATGATTTTGAACAATTAGCTCTGTTCGAAGTATGAGAACACACACAGCTGCAGAAGAAAGAGATAAAACAGACAAAGGACTGTTGGAGAAATGAACTGCAATCTATACTTGCTTTGTGCTCAAATTAGCCATAGTACCTTGAATGGTAACATTGCATATATCTAACCGGTGGTAGCCAAGGCCACTTTGTTTTTCTTAGGAAGTTTCTCACAAAAATTGATAGTACAAGCAGAAATTCATGAAAACAACTGCTATCTAATGATGATGTTAAAACTTGTGATTTACTACGTCAGCTTGGTAGGCAATGTCTTATTAGAAAATGTATAAAAAATGCTTGCATTTCCTGATTCTAGTCAGACAAACTCTGTATTAGCATGTTTTTGTCTCCTTGCAGCAAGATTAAAGTGCCTTAACCTGAACCTACCGTGTATTGATCATTTTTAAAGTATATTTTTCCTTTGACAAGTAGAAACCAAAGCATTGCTTTTCCACACTAAATCCATTCATTTTTGGCAAACATGACAACCTGCAAAGGCAACCATACCATTCATTTGGTCTCAGCTTTTGGTTATGATGGAAATGCATCTTAAAAAGCTTCCAGAGACAGACACCACTTAATTTTAAGACTTGTTTGGCTGTCAGTAAGCTTTCACACTGTAGTCCCCACATGAAAGTGAAATTTAATTGAGCAGCTGGCTTAGAATAATGTTTTATGTTTGAGTTGCACTTTTTCATCAAAACTTTGTGGTCTGAAAAAAAAGTACTTCTAATATATTGACCACTTGCAGGTTGCATTTCTGCAAAACTGTATCTTGTGAGGTCTGCAAGCCAGCATTATGAGACCTCTGGGTAGAGCATTAAACTGCTTGGTTTATATGGTTTCATATTACAGCTCCATCTTGGACAAATTAAGAATATTCTACACTCTCTTCCTAATAGTAATATCTGTCATGAAACATGCAACAGTAGACAAATGGAATTGGACTATATATCCTGAAATGCTCTCACAATGCTGTGGATTGTTCTTGAAATGCTGCTTTCTCAGGGTTGGTTTTGAGAAAACTGCATTGGTTTAGAACAAAATTTTATGACAGAAGCTTTAAATCAAGACTTCTGAATGCTGCTGTATCTCAAGAATTTTTTGGTCAACCAACAATGATGCTTTCATTGACTTAGAAAATAATTTAAAACTAATTCCTCATTTAAAGGTATACATGTATCTCCTTCACCTCAGCCTCCAAATACTTTCAGTACAGCTAAGGACAATTTTGTAAGAAAGGAATTCATTTTCAGCACAGCAGAAGCAAAAAGCAGTCCAGCTATAACTTGGGTGTACCAGAGAAAGTGTAGATACAACCAGGTCCTTAAAATGACTGCTACCTTCCCTTTATCCCTTCATCAAGTACCCTATGAGGATTTTTTTTTTATTTTTATTTATTTTTTTGTCTTTCTGCCAAGTAGTCAATGATATGACATGAATTTCTTTGAAAACCTGAAGACTGTTTGGACTCACTAACCTTTAAGGTATATCTAGCCCTTCAACTGAATGACCTTGGTCTCATTTGACAAAGAAAACTGAACTGGCCAATGAGTTCCATCTTTTCAGGCTGTCTTGATGAGGCACACTTCTTGCATTTGTTGAATTTCCACAACCAACGTAGATATCATACAAGAAGGGCTAATATATCAGCAAAATGTATACGCTCTCTTTATTTTTCAAAGTCATTATTGGAAGCAAATGATAGCTAAAATAGAGAATAAGGACACATGCTTTTATTTTAGGCAAAATACACTACAGATGGGAAGTGCTTTTACCCATTTGCACAGAATTCTTCACTGCAAATTAAGTGGTGTCTTTTTTAATTTTATATTTCATACTTGACTACCTGTAAGAGCACTCAGTAGTACATATTTAAGAGCCTACAGACCATGGAAAGGACTATGATTAGTAAGTGTTCACCTATGTTTTTTTCAAAGGACAGTAAAGCTAGAAATTATAATAAGGACTAATTGTGCAGAAAGAATATTTAACTAAGTACTGGGGTACACTCTGCACAGAGGGGTACTGTGTTTAATGTAGCTGATATATCTGTTTATTTAGTTGTACAGGTAGGTGGTTAGTTCTGTAGAACAAATAATTGGGACAGAATCCAGTTCTGCTGCATTTTACAGATATGCAGACATGGCAAGAGTGTTGAGTAAGCCAACACTGTTCAAAGTGAACATTAAAAGAAGGACTGATATTGGATTTTGCCCTTAAAAGGAGGTCAAATGCTGTATGGTTTTGATATTATCACCATCAGAAACTTCTTAATGAACTTTCTACCCTAAAACTTAGACAACCTTCCCTTGCATGATTCCATAGTTACTTAACTGACTGGCAAAAGGTGGTCAAATGGCAATAAGACCTCTCATCCCTATTGCCTGTCAACATGGGTGTGCCCCAAGATTCAGTTCTAGAACCTCTACTTTTTAATATTTTTACCAACAGACTACATACTCTAGTCTCCATCGTTCAGTATGTAGATGATTCTGTTGTTATCTGTACTGCATCTTCTCTAAAACATCTTGAAGCTATGATACAACAGTCCTTCTTAGCTGTTAAATCCTGGTTATCAGCCTCACAACTAATACTGAACCCATCCAAAACTAAACTGATACTCGTTCACCCCAGTAAATCATGAGATCACCCAACTCCATTCCAAATTTATTCTTCCAATAATACCATAATAACAGCCATATCCCAAACAAAACTATTACGCATTCTAATTGACAATGTGAAGTTCAACAAAAGCCTATCTCAGACTATCAAAAAGACATATCAAACTAGGTTTACTCTACAGAATCAAGCCTTTTCTTATTGACTGTACAAGACGCAATTGCCAGAAATCATCTTCTCTTCACACTGCTATATGCCTCTCCCATCTTTGGTAACGTAAAGAACAACCTACACTTAGCTCACTACTACTCAGAGACTGGTACACCAACCTCAAAAAAACCCTGCTGTTCAACTAATGCTTCAACCTTATAGTAACACTCGTATACTCAGGTCCACAAATAAATCTTTATTACAGGTCACCAAATACAACAATAATGCTGGAGATTCTCTGTACTCTTCATCTCCAAAATATGGAATACTTTCCCTCAGGCCATCATAACTACTACTGAAGCTGCTCATGGTCTTCCTCAGTAATAACTGGCTCTGCCCATGTACTAGTTCTGGCTAAATCCTATTCCCTTGTCTAGCATCTCATCCACCTACTTTTCTACCATCTGCCTACCATACGTAACTTAACATGTTAAGTTGTCTCTCTCGCCTTCATTCTTACTGGTTGGGTTCGGAGCCGATCTTCGGCTCCGACTCGGCCATTTTCTAAAGCTTGAAAGCTATTTACTGGTTCAAGGCCTCCCTATATCCCACAATACCTGGCGCTAGATCCCCAGATCTCGTTTACCACTTCAGCTACGAGGTTGCACTTTACTGGCTCAGGTCGTATTCATCTTTCATTAGTTGTTAAATTTTAGTACTTATTTCAAGCTTTTTTGTTCTTAGTAGTGTAGTACTATTAGATTAGTTGTAGTACCTGTGTTTTCTGCCTTTTAGGAAACTCGTTTTAATTAGAGAGTTTCTCCCCTCCCCCCCATCTCCCTAAAGTAGGCCGTTTAAATTAGAGGCTATCCCCTTCCCTTTTATAAACCTTTTTTCCAGTAGGAAGTAGCATTTAGCCTTTGTAGTTTAAAGATAATTTTCTTTTTATTTTTGCTAGTATTGTTACTCTCTCTAATTTTTTTGTGTGAAGGTGTGGGACTAGTGTGTGTGTGTGTGTGTGTGTGAGCATGTGTTTATTTACACTAGTCTAATATTATTCAGTTGGTATCCCTTTTTCTTTAGCATGTCAAAGGATACCAAGGTATCAGGGTTCAAGAAGTGTGACTCGTGCTGTCAGAAAATGTTTCTGACAGACGGTCACACTTCTTGTGTTTATTGTTTGGGCGCCCTACACCTGCAGGACTCTTGCTCGGTATGTCATGCCTTTAGTCCGAGAGTCCTGCAGGAGCGTAGGAACAAGTTGATTCTCAGGGGGTTACTTAAACCCGAGGGGTCTCCAGCGAAGTCTCAGCCAGTGAAAACCCCTAAGCCCACCAAGCCATCTGCTCCCAGTACGGAGCCATCGCCAGGTGGAGCATCTGCTTCTATTTCGGTTCCGACCACAACCGAAGTATCTAAATCTCACTCGGCTCCGACCTTGGTGTCGGAACCATCAGGGAGCCATAAGCGATCTAGGTCACCATCCCTAGAGTCGATTTGCTCGGCTCCGGGGTCACCCTTACTACAATCTGAATGGAGCTATCGGTCCCACTCTTCTTGGTCCTCGAGACTATCAGATCATGACTTGGAGAGAGTGGTTAGTAGACTCCTCAAATCGCAGGCTCTGGCTAAAATGTTAACTAGCCCTCCTCATCAGGCTGTGGCTATTCCTGTTTCTGAAGTAGTTCCTCCTCCGACTCCTCCTGCCAGTTCAGAGCTGGAGTTTGTTGGGGCTCGGATCTTGGAAATATCGGCGCCGATGCTTCCCCTTTTGGCTCTGTCGTCTGCTCCGATTTCTTCAATGGTTCCGTCCTTGGAGGGATCTGGGTGCCGAGACTCCCTTGTCAGCTCCGAGGGGGTGAGTGGCATCAGACCCTTGTCCGACCCGACCCCGTTCTCCCTCTCGGAGCCTCGGCACAGCTAAACTCGGCTCCTACATCAGCCTCGGAGCCGTCCCTTTTGGTGCCGGGGAGGATTCCTGTCTCTTCGGAGCGGGGCCACTCTTCTCTGCCGGACAGGGGCACCTTCAAGGTCATGAGGAGCGTGCTGACTTCTGAGTCTGTACCTCAATCAACCCCTTCAGTTCCTCCCCCCAGGGTGCCTGCTTCGGTCTCTGCCCCTCCTCCAGACCCCAAGCGAGGGGATCAAACGCTCCAGGTCACTCCACTGGGTGTATCTTCATCTTCAGAGGCCTCCCCTGAGATTTCAGAGGAGCCCCCTCGTAAGAGGAAATGTAAGAGGAAACATGTTGACTCCCCCGAGTCTGTCACGTCAGATACCGACTTGGAGGATTTGAAAGGGTCCCCAAGATCCCCCTCTGAAGATGTCTCTTTCACAGACATCCTTGAGATCCTTAGGCAGAGGGGGAACTGGACTGCCCTTAACCCTTCTGAGGATGAGTCGGTATTCCTGGACGCGTTTGGTTCTCACCCCTCCACCTCCTGGGTGTCTCCGCCTTTCGATCCATTGATGGAAGTAGTGGCTTAAAAGGTGTGGTCAGCCCCGGACACACTGGAACCAACCCACCGCAGGCCCACTAAGTTTATTGCAGCCCCTCAAGATAAACAGGTTTTGACAAAGGGTGTCCCCGTTGATGCCATGGTGGTAGCAGCGGCCACGAAAAAGGAGTTGGCTGACACTTTTGTACCTGTCCATCCCCCTAATAAAGAGTCTAGGATGATGGACAGATACGGGAAGCAGATGTTTTCTTCAGCGACCTTCTCCATGTGGTCGCTGAATTACTTGTGCCACTTCACCCGCCTCCAGAGGGATCTCCTCAAGGAGCTAAGTGATACCCTTCAAGATCCATCAGCTGCGGGGGCTCAAGACAAGATTAACTCCCAGCTGGTGACTCTTAATTCTGTCGTCAACTCCTCCATGTGACTCATTTCATATGCGGCTGATGGGGCGAGTAGGGCTGCAGGCACAGGCATGGCTTTGAGAAGACATGCCTGGATGCAGTTATGTAACTTTGCTGATACCTTCAAGGCGTCTTTCACCAATACCCCTTTTGATGGTTTGGCTCTGTTTGGACCTCAGGTGAAAGATACCCTTACCAGGTGTGAGCAGGAAGGCAAGACTCTCTCTGCCATGGGAGTCCGTTTTTTCCACTCCCTCTAGACCATACCGTAAAGGTCAGAAGTGTGGAAAAATGTGGTTCCAGAAACCCGTGCCTGACACACGTGGCAAGTTTCCCTCCAGAGGCAGAGGAGGGAACAACAATAGATGCTGCCCGCGGGGCAGAGGGGGACTGCAGAATCAGGGCAGCAGAGAATCTTTCTCTGACAAGCCCTTCCAGTACCCCTGAGGGGCTGCCCGGCTGTCTGCCTTCGGAGGCAGCCGGGGGTAGGTTGTCTCTGTACCCAGAAGCCTGGTGTCTCATCACACGAGACAGATGGGTACGGTCTATCATATCCGGAGGTTACAAAATCTCTTTTGTCCACACCCCCTTAAAATCAAACAATCCCATCCCAGATGTTCCACCCGGTCTAAGGGAACATGCAGTACAAGAAATTTCGAAACTGCTAAAAAAACGGGCCATCCAACAAGTCCCAGCAGACCAGCAAGGATCTGGAATTTACTCAAAGTTCTTTTTGGTACCAAAAAAGACAGGGGAGTGGAGAGTCATTTTGGATCTCAGCAGGCTAAACAAGTCTGTTCAAAGAACGAAGTTCTAGATGGTCACGCTTCAGTCCATTCTACCCTTTTTGGGTCAGGACAATTGGATGTGCTCCATAGGTCTTCAGGATGCGTACTACCATATCAAAATGGACAGACATTCCAGAAGGTTTCTCCGCTTCCGGCTGGGAGCCAGTCATTACCAGTTCAGAGCCCTGCCCTTTGGTCTCACCACAGCCCCCAGGGTGTTCACCAAATGCATGGCAGTGGTTACCGCTCACCTGAGATGGCAAGGATTCCAGGTGTTTCCATATCTAGATGACTGGCTCCTTACTGCTACCACCAGACATCAGTTGCTGAGACCAGGGACTATACCATCCAAACATGCTCCAACCTCGGTATCTCAATAAATTTTGAAAAGTCTGCATTGTCGCCTTGTCAGTCTTTAACCTTTATAGGCACAAGATTAAATGTGAAAGATCTGTCTGCAAGACTTCCAATAGACAGAGTGGCAGACATTTGCCGACACGTACAGGTATTATTAGGATGCAGATAGATTCAGGCCAGATTAGTCCTAAAAATCTCATGGCAGCAACGATCATATTAGTTTCCCTGGCTCATTTTCACATGAGGATTCTCCAGTGGATGCTTTTCACCCAATGGTCCTTTCAACAACTTCCTATGTCTCACAAGATAATAATCACGCAGTCATGCAAAGACCATTTGGCGTGGTGGATGGTCTCCCCATCAGTACCCCAGGGCAGACCATTTGTCCTTCCTCCTCCAGTTGCCACGGTGACCACAGATGCTTCCCTGATCGGGTGGGGGGGGGGGGCATTTTCAGGGCAGGACTGTCCAGGGCACCTGGCAACCCCACGAGTACCACTTGCACATAAATGTCTTGGAGATGAGGGTGGTGCTTTTAGCGTTGCAAGCTCTTCAGAACTCTCTACCCACTGGGACCATTGCAATTCACACAGACAATATGTCTGTAGTGTGGTACATCAACAAGCAGGGTGGAACCAAGTCCTCTCCCTTATGTCAAGAAGCACTCAGGCTATGGCAGTGGGCGATCTCCTCTCAACAGTTTCTGACAGCAATGCACATCCCTGGGAAGTCCAACGTCATAGCGGACAAGCTAAGCAGAGCTATTTTCATGCCTCATGAGTGGTCTCTCAATTGGACAGTAGCAGACAAGATCTTCCACAAATGGGGTCAGCCTTGCTGCAACCTTTTCGCAACTCCTCTCAACAGCAAGTGCGACAGTTTCTTCACTCTCTTCCCTCTTCCCGGACACTCCCCCAGAGACACTGTAGTTCACAATTGGCCCCAGGGACTTCTGTATGCATTCCTACCCTTTCCTCTAATTCCCAAACTAATTCAGAAAGCTACCGTGCTGGGTTGCAAGATGATCCTCATTGCCCCCTACTGGCCTCGACAAATGTGGTTCCCATTCCTGCATCACCTTCTAGAGCAGCCTTGGAATCTGGACCCAGTTCCGGACCTCCTGATCCATCAGTCGGGCAGGCTGCATCAGTCTCTTCAGTCTCTCAACCTCACCGCTTGGTTGCTCCACATCCAACCTTAGCCAGGCTTCCCAGTATTTCCCATTCTGTGCATGAGATTATCCTTTCTTCGCACAAACCTACCACCAGGAAGACTTATGCTAGTAAATGGAAACGTTTCTCTTTCTGGGCAGAGGCTAGAACTATAGATCCTTTTACGGCCCCTGTCCATAACTTTCTAGACTTTTTAGCAGAACTTTTTCAAGCAGGCTCATCTTCTGCCACCATTAGAGTTCAATTAGCGGTAATCTCAAATTTCCATACTGGCCTGTCAGAAACTAGCATCATGTCTCATAAGCTTTGCAAAGCTTTTCTTAAAGGAACAATTTTGCTCAGGTCTCCAGTGAGAGATATCAAAAGTCAAAAAACAGATAGGGCTCACCACGGCTAATAAAAACTCTTTTATTCCTGCAGTGCAAGTAAGCGCTTTCGCATTCTCTCAACGCTTCATCAGACTTCAAAACAGTTACATTTCAAAAAAACATTCTTAAATATGGACACCAATACAAAGCACCCAATCAGCATCATCATAGCATCATCACATGTTTAAATCACTTAAAAAATAAAGGCATACATCATAAAATATATCTCTATCATAATAAACATAATGTGCCTTCCTAAAACATAAAAACAAACATAACATTTCAACAAACACATATATATATATATATATATATATATATATATATATATATATATATTTATATATATAAACTATATCAATAAAAATAGCAGAATCAAGGAAATTCACAAAATCAATGTTTATAAGGACGTGCTGCTAGAAAAGGTTTTAAACTAACCTTCTCATTAAGCCCTCGTCCTCTATATGCCTGTAATCTGATGATCCATCTATTCTCACATTCTTCCGTTTGATTTTTTATATTCCCTAATCTTTTCATTCTTTTCATTAACTGTAGTACACTGAACTTAAAAGAGTGTGATGTCCCTACACTTAATATGTGTCTATCTAAGGCATTGTGATCATCCTCCTTGTTGATGGCATATACATGTTCCCTCACACGTTCCCTGAGACTTCTGTTCGTCTTACCTACATAAAAACACGAACATGCCTGGCAAACAGCCAGATAGACTAAATCTCTTGACTTACAATCAGCATAGAAGTCAAAATTAAAAGAATTTCCCGTATCTGGGTGTATAAAGACATTATTTCCTGACATATATGTGCATTGATGACACCCTCTACAGGGAAATGTACCCTTCCTGTTTGATATAGTCACTCCCTTGTCATTGTCCTCATAACAAAGTAACCTCTTCAGAGATTTCATATTCCTATAGTTTATTGCCTACTATTTCAGAAACAGTATCATCAGTAGTAAGGATACTCCAGTTCTTATTTATAATATCCTTTATCTTCATACTCTTATTGGAATAAGGAATTATAATCCTATTAATAGCTGTATGATGTCCTCTGTTAACTTCAGCAGTATCACAGCCTTGGTGTCTATATAAATATGGTTTGCCCTTGCCTCTCCTCATCGAGTCGGTATTACTATAGATGTTTTCTACTTCTTTCTCATTATAACCTCTTGCTAAGAGATTGCCGACTAGCATCCCTTGTTTGCAATTAAAAACCTCATTTTCTGTAGTCAAACGAGAGACTCGCAGGGTTTGGCTCTCTGCTATATTACCATAAATATGTTGTGGTTGCATGCTACTACGATGTAGAATACCATTCCTCCAACAAGATTTCCTGTATATTTCTGAATGTACCACCCCATTTCTCTTTGATATCTGTACATCTAGGAAATCAATCACATCATTAGAGCATTTATGTTCAAAACTCAAGAAATTTGTCGTACCATTTATATATTCAATGAATTCAGTTAACCCATCCATAGTCCCATCCCATACAAAAAACACATCGTCCACAAAACGCCTGTAGAACTTGATGTTGTTAGCATAGTTCATGTTGGATGTGACATATGTATTCTCCCAGTATGCCAACACAAGGTTGGCATACGAGTTGGCACAAGGGGTGCCCATTGCAACCCCTTTTCTTTGTAGGTAATAGTTGTCATTATACATGAATACATTATTATTAAGTACCAAATCAAGTAGCATACTGATTTTAATAACCAGATCCCTGTGCACTCCTTTCTCGATAAGGTATAACCTTAGATATTCCATCCCTACATCATTAGGTATGGTAGTAAACAAAGATACCACATCTATTGTGACCAACAACTCATCATCAGTTGTATTGTGTGCAGAAAGATATGCACCATAATCCTAGGCAAGGGCAAACCATATTTATATGGACACCAAGGCTGTGATGCCGCTGAAGTTAACAGAGGACATCATACAGCTATTAATAGGATTTTAATTCCTTATTCCAATAAGAATATGAAGATAAAGGATATTATAAATAAGAACTAGAGTATCCTTACTACTGATGATACTATTTCTGAAATAGTAGGCAATAAACCTAGGTTCAGTTATAGGAATATGAAATCTCTGAAGAGGTTACTTTGTTATGAGGACAATGACAAGGGAGTGACTATATCAAACAGGAAGGGTACATTTCCCTGTAGAGGGTGTCATCAATGCACATATATGTCAGGAAATAATGTCTTTATACACCCAGATACAGGAAATTCTTTTAATTTTGACTTCTATGCTGATTGTAAGTCAAGAGATTTAGTCTATCTGGCTGTTTGCCAGGCATGGTGCATATCTTTCTCCACATCCCGCCCCCACCCCAAACAAAAAAGACCACAGTGAAGAACTTCTCTAAAGCAAACTTCACACTACTCAAGACTGGTGTGGTATCCTTCAAGGCTCCCGAGCCAGTGGAAACCACAACCCAAGCTGCAGAAGCCCTTACAAATGCCTTCTACGAACACCTCCAGGACTGCATGGATCAGGCAATCCCTAATAAAACCAAGACTATTTCCACCAAGGGCAAACGTCCAGTCTGGTGGACCCCAGCCATAAACAAACTTTACAATAAGAGGAGAATGCTGTTACATGATAGAGCAAAATCCATAAAAGAGAAGACACCCTTGATCATTATTAGTAAAAAAATACGAGCACTCATAAAATCATCCAAGGCCAAATTTGAGAGAAAAATTGCAATAGATTCAAAAGGCAATCATAAGGCCTTCTTCAGCTATGTTAGAAACCTGGGTGGAAACTCCCAGATATGTGTAGAATTAGTCCAAAATGATACAAAAATCACTGAACCCACAGACATTGCCAACATACTGGCAGACAGGTTCAGTGCAAACTTCATCCCCCTCTCCCCCCCCAAAAGGAGAGATAACTATCCCAGCGGAGTGTAGCCTTCCAGACATCCCTAATGCGCAGGTGAAAGCTGCTCTCTCTCAAGCTAAAAACACAGCATCAATGGGACCGGATGGTGTCCCCGGCTGTGTGCTACACGAACTCAACGAGGAACTAAACCCGCATATAAGGCAGCTGTTTAATCTTAGCCTTACCACAGGATACGTGCCCAAGGAGTGGCGTACGGCAACTGTGGTCCCACTCCACAAAGGCGGTACCTCTATGGACCCTGGAAATTACCGCCCCATAAGCTTAACAAGCCTGGTCTGCAAAGCTATGGAGAGGATCATAATGGAACTCATAAACAAAGACACAGGGGACTTGCAGACATTGGACCCGACCCAGTTTGGCTTTGTCAAGGGCAGATCATGCCTTTTGAACTTGGTCGACTTCTTCGAAACAGTCACCAAGGCCATCGATGAGGGAAAGGCAGTCCATACAGCCTACTTTGACCTTGCAAAAGCTTTCGACACAATACCCCACTCGGGTGTTATAGAGAAACTTACCAGCTTAAATGTAAACCCATATGTCACAAGATGGGTTGCAAACTGGCTTAAGGACAGAACCCACAGGGTTAGAGTTGCTGGCGCCATGTCAGACTCCAAGCCGGTCACAAGTGGGGTCCCACAGGGCTCAGTCCTTGGCCCCCTGTTGTTCGGCATCTACTTCTCAGAAGTACAGGCAAACATAGGAGGACTATGGCTGACAAAGTTTGCAGATGACTGCAAACTGGGCGCCATAGTGGAAAGTACATCGGACACAGATATCCTTCAGAGGGGTCTCACGGAAACTGATAACTGGTGCCAGAGCCATGGCCTGAAGTTAAATGCCAAAAAATGTATAGTCATACCCTTCGGGAAAAACAAGGTAACCCCAAGCTACCATATAGGTGGGAATCCATTAAGCACAGAAGAGGTTATCAGGGACCTGGGGACCCAGGTTGACAGTGGCCTTTCTTTTGACACTCACATTGCTAAAGTGGTTAGAAAGACCTTCTACATTGCCCACCTGATCATGAAGGGATTCACATCCAGATCAAGTGAGGTCATTGTTCCCCTGTACTCTTCACTTATCAGACCAATGATCGAGTACAATGCCCCATTCGGGATGTATCTCACCCGACACCTGCAGCAATTGGAGAGACCCCAAATGTTCCTCAACAAAAGGATAAAGGGACTCTAATATCTGTCATATACTGCCAGACTGAAGAAACTCCAGCTCTATTCAGTCACATACCACCTGCTCAGAGGTGACCTGTGCCTGACATACAAGGCCATGTCCAACCCGGAATTAATGGACATGCTCCACCTCAAAAAATCCAAATCTACCAGATCCACTAGAGCAAGCGACTTAAACCTTAGCACGGATATAAATAGGACATGCTGGAGGGATAGATTTGTCACCCAGAGACTCCCTATGCTGTGGAATAGAATCCCAGTCCATGTGAGGCAGAGCACCTCGCTGGCTCTGTTCAAGAGAAATCTTGACCGGTGGATGGGAGATCGTAGGTTTACCCCAGGAATCATCTCTGTGTCACTGCTGGACAGAGGCACAACAAACTAATGGGCACAGTATTTTTTAACATAAGGGGTGGTGTAAGCCACAAAACTTTGGGCTAGGCTTATAAATGCCTTAGGGCAGATAGCCTAGTATAAACCTATGAACCTATGTTCGTGTTTTTATGTAGGTAAGACTAACAGAAGTCTCAGGGAACGTGTGAGGGAACATGTATATGCCATCAACAAGGAGGATGATCACAATGCCTTAGATAGACACATATTAAGTGTAGGGACATCACACTCTTTTAAGTTCAATGTACTACAGTTAATGAAAAGATCGAAAAGATTAGGGAATATAAAAAAATCAAACGGAAGAATGTGAGAATAGATGGATCATCAGATTACAGGCATATAGAGGACGAGGGCTTAATGAGAAGGTTAGTTTAAAACCTTTTCTAGCAGCACGTCCTTATAAACATTGATTTTTTTTAATTTCCTTGATTCTGCTATTTTTATTGATATAGTTTATATATATATATATATATATATATATATATATATATAGATATATGTTTGTTGAAATGTTATGTTTGTTTTTATGTTTTAGGAAGGCACATTATGTTTATTATGATAGAGATATATTTTATGATGTATGCCTTTATTTTTTAAGTGATCTAAACATGTGATGATGCTATGATGATGCTGATTGGGTGCTTTGTATTGGTGTCCATATTTAAGAATGTTTTTTTGAAATGTAACTGTTTTGAAGTCTGATGAAGCGTTGAGAGAACGTGAAAGCGCTTACTTGCACTGCAGGAATAAAAGAGTTTTTATTAGCCGTGGTGAGCCCTATCTGTTTTTTTACTTTTGATATTGGATCTCAGAGGGCTCCTTATCCAGGACTGTTTGTTGTGTTTTCTCCAGTGAGAGATCCCCCGCCTCCATGGGACTTGAATTTGATCCTAGCTTCCTTGATACTGCCTCCTTTTGAACCGGCAGCTTCCTGTTCCTTGAAATTGCTTTCTTGGAAAACCCTCTTTTTGGTGGCCATTACTTCAGCGAGGAGAGTTTCTGAACTTCAAGCCCTATGTGTTCATCCTCCTTACCTAATTTTCCATAAGGATAGGGTTTCACTCAGGACTAATCCTTCATTCCTTCCTAAGGTGTACTCTGAAAATAATTTGAATCAATCCATTGATCTACCAGTTTTTTTCCAAATTATTCCAACAAAGCTGAACACAAATTACACCAGTTGGACATTCATAGATAATTACGTTTCTATTTGCATAGGACTGAGCAAATAAGGAAATCAGACCAACTCTTCCTGTCCTATCCGGAGGGTAAGCAGGGTCGACCAGTGTCTAAAGTAACCTTATCCAGGTGGTTGTCCTCTATTATTACCTTTATTTATCAGTTGAGGAATAAAGAACTCCCTGCTAAACCTAAAGGCCACTCTACTAGGGCTTTAGCTACGTCGGTAGCCTTTCAAGCAAGACTACCAATGGAAGCCATTTGTGTGGCGGCCACATGGGCCACCCCTCATATCTTCATTTCACATTATAAATTGGATGTGGCCTCTAGGAGTAGAGCTGATTTTGGTTCCACTGTGCTCAAGAGTCTGTTCTGATGAGCCACCAGGACTAAGGTGCTAGGGACGCTGTCCCAACCAGCAAGAATGAAGGTGAGAGAGACAACTTAACATTAAGAAGTTATGTACCTACCATAACATTCCATGTTAGTTGTCTTCTTCTCGCCTTCTTTCTTGCGTCCCACCCTCCATCCCCCTAGCCTAGATAGACCAAGAAGAGTCCTCTTACAAGTCTTGTCTCTGGCTGAGTCTTACCCGATTTATGTCCTATATCTTTTCTTTAGCCCTATAGCTGAAGTCTTGGTATTGGGACAGTTGTCCTCTTGTATTGTTATGGTGTTAGGTTCATAGGTTCATACTAGGCTATCTGCCCAAGGGCATTTATAAGCCTAGCCCAGAATTTTGTGGCTTTCGCCACCCCTTTAGTTTGGAGGATACTATGCCCATTATTTTGCTGTGCCTCTGTCAAGCAGTGACACTGAGATAATCCCTGGGGTATATCTGCAATCTCCCATCCATTGGTCAAGATTTCTCTTGAACAAAGCCAGCGAGGTGCTCTGCCTCACATGTACCGGGATTTTGTTCCACAGCATAGGGAGTCTCTGGGTGATGAATCTGTCCCTCCAGCACGTCCTATTAATAACCGTGTCAAGGTTTAAGTCTCCCACCCTTGTAGTTCTGAGGGATCTAGATTTTTGAGGTGAAGCATGTTCATCAATTCTGGGTTGGACATGGCCTTGTATGTCAGGCACAGGTCACCTCTGAGCAGACGGTGGCGACTGAATAGAGCTGGAGTTCCTTCAGTCGGGCAGCATAGGACATATTTTTGAGACCCTTTATCCTTTTGGTAAGGAACTTTTGGGGCCTTTCCAGTTGCTGCAGGTGTCGTGTCAGATACATTCGAATGGGGCATTGTACTCAATCATTGGTCTGATGAGTGATGAGTACAGGGGATGATGACTTCCCTTGATCTAGATGTGAATCCCTTCATGATCAGGTGGGCAATGTAGAAGGTCTTCCTAACTACTTTGGCAACGTGAGTGTCAAACGAAGGTTACTGTCAACCTGG
The DNA here is from genome assembly GCF_019279795.1 of Protopterus annectens. Taxonomy (NCBI): domain Eukaryota; kingdom Metazoa; phylum Chordata; order Ceratodontiformes; family Protopteridae; genus Protopterus; species Protopterus annectens. Next base: position 1,330,532,432 of record NC_056732.1, read on the forward strand.
GTCCCCAGATCCCTGATAACCTCTTCTGTGCTTAGTGGGTTGCCGCCTATATGGTAGCTAGGGGTAACCTTGTTTTTCCCGAAGGGTATGACTATGCATTTTTTGGCGTTTAACTTTAGGCCATGGCTCTGGCACCAGTTATCCATTTCTATAAGACCCTTCTGAAGGATATCTGTGTCAGATGTGTTCTCAACTATGGCACCCAGTTTGCAGTCATCTGCAAATTTTGTCAGCCATAATCCTCCTGTGTTTGCTTGTACTTCTGAAAAGTAGATGCCGAACAGGAGTGGGCCCAGGACTGAGCCCTGTGGGACACCACTTGTGACAGGCTTTGAGTCTGACATGGCGCCAGCAACTCTGACCCTGTGGGTTCTCTCACTTAGCCAGTTTGCAACCCATCTTGTGACGTATGGGTTTACATTTAAGCTGATGAGTTTTTCAATGATACCTGAGTGGGGTATTGTGTCGAAAGCCTTTGCCAGGTCGAGGTAGGCTGTGTGGACTGCCTTCCCTCATCAATGGCCTTGGTGACTGTTTCGAAAAAGTCAACCAAGTTTAAAAGGCATGATCTGCCTTTGACAAAGCCAAACTGGGTCGGATCCAAAGTCTGCAAGTCCCCTATGTCTTTATTTATGAGTTCCATTATGATCCTCTCCATAGCTTTGCAGATCAGGCTTGTCAAGCTGATGGGATGGTAATTTCCAGGGTCGGTGGAGGCACCGCCTTTGGGAAGTGGGACCACAGTTGCCATACGCCACTCCTTAGGCACGTATCCTGAGGTGAGGCTAAGATTAAACAGCTGCCCTAACTGCGGGTTTAATTCCTCATTGAGTTCGTGGAGCACACAACCGGGGACACCATCTGGTCCCATGGATGCTGTGTTTTTTGCCTTGGAGAGAGCAGTTCTCACCTGAGCATTAGAGATGTTTGGGGGGTTACAATCCTCTGGTATAGATATCTCACCTTTTGGGGGGGGGGGAGTTTGCACTGAACCTGTCAGCCAGTATGTTGGCAATGTCTGTAGGTTCAGTAATTTTTACATCATTTTGAACTAATTCTGAGCATATCTGGGAGTTTCCTCCCAGGTTTCTAACATAGCTAAAGAAGGCCTTATGATTGTCTTTTGAGTCCTTAGCGACTTTTCTCTCAAAATTTGTCTTGGATGATTTTATGAGAGCTCTTAGTTTTTTACTTATAATGATCAAAGGTGTTTTCCCTTTTAAGGATTTTGCTCTATCTTGTTGTAGCTTCCTCCTTTTGTTGTAGAGTTTGTTTATGGCTGGGGTCCACCAGACTGGATGCTTGCCTTTGGTACAAAGAGTCTTTGTTTTGTTTGGGATTGCCTGATCCATGCAGTCCTGTAGGTGCTGGTAGAAGGCATTTGTAAGTGATTCAGCGGCTTGAGTAATGGTTTCCGCAGGCTCGGGGGCCTTAAAATAGACCACACCAGTCTTTAGAAGTGTGAAGTCGGCTTTTGAGAAGTTCTTCACTGTGGTCTTTTTTATCTCCGGTGGGGGCGGGATGTGGACTTCCAGTGAGATTAGTTTATGGTCTGATCTCACCAGTGAGGGGTATACTTCTGGTGTTGAACATTGTGACATTGTTAGGTCTTTCAAACGAGATATGGGGATGTAGCGCCAGGCATTGTGGGATATAGGGAGGCCTCGAGCCAGTAAATAGCTCTCGAGCTTTAGAAAATGGCCGAGTCGGAGCCGAAGATTGGCTCCAAACCCAACCAGCAAGAAAGAAGGCGAGAAGAAGACAACTAACATGGAACATTATGGTAGGTACATAACTTCTTATTACTTGTTACTTTTCCTCCTATCCCCCTTCTTCTTTTCACTGTTAATTTAATCATTAACTTCTCTTCCCAATACTCTCTTACTAATACATACTAACTCTCACTGTCCTCTCACCTATGTCTTAACATTCACTCACTTCTCTTCCTCTCCCCTATTAATCCTTCCTCCCTCCTCTGTTCTTTTCTCACCTCTCTCTTCTTCCATATTCTACTTAACTTCTCTTGTTTATCTCACTTCATCAATATTTACTCAATTTACTTTGTGTATATTTGAGAGATTATACCACTCAATTATCTTAGGTCCATTTCAATACCCTTTGTTTATTGAATTATTGATTGTGTACTTATCGGACTTCATTTACAACCTGTAAAATTGTCATATTCTAGTCAATGTACCTCAATGTAACTTCTGTGATATGTGTAACTTGTGTAACCTATGTGATTTATTTGTTATTTATATATTACTTGTAAATTTGTATTTTTGTAATTTAATTGCCTCTGGAGCTTTTCTCCTCGGGCTTCCGCTGAAAATCAGCTCTTGCCCAGTCGGACTATCCCAGTAAACAAATGTTAAATAAATAAAGAAAGAATGTGGCAAAGAACTATGCACACCAGATGTGGTTCATTGTACAGCACTTGTATGAATAATACAAGAAGGATCAGCAGTTATTCACTTTCATGTCAACACTGTAAGAACAATTCTGTCACAAAAGTAGATGAAATGTGTTCAGTATAAAGGTTAGTTCTTGGGCAAACTTGTTTTAAAAGTATATGTATTTAGTGGTTTATTTGCATAGGAAACTTGTGGCAGTGATTGTATCAGCTCTTACAGACCTAAAACTAACATTTTGTATGAGTGAAATGTGCTTTGATGTTGTGCATTAATATTTTATAGAAATCACTCAGCAGTGGGCAGATGAAAATGTTAAATATCTGGTCCTGTTCTGGGTTATTTTGAGTACTCCAAAATCAAATGATAAATATATATATGTATGTATGTATATATATATATATATATATATATATATATATATATATATATATATGTGGATTAATATCAATTATTTTTCTGCAAGTGAATATGTGGATATGCACTTCTGTGCATTTAGTTTTGACTAAGGAATCTTCATTGAATAGTAAGAGTCTGTTGGGATGTGCCCATGAAAGGAACAATGTTTTATTTGCTTGACAATATGCACATAGTGCAAACTGCTGTACTTCTACAATGTGGCTAACATCACAGAGCATGTAACATTCTCAGTGTTACACCTCTGCAGCCTATCACTGCAGTACTAGTCATGTATGACAGCTTTTAAGTTTTGTGTTCACATAACTGAATGCTGCTCTGTCAATCCACTAATAGTCTACAAAGGTTTGACTGTTATGTGATTTTATTTGTATACATATTTGAGCATTTCTTTGTAATAAACTGAATATTTTGTTACCACACACAAAGATCTCTGTGGGTCTCTATTACATGTATAATCTATTATTCAAGACCGCTTTATTCTATCACAAAATATTTTTTACTTAATTTGGGATGCCATTCTTTATCTTTGTTTACTGTTTATTTATTTAGTTATATATTCATAGATGTCTGAGCTATAAACAGAAATACACAATAAATGGCATTAGGTAATGTTGGGAATTAAAACATTCACACATAATATTATCAATAAACTACAGAAAGACATTTTAGAGCCTCACCGAAATAATGACTTACGGAAACATTTTGAATGCAGTAGCCCCATTAAGTAACACCACCCATGCAACACTATTTTGCCTTCCTTTGCAAGACTAGTTTGAGCTGAAAACAGAATGCAGTTAGAATGCAATGCTGTTTGATGTCACTAAAAAGTTCCACTATGTTGTATCTTTGATGGCGAAGGCATTGGTTGAGTAAATGAGAGAGTGCTGTGGTATTATAAAAGTGGGATACAAAAGATTAGTAAATTTAATTATTCTTGAGTGCTGTTTACATACATATATATATATATATATATATATATATATATATATATATATATATATATATATATATTTATTTATTTTTATGGGCTGAATTCCAAATTGCCTTTGTAGTGGGGTAACTTGATACTCTGAGCAGTTACTCCATTTCCTGTCCAAAACCTCATATGCTAATGGGGACTGCTGGAGCTATGCAGTAGGTTCCAAAAGGAGAATTGGGTGAAAAATTTCAGCAATGCTACCAGTTTACAATGTAGTGGAGTAGCTCATTGAATTTAATAGGCAGAGTCAACAAAGCAGTTTGTCTACCTGTATTTAGGAACAGGTAATGCAGGTAGTACCTGGTGTGACATCAGACTACTTGCAAGTACCAAGTTTCTCATAAAGGTGGAGCTGTGCTGCTCAGTCTAGAAGCCATGGGGTAAAGACCTGACAGCTCTGATGTGGAGGTGGTTGATGTTTAAGCCATTTCTGTACCTCAGTGGGGATCACTTCTACAGAATTCTAAGTTAAAAATGTTGGCGAGAATAATAAAAAATAACCAGAGAGCTCCTAGAATTACACTCTTACACTTCCAAAACAAAATCTACAAATCGGATCTAGAAATAGTGCAGCTATACTCACGTCTTTATACTCAGAGATTTACTCCAAGAAAGAAGATCCATTTATTAGCAAACATATGGATTGCTTCTTGAATTCTATTAAATTTCCCTCCTTAAATGATTCTCACCGCTGTATGCTTTCTGCTCCCTTGAGTCTTCAGGAAATCTTGGATGTTATTGCTAATCTCAAGTCAGGTAAATCTCCTGGTCCAGATGGTTTTACATCTGAATTCTTTAAAACTTTTAACTTGCTAGTATCCCCCATTCTTTTGAAGGTATTTAACTATATAATAAAAAATGGTATATCAGATCTACACTGGTATACCTTGAAAACCATTCTAATCTTGAAAAATGATAAAGACAAAACTGACCCCCATAACTACCGACCCATCTCATTAATAAATATTGATATTAAGATATTGGCATCTCTCTTGGCTAAAAGATTGAAGAAAGTTATGCCCTCTTTAATCTCTGTGGAACAGGCTGGCTTTATGTCTTGTAGACATTCATGGGACAATACACTAACTTTAGACTCTCTAATTCATCTCACCAAAAAGGAGAAAAACCCGATTTATGCATTAATTTTAGATGCTTCTAAAGCCTTTGACAGGGTAAATTGGAATTTTTTATTCCAAACCATGACCCATCTCAGCATACCTAGCGCTTTCTCTGATATGATTAAAGTTCTATATAAAAACACATGCACCCACCTATGGATCAACAAAAATCTATCCAAACCCTTAAAGATCATGAATGGCACAAGACAAGGCTGTCCCTTATCCCCTTTTCTTTTTAACATATTTATAGAACCGTTCTTGCTGTTTATCGCTCAAAATACCTTCCATGCAATTCCTAAAGTCCTAAACACAAAAATACTACTGTCTGCCTTTGCAGATGATCTAAACCTTCATTTTCAATTTCCTAATACTGATCTCAGCAAAATAATCAACTCTATTAACATGTTTTCTAAGGCTTCAGATTACCAGATTAACTTCAAGAAATCACACATTTTCTCTATAAACCCTATGGGTCACAAACCTAACTACTTCCCTGATTCTCCCTTTCAGACGACCTTTGACACTAAATATCTTGGGGTTCATTTTGACCATAATCAACTATCTATGTTCCAAAATAACATGCTTAAAACTTGGTCAAAAATACTACAGGATTTACACAGATGGGAACTAATGAATCTATCTCTTCTGTCTAAATCAGGGATAATAAAGATGAATATACTGCCTAGACTTCTTTTTCAATTTAGTGCCTCGGATCAGATAGTATCTAAAACTTTCTTATCAATGATTAATAAAGAATTAGCCAAATTCATTTGGTTTCCCAAATCAGTCAGAATCTCATACTCTAAATTAATATCTCCTAAGAATAAGGGCAGCCTTGGTTTGCCAAATTTTCAGCTCTATTATACAATCATTTGTGCTAATAGAATTTTGTCCATCTCGAAACTCAGTCAGGAAGAATACAACTCCCACCCTACCTGGACCAAGTTATGGTACCAACACATTCTAACTAATAAAATCAACCCTGCCGCTCTCCCCTTTCTCTCGCCGGATGTTCTCGAGAGTTCTAAATTATCTATTAATTTAAAACATAAAATTAGATCCCTTCAAAATCTACTAAAACTTATCAAACTTGACAGTATTTTTCCACTACTCCAACCCCTTCACTTAAACCCGAATATCAAAATGAATAATATGTCAATTAATCTTTCTAACTTCCCTCTTATTAAAAATATTGTGGTCTGGGATATTCTTAAGCACAGAAATGTTTCACTCACTAATCTTCGTATAATCCTCAAAGTTAATAACAAATATGCAACTATTCTCTGACAATTACGAGAATTGGTAATTTCAAAATTTACTCACCTTACAGCTAACAGTCAAGATATCATCAAGATAGAGACAATTATTCAAACTCTGTTGAGCTCGGAGAATATGCTCTCCAAATCATATAAGCTCCTGTCCTTCATAATACAGGAGTCGAATTGTCTTTTCTCTAGCTATTGGGACAATTACAACTCTCATCTGTCAGAGAAACAAAAACTCTCTGCTATAAAAAATATATTAGATTTCGCCCCCTTTTTACACCCAACTAATGATTAATAACAACGCTTACTACACTCCCTCTATTTTAAACAAATTTGACTCAAAGAAATCCCCTTTTTGTCCATGTTGCTCCACTTCAAAAGCTGACCTGTTTCATGTCCTATGGTCCTGCAACCACACACATAAACTTTGGTCTTCCCTGAAAGTCCGTCTTGAGAAAATGGGCTACCATAAATCGACCCTCTACTGGGAAATAGTAATCCCCCATATTCCTACTACTAATCTTTCCAAACCTGACATACACATATTGATTATCCTCTGCTCACTTATGAAACTATATATCACTAAACATTGGACAGATCGTACTAAACTTTGTTGGAAAAATTTTAAGGACATGGCTCTCACACATATTGCTGCGCAGAAACTTATCATGAAAGGTCCCAAGAAAGTTGCCCTCTTTAAAAAAGTCTGAGATAAGACTCTAGACCTCATCCTTAGTGAGTAACAGCCCTAACACTCTTAACTTGATTTGAGACATATATTATACCTCATCTTCATTTTATTTGTACTCTCTCAATGGTAGCATTTTTGTTAACTCCCGGTCAACAAATGTAAAATAAAATAAATAAAATAAAAATAAAATAAATTATGTTGTAAATATTGTATATACTTCGTTAGGTTTTGTTATATGTTCAGCCTATACGCTTGTATATGTATCAACATTACGTTACTGGCTGTGTACTTTCTTGTTGTTATATTGCTTAAATAAATAAAAAGTTTTTTGAGAAAAAAAAGTTAAAAAAGGGATATAATTCCACGGTGCACTATTGGTCACCCATGCCCATACCATGACTTGGACAGGGCGAATGCAGACATGGCAGTCAGGTAGTGTGTCATTCCTGCATTCTTCCATCTGCACTACTTTGAAGAAGGGTCTTCTGACAGTGCAGCTCAAGCTGTGTGGCAAACCTTCTACTGCATGCAGGTTCCCTGTCTGTAATACCACTTTTGCCATACAGGTGGAGCTGGGAGCTGGACAACTTTGGCTGGACTTTGCAAACCTGCCAAGTCCATGAGTAAGTTCATGGTGAAGTACATCAACATAGCATGTTATAGCATACCTATCAACTGTCCAGATTTTCACAGAATGTCCAGATTTTTGGCTCATATTTTTGGTCTTTTCCTCATAAAATCCGTGATTTTTCTGGGAAATCACTAGGATGATCTGAGGATTAAAGTCACTAAATAATAACATACATTTGAGTTTCAGACTTCATATCCTTCAGAAAATTTATGTTAAAACAAACCCTGTTACTGTAACAACTTTCTAAGTTTATAAGAGCAATATTTAAAATGTGTCCCTATTTTTGGTCCTTTGTCTCCCTATTTTGTCAGGCTTTGTCCAGATTTCTTGCCCTAAGAGTTTGAGAGGTATGTATAGAATCTCATTACCTGCTCTCAGCACAATAGGGCTTTCATCTATTTAGTACCTTGGCATTGCACAGTACTGAATTGAGTGAACACTTTGCCTTAGGATGATGATAGCCCTGGAGGCAGGTTAGACAAGCCATTTAAGAATAGGATGACAGAGACTGTCTTTAATACTACTACACAGCTTTTATAATCTGTCCCTATATTTATGAGCAATCACAGTTAGGATTAAGAATGAGATTGTGTTAAATTCTAGAAAACTGTTTTTTTATGTAAGATACTTTGGATAGAATAATACAAAATATAAGAAATGATAAAAAATTAATTAGAAAGTTACAATTCTCTTTAGACATGCAATTATTTTTATAGGGTCTGTCAATTATGTAATCCGCTTGGGTGCATGGATGTCTGCAGTATCCATTTTTACTGATGAGAATAACTGCATGTTTGTCTAACCCTGATGCTAACTCATGAATTTAAACTTAATTATAAGTGTATCCTAAAAGTTGAGCTGGTTAAGTTGTTAAAAAGATGTGTGCCTGAAATAAGGCCACATTTTATTTATTTATTTAACATTTGTTTGCTGGGAAAGTCCGACTTGGAATGAGCCAATTTTCAGTGGAGGTCTAGGGAGAAATGCTCCAGATGCATGTTTTTATTTGTGCCACCCTTCTAAGACCATCCCAGCTGTTAGAGTTCAGATAAACTAACTACATCTTTGGCACTAATCAAAGACATTGTTTCAATAACCAAGCTTTGGCTGCTGACTAGGGTTATGCCTGAAATAAGCCTGTATATGCGTTCACATTGAAGGCTGGGATAGTCCTTCGCAAAGTCCAGATGAAACTAATACCAGCCTTAATCCTAAACAACCTAAAACTTTGAGAGCTTCAGTTAGACTGTGAACTAAGCCCAGATATATTGTTGAACTGCCACCCAGAGTCAATAATAACTCTACTCACTAGCCTAGTGTTACAACTCTGGCGGGGTTATGATGACACCAGGCTGTTAAGTATTTATCTTAGTTATAACTTAACCTTCACTTGTACTGCTGTTTACATCTAATTTTGCTTTCACTTTCAAAGTAAGTCCTATCCTCAGTCCTCAGCATAACCACAAGGGCTTCAATTACTGTTATCTTTGGGGTTATGCTTAAGATTAAGAGTAAAATTAGAGTTAAGTGCTTGCTTCAGAATGTTCAGTGTTAAAAAAGTTAGGACAACTGAGTGGCAAACCCCTCAGATAGTGGATGGGAATAATTATGCTTGTGTAGTATTTGAGACTCATATACAACTGTGCTCTAGAGAGGAAGGGAATGAAGGTCAGCAAGGCTAAGACAGAATATATGTGTGTGAATGAGAGGGAGGATAGAGGAATGGTGAGGATACAGGGAGTAGAGCTGACAAAGGTGGATGAGTTTAAATACTTGGGATCAACAGTTCAGAGTAATGGTGAGTGTGGAAGAGAAGTGAAGAAGAGAGTACAGGCAGGATGGAATAGGTGGAGAAGAGTGTCAGGAATGATTTGTTACAGATGGGTACCAGAGTGATAGGGAAGGTCTACAAGAGGATAGTGAGACCAGCTATGTTATATGGGTTGGAGATGGTGGCATTGACAAAAAGGCAGAAGTCAGAGCTGGATGTGGCAGAGTTAAAGATGTTAAGATTTGCACTGGGTGTGACGAGGAAGAACAGGATTAGGAATGAGTATATTAGAGGGTCAGCTCAGGTTGGACAATTTGGAGACAAAGCCAGAGAGGCAAGATTGCGTTGATTTGGACATGTGCTGAGGAGGGATGCTGGGGATATTGGGAAAAGGATGCTAAGGATGAAGCTGCCAGGTAAGAGGAAAAGAGGAAGGCCTAAGATAAGGTTTATGGACATGGTTAGAGAGGACAGGCAGGTGGTTGGTGTGACAGAGCAATATGCAGAGGATAGGAAGAAATGGAAACGGATGATTTGCTGTGTCGACCCCTAATGGAACAGCCCGAAAGAAAAAGAAGAAGAAGATACAACTGTGCACTTTCCTTGGATGTTTGTAAAACTCTGTGTGAGCTGTAGCTCTTGTGGTGCAGTGTTTGATTCCCTCAGACCTCATTTGCCTATTTAGTGACCTTGAGAAAGTCTCTAAACCAGCCATTGCTCCAGGTCACCCCTGGAAAGGGACTTTGTGTCCAGTGGGCCTATCTGGTTAACAAATTGTTATTTTTATTATTTAAAGTTCACCAGGTAATTTAATTTTGTAACGTTATAGTGTTTCACATTTGAAGTTGTAGGTTTGCTCATGGCAGTGTTACTAATTTAACCAGAAGAAGTATACATGCATACAAATATTTCAAGCTTGGGCATTAATGTCTTTCTAGCTTGTCAATACACCAAAACACTTGTTCCCATAATAAGCATGCAGGCTGTTCTAAAAAATATATTTAAACTAATGCTTGCTTTAATGTAATTTTGGTAGTCTACTCCAGCCATCAGCTGCTCTCTCAGAGAACTAATTAGTACAATTCTCATTCCTATAGAATCTTACATAGCTTGTCTGATTCTCTACTACTTTTTGATAACCCCAAACATTTCCAGAGGGAGTTGTTTCTAGATCCCCTATATACCTGAATAAGGTCTCCTCTTAAATATCTATAGGAGATGCTGCAGAAGTTCAGGTATTTTAGCCTTTCATAATAACTTAAGTTTTCTCATCCATTGATGCCCTTGGTATATTTCTGCCATATCATTTCCAGTTTATTCATGCTTGTTTTCTTTTAAGGTTTCCATATTGTTATTCCATACTCCAATTTTGGTCTAATGTAACTAACAAACAATGACTTCATCCTTTCTGATTTCCTAGATTGTATAAATCTTTTTTATACAACTTATCATTCTATAGCTATCACTACCCAATTGGTTGATATGATTAGAAAACTCAAAGCTGGATTTCAATATACCCAGGCCCTTAAATGAATCTACAGTTGCAGTCACTGTGTGCTGTATTAAATATTCTCCTTTCAATTTATATCTGCCAAATCTCAATGCTTTGTTTTTCATGTATTTATCAGCACATTATTCTTCCTTGCCTAAATGGTCAATTTAGTCACATTCTTTTGCAGACATGTCCTGTCTGTAACACATATAATCAATTTACTGAATCTCAAGGCATCTGCATGCGGACTGTAGAACACCTCAGAAAAAAAATAGATCTGAAAGATACAATCCAAATAAGTATGGGTGTAGGACAAAGCCCTTTGGGACACCCTGACTGCAACCAATAATTTCACCTGAACAGGTACTGTGCAGCCATCCGTCTTATCAAGGGTACAACAATAACTAGTTCTAATTTATTGATTAGTGTTTGTGTAATGACCCTGCCAAATTCTGAAGTTAAATCTGTATAAACTACATTACAGCAATTTTTTTCATTCATAGCTGTTATTATATTGTTATGGAACATCATGTTACAGGTGGTAATAGATCTATTTTAAACATATGCATGCTGATATATGGTTTCAAATCTGAGCTTTTCCAGTTCTGACAGTAACTTATCCAACATCACCTTCTCCATTATTTTTCTACAACATGAAAGCAGACTTAAGGGTCTGTATGACTGTGGGTTTGTCCTACTCCCCTTTCCCTTAAAGACAGATTTAATAAATGCATGTCTCCAATATAGAGGAACCTCTCCTTGTTTATATGACTTAGTAAATAATAAATATCATGGTACTATAAGTTCTTGCTGAAGTGTTCTCAGGTCATTATTACTAATTCCATCTCCTCCCTGTGCTTTGTTTGGATCTAGTTTGCATAGTTCTTTTTTAATATAATCTAATTTGATTTCAGTATCGGAGGTAACCTGGATGCTACTAGGACAACTTATCACCCCATTTGTGGAGCCAAACTGTTTTCTATCAAATTTTGCAAATGTATCTATAATCTGTTGTGTCTGAGAATACATTTTAGAATCTACACACAGTTTATCAATTTGTATATCTTTACTCCTTCTGCATCTTATGTATCTACAAAATGTTTTCTTATTATGCTCAATATCTTTTTTTTTTTTTTTCAATTTTTTCTTGACCTTGTCTCACACTATGCTTAATTTATTTGTCCGGCTTGTTTATTTCACTTTTCAAAGTTGTAGCTCTGACCTCTTTTCCATTTCTTATATTTGTGTCTCTCACCTTAATCAAGTATCTCAGTCTTACAGAAATACATCCTCCTGACTTTGTGTGCCTAGATCGTGATGTTAAACATGTTTTTGATTTTTTACATACAACCTCTCTTTCAAAACTTTGCACATTGCTTCTGCAGTTTTTCCACTGAACGCATCACTCCAGTTAGTTTTACATTGTGACTGTTTTGCTTTGATGTAATATGTTATTAATCTTATGTGCATTGTCTTAGATTTCAGTAGAATTCTCTAGCAACAAATTAACATTTATAACCCCATGATCATGGCAGATCAATGGTGGTAAAAGTTGACATGAAGTAACAGTAATTTCTTTAGGAATACAAACGATGCCTAGTATGTTCTTTACCCTGGTAATTTTTTTTTTTTACAGTCTGAAGCAATTGTTGTTTCTGAATATAGGTTGTGAATAATTTCCTTACTAATGTTGGTGAATCAATATTATTCCAGTCTGTTTCTGGTAAATTTAAGTCCCCACTCATTATTATTCTTACTTCTTTTGTTTTATGCAAGAAATGTATGAATTCCCCAAGTCATCAGCCCTTGACTTTGGTGGTCTACATACTCCAACTGTTATATCTTCCAGGGCTGTCTTTACTGTCACAGTTACACAATCTGTAGTATTGGTGTTATCACTGAACATGTAATAATCACAGGTCTCATAGCTATCATAAATCCCTGTTATAAGACCTCCACTTGATTTTTGTTAGAATGTCTGTTACAGTAAAAATATTTGTACCCTGAGAAAACTGGTTTCCACTCATTGTTCTTTAACTGTTTTACAAACAATAACAGCATCAGTCTTGTGGGAACATAACAAATTTTCCAACAAAAACATTTTTGTTAATGCTCCCAGCATTAACAACCATCAAAGATGCATCAAATGTTTCTTTGAACTGTTACCTTTTTGATCTGGCAAAAATACCGCCTTGTGTTTGCTAAGTATTGCAAAATGCCTGCTGCAGAAATTGTCTTCCTTGATCTCGACAAGTGCACACCATCCTGTCTGAACACGTGCTCCCAAAATTAGATCTTGGGTGCTCTACACATTTTCATTTTTTAAAACAACATTTTTCTCATGTAGGTATTTACCCCAAAAATCTTTTCATTCATGGTGATGTGACTCTTCTTTCTGTATGTGATTTGTGAAACATGCATCTTAACACAGTACAAGCTATGCTAAGAGGGCTATACGGTCCCTACTAGCAGTCAGAGAGTCCCTGTGGATGAGATCATGTAATTCCTTATGTTAAGGCATTCTAAGGCCTGCCTGACATCCTCTATTTTTGCTCCTGGCAAGCATAACAGTATTCAATGTTCATTATCTTTTGTGCTAATGTAAGTATCATTTCCTCTAATAATTGAATCTCTATTTACAAGAATGTTTTTTCTGACCAGATCTGAAGAGTCTTCAGCTTCTAATTTAGTAATACCTTCTCTGTCAGTGGTTGCAAAGGAATGATCTTCATCACTATTAACCTTATTAGTCACACTATTTTGATTGCTTATTACATTTGCAAGCATACAGTTCTCATCCAGCTGGTTTTCTTACAAAAATGTTCTTCAGTCCTTCTATGTTCAGTTTGATCGCTTCCTTTTCACATACTGCTTGCCTTTTTTCCTACCTTCTCATTTGGATAAAGTATGCCTTTTTCTGTAGACTGAAGGATTTCAAATAGAAAAAATGTTATCATCCGCAGTGATGTGTGTGTTATATAACAAAGACGTGCCTTTTTTATTATGTATTCTGTTTGCTTTACATTTATCAGTTTCTTTTTCTTCCTTATTTGTTGTGAACTTCTTCCTTCCTTTATTTTTTTATTTCCTTCTATATGCTGTGATTCTCAGATTGCAAAATACGTGTATCCATAATTTCACAATTGTCAGTTGCATTACCTTGTTTCATAGGGGTTTAGTGATCTTTACAGACAATAGACACATATTTTCCTAAATGTGTTCTGTTTGCTCTTTGCCTAACATTATTTCATCAGTCCAGTCATTAACATATGTAACAACAGTTCTCCAAGCCATGCCAATTGCACAAGTGCAGTCATTGGCAAGTCTAGATTTACAACTTATAATATATATGTAGATAAAGATATATAGATAGGTAGATAGATCAATAGATATAGATACAGGTATAACTACAGATATAGATATACATTATATATATTTTTTTTCTGGGGCAGGGTCTTTTGCTAAGGTGATTCTAAGGAGGTTATTGTACTATTAATTATTATAACGTGTTGCTATTAAACTACATCCATACACTGAAGCCTGATCCCCATTTTGATCCAAGTGTCTAAGCAATACCTATTTTAATGTTTCTCTTTTGGTCACTTGTAAAATGTTGTGTAGATCATAGAAGTCCCACATTGAAATGGGGCTACATAGACTAAACTCAGAAGAGTTAACAGAGGCAAATGTGATAGAGAAGAATATACAGTGCTATGTATAACACACACAGCTTTTTAACTTTATGTGTAGAGAGGAATTGCATGCTATATCACATGAAATGTGGGCAGCTATGCAAAACTGTCCTTGTTCATTGCTAAGTACTAGGCTAGCTGCCCTTCTGGACCATTTTAAGCCTGGCCAATTTCCTCCAAAGGTGATAATCAAACCCTGTACACTGTGTCCATGAGGTAAGCATCATAACCGTTGTGCCAGTTCTTCTTCTTCCTGGGTATGTAAAACAGCACAGATTCTTTGAGCTTTGCTCTTGAGGCTTAAAAGATGTTATCCCAACCCTTTACTGGAAACAAGGGCTTATTATGCATTAGCATTAATGGTTCACTAATTTATAATATTTTCTGTTGTAGTTCTTGTTATGTTGATGAGATAACCCACAAATGAAAGCCTTATTTTTAAACTCCAGTCTCTTAAAATCAGACTCACAAAATGAAATCCGGCAGCAATGGAGTTCAATAAATGTGATCTGTGTTCATCTAGCATTTTGTTTTTTCATATCAAGTTGCAGAATAACTGCAGATTAAATGTAAAGTTAACTGATGTTACCATTTGTATTAATTCAAAATAGCTTATGTCACTGAAGGGAAACCAGTCTGGCTCATAAAAGGGTAGTAACAATTGTGTGAGTGGTACAATAATTCATGATATTTGATATTTTTGACCCTATTATAGAACCTTGCCCTTTTGTTATTTCACATTACCATTTAACCCTTTTACTGTTTTGCACATTTCTGAATCAAGTACATCAAATCAGATGTGTGCGAAGGAAAGGTTTAGACTAATAGAAAACTTTAGAGCTGTCATTGTAAAACATCGTGTCTAATGCTGACTGTTTTCTATTCCACACCTACAGACATTGAGTTAAATACCTAATGGGGTTCTTACTGCCTTCTGTACCACTGGGGTACCTGCCAGTCCCTTAGTATAGCTATGCTTACATGAAGATCTGTGCTTAATACATAGTATAAACCTACATGTAAGGTATGCTACAGATGCTAAGCAACACTGCGGCTAAAACCATGTTATGTAATGTTATGTCAAGCAGTACCCCCTTGCTACACTAGCTTTACTTGGATTAATATTTACAGCTGCCTGCCAAGTGAAGCATGAGAGCAGGTACTTT
This sequence comes from Protopterus annectens, assembly GCF_019279795.1. NCBI lineage: Eukaryota > Metazoa > Chordata > Ceratodontiformes > Protopteridae > Protopterus > Protopterus annectens. The sequence goes on from NC_056732.1 coordinate 1,330,548,068, forward strand.
TTTTTTCTTGTTTGACTAGGGCACTGAGAATGTTGGCAAAAGACATCAAGCCTGTCACCCACCTTCCCTGATGAAGAATGCCTGCACATAGAAAGTATGCTGAAGAGTCACATTACAAACCTCTGTTCACAGGCATGCAGAGTTCACATTCTTTCTATATTCAGTATGCATGACAACTGTTACATTTTTCAAGTGAAATTCATTTAGCACTTGTACATACTAGTACAGTGATGGTTAACTTAAGGTAACAGCTTTTCTTTCTGTGTCCTTTATGGGGGGATCTATTGGTTTGCACATCAGATAAACTAAATATGTGTGTCTTTTTAGTTCTGAGACATCTTGTAGATGTATTTCTGCACTCTTTAATCAGGTTAAAAGTGTGCTACATGCTTGTATTTATTTCTTTTTAGAAATGGTATTCACTCATTGCTAGTCATCTGAAGAGCAAAATAAATACAGGTCCTCAAAATACACGCTGGAAAACACAACATGGGAATATAATAGATATCTTTATTTACAATATTATAGAAAGTACATAAGGTATGGAATAAAAAATATTTTCCTGGGACAAAGCTGAACAAAACAAGGGGGGGGACCAGCTGTGTCACCTTCCAAAATATCTGGTCGCATTGACTTCAATATACTTTCTCTCTATATATACATATACATATATATATATATATATATATATATAGACGCACGCACACACACACACACACATATATATGTATGGGTTCACTAGACAATCTCAAAGTACTGAAATGTCGAATTTCAATATTTCGAGACTGAATAGTTGAAAGTGCAGTTACGCGAAACTACTATCTCGAATGCGGAAATGTCGAATCTGCTGTCGTGGTGTCGCATTCGTGACGTGCGGTGCAGTTTGTGGATTTAGCTGGGAATTCAGGTAAGTGGTGTTTTACGTAAGGGTATTGGGTAGGGATTTTAGTGTGTGTGTGTGTGTGTGTGTGTGTATAGTGGTGTTTTTTGTGTGTTTAGTGCGACCTCAGAGTTAGTATATATAGGTAGGGGTGTGTGGGGGGCTTGCCTCCCACATGGGAGGTGCAGGGGGGGCTTGCCCCCCTGCTTATAGGTAGGGTAGGTGTGTATGTATGTTATGTTGTGTTTGTGTGTTTTGTTTTGCTTGTTGCAGTGTAGTTAGGTAGGTGTATATGTGTTTCTTTATGTGGTGGTGGTGGTGGTGTGTGTGTGTGTGTGTGTGTGTGTGTGTGTGTGTGTGTGTGTGTGTGTGTGTGTGTATGTGGTCACGGTTTTGGTTTTCGCAGTTGTGGGTTTTCGGGTATGTGGAATTTCGACTATACAGTCTTGAAATACTGAAATTCGACATTTCAGTATTTCGAGATTGTCTAGTGAATCCATATATATAATATATATATATATATATATATATATATATATATATATATATACACACACATATATAGAGAGAGAAAGAGCTTGATGGATACAGACACACACACACACACACACACACACACACACACAGACATATATATATATATATATATATATATATATATATATATATATATATATATATATATGAACAGAGACTGACAGACAGATATAAACAGTCAGATAAATGCACAAAAACAAAAATAGCTTGATAGTTAAATAAAGGATCATAACTGAAAAAGTTGTGAAGTTTTTGGACCAATTTACTTATCTGATTAATGTATAAATTACATTTGTTAGAATGTTAATTAATAACTATAAGTACATTAAGAAAATACTTTTTCAACCATATAAAACAAGCAAAGTAGGGGTAAATGCTCTAATAACTATACCAAATAAATGTAAAACAAAGAAACAGCACCAGAGCACTCCATGGCGATCGGACCATACACAGAGAAAACTAGTAGCACTACAAGTAATAATTCAAGCATGTAGTATAAAATCCAAGGTTTATTGGAATTCCAGGTTAGTGCTTTCACCTTCATGGGCTTCTTCAGACCTTTTACATCTCATAAAAGTAATGGTAACATTTATACTAAAGCATCTATGGCATCATTCTTTAATTAAGTAAAATAGTGTTCACTTGTGAGGCTTCATTCAAGAACAGTTTATAAATACTCAGCCACAAAGCCACTTCTAAAGTTAGAGTAAACACATATTAATATATGTACTATGTTTATAAAAGTATATATAAAGAAATATATAAAAATACTTAAACATAACATATATAAATATAAAAAATATAAAAAACAAATATATTTAAAAATACATTAAGAAAAGACTGCTGGACTGATAAAATGTTTTCCACTAGAAGCAATGATAGTAAGAATACAGTACTTCATGACTGTATGGAATAATTCATTGTTTCCTAATAGAAGACGGGGATACAGAAAAATAATGGTAGGCTTAACATATGTCTGAAAATGCAGAGAAGTAAATGAAAAATATTCAAAGCCCATAAAGTCCATCATAATGTTACAGTGAACTGATTTGTGAATGTGCTGCCCTTCTTTTTTTCATATTCCTCTCCTACAGTTCCCAGGCGTCCTTATATCCTTCCAACGATGAACACTTTTTCAATTATCTAGCAGTATATTCTCCAGCCTACAATATTCTCTATGTAGCACCTTAAATCATTATTGAATCTGCCTTCTAACTGCTACATTTGCTCTATTCATAGATTTGTTTCTCTGTAGACAGACACAGACATTTGGTGTGTATTATCTGTCTGTCTATATATATCTACGCCCAGTCATCCATCCTAACAACTTACACTGAAAAGGGATGTGATAAAAATATTTATCATTTTCAGGATGTGTCTTTTTTTTATTTAGCCTAACAGCAGATACTGATAAAGAGGTGTGATAAAAGCAGTTATCTGGCCCACGATGAGATGCAACAAACTTACTTGCAAAACTACTGATTATGACAATTTTCTACCAACTTTGAGCAAATATAAGCCCAACACAACACCTGGAATAAGTACATTTTTGACTCTAAATGGGTTTGCTGTCATAACTGTAGAACCTTGAAGAGTATGATTTGATGTTGGTAAGTGGGCTTATTTGAATTCTTTCAGCTTCTGTGTTGGTATAAATTGTCTGTGTTTGCACAGCTTTGCTCACCACTTCTCCATGTTTAACTGTGCACTATAGAGACCTTGGTACTTGGATTGATAACTTCTTCTTTGATCATCATCTAATGACAGCATTCAGGAAGAAATCCTTCTACTCGCTGATCACCAAGGAGAAATCTTCTAGATCCAGACAGAGTGTTGTCCCATTATATTCAGCATTGATTAGGCCAGTCATTGAATACAGTGCCCCCTTTGGGATGTATATCACCACACATATCAAACAAAAGTTCCTAAGAAAATTGTGGGCTTAAAAACCCTAAGCTACCAGTAAAGACTGGAAATACTGTTCCTTTATTCAATGTCTTATAGACTCCAGAGAAAAGATTTATGCCTTTCCTTTTGAGTCATTAGAGACCTAGTGGTCTAGGATCTATTGTATCTCCACAAATCAAATAGTTCCACAAATACCGGAAACAGAGATCTAAAATAAGCAAAGTGGAGAGAGAGGTTAATTACACAGTGGAGTGCCCCCTTCCCCACCTCTGGAATAGACTATCTGCATATTAAGCAGTGTGATTAATTATTTTTCTTCAGATGGGAGCTGGACAAGTGGGTGGGTATTCAAAAAAATTTACCCCCACTTTAACTAGACTGATTCTCCTCAAGACAGGAGGTTATGTCAGAGGCTGGGTCCTAGCAAAGTGTAAATGGTCACAAGTGTCTTCTTGTGTTTCCTATTATTCCTAAGAAATAAGAAGTGTTTATTACCATCACTGATGTATCCCCAAATGTATATTACTATCTTCAAAGCATTATCATAAATTTAATACCATCCTTGGGGTATCATTACTTTTATGAAAAATTCCAACTATACTTGCTAAAGACTAAAGTAAATGTTCACATGCTGAACATTGACACACATATAATATTAAACAACACAGCCCACCTAAAACGAGTCCCCAAATCCAGACCTGCACTTAGAAAAAAGTGTAAAGCAATAAATAATTAAAATAAATAAATAAACAAACAAACAAACAAAACAAAACATGGGCAACCTAAGCCATTTATTTCACTGTTGGATTTCAAAACAAGTTACAGAGATCTCAGGCATTTGCATTATGCCCAAGTCCACAAAATCTGATAAAAAGGTCCTAGGGTTCTCTAAGACACTGGCTAATGGGGATTGCTGAACCCTACATTCATTTCATAGAGACTTGCCAGGTGCACTGCACCATGGGGCTTTGAAATTTTAAACTGGCATTGAATGCAAGTGTAAAATGTCAGTATAACTGCATGGCACATTTAAAAGAATTAGCTTTGGTGATATGTGAGCTGCTCCACCAGTCTGATGGTACTGTTACTGCAGGTATTATATGGTGAAAATACCCTATACTACAGTATCAGAACTGACAGGTATACCATAAAACATTGCAGAAACACATAACTAAATTGCATATACAGTCAATCAGTAAATGAATCAATCACACATGTAGTCACTCATGCAAGCAAACTGAAACACTCCATTGTCCACATGTAACACAAAGTACCTCCAACACCTAGCTAAAACTAACACACCATCTGATTTTCAAAATGCACACAGCTGTGCACATGCACATAGGCACAAACACATCCATCCACAACAAACACAGCAAACATGTTTAGGAAGCCAAAAAAAACGATGACGTATCAGTTTCTTAAACCTATACCGCATCAATGAAAACACACACACACACACCAATCAAACAAAAGTATAAACAAGTAATTTATTTGGAGGCTTCTCCCCCCACATCCCCCAACATAGGGGCTTTGTACCCACATACCACTGCCACCTCTAATTTTACCTGATCCATGACTGCAGAAACTTGACAACAATTAATCTCCAACTTTGGTATTACATTTGATTAAACCCTATACCTCTATTGTAGCAGTGATGCATCAACCCATATTTGACCAAAATTCATGCTGTGCAGCATATTGACTACCTGTGAAATCAATAAACTGCATGGTAAGTGAACAGACATACAGGCAGAGTTGTACAGCAGCTGACTTGTTATTCTTAGAAATCTGTAGTGCCAGTTTGCAAACAGGGCCAGCTTTAGGTGAAATGGAGCTCTAGGCAAAGAAGTCTATCATACCTCCTTGCTGCTCACTGCCCCCCATGAACCACCATACTCCCCTAGCTCTCCACATACTATCCTCTCTGCAGCATCCAATTACCTTTTTCTTCTATTTTTCTCATTTTGGGATGGATTCATAAAGGTACTGTGATGTGTACATGGCTATGTTCACTTTGCAGTACCTTTATGGTATTCAGTAGGCACCCTTACATAGCTGTGCATAGTCCCCTAACATGAAGACATGCAGCACCACAAAGGGCATGCCTCATGGCCATGCTAAATGCTAATCATGCATTCTGGGAAGAGGCATATACTAATTAGCCATGTGCTGTCTCCCCAGAACCACCTCCATCCCCATCACATGCAGCAGTAAACATGACAAAAAGGCTGTGTTGAACTGCTAAACATGAGTGTGGTGGGTGGGGTGAACCACTAGACACCAGGGTTTACATTAAAAGTGTCATAATGGCATCAACATCAAAATAGGGATGGGGTATGTGGGCGAAACCACCTAACACTGGGAGAAAATTGCAAAGTGCTCTACCTGCACCATTACAATGGGGATTGGGGTTGGGGGATACAGTGCCATAATGGCAACATTTTACAACTGTGATGGGGGTGGAGGGTGGGAGGGATACACTAGACTCCAGAGATTACTCCATAAAGTGCCATAAGGAACAGGCCAGCCTAATTATGATGGGGGGACCACGGATGCACTCTAAAGTGCTGTAATGGCACCAACAGCAGTACAGGGATGGGGGACCACTGGACACCAGGGATAAGTTCTGTACACACTTCAAATGGGTGGTGGGTGGAGGTAAAAACCATCAGACTACCAGGGATGACACTTTAAAGTGCCATAATGATACCGACAGTGTAATGGGGATCAGGGTGGGGGAATACTTTAATCACCAGGACCTCGTACATATGTGTTGTAATGGCACTAAAGTATGATGGGGTTGGAGAAACTCAGGATGGCAGGGATAGGTACAGGGAGTGTGTGTGTGTGTGTGTGTGTGTGTGTGTGTGTGTGTGTGTGTGTGTGTGTGTGTGTGTGTGTGTGTACGCATGCGTGCGTGTGTGTGTGTGTGTGTGTGTGTGTGTGCGTGCGTGCATGCGTGCATGCGTGTGTGTGTGTGTGTGTGTGTGTGTGTGTGTGTGTGTGTGTGTGTGTGTGTGTGTGTGTGTGTGTGTGTGCATGCGTGCATGTGTGTGTTTGTGTGTGTGTGTGTGTGTGTGTGTGTGTGTGTGTGTGTGTGTGTGTGTGTGTGAAAGACAGTGGCTGGAGGTGGGATTCCACTGCCTACATGAGCAGCAAGTACTAACTGCAATTCAGGAAACATGCAAATTAGCCTAGAATGAGATCTGCCCTCATTCCTTAATTGCAAATGGGCACATCACTCTGGAGGGGCATATCTAGAGTGAGCCATGTGGCTCCTGCTAGGACCCTTAATGAATTCCTGTGCTAGTCTTACTCATCATATTTTTTCTGCATCCTTTCAACATACCCTAACTGGCCAAGACAGCACTGCAATAACTGTAAAGGAAATAATAAAATTAAGTCAGGGTTCGGGAGACTACTAGGTCCTAGACGTTATGGGTTTCTAGATGTTGTGAGGTACATTTTACAGCTTTTTTACAACATTTTGATTTGGTGATGGGCTAAAGAAAAATACTATCTACGGAAAGAAATTCAGTCTTATTTTATTCTTTCAGAGAAGAAAGTTTAGTCTGAAGCTTAATGTTCTACGCTGGCAAAATGTAGTACCCAATAAACTGAGAAGCAAGTACTTGTCAAGGTACATAAATTGTATTTGAGAATAGTGCCTTTCTCTCTACCCCCTATAAAAAGATAGTCACCTTCTGTGTACCCCTTCGGTTCTATATAGGGATGAAAAATGAAAGAACAAATGGCCACAATCATATATTACAAGTTGCTGTTTTCATACATTTATATAGCATGCGTCCTCACCCTTATCCTCAAAAACACAACTACCTTCCTTATATCCCCTAATGTCACACTGGGATGAAAGAAAAAGAACAAATAGAACACGGTAAGATTTCAACTATTTGCTGTTACTTCCAAAAGACAGCCAGCTGTATAGATTAACATTTAATTGTTAGGAAGGTGAAGCAAGGACTACAGTAGTGTATTTCAAGTTGTTCTTCCTAGAGAGTACACTGCTCATAGACTAGCTTTAGTGACTTTCTGATCACACCTGTGAAATTTAATTTTAAGGAAAGTTAAAGAAATAATGACTGCACTTTCCCTCAGCTTATACATACGTATAGTGAATTTCTGTACACACAGTTTGAGTGTGAAGAAAACTAAAGAAATAATGCCTACATATCCCTATTCCACACTTAAGCTATAGCACTCTCCTGTGCACACCTCTGTACAGGGCAGTTTTAGACCAGGTGGAGCCCAAGGCAGAGGTTCCCACAAATAATGTATCAAACTCACTTATATTGCTGGGTTGTGGGGACCCTGTCCCCCAGAAACTTTAGGGTGTAGATATTCTGTGATGCATTTCATGCCTTAATTTTGAAATACAGTGACTTAAAATGCTATTTTTATTGCTACCCAGAAGAGTTATGTATCCACCAGTATTAGGTGTGCCCACAGATAAAAAATGGTGATATTGTTTCAGACAGATATGCATATTAACACTGCTCCTGACAAGTCAGGTATATCCCAAGATGCACAGACTCACACACACTGCACACTTACCTACAGGCAAAGCTGAGGAATGCTAGTTCACCTATGGCACAACTTTTGAGTGCTGGAGGAAACTACAGCATCTGGATAAAAACACACAGAGACAGGAAGGACATGCAGATTCCATACAGAAAGAGTCACAGCTAATACCTCAATTAGTGAAGCAGTTGCTGTGAGATGGCAGCAGTACTCAGTGTGAATATGTGCTGGTAAGTTGCTTTCACGCACATCCTATCCAAACTACCAAAGATAGCCACTTATTGTGCACAGTGGTGAGGTCTGTTATGGAAAATGAAATAAATTTAGGCCAACTTGTTACTCTTAAATACACTGCAATCCCCCCTTCCCCCATGCACACATATGCATAAACACATACAAGAATAAGCTATAACAATGATCATATTACACTGATTTTAGCAAATACATTACATTGTATGACATTTCTCCTGCCATACCAGATTAGTGACTGTTTAATAGTTATCAAACAACAGCAGGAGTAAGTGACATTTATCTACTGACTGCCTAAGTACCCCTCAATTATAGCCACTTTATTTACTGTGTACACATCAGATGTCTGGCTTTGATTGAAAATGGCCAAAGTGAAATATTCCAACATGCTTTAAACAAATGCACTCTGGTCCTGCAATGAACTATAATGCCTAGAAGAAATAATGCTAGAAAAGTACCTCCAGGTAAGTGGCATTCTGGATGGCCATCTAGTTTGCCTAGTGGTTAAGCCAGCCATGTTTACAAATCATCCCCTTTCTATATTTGGATGACTTCAAACACATTTTTCTTGCCAGGTTTGCAGTGTGTTATAGTGCAACTCCACTGCATTGTGAATATCATTATCTTACCTGTTCATGGAGCAGCATGTATTGTGCAGAGAAGTGATCCTGGTGTAGCATCAGTAGCATAGTAGATATACTATGACAGATCTATTTTTTACAGTTAGGGTAGTGTAGCAGGGTCAAGGGCTTTCCATAGTCATATCATCATCATCAACCCCCTTTTCCCCATTTTTCTACATGTGGTCAGGGTGTCATGTCAACTGTCACCATCACTATTTCTATTCAATGCCACTCTCCTGCTTTCTTTGACACTCATACCGGACTGTCACAGGTCTTTTCTCATACAATCCATCCACCTCTTTGCTGGACACCCTTATTTCCTCTTACCTAATAACCACTGGTCCCAAATTACTCCTAATAGTTAAGGTCTTTGCTTCCCATGCACAAAGTACAAGGTTCGATACCGACTTCCGGCCAACATCTGTTTAGAGTTTGCATGTTCTCCCTGTGCCTCTGTGAGGGTCTTCCCACCTCTGAAAAACATACTGAGTGTTTCCATCTCAAACTCACCAAAAGAAAGGAGCTGTGTGCAGCAGCACAGACTCTACATGCTGCACAACAGGGGGAAGAGTTGTATAGACAGATTTAGACATTTTCTGTGGTGCACAGTATGCTCAAGATAGGAGAACACAAATCACAGACTGCATGCTGTGACAGGGCTAACCACACAGTCTAAAATATGGCCTTAGGTGATTCAGTCATGTTTCTGTAGTGCTAAGCCATATTTCATGGAATCTTGCCCACAGTGATACAAAGTAGCATTATACATTGCATACACACAAAACATAAAAAAAAAAAAAAAAAAACTATACTGCACACTTAAATCCATCCCCTAGAATTGAAGTGCATTAAGATTAACATAACTATTATTTTAATATTATTTAATATTATACATTTCATACAGACTCCTCAGAGGTGACCTCTGTCTGGCATACAAGGTTAATCATGGACCCCACCTTGATGGGACTGCTGTATATCCACAAGTCAAGCTCCACTCGAGTAAGCCACATGCGCGGCCTCAACCTGGTCTGTGACATCAACAGAACTTGGTGGGACAGATTTGTGTCCCAGAGACTCCCTTGTCTATGGAATAGACTCCATCTCCACATCAAGCAGAGTATCTCTTTGCCCCTTTTTAAGCACAACCTGGCTAACTGGATGCGAAACAGAAAATATACCCCTGGGATTCCAACCATGTTCCTGCTGGACAGGGGCGTTGCATGCTGATTTGTCTACACATGGGCCAAACTCTTGACTAAGCTTATAAGGGCCTCAGGGCCAAGAGCCTAGTAACCTGCTATGATCCTATGATTAATATTAAAATAATATTAAAATAATCCACCATATTCTCTTTTCTCTATGTTCCCGCTTTTTCCTGTTTTCCCTCCTCTCCTAACTCTAACACCCTAGTGTAAACATACTTCTCCCCTTCACTCTACTTCACATATATAAAAAAACTGACACTACAAAAAAAAAAAAAGAATTAAGAAGTGAAAAAAAATACCTCAGTACTATTGTAGAAAACCACTCTAAGGGCACTCCTGTATAGCATCTTTTCGAGTACAATAAACTGTGTTTAGACTTGTACTGATAATGTTGGAGCTTTTCTCCATAGGCCTCCCCTGAAAAGGGGTCTGTCAGTGCTTAGTCTTATTTTCCCAGTAAATAAATAAATAAAACATGTGGAAGCTATCTCAAGCCCTTTTCAACACAGAACTTGTACAATTACTTTAGCACATTGAAGTCATTAGGATACAGTAAATCAAGCATAAACAACAGTGAGATGAATAAATTGAATTTGTGAGGGTCAGGCTTGTGTCATAAATTAAATATATTGCATTGTATGATTAAATAATTTGGTTCAGGATTCATAATTTTACCACTCCTCCTGATACTCATTACATAACCCTGCAGTACACAATACTTTATTTATGACACATCAGACTACTCCATATTCAATACTTATCTACATTCTTTGTGTATGATCAAAACATTGTCTACATGTTGTCATAGCCGGTCAAAGGACACTAATTAGCCCGAGTTAAGACAGGCACTGGGAGGCAATAAAGAGTTACCGAATAGCTGGGTAACTACAGCAGAGCTAGTAAGGGAGACTGCTAGGAAGGTGCTTGGTGTGACATCTGGACAGAGGAAGGAGGACAAGGAGACATGGTGGTGGAATGAGGAAGTACAGGAGAGTATACAGAGGAAGAGGCTGGCGAAGAAGAAGTGGGATTGTCAAAGAGATGAAGAAAGTAGACATGAGTATAAGGAGATGAGGCGCATGGCAAAGAGAGAGGTGGCGAAGGCTAAGGCATATAGAGAGTTGTATGAGAGATTGGACACTAAAGAGGGAGAAAAGGACATGTACCGATTGGCTAGACAGAGGGACAGAGCTGGGAAAGATGTGCAGCAGGTAAGGGTGATAAAGGACAGTGAGGAAAATGTACTCACAAGTGAGGAGAGTGTGTTGAGTAGATGGAAAGAGTACTTTGAAGGGCTGATGATTGAAGAGAATGAGAGAGAGAGAAGGTTGGATGATGTGGGGATAGTGAATCAGGAAGTGAAGCAGATTAGCAAGGAAGAAGTAAGGACAGCTATGAAGAGGATGAAGAATGGAAAGGCTGTTGGCCCAGATGACATACCAGTGGAAGCATGGAGGTGCTTAGGAGAAATGGGAGTGGAATTTTTAACCAGATAGTTTAATGAAATTTTGGAAAGTCAGATGATGCCTGAGGAGCGGAGAAAAAGTGTTTTGGTACCTATCTTTAAGAATAAGGGTGATGTGCAGAGCTGCAGTAACTACAGAGGGATAAAATTGATCAGTCACAGCTTGAAGTTATGGGAAAGAGTAGTGGAAGCTAGGTTAAGAAGGGAGGTGATGATAAGTGATCAGCAGTATGGTTTCATGCCAGGAAAGAGCACTACAGATGCAATATTTGCTCTGAGAGTGTTGCTGGAGAAATACAGAGAAGGTCAAAAGGAGTTGCATTGTGTCTTTGTGGACTTAGAGAAAGCATATGACAGGGTGCCTAGAGAGGAGTTGTGGTATTGCATGAGGAAGTCGGGAGTGGCAGAGAAGTATCTAAGAGTGGTACAGGATATGTACAAGGGTAGTGTGACATTGGTGAGGACTGCGGTAGGAGTGACAGATACGTTTAAGGTGGAGGTGGGATTACATCAAGGATCAGCTCTGAGCCCTTTCTTATTTGCAGTGGTGATGGACAGGTTGACAGATGGGATTAGACAGGAGGCCCCGTGGACTATGATGTTTGCAGATGACATTGTGATATGTAGTGAGAGTACGGACCAGGTTGAGGAGACCTGGGAGAGGTGGAGATATGCTTTAGAGAGGAGAGGAATGAAGGTCAGCAGGGCTAAAACAGAATATATGTGTGTAAATGAGAGGGAGGGTAGAGGAATGGTGAGGATGCAGGGAGTAGAGTTGGTAAAGGTGGATGAGTTTAAGTACTTGGGATCAACAGTTCAGAGTAATGGTGACTGTGGAAGAGAGGTGAAGAAGAGAGTACAGGCAGGGTGGAATGGGTGGAGAAGAGTGTCAGGAGTGATTTGTGACAGATGGGTATCAATAAGAGTGAAAGGGAAGGTCTACAAGAGGGTAGTGAGACCAGCTAAGTTATATGGGTTGGAGACGGTAGCATTGTCGAAAAGGCAGGAGTCAGAGCTGGATGTGGCAGAGTTAAAGATATTAAGATTTGCAATGGGTGTGACTACGATGGACAGGATTAGGAATCAGTATATTAGAGGGTCAGCTCAGGTTGGACAGTTTGGAGACAAAGCAAGAGAGGCGAGATTGCGTTGGTTTGGACATTTGTTGAGGAGGGATGCTGGGTATATTGGGAAAAGGATGCTAAGGATGGAGCTACCAGGTAAGAGGAAAAGAGGAAGGCCTAAGATGAGGTTTATGGATGTGGTGAGAGAGGACATGCAGGCGGTTGGTGTGAAAGAGCATGATGCAGAGGACAGAAAGAAATGGAAACAGATGATCCGCTGTGGCGACCTCTAATGGGAACAGCCGAAAGAAGAAGAAGAAGAAACTAAATGTAAACACTAAAAATATACAGTACCCTAACAACCACCCCTGCTTAAAGAGACCTTCTAGGGCTGGATTCAAACAGAATTGATTGTTGTACAGACTATCCTCTTGCAAGACACCCCTTCTCAAATATACATGAGTTGGGGTGTGGAAAGGTGAAAGTTCATGTAGGGAGAAACTCCACTTTTAATATATGAATGTGTTCCTCTACCGGAATCCCATCTCATTAGATTCATGAACATGCAGTGTTACGGAGCCACATTATGTATGTGCAATGTGTATTGCAATGTTAGCCAATATTCATCCAGCATTTATCAATGAAACATATTTTTTAGAATAAGTAGTGGGAAAGCAATAGCACAGAAATGTGAAACAGAAGGTAGTGTTCAATGTGCTTCCAGCATTCAACAAAAACAAATGGATATAGCATATTTTGGGGTGAGTGGGTGAAAACAGTAGCATAGAACTTTGAAACAGAATGTAGTAGATGCATAATCGTAAGTTGGTAAGAAATTAGCACCGACCTAACAAAAACAAGTGAATATACAGGCAAAACAACATTTCAGCTGACTTTTAACAAAGAATACATACCCATTTGAAGCATAACTGCACTCAATGGGCTGATATACCAGAGCAAACAATATCCCCTGCATGTTGGAACCAGCATTTCAACCAGTAGGTAATGTGTAGCCTAAGTCTGCAGTATCAGTAATCAGATACAGGTGGAGCTGTACTACAGGCAACAAAAGCTAGTGAGAGGACAGCTACGCTCCATGAGTGTATGCAATTGTGTCCATTCATCCATTGTCCTCTTTGGACTCTGAGGTTGACTGCAATTTAAAAATACATGATGTGGATTAGGACTGAGCTTCACTAACACTGTTCTATAGTAGATAAAAGATGTTAGTCAACAGAATGGTTGATTGTACCACATGCAAAAATATATAATAAGTAAATCTGTTTTAGAGGGATGCAGTCTGGGATTACGAATGAAGTGCGTGTGTGTGTGTGTGTGTGTGTGTGTGTGTGTGTGTGTGTGTGTGTGTGTGTGTGTGTGTGTGTGTGTGTGTGTGTGTGTGTGTGTGTGTGTGTGTGTGTGTGTGTGTGTGTGTGTGTGTGTGTGTGTGTGTGTGTGTGTGTGTGTGTGTGTGTGTGTGTGTGTCATGCTTGGGATACTGGAAAAAGAGATCTAAAAGTAACTATTACCCAAAGGCTGCACTATCCATTGGCAAATGAGGTGATAGTAATAAGAGCTAAAAGAATGTTTGCTTATTTTCTAGACAATTTGTTAACTGGGGTACAACACTGATCTCATTAGCCAGAAGTGTAGCTGTCTTGATTCTGTTTTCAACCATCTTTTCATTCTTCCATATATTTTTTCTGCATTAATTGTCATATGAATTACTCAGTATTGTCTCATTTACTTCTTTTTAGTATGTTTTCTCTCTGGGTCATACCTGATAAATGAGTTCTCTTGTATCCTGGTCTTCTGGTACTCTAAGGGAATATGCTACCTGTATGGGCATTCTATCTGTCCATGCTGGAAGTAGTGAGACTTAGCCCCCACTCCTTGTATGTTTTTCCTCTTGCTTATTGATATCCTGGTAATATCTAACATGCATGTACCACATACTTTGGAATGCCTGTTTGTGCATTGAGACTAATGACATTTTACTTTATATTGTGACAGTGTGTGATAATGGGTTGCTTTACTCTAGAATAGCAGAATTATAAGTGACTGATTTATATTTCCTTTGTTTATTTTTTAATCCTCCTAGTTCAAGTCTTTTCCCATATTTAGGGCACAGGTTTGGAGAGACACAAGGCAAACAATTAACCTCACAAGAACAGCATAAACTCTAGATGCCATTTCTAAAGGGTTTTCTAAATGCTGCTGTTTCCCCCTCCACCTGTTGACATCAAGCATCTATCCCATATTGATCTTCATGCGAAGTAGGAGAGTAACTCCATCTTTCAGTTGGCTGGGGGCTTTAACAGTCTGCTTGCCACTTGTTCAAGACTTCATACATAATCAAATCACAGATGTACATGCAAAGTTCTTGGGATACGACAAGGTAGAGCTGCTTCCTTTATTACTGCCCTGCTTACAGCACATCAGGCTTCACTAGAGGCAACAGTTGTAACAATTTATACCTTCCCATGGCCTCAGGAAAGGAATCTTGATCTTAGTCACTCACCTTTTCTCAGCTGGGCAATTATCCTTAGACACTCTGGTCATTAACTGAACCTTTGTTGCTGATGAAATAAGTAGATGCCTTGTACCATTGTCACTGGGCAAGTTAACTTGGTAGACATTTCATTTAAGATAAGCAACACAAATTTAGAATGGCAGACTGTCACTGAGACACCAATCCACACTAGGAATTGGTAGTTTATGGCTGTCACCTTAGGTTTATTTTATCAAAAGATGCTCAAGATCTATTTCCCTGTTTTCCATTTTTTTTTCTCTGAGCAGATTAATACTGTGATTGAATAGAATTATGTGTAAGAGACACGCATCAACAAAATCCATCAAAGATAGAATTGTCCTTTGAATACCACTGATATTCATTAATTTTGCAGAAATTTACTTAAATACTGTAGTCATTTGCAAAAGGGACTATGTGAAGGAAATAGAAAGTGATTCCCCTGGATTCATGAAGCTCGGCGCAAGGCCGGCGGTAGGCTTGCACCGACAGTGCGGCGTGAAGATGGCACAGTAGCGCCAAATGCATATTAATGAAGGCTCGCTGCCGCCACAGCCACGTGCATAGGAAAGGAGCACGAGTGCATAGGGCATGTTGAAGTGCCGCAGGGAGGCATGGAAATGCCAGCTGTTGACGTGCAACCTAAAATGCTTGCATATAACAACTTGCAAGATAGTAATCACATCTGTCAGTGTCCGTGGATACTGAAACTTATGCAAAGCATGCAAGATAGTTCCTGCGAACACAAAATGAAGAAGCAAACACAAATGCATGGTAGGGAATAACGGTTCCCTATCCCGTGAACAAATGACATGGAAAACCGTGTACCCGTAGTCCAACGCAGTGTAGATAGCTATACCAAGTGGAATTGAAACGCATCATATGTTAGCGTGCCGCCAGTAGGTACGTCCAGCCCAATGGTTAGGGTCACCAGCTGACCCATAATGTGAGGGAGGGTACACAGCTGGGCAGATGTGTCCATAACAAAATACATGATAATGTACATATCTAGCGACCGTATGACCGAATCATATCCCACAAGGCATGTAATAGTCACATACAAAAGGTAAGTCCGTATTTCACATACCAAATGTGACAGGAAATAGAATAAGCATGTAAACAAAACAGAAGGAGCATATAAACTGCTACAACAATAAGGCAACATGTAGGCTGAAAGGAACAGTATTATCCATACTGTTGACTGTGGGTACGTGTTGTCCAGTACATTCGGATATGTGTCTGGAATATATCCCATCCTGGACATAGGAAAAGGTGGCATCCTACCAATGATTAGAACTGTCTGCCAAAATCCGCACATCAGCGGTACAAGCCAAACTTGTCAGGATGTGTCACAGTTGAACGGGTATTACCCAGGTATACCAACCATGTAATGAAAGATAAGTATGGGCGTGTACCTATGTGTGTGAGGTATAGCATGTGGAAAGCAAACATGGCAGGGTAGTCCACACAACCATACAGGTACCTGACATATGTAGGGCATTCAATGTGTTACTCTGGCCGTGTCATGGGCTAACAACCAAAGCAGTGATGTATGGGGTGTGAGGAATATGTGTATGTGGGGGGATGGGTAATGGTACAATCTTCCTAGGCAATACTGTGTCATATGCAAAATAGGTGAACCGGAGGTGTATGAGGGAGCAGCGGGTGAAGCAGAAAGAAACACAAAAACATGTATAAACATCTGCAATACAACCAGACGGGCCATGCTGTAGAACACAATCCCACAAACATATGAATATTAAAATGTGCGATACAAATGTATAGACATGTCACCGGCACATACCCACAGATTGGTCCTGATGGAACTGGCCATATCAAATGCAACACACCTGGATGCATAATGGACTACCCAGCATTCCCTCCACATCACACAACCCGCTCCCTTACCTGAACATCCACCAAATCCAGCCATACTTGGCCTACTGGTTTGGTGCAGCCACATCTACACATAGTGACCACTACGCATATGTAGTAGGTAGTGTCACCCTAGGCAGTTTCAGGATTGCACACTATGTATCCCTTGCATGTAAAACCCCCCAGCACATTTTCATAATGCCAGAAGAATGTTTGGTATTTGTCTTGTTAAATTTTTGGGATATCCCTCATGGGATAAGTAACCTGCGTAAACATTAGAATGGAAGACACAAAGTCCAGTCCTGTAGATATCTGGACACAAGTTTGAATGTGCAGTAGTAGTGCACGACACTGTCCAGCCCTAGATGGCCATGCATAACCTACTACCCAGGATCAAACACCTGCCCGTAACGCATGTGTCCCGACACAAATAAGCGAGAGAATATATTGCACACATTCGCATGGTGGCACATGGTATAAGGGCGATGAAGGCACTGACATAAACAGGATACCCCTGATCCACTGTGTGAGGGACAATTAATGTGTATGTAGGTGTGACCTGACCAACAATGATACAATGCCAAATGTCCTGTGATTGTAGGAAATAACTATGTACCATACTGCATGTAACAGTTGCCTAAAGCGGTCACGTCAGGATAGAATAAACGTAATTCGTACAAGAAACAGGCAAACAACAAACGTGCCAAAGGTATAAGGCTCACAGCTAGGAAACAAATGAATGTTCTAAACCTGCACTGACCGTGGCTATGTGTTGGCCCAAACAATCTGGTGTCCACAGTAGGGTTATCATCTGCCCCACTTTGCGAGGGACAGTCCCTCTTTGGACAGTTGGTCCTGACAAAATACATTACAAATGGCAAATGTCCTGGGATTGTAGGACATAATTATGTCCCATATGTTATTTAATAGTTGCATAAAATAATTATTGCAGTATCTACAATACCTAAATGTTGCAAGAAACAGAATAAGCAACTAAACCGCTACAGCAATAGGCTTTTATGTAGGCAAATAAGTAAAGTTCTAGCCATTGTATTGACTGTGGGTATGTGTCGGCTTGCAAAATCTGATGTGTGTTCTGAAAATGTCCCATCTTGGCCATTTGAAAAGATGCCAACCCTAGTCCCCAGAATACATCCCAACCTGTACATATGACAATGTCAATGATACCAATGGTCAGAGCATTCGCACAATAACTGGCCAGACTCTTAAACACTCACAAAGCCAGTGACCTTTGGGGGAAAGGTGTTGAATGAGAATGACTACTTACAACAATGAAGAATAATAGACGCATTTAACTGCAGAAAATTAGTAGTATTACGAATCTGTCAACACGTTCCAAGTTAATAGTACTAATATGGTAGAAGTGTCCGTGTTTGTCCCTGAGTTGTCATAGCCTTGTCCCTGTCACTGTAGAAACGAGTCCCTGAGTATCAGAGAGGTCCGTACACAGAAGTACACCAACCGTCACATCTGTTGACAGGACTATTGCATACCTGTAGTGAATTTATAACAGATGTCCAGAATAATATTCATTGTATGTATAAATGAATGAAATAGTCAAATGGGAAGGGAAACACGTGGAAACCACCCCCCAACCTGCATTATGTAGTGGAACCACTCCCCACCCTAAATTATGTAGCACTGACCCAATAATGTGGTCAGAGGTGCCCAAACACCTGCGTCTGTAAACACAGGTAGAATGTTAAACTCTGGACTAACTCTGTACATGTGCTACGTCTGATCTTTGAACAGTGCCAGGGCAGTGCTAGTCACCAGTCAGCCGAGCCTAAACCCGGACCAGCACATGAACACCCTGACAATCAAACACGCGTATGTGCGAGGACTATAAGCATAGGAGTTTTGAATATCCTTGGAATTAGTAGACTTGCAGCACGGGTCCAGAGCAGTAGGAAACAGGGAATGTCCTAATTGTAGTACTGCAGTTTTCCCAGCAGGAGAATGGATGCCTGTAGTGTAAGGGAAACGGTGAGGCGTATGTCAGAGTAGCTATGAACCATGGGTATACATATAAATGAGCCAGAACACCAATAGTGTAGTGGTTACAGCATCCGCCCAACGTAAAGGCATTCCCGGTTCAAGTACGACTATAACACATATTAATTGTGTAATGAATGCCTCTGTGCTGTAAAGCCAACATTTATACATGTAAAGGTGACCGAGTTTGCATGGGTCCATTAACTGGATTCCATCAAAGTGGTACTGTCATAAGGAATAAAGCACATGTAATCCCAAAGACGTGCCTGTAAACATATGTAACTCAGAATAAGTAGATGCAATTGGGCCTGCGCGGGTGTACGCAGCTATTAGCATAGCAAATGTATGTTGTCTTGTACAGCTGTAACTTTTATATATAGATAGATAGATGTGTGTATAGATAAATATCCACAGACATAACAGAAATATGTAATTATATATCTACATATTTATCTATATGTACACACATATATAAATATATATATATATATATATATATATACATACACACACACACACACACACACATATATATATATATATATATATATATATATATATATATATATATATATATATATATAGCTATATGTATATAGATATGTTAGGAACGCCGAAAGACGAAAGCAAACTTAAGGGTTATGAAGTGAATACAGAGCAAGTTAGGAATTATGAAGTGCTCGCAGGGTATGTCACATAAAGCTGCACAAGTGTGAGTAGAGCACCGCTCTTCACACCAGAGGCAGGGCTATACCTGTGGCCATAACATCGTTGAAGTGCTACGTCAACATTGTAAACAGACGGAATGTAATACATGTTGCGACCACCTACACTTGTAACCCGCAAATCCTTCATAATCCATAACACCAGGAAAGGCACGTATGTGCAAATATGAATGGATGGTGAGCCTGTGAATACACGAGGTGGTACAAAATGTGTGTAGGGCCCCAACGCTCATGAGAGGGCAATGTGTAAAGGTGTGTCATGGCTGCGATATCAGGTGTATAATGGCTGTTATGCGTGGAAACTCAACACGGGTGTGCAGGAGAAACTATGGATATGCGAGTATGGACACAGGAGTGATAGGGTATGTTGCGCCGGGTGCAATGGAGCGGTCCGTGGAGGTCAGCAAGTACATAGGTGCGATTCTCAGATAGAGCGTCATTTGCGTGGAGACATGTGTGAATGGGCGTATCGTTGTCAGACGTTGTGTGTCAGGTCTGGCAGCCCGACACATAAAACCTATACGCCACCCATGAGCGGAACGGAGTTCTGCTGTGACAACCCCAAACCGGGAAAAGCAGAAAGATGCAACAACATGAAGACAACAATTTGTTGACGTACAGTCACAGTAACACAAACACACATCCCATCAACAGTAATAATATGAATGTGCACAGAAACAAACACAGTAGCAGGAAAAATAGGTTGCGCATACGAGTAATAGGTCGAATGACACTATCACATACCAGTTAGCAGCAGCACCCCAGACATGAAAAACGTGCAACATCTGTCCACTGCATAACGTGCAATATACTGAGCACAAGTTCACCGGAGTGAAGTGTTGGTGTCAGAATGACTAAGGCAATAGTATGCTGTTGAAGCAGGGATAAAACCAATACGCATGTGTAAGTGTCCATGTCCGGGAAATGTATAGGTTAACGGACACACAGATGTAAATATAGATAAAAACGTATATACATATATATATATATATATATATATATATATATATATATATATATATACATATAGCTATATTAATTTACATACACATATATATCCATACACATATATATCTATATATATATATATATATATATATATATATATACACACACACATACACACACACACACACAAGGATATACTACGGATATATATAGATAGATATATATACACAAACAACAGGTAGTGATATATACACATACACACAAAACAAAATATATATGTCAGTGTAGATATACACATGTACATAAATAGGTTACTTTACAGCAATTAAGGGTAACATATTTACAGCCCAGGCATATGTGACTGGGTGGTCCAATAAAGAAACATTGTACCCCCCACATCGCCCAGCTAGGCCGGAGAAACATACAGAAAGGCAATACAGATCAATACACTGCCGCTGTCCAAAACACCAGTAGGAAAGGACCAGTGGGAGAGTTCTGCAAGGTCTACACTTTAAACATGGATAACGTTGTCCCTTGCGGGACCCCAAAAATTCGGGGTACGTGTGAATCTGCTGACATTAATACGAGCAGGATGTAGGTGTACATGGAACAGTAGGTTGTGCAAGTGTGATAATACATGGGTTGACAAAACGTACAATATGTGTCCCGAGATGGGGAGAGTGTGCCCTGCGTAGGGGTGTGCTCATACCCCAGCTGCGCTCGCAGTAAGTATTTGTCATGACTGCTGTAGAGGGGTGCCAGGTAGGTGGACCATGGGTATGCATTAATGGGCTTAAGTGTGCAGGTGCTGGTTGGCAGAGATGTAGTAGGCCCACCCAGTGGAAGTCATTAATATTCCTATGTAGGCATAACATATGCCTGCACCTCCCAAACCTGAAGAGCACATCTACCGGATAGTCTGTAAACCATCGGGGGAATACATAGAGACCAAATCAGTGCCGTGTACCTGATTAGCATGGACGTCCATAGTTATGTATCAGAATGTAACAAAGTCCAACTAAACACTGCCAGAACTAGTGATATTAGGTAAACAGGTGGTGGAATACAGGTAATGACAGATGACAACATGTATGAGTCATAAGCGGCATGTACCTTGACAAACGTGAATGAATACATATGCTCTGTATCTGTGAATGTGTCTGGTTAATAGAACCAATCATCTAAATGTGTCCCACAGGGTGTTATGCATTGTTCCTGATACAGTGTTCATTCACACCCATTGGCATGTGAGTTCTGCTACTGACGGAAAGTCCATAAGTTGATGACCTTTTCAGGTAGATGATATCATAATAGAAGAGGTTCATTACCCATACGCCTGCGAGGGACACATCCGTTTGGGCAGTTGTGTCTTGCAAAATGACAGTTATGGCACATGGCCTGTGAGTTCGGGAATGGAGGCTATATAGAGTGTGTAGTGGTGTCAGACATCAATTTGTTGTATCAGTAACAGCTACATGTAATAGGAAACAGTATTATCAATTATAATGCTACATGAATAACCTTAACGTATGCAAACCGTGGAAGTCGCCCGTTTACTACTGGCTGTGGGTATGTGTTGCCTTGACACATGTGATAGCTCTACATATAGGGTCTATAGGGCTGCCACCAGTCTGAATGGCCAAAGTGGAACCTGCTCTGTAGAACTGTCACATGTACCAGGGCAGAACATGCCTACAGCCATGCATAGTACAGAAATATACATATCGGAACAAATCAAAGCATAGTCTAGCAGTAGTATAGTTGCTTATGCTACTACATATGACATATCGACGTGTCAGGTATACAAGACCTGTAACAACCAACCAGTACAGACACCTACAACATGAGAAGGTCCCCTAATCAGGACAGTTGCAATGGCTAGAGTATTGTCCATACCACTGAACTGTCCCTGAATGTCAGGTACGTCCCTGAGTTTGACTGAAAGTCTAACTGTGTCCTTCTTAATCCCTCCTAAAATTAGTGGCTGTTGAAGGAAAGGTGGTGAATTACACTTACTGACTAATGACAATAAGTAAGAGTTATAAACAACTGTTACTTCAGAATATGTGTATTAAGTCATATGCTCTGATTCTGTCAATGTGTCAAGTTAATAGCACTACTTTTGTAAAAGTGTCCCTGTCTTTCTTGACCTGTCCCTGATTCTGCAGAAATGTGTCCCCAATTGGTGGAGAGTTCTGGTATTGTCACATGTGATACGTGTGATGAGGGACTGTCCCATGCAAAGTGGGAAAGGTGTCACTCCTACAGTCTCCTGTTGTGCAATCTGAAAGGTGGTCAACGTGCAGTAGGTATGCGGTAGCATGACTCGTCAGACAGCTGCGTTAACAAACTTAAGTCACATGTCAACATTGCAGAGTATCGGTTCCCATGTATCAGGCAGATGGGAGCAGATCATATGAGGAACACGCATATAATATGATTACATCACTGGAAAGGCCGCTGAGTCCGTACAGTCAAACGCCTGCCATCGCAAAATGGTTACACATACCCGATACTGTAGTCATGTATTCTGATGTAATACACATCACAAGGGATCGCACACACCCAGCGTGAGTGACAAATGTAAGCGGAAATGTTGGAGAGCGAGCGGCTGTAAGCGTGGTTGTCTACCAGTATGCCAGTAGTGCACTGTCAAAGAAATGTGGAGTGTAAATGTGTATAAGGTGCTGTGACCAGAGGTCAGCAGTGCTTAACACTGTGCAAACCCACGCACAACAGCTCCCACCTGCTGGACTGTGCCTTACCCGGACTGTATCCAAAGGCGTCGGCCTGTCCGCAAACAAAGAACCGCCCTATACACGTGATGGTAGAAGTACCCTGCGCACATAGCTCATGTGAATTAACAGTAGACCATGGCATATGTACAGACAATAGACCACAAACACCATACAGTGCAGACATCCAACAGTATAGCAATGTACTGGCAGATATGTCCAGACCACTGGTGTGTGCATGCCTGGCCGTTCTGTGTTTCAGTGTGTGAGCATGCCCAGTATGACTGTTATGCATGTTGTCGACCGACAATACCGTCATACCGTCATGTGTCTGAGCATGCAAAGTATGGTCAACTGTATTGCATGTGTCACATGTCCAGATAGTTAGTACTGTATTGCTGACCCCTCCATTCTACACAGACAGGTGTCATGCTGTGTCGGCAGGGTAGCTAATGGTCATGTGGCATTGACAGTTGCTACATGTCTGCATAGTGTGGGGGACATGCAACCACAACCACAGTCCTACACAGCACCGTGGGTGGTGCACATGACTCTCACATGTGTAGGTGTGATGGGGGCACAGCCAACAGTTGTACACATCTGCCACTACTGTACCGGTATGCCGGGTACTCCATGTCAGTGTGTGGACCTACCTAAATTGCTGGTTGGAGGGATACCAGGGTACATCAGTTCCCAGCTTTAATTACCAACACAATGGTGTTGGACGTCCTAGCTTACACAACCTACATCAAACTGCCTGGCCTGCTGTCATCTGTGTGTGTCATAGGGGGTTGGGGTCAGTCATTGGGCATATCCATAGGCCATCGTATATCATTTGTCTGTATTGGTCCACATCTGTCCAGCTGCATGGAATATGTGTGGGCTGTACGGACACACATGATGGTCAGCCCATAATCTGCAGTGGGTTAGGACACCCTGTGTACTACAGGGCTACCATTGTGACCCCCATATTCTACAGAGGTCATGGTGCCACTATGGATGTGTACTGTCTGCTGCCCTAACATTTGGCCACCACAGTCACTTGTATGCTCACATACATACCATAGCAATGGGTAAGTGCACATTCTAATACAACTGCCACTTGTTAGGTCAATAGACATACCCTGGGTGTGTTCTGGACTTGAGGACAGTGCTGTAGTGCTGCCTATGTTGGATGCACACAGTGCACCTCCTATACATGGCCGAGCACAGGTACTGTCATGTTTGGCATCCATTGTACTGTGTGCGGGTCAGAGAGGGGAAATCCATGGGTATCTACTGTGTCAGTGCATATGCCTTGTGTTGCCTTTTTGCCAACAACAGGTCATACTGTGCACCGGCTTTCGCTGACTGTGCCCTACTCAGGTAATTCCTTCACCAAGTCACACTGTGCCTGTACAGGCCTTGGCAGTGGTGTTCGGCTGTGTGGCCCTGCCCCATGCTGTTCCTGCTTCAACTGTTACTGCAGGATAACATTGTGTAGCATAGCAAATACCATAGCAACTTGTATGCATGTAGCTTGTGAATACTACAGAGCTCTAACGGATGTGTCCGGATACCAGAACTGTGAACCGAGCATCCCAAACACATGCACAAGTATATATCTTGCCTGTGCATCCGTCTCAGTATGGTGCGAGTGTTCAGGTGTGTGTGCATTGCTGATGGGTGTCATCAGCCACTACACCAGTGTTTGCCTAGCATCCCCCACTAGGAGACTGTAGGGGATGTCCATATAGGCATTGGTGTGCTACAGCTGTATCAGAAGCCATATATCGGACACATCATAGCTTCCAGAGCAGACAGCACACACATTCAATCTCATGCCCTGGCCATCGCATATGGCCTAGCTGTTGGAGGGTATGCCCCTGCACTGACTGTAGGCCCTACCCTGCTCCCCGGGTGGTGCTGCTTGTGCAGGCTATAGCACCTAGTACCCCAGGGTAATCATCCATGTGGTTGAACAGATGCATATTGCTGGTCCACTAATCACGTGTGTTGAGGACATGTACATGCTCACTAGCATGTGTTGACATGGCATCTGTTAACTGGTGCAATACTCTGGATGCAGATGCCTGTGAGATATGCATGATATCCCCAGTTGTGCTGTGTGAGGTACCTGTGGCTAGTACACCTAGGCCAACACATCCCATGGTATCCACTGTGATGCATTTCCCTCGGCCTGTTTGATGAGTCAGGCACAGGTCAACAAGCTGCTGTAGGAGGTCTCTGTCCACCCCATAGTGCATCAACATCCCCAGCCCATGTAGCCCCTGGTAAGTCACCCTCGGTCTATAAAGTCTTATATCACCCCAGTAAGGGTTGTTTGGCAGCATACAAATCCTCACTGCCCCAGCCTCCTGCACATGTTGGTATATGTTGCCTGCTGCAGCCCGTGTCATTTGGTTGGACTGTGTCGTGAAATGTCCCTGCAGGTATACACCGGTGGTGTAGAGTGTGGACAAAACCTGTGTGTATGCTGCTTGCTCGTATTAACGTACTGTTCATGTGCGGGCTGGCCATGTCATCTGCTGATTATGCTGATCAACACCTGTTTGTGCAGCCTGTACACCCTGACTACCCCACCACTGCTGTCATCCCTCCCAACGTCACCAGGCAGGTATAGACACACCCCTAGCTTAGGTGTGCTAAGGCAGGAGCACTCCCGAGGCACAGTTCTGCAATGTAAGTACAGTATGCCTGACCCCCCCCTCCCATGCTGTCAACTATATTCGAGACCTGCACCCGGCTGACTACACACATACACTCCAAGGACCAGCAGCACACCCTGGTGATAAATGTGATACACCATAGTCAACCTCATCTGCATAGTATAGTCTTCTAATGAATAGTTATATAACCCATACCAAACCTCCAAATTATTAACCACTGCTCAGTGTCACTCAGATCCATACACAACTGGCAACAGGTGCCTTACCATCACCATATTCGATGTCCCATGGTCCTCCCAGCAACAAAATGACCGGTGTCTACACAACGACAACCAGTGGCCCTGCACACTACAGACGATGTGCATTACCACCACGCCATGGCAGATATTCATAGATCCCAGGTTATCACATACAGATCATCCGGCACAAGCATTCAATAGTGCTAATGTCCCCAGACATATGTTCACATCTATATCCACCTCTACATCTACATATATCATATATATTATGTGTATACATATATACATGGACATATATATATATATATATATATATATATATATACATATATTTTATATATATATATATATATATATATATATATATATATATATATACATACACACATATACATGTACACACATATGTAGATATGGCATTTATATCACAACAGCGGACCACATGACAGCAATGCATTAGACAGGAATGAAAATGAAACTACATGTGCCACCTGCATCATGTAGTGTTGTTACTATCAAGGCACCTGTGTTATGTTGCATCACATGGGTCGGACAGTATCAAGGGTAAGAGTAGGGCTGCTGACAGTTACTCACCAGACCTATTGGCAAATGTATGTGTTGACAACCCAGTGTCTTGGCAGAATATGCGGGCTGTGGACACTATATAGGTCAGCAATATAACAAACTGAACACATCCCGCAGCTAGCCACCCACAGATACCAACACATATGGTATAACTGCCAAACACACACACTTACCATGCCCTGGAATCTAGCACCTACCTGTCTAGTCTACCACACTACAGCATTATGCAGTAACAGAACGTGCTACTGAGTTCCGGCATCACCGCACTCCCACAGGCATACATCTAGGTGGATGACATCATCCGCAAAGGAAAAGACGCCGATAGGGAATGTATGTGGAGTGAGCCATCTAAAAGCATTACTCTATCCCCAGGCAGCTGGAAACACACACACACACACACACACACACACACACACACACACACACACACACACACACACACACACACACACACACACACACACACACACACACACACACACACACACGCACAGAGGCACACACTTGGCAGGGCTGGGAGTCAAACATACACCTAACTACCTCATCACACTACAGCATTACGCAGTTACAGAACGTGCTACCGAGATTACTGGAACACAGCACTCCCAGAGGCATACTTCTAGGTGGATGACATCATCCGCAAAGGCAAAGACGCGGACAGGGAATGTATGTGGAGTGAGCCATCTAAAAGCATTACTCTGACCCTAGGCAGCTGGAAACACGCACACACAGGCACACACTTGGCAGGGCTGGGAGTTGAACATTCACCTAATTACCTTATCACACTACAGCATTACGCAGTTACAGAATGCGCTACCGAGATTACTGGAACACAGTACTCCCAGAGGCATACTTCTAGGTGGATAACATCATCCGCAACGGCAAAGATGCCGATAGGGAACGTATGTGGAGTGAGCCATCTAAAAGCATTACTCTGTCCCCAGGCAGCTGGAAACACACACACACTTGGCAGGGCTGGGAGTCGAGCATACACCTAACTACTTTATCACACTACAGCATTACGTAGTTACAGAACATGCTACCGAGATTACTGGAACACAGCACTCCCAGAGGCATACTTCTAGGTGGATGACATCATCTGCAAAGACGCCAATAGGGAATGTATGTTGAGTGAGCTGTCTAAAAGCATTACTCTATCCCCAGGCAGCTGGAAACACACACACACACACACACACACACACACACACACACACACACACACACACACACACACACACACACACACACAGAGACACACCATGCATGTGATTTGACAGACGGCATGCAGCATGCATGTGATACAGCAGACGGCATGCAGCTCAGACATTAATAGTGTTAGTTAGCATACCTCCCTGTGTTGCACACAACAGCAAGCAGGTGTCATATCAGTAGCCATGCAGTTCACATAATCATGGTAGTAAGCATGCATCCCCGTGATGCACCATGTGGACCAGAACAGGTTAACAGTACACATGGCTGAAGTGACCTTGATATGTAATCTGCTGATGTGTACATTAACATGGATACATGTCTGACACAATGGTGTCCTGACACATGTACACCATTGTAATGGGCATCACATTGCAGTGTTGTCTGTATGCCCTACAGATAGAATGCATGTTTAGCAAATGTGCATGAGCATGGACGGGTAGTGTGAGCCGTCTACATTGCTATACAGTGTGAAGTACAGACACTGTGCCATTGCATGGCATCATGAGGCGTCTATATTGCTATACAGTGCATAATATGCACACATTGCATAGCCATAACTGCATGAATACCCATGACATAACTGTGGATTGTGACCCATGATGCTGAGGTGTATACACACCAAACCATGCTGTGTCATGTGACAGGTCACTGGAAGACCTACGGATGACACCCCTGCACAACTACTACAGAGTCTTAGCTGCCTGGCAACCAAGTCCACACATGGCAGACTTGTCAATTCACCATGTCCCACATGACATTGATGTACCACACACACAAGATGCACAGCTAACGGTGATGTCCTACAGCAGCAAGGGAAATGTACAGTATCTGTGGCCTGATGTGGTGTCAATGTCTGTGGAAGCTGCACAGGTGACTACTGTCATGCTATGGCACAGTTGCGATGTTCAACCCATCTTATATGGTAGACTTAAGTGACACCTCCACTAGCTGTGCACAGGCTTTTAGGATGTCCAGTGTACCACATCAACTGTATAATTAGTCAACTAAGGCTATAATTGGACCATGTGTGGACAATGTGCAACAGGGTGTATACACATCATGTCTACTGTGTGGCTACATGTCTCTGGCCATCCCCCATGTCCATGTGTGAACATGTGTTGGCCAAATGTTTGTGATGGCCATCTATCTCACATGTCTGTGTTGTCCCATATGACATACACCCATAGATGTCAGATATGTCTCCATCCACAGGGCTATGCAGACAGCGGGTTGTATGTTTGGTATGTGGGGTATGTGTTATGGGATAGTGTGACAATATTGCAGCCAGAACACTACATGTCTGGGACATGTCAGATGGCACATCACAATGTGTGCACCCATTGCTGGGGCATATAACACAATGGTGACTCCTGTGGGCTGCCCATATCCCAGCTCACTGTGTGGTACTGTTTGTGTACCACACATGTGTTGTTCCAATGTATAGTACATATGCCTGCATTGTACAACACCTCCACCATTGTATGCACAGCTGTCCACACATGTAGCAATGACAGATACTGTGGTTTCATGTCAGTGTATCATTTCGTTTGTATATATTGCACATGGGTAGCCAGTATGAATGATGGGAGATGCGACCTGTATATCGTGACTGGACCAAACATCAAGTGTACAAGTGTTAACTGGCCACATGGTGAATAGATCTATGCTTTAACATGCCTGATACTGATGACAGTCTCACCTGCAACGGACCGAAGTCTGTGCTGCACACCAGAGGTACATGTATAGGGGTGACACAGCAGTTTGAACATTATCCATGACTGTATGACAGCCACAGGGTGCACTGTGCATGTTAACACATTCGCCTGTACAATAGTATATAGTATGCACATGTGTGCATACACAGGGTAGCATACTGTACTATGCAGCATGTGTGTAAACATAACTTGCATATGATGTTACATTACATAATGTACAGTGACACATGCAACTAAATGGGATATAATAGTCATATGTGCAGTACTGACTTACCAGGCAAGTCCAGGCTCATTGGTTGGGAGACACCCACCTCCACAATGGCAGCTAGTGTTTGTGGATGCTGTTTTGAGGGTGTCCCCAGACTCGCAGTAGCTCCTCGGTGGGTGTGAGTGGGGGCTGGGTTGGTGGCCCACCACCTGTTCCACCTTGTTCTCTGGTGATTGCAGTGGCACGCTGTTTCACATGTCGTATCAAGTCCGTGCAGTGTCTGCGCACCTGCTGGTGGGTGCGGTTATGGCCACCCACATCATTAACCCTCCTGTTAAGATCCTGCCACAGGTCATCACTCTGCTGGGCATGCTGTGGCACATGGCTGAATAACACCTCGTAGTTCTCATGGAGGTACGGGATGAGGACATCATCCTCCTGGTGGCTGTACGCTGGCAGGTGTGAACGAGACATTATCTGTAAGACATAATGATGGTGACAGGTCACAGTATCACAGAGATGTACAGAGATACTGCTGCACATACATTTGTAGTAAATCTAGTACATCTGCACAGTTATCTTTGCAAATCATCATGACACTGACACGACTGACATGTTTGTGTCACACACATGTAACACCCGTTATGCATTGGATATCATCACCATATATGTGTGTCACTTCATTACATTGTTCATACTCCATGTGAATGCTGTCTTGATGTGGGCATGTCTGTTTGCCTGCACTGGTGTTCTTACCTATCAGCACATGCCTGGATGTGTCCACAGTAATGCTGTTGACCTTGATGCTGTGTATATGTCACATATCAACACATACACTGCCTTAATGGACTTGAGCAGTGACAATGCACACATACACATGGAAACCTTTACATGCATGTGTTTTGCCATATACATCTACACGGCACTGTACAGCAGTCCAACTTCCTGCCATGGATCGCCTATGTTGCACATGTGATAGACATGGGACAATGGTTAGTCGGACGTCATTCGCAGGGATGGTTATCAACTATAGCATGTACGGGCAAGGTTTCCTAGCTGTATCCGGCAACCATTTTGCCACCGCGAGGTGCATTAGTGCCACATTATTGATCCAGACAGTTGATAATACATCTACCATGCGGTCATCACACCATGTATGACAGCGATGACATGTGCAGCTTTGATGGACAGGGTTGCATGGTATGGCGGGAGTATGTCACATGTATGGCACAGGGATCTGTCCAGCATGTGGAGATCCTAGTAGTAGGATGGGGGCTGTCCATGATGTATGTCTTTCAGATCAGGATATGTACGTGTAGCATGTCCAACATCATAGTGTAGCACATGTCTTTATGCAAGGTAGCCAGCATGCTGCATAGTGGAGGTGAGGATTGTGAAGGCTGGTATCGCCCATCCACGCATGGCCAATACCCCTTAAAGGTGATATGTGATCCAATATTGGTCACCTGAGTGCTGAGTATGCCTATCCAATGATCTCCATGCTCATGGATGGCACCCTGTCATGACATGGGTGCCTCGTATGACTACCTAAGAGGCCTGGAGACATCACCAACTCAGGGAGGTGAACTGCACAGCACCATCCCTTACACAGTGTCCATAATGTTGACCGCAGCCTAGGTTGTAGTTAATGGGTACAGGGATATTCACCTAGCGGTGACAATGCTAATATCATCTGTCAGATTGTGCACATATGTCACACACCTCACCCATGAAGCCCATTCTGTATGTTGTTCACAACACTGAGACAGCTATTGCTCATAGGTCATGGCCATTCACATCCTTATATACACAGATGCCTCACATTTGTCTGTGTGGTATGGGCAACAATGAGGGGGGAGTACAATACATTAACCCTGTTTTACTGTAGCTGCCACTGGTGTGATATGCACATGTCACTCTGACACCTTTTGTAGTGTTGATTCTGTCAACAGGCCACTGGTAGAACACTCCTGTAACATACGAAGGTACATATAGTCAAACATCCGTACTGTCATCTACATCTGTACTGCTAACATCTACGTTGATAATGGTTCATGGACTTGCAGACCATACTCAGCAGGGTAATAGTGCAGTGCCTCCAATTATGACTGTTGTTACCACTTGTGGATTAATATTATCCAACACCCTATCTGTATTGCATTTTCATGCTCAGCACTTGATCAGAACTTGTGAGCACTTCATGAGCTACTAATTAATATAGCACCCATTCCAAATCATTTCTCACAAGTACACTGTCTGTCCTTACATTTCCAGCTTGCTTACAGTACAACAGCTGTTGCACACACATAACTCACATATCTTGTGAGACATGGTTGAATATACAGGCATGTCCAACTGTCACGTACCAGTGCTATTGCCTGTCTATATGATGAATATAGCGTACATGTGGCAATAGAGCAATTGTCTCATGTACACAGTCAATGCTCACCTCCCAACATATGACACTACAGCCTGTGGGAGATGCACATATGTAGCCATGCTGGGGCTAATGCTCTCACCAACCCTGACTGAACTTGACAGTCATGTGGGGACGTGTAACATTTGCAACACACCCCACTCATCACATAGTCTCACAAGATCTCCACCACCACAGGCCACACATATGAGTACAACTTGTGCAGTACCTCTCCATACTCTGTGTAGGCACCAAAGGCAGCCCCCATCACCAAACACAATAACAATAACTTATAGCCCACAGACTCATGTGTGCCCATCACATACAGCCAATAGGGTGTTATAACATACACAACACACCAGTCATAAGTGACTCTGTAGGCGGTCACACTGATGTCCCACTCAGCAGGCTACACAAGGCGATAGTCGCTTACATCTACCTGTTGGGTAACTGGTTCTGAAACATAACCTATGCACCCATGCCACACCTCACCAGGTACAATTTGACTGTCATTCTCCATGTTAGTGTGACTGCCCTGAGATGCAACTTCACAGACTACATGTGCAGGGATATGCAATAGCTCACCGGTATTGTAGCCCTATGCTTCTGCTGTCATTCCACAGGCATCCGGTATCTGTCTGCTTTGACTGACATGGTCAACAAAACATGATGCTTTGGCACAGATGACCTGCACCTGTCAGCCCTGGGAGTACAGATAACATGTAAGGCTCTTGCTGCTCCTATACTGCCTGTCTTGCACAGTTTCCAATAACATTCACCACCAGAACAGGAACAGGCAAGCAAAACATGGGGTCATGTGACTCGATGCTTGACATCTTCATCTCTGATGCACACAGGCAAGGCACTCCTTATAATGGACCACTTCAATATCTCTGCAGTGACTGGGACCTGCCTCTAGGCTCCGCAAAGCACACCTGCAATGACAGGTTATACGCAGACCACACCTTTCAGTCATGTATACGCAGACCACACCTTTCAGTCATGTAACTTGGACCAGAACACCCACGGTTGAGGTGTTCCCATATTCCACTATGTTGTATACACCTCCTGGCTAGTTACTTAGCACAATGCATCAGAGATGCTCCACGTGCAACTAACGTTGGCCAGAACTGCTATACACATTGTAACATGCTACGGATTCAACAACATACCCCACGGTTACCAGACCTCATTTCTTGGTGTACTGGACAGTAGAGTTCAGACAGGTACTACTGATGTGAGACTGACACTACCCCACACTTAACTGGGATAGCCACTCATGTACCAACACATTAGGCCAATGCTGTCCGAGATTCATAACCTCCACTCGGCTGGATCAACCCATACACACCATCTCCAAGTTCAACAATATCCTAGACATGGACACTGCCAACATGTGACTGGTGTTCCACACCTGGGGTTATCCCCTCATTGGTGGATTCTGAACATATGCTAATCACCCTTGTTATCCACATCCCGGCACCACACCCTTCACGGCATACACAGTACAAGAGTACTACAACGCCTACTACAGACGTCTTATGACAGCAGTAGTTAACATCATGACACCCGTGCAGATGGACAATGCACATACAAATGCTGAAACATACCCCAGTGCACTTCATTAGCACTTACATGACTGCATGGATCATGCTATTCCAAACAGAGCCATGATGGTACCCACCAGATAATGGACGCCACTCTGGGGGTTCAGTTCCATGGACATAATTTACAACAAAAGGTGGAGGCTGTTGCAAAGTGGAGAACAATCCCATGGGTGGGGTAGCTCACTGGTTAGCCTCAGTAGGGCTACGGGATCCCTCATCACATACTCCGAACCTAACTACATAAACATTACTGCAACACATTCCAGGGTGTACCACAAGGCATTATGGAGGTATGTCAGTAGTCAATGGCAATACCCACATCTGCTCTGACATACAACAGTTACTCAGGAACATTACAGAACCGAGTGATGATGGCAACATCCTGGCAGATGGGTTCAATGCTAACATTACACCCTCTCACTCCCTACAGGGCCACAATCCATGCAGGAACACTGCGGTGTCCCTGCGGTCAGAACTGCACAGTACTAACCTGCACTCTCTAAGGCCTGGAACACTGACTCCATGTGACCGTCCAACATCCCAGGCTGTGATTTACACAAACCTCTGAATGACATGTCTCCCCACTTGGCCACCAGATTCAGTAATAGCCTTGTATCAGACACTGTGGCCCCTGAATGGCACACAGCAACAGGTATCACACTCCACACAGGGGGCGCCACAATGAACCAGAGGGATTATTGCCCTATACGCCTGACTGGACTGTTCTGCAAGGCTATGGGGCACATCATCATGGAAGTCATTCACAGAGACATTGGTGGGCTCCAGTCCTTTGATGCCACCCAGATTGGACTTGTTAGGGCCAGAGCATGGCTCCTACACCTAGTGGACTCCTTTGATACAGTTACCAGGGTAGTTGATGATGGTAAGGGGGTCCACACAGCCTATATTGTCCTCTCATTGGCTTTCAGCACCGTTCTCCATTCTGGTATTGACAACATACAAATCCACCTGCACATCGACCCCTATGTCTCAGGATGTTATGCAAAGTGGTTCACGGACAGGACCCACACAATGAAGGTAGCATACCATAGTACCTACTGTATTTCAGTTACACTTGGCGTACCAAAGTCCTCAGTCATAGGGCCCCTCATGTTCGGTATATGCTTCCCTGAGGTACAGGCTAGCACAGAGGGACTTTCCCTGACTAGCTTTCCAGACAACTGCATACAAAGAGCCATGATTGATCCACCAGCTGATACTGACGCTCTCCATAAGGGTGTCACTGTGACGGATACCTGATATCAATATCATGGCCTCAAGCTGCATGACACAAGGTGCATGAACATCCCCTTTGCATTACACCAGTCACCCACTGACTATCACATAGGTGGTAGTCCCCTGCATACATGTCACATTGTACGTGATCGTAGTACACACGTATGTAGCACCCACTCCATTGATAACCATATTGCCACTGTGGTGTGGATACGTGGCCACCCTTATCTGTACTGGGTTTGTAGCTGGAACATAGGCACCCATTGTATCTCTGAACTCCTGATGTATACACACATTCAAGGGTACAACACCCTGTTTAGGGTGTACCTTACAGAACAGCTACGGCTTTACATACCACAACATTAACACACCATGAGGATTATTGAGCTCCGAAGGTTGACATATGTGGCAGAACTACGGACACCACGACTGTACACATTTGCATACTGCATACTCAGGGGTGACCTATGCTGAACAGACAGGACCCATGTCCACAACAATATTCATGGATATACTCCACATAAATGACATAAGCAAAAGCCACTGAGAGCAACATGCTCATGGATATGTGCACACACGCAACAATGAGTGGGATGTGCTTGGGGGTTACATTCCCAAACCAGACACTCACCATGCTTTGGAACATGATTCCTATGTACATCACGCAGGGACACTCAGTAGCACTGTTCATGTGATACCTCACTTGGTGGATGGGAGACACACATGTATGCCAGGGATCACTGCAGTGGCTGTACTGTGCAGAGGTGCAGGTAACACATGGCTCTGCTGTTCACAGACAGGACACTACCCTAGAGAGGTGCCGCTGGTGTAAACACTGTAGTTGGGCTTACACATAGACTTGCCAGACTGCATAGTACCCCACTATGAACCTGTGAAGCTATTACATGTCCTTTGTGCATGGTTAATTGAGTAGCTCTTCCATTTCAATTAGCTATCATGCTGTTACAGTGTCCCATGACTACAAGCCATATGTATCCTGTTATTGTATATTGTACATGCCAATAGATGATACCTTTGGTATGAATGATATGACTGTTATGCTGTGTAAAATATCTGACATATCTACCTGCAATACTGTACATTACACATATTTCACATATTATCCCATAATGCAAAACATACTTGCACAGCAGGACCACCTTAGGCATGTCATTGTCGTTATATGCCCATACACATGCCTACTGTGACAGTATATGAACATATACTATCCCCTGCTATGGCACGTACTTGTTGGACATACCCTACCACTGACGGCGGGTGGTATGGAATTGTTCTGTTTAAAGCCCTCATGTAGCATCCCTTGTGGTGTCTGTGATGTTTACCTTGTGGCCCACTGCAGGACACACACTTTCTACAAGCATTACTATGCTCAGCAAGACATCACTACATAATACCTTTTCCCACTTTATGCATTGCGGACACTTTTAATTAATACAGAACAGGCTATACATACACTAACATACTGAGTGTTCTACATACCTTGTTAGTGTTCTGAACTTTCGTAACTATCTCTCTTACACTGTTTAAACAGTTCTATGGTATGAGCATACGGTTTGAATGTCTGGCAAGTCATCCTTATATACGTCGATACCTGTAACATGTGGTTTCCTGCCACCAATTGGTGTTCCTGAGTGAATTATTACTTGGACATCAGCTGTGCAGCTACTCCATTCACCAATTACGCAGCAACAGTGGGGTATAATTGAATTCTTCACTTGGGCATTGCCCATTTGCCCTACCTTCAGGGAGACGGCCTGTATTGTGTTTTGTTGTGTGTACTTGCAACTGCTATGTGTAGAGACATGGATATTTTGGATTCATGTCCCCCGTGGATTGTGTGTGATGGCTAGAGTATGTGGTTCTACATGTGAGTGTATCTGTCATCTCAACCGTCTGATAAGGGACTATTGCAAACAAACCCTGTAAAATCGCCGTCTGTTCCATTATACAATGGCTACGATTTCACATGGTGCCTTTAAAAATGTGTCTCTCACAAGGTATGTTAATGCTTCTGCAGATGTAATTGAGTGACTGGATGTTTGTGCTGTTATTACAGTCTATATTGCTTTAGTTTTGTGTGTGGGGAATGTAGGTGGGTGTACGTAGCATATACAGGTTTGTGGGGCTTGCATTTCTACATATTCCATATATGTGTGTGGGCTCCTTCCCTAATTAAAGACCTATCAGTTAGTAGACTTTTGTTACGGGCATATACATTGGGCCATTGTTAATTGGTTTCTATATAGTATGCAGGTGAGGTTGATACTTCCATACCTCCGGAAATACAGCGATATGTAAAGGAATGTTACTAAATGACAGCTGTCCCGTGTATTTCTGTCCCAGATATTTGCACTCATTGCAGTTGTGTTGGTAACTGAACCTCTTTGGCATGGGTTGCCACCTTTTCAAATGGCCATAGTGGGACACTTGTGGGACACACATCGGTGTTTACAGGCCGACACATACCCACGGTCAGTACACAGGATAGCACATACTTTTATCCTGAATACATACTCATTCTTGTAGGACTTTGGCTACTTATCATATTGCATGTAACATTTATGTTTCTTACATACAGGCATAACTATTTAATGCAACTATTACATAATATATGGGACATAATAATGTCCTACAATCTCGGACATTTGCCCTTTTTAATGTTTTATGTCAGGACACAACTGCCCAGGGAGGGGCTGTCCCTCCTAATGTGGGACAGGTGGTAACCGTATGCCTACGGCTAGCTATAACCACACCTACCATAATGATCTACCTCCGAGTTGGCACTAACAGACACATGATGCAGACACACACACACACACACACACATTACAGTCACATGGAAATGCACACGGCACCCTCAACACACACATACACAGACTACAGCAATCACAAACACAGTTGAACACAGTACCTACGTGGACCGCAACACCGGCAGCGGTAACTAAATGTCCCTTCATATCGTGATAATATTACTCGCGGTTCTAGTGTTCCGGTACTGTGTTCTTTTGGTCTTTCAGCCTCGTGGTTACGCGTGTCGGTATGTGACACATTCCATAGTTGGCGGCATCCTATTTATTTGTACCTCCATGGTTGTGTACATGTCGTTGACCTATCTATATATTTGCAGATATCGGTGAATCCGTATATATCAACATATATCTTTCTATCACAATTTCTATCTGTATTATCTATATATATATATATATATATATATATATATATATATATATATATATATATATATATATATATATCTGACAGAGAGAGTGACAGGCAGAATACACCTTTCATTGTGTACTTCTCGGTGTATACTGTTTCCTGGACTCCGCACATTTGTATTTGAACCTGTCACATTACACACCTGCCGTAGGTACATCTTGGCTACCATAATGTTAGGTGATTGTGTACATGATTGTGTGTTCTACTCCTGGCAGTGGTCGTTTTACCCTTCAGAGCAGCCACTATTAGTACAGGGGTGAATAATGCTGGTTTCACCTGTTCTGGACATCAATCACCGTGATCTGCGCGATATTCAGAGAAGCTTAGCCCTGTTTCACGCATATCCATATAGTCATATTTAAACGATGCTTACCAGCACTGGGCAATGCATATTCCCGCTAATGTGTGCTAAACATAATCTGATGACCTGCATCTGACATGCATTATTCATGCCTTCGGGATTACGTTACATCCCTTGCAGGACATGGGACTGGGAACATGCACGATGGTCACTGCATTTACCACTTGGGCATCTGGGATTTGTACACGTGTTATGGCATTTTGTATGTGGACTATACTACAGCTGTTACTCCATACTGCAATCACATGGGTAACTCAGTTAGTTTACATATGGATGAGTCCTATTAATGGTATGTCCATGTGATGTTTAATGGATGTGCTCCAGCATTGGGTATGTATATCACAGTGAGCCACACACTATAATATGCTACACCTTCAAACGACCATAGGTGGAGCATGCTGGGGTGACAGATACCTGCCATGGGTACACCCCATGCCTTGACATGACATCCATGATTACATTATGTGGAGCCCCTCATTAACGCACCAGGGAATCCGTGCAGAGTGTGTGGAGAACAGTGATTACACACATGGGATCCCACAATTGCCTCTGCTCCACTGAGCGACAGTTGGTTACTCGAGGTTGTGGCGACAGCAGACACTGTTTGGCTCGATTGATGTATGGCCTTTGACAATCGGGTGTGTACTTACCGATGTACCTAGGAACCTATACACACAGTACCAACATATGCTGATAGGTGCGTGTACTGTTCAGGTGTTGACATTCCTTGTTCCAATAGCTGTTGTGTGTACAATGGTTGAGGGATGCCTATGTAGGATTCACACAGTAGCCCACCTATACATTACAATTTACAGGTGGTCGTGTGTGTGTGCCATCCATTTTACTGTGTGTGCAGGTGGAGAGGTGTGTCAGTCCATAGGGGCCTACACTGTCAGAGTATGTGCTCTATGTTCCCTCTTTGCCAAGGCATAGGCATATTGGGCATGCCTCCGTCTGCCTACTGGGGCTGGCACAGGGTGTTTGTGGTCTGAATCCCTCTGTGCCTGTGATGGCCTTGGCAATTGCGGTGGGCTATGAGGGCCTTCGCCATTTTGTCCCTGCTGCAGCTGTTTCCGCAGGATCATATTATGTAGCATGGCACATACTATGAAGATGTGGGCACACGTGCCTGGAGAGTACTGCAAGGCTCTACCAGATGTGTCCAAGCAATGTTACCATGATTTCAGCATCCCAAACACACGCTCTATGATGATTCTGGTTTGTGCGTGTGCTTCATTATGGCGTTCTTGAATGGGTGTTAGTGCATTTCTGATGGGAGTCATCATCCATGGTTCCAGTGCATAGCCAGCATCCCCCACAAGGTGGCCATGAGGGATGTCCCCCCTGACAAATACCTGATACAGCTGTAAGGCATGCCAGATATGGGAGTCATGGTAGCTTTCAGGGCTGCCAGCGCACACATCCATTATAATGCCCTGGGCATTGCACATGACCTGGCAGTTGATGGAGTGGAATCCCTTGCAGTTTATGTAGAGCCTACCATGCTCACCTGGTGGTGACTTGATATGTATGTGCGTTCAGTCTATTGCACCCAGTACCTCCGGGTAGTGTGCCACATGGTGGAAGTGATGCATATTGCTGGCCAACTCCTCTTGAGTTTGGGGGAAGTATATATGCTCATTGGCATGTGGTAACATGGCATCCAGGAACTAGTGTAGTACCCTGGATGCTGATGCCTGTGAGATCCCCATTATATCTCCAGCTGGCCTTTGAAAGGTACCTGTGGCTAGTATTCACAAGCTTACACATACCTTCGTGTCCACTGGGATGGGTTCCCCTCTGTTGTTTCTGGATCTCAGGCGTGGCCGGCACAGCTCAACTATTTGCTGTAAGATGTCCCTGTCCACCCTGTAATGATCTACTATCTCCAGATCATGTAGCCCCTGGTAGGTTACCCTTGGTCTGAACACTCTTCTCCTCCTCCGGGGCCTGTGGTGGTTGTCAGCATCATCCTCCACAACACCGTCAGTCTCTAACACATGGTGATGAATCACAGCTATGGCAGCTCCCAACATGTACATTTTAAAAGTTCCCCGTGTGTTTACACCTATGGTGCAGTGTTTGGGAATACACAGGTGTGTGTGGGGTGCTTTCACACTTTATACTATTGTGCTGTGAACACCGATGATGTCATAGGGTGTGTATGTACGATCATAGCTACAAGGTAACTTATATGTTTTACTGCAGGAACTGGTATTGTGGTGCCTTTGGTGTTGAATTACATTTGGCTGCCATGGATTACCTCTTGCCCTTCCCTTTACATTTCTTCACATTTCACCTACCATTTTCTGGCATGCATCCAGCAGCCTGCTTTCATTTGTACTTTCCCAGACCTGGCTTATCTTGCGTAATGTGTTCTATTGCCGGTCTACTGTAGGTTTGCTTTCCTCTGCTATGACAGTTCTCCTTTCTTTGCAATCCGACACCTCCCCTATCCTGTTTTGCAGGTTTCTGCGAGCAGACTTGTCAGCTGCTGTTGATTGCCCGCTGTGAGTTAATAGGTGTTAATTGCTCAGTTGTACTCCAATTACCCTACTGCAGCATTTCCATCTTTTCTTCCCCTGACCTTCCTGTTTGTGCTATGGTGTGCGGCGTGTGCATCCACTTACCGGGTTTTGGGCACGTTTTCATCCCCGTACACATGTGCTTTCGGGCACCATATGTGCTCTCAGCTAAACGATGCTATACCTACCTCCCCACCCCTGTCCTGCAGCTTTGCTTAGCAACGGCCAGGCCAGATTTGCATTGCTCCAATGTTTTTACAGCTACGGTGGCACACCCCACTGCTGATGTCATGTATACCTCTGAGCCACTCCTCAGTGTTGTAGCGCTGCGCCGTATGGTACATCCTTAATCCGGCGGGACGTTTGCGATTCAGTATTACCTGCCTCATTTGCATGGCATTGACTACTAATTCATAGTTACCATGCCGAACACTGTCACAAACCCTTAGCAACCCTTGCAGCTTGGTTGTGGTGTACCATGCATACCACTGAGTATTATGGTAAAATCCTGATTTGTATTACTTTGCGATTTTATGACATTTGTATATATTTTCTTTGTGTTCCCGTTTGCGCACACATGCCCTGCGGTTGTACTTTGCGTTACTGTGGACATGACATTAAATGTTGTTTTTTAGGTGTTCTGCATCTTTTCTTATGCCATTGGCTGTATATTTAGCCAATGGCATATGTTAACTTTGTAATACATGAGTCTGGTCTGCTTTCATAGCTCCGATGTTCTGTTTGGAAAAATGTAAACCGTGTTTTTTGGTTTACATTTCCGTGGAACGCCTTCGCCTGCACCACTTCATGAATCGCTATGTACCTTCATTTGCATGGTGCGGCACTGCGCATGGGGTGATTAGCATACCTAAGCTGAGGGCTGCACATTCTGGCATACGCTGGTAATGCACGTGGAATTGGATCATACCTGAATCACTCGGTGGCCATATTTGGCGTTATACTGCCTACGCTACACCTGCACCTGGTGCAAGCTTCATGAATCCCGGGGATTTACTTTATAAGAGAAAAAGCAGTGCCACATTGTAGAGAGAGCTATTGTCCAGCAAAGATTTATGGTCTCCAGGAAGGTTTTGTAATAATCACTCTACCCTCAATGTGCTGTTTTACCTCAGTTAATCCTTGTAATGGCAGTACTCTTGTACTTGTGTGTTTTACTTTAGGAAAGTGAGCTAGATATAAATCCTTCACTGTATTGCCTTACTGCCAACAGGGTTGCCTCCCTTCAATGACTGATAGATTTATACTGACCAGTCAGTTTCTGTATATGTGCATATACATGCATGTATGTAAATGAGATGCAACAATAATTAAATGGAAATAATTATGAAACTTTTGTCTAAAAATGTTTTATTTTCCATTGACAAGATGTCCTTAAAGAATGTAAGGAAAATATATGAAATGTATTGTACAATCAGCAACATTGTTCTTCCCTAATGAACCATTTAATGGGTGTAATAAGCTAACGGATAAGTACATGTCAGATGGATTCAGTAGATTAGCTGTATAGAAATATATTGAACATTGTAGGAGTTCAATCAATGTTAGACTAGAACAGCTTAGAGAGCAAAACAACTCAGACTGAAGAAAAGTTCTTTTTAGCAAGGTATGTGAACTTTCCAAGAAGTACAAAACTTACCTGTTTAACTTAATATTGTATGATTATTTTCAGTAAATGTGTAGGTTCCCGCTTACTATAAATATACCCTATTTATCAACACGATCCTATTCATTCAGTCTACTCGATCTAACGTATGGATCCTCGAGTCCCAGCTCAGATCCAGTCCAGCCAATCTAGTGCTCCAGCATCGAACCCTTCCAATCTGTCTCACCCACAATACCCTACTCCTCCCTAAGTAACTTAGATCTTGTCTGCTGCCTCTTGTCAGATAAGTGCTCTGCCTCTTATTTGTGCAGTTATTTGTAAGAAAGTAGTGATTTTTGGCCTGTGGCTATTTATTATTTAGGAGTTTATTTTCTAGATAGTTTTTCTAGCTTTTAGGAGTTTGCTTGATAGTTACTACTTTATTCAGCCCTCCCTCTCGTGGCCTTACACCAATTTGTCTTTATTTCAGTCAGCATAGTTATTAGAGTAGTATAGGAAGTTACGTGTGCCTTGCTATATAATTGATAATTTTATTAGTACTATAGATAATTCTGTTCTTAAAATGGAGTGCAGTGTTGTTTTAGCATGTGTATATTACATAATGCAATCTTCATTTTTAGTTATGAATCAGAAAACAAGCTTCAAAAAGTGCTCAAAACATGGGTGTAAAATTGTAACCCAGGACCTCCACGAGTTATGACTGGCCTGTTTGGAGGCGGAGCATATTAACACATCTTGTGACATCTGTGCTGTCTTCAGGCCAAGATCTCTCTCTGAGAAGAGGAATAAGCATCCTCAAAGGACTTTTTCCTCTGGATCTGTAGCCAGTTAAAACCAA
The DNA here is from genome assembly GCF_019279795.1 of Protopterus annectens. Lineage (NCBI taxonomy): Eukaryota > Metazoa > Chordata > Ceratodontiformes > Protopteridae > Protopterus > Protopterus annectens. The sequence goes on from NC_056732.1 coordinate 1,330,591,845, forward strand.
AAAAATATTTTGAGAAAGCTCCAAAATCTAAGGACTCAGAGCCAAAGAAACATCCAGCTGAATATTTTGAGTCCTGCTTCAGCACCTAAAAAACTCAAAGAAAATATGGCCTGCAACTCCAACCTTACCACCCCACCTCCAGATCCAGAGGCAACAGCTTGGATTATGATTCATGACTCTCTCAAGAGAGTGGAGAAGTCTGTATCCAGACCAGCTTCAGCCCTGTCAACAAGCTCATTTAAACCTTACTGAAGTGCCTCTGAAGTGGATTCAGATCTCCTGTTGTAGAAGTTTCTCTGAACCCAAATTGAAATGAAGGTCATCATAACTCCATTGACTCCAAAGGTGATTAGATCCATGCACTTCACCCCACTCTAGGCTCCCTCAGCAGTCCGTGTTTGGTCATCTGGATCCTGTGGCTTGAGAGTAGTTGATCCAGGGCTCTTCAGTTCCTGAGGGTTTGGATTTGAATCAACCATTACAGCTCTCATTGGATCCATTTTTATTTATTTTTATTTTATTTAACATTTGTTTACTGGGAAAGTCTGACTTGGAATGAAGCCAATTTTCAGCAGAGGCCTGGGGAGAAACGCTCCAGATGCATGTGTTTGTAATATGGGAGGAAACCGGAGTACCTGGAGAAAACCCACACAAATGCAGGGAGGACATGCAGACTCCACACAGAGGGCACTCCAGCCAATAATCAAACCGGAGAATCTCTTGGTGTGAGGCAACAATGCTACCGCTGCACCACTGCTGCATCCATTTATGGAGTCTTGTAGATGAAGAATTGGTGGATGGCTCCTCTGGTATTGTTTGAGACATCAGCCCTTGAGACCTCAGCTCTGATCCCCTTCTTGGTGCCATCTGCTCAGTTGGATCTGAGGAACCCACTCAAGCCATTTGCTCTCTCCCCATTTATGGTATTGAATCCCACCATGGGTGCTATATCTTTAGATCCCACAGAGGATGAAATGGCTTTTCAAGTGCTGAGGAAAATAATCTTGCCTCACAAAGTCGATCCACAGAGCCCCCCCCCCCAACCATGGTTCTTTTCTATAACCCTCACTTTTTTTGGGTTTGTCTTCCTAACAGACGTCATTCAGGAGATTCATTCCATTCATCCCAAGCCTTCTGTGTTAAAGCTGAGATTGTCCTCTGAAGAGTCAGGAGAATCATCCCCTGAGCCACCTAAGAAGTGGGCATGGAAGAGGAAGCACATTGACTCACTGGATGAATCTATCACTTTGGATAACTAATTTGAATGATAGAGAGGGTTCCCACAATCCCCTCCTGTGGACATGTCCTTCAGAGAGATCCTGGTGCTCATGAGGCAGAGGAGATCCTGGCTAACTGAATCTTCTTCTCTGGAAGAAGCAATACTGTTTGAGGCATATGGAATGCCCCCCCTTGTGCTTCATGGGTAGTACCCCCAGTGGACAAATAGGAGATGTAGCTGTAAGTAAAATATGGCCGTAACAGGTAGAAACACAGATTGTGTGAGTCAGTTCCCAGGAAGCCAGACAAGATACTTCAACCCCCCCCCCCCCGGGACAAAATCTTTTGGGTCAAAACATCTACAGTGGATGCTGTTATAATTGCAGCAGCCACCAAAAAAGAGTTGTCTACAGTCTCTTCATGTATCATTCTCCTTGGGCTATGGATAGACTGAAGAAGCAGGCATGTGAGTCTGGTAACTTTGCTCTCAGGGCTGTGAACTGTCTCTCTTACATGACTACGTTCCAGAGGGACCTAACTCAGGAGGCTGTATTCAGTCTGAAGAACCCCATTATGCCAGAGTCACAGAAGCAACTCAAGGCTACTCTGTCCACAATGTCCAATATTATCAATCTGTCCATATGTCTACTGCATAATGCAGTGGATGGAGCAGTGAGAGCAGCTGAAGCAGGCATCATCATAAGGTACCACACTTGGCTATGTTTGTTCGATGTTGCAGACAACTTTAAAGCACTCTTAAAAAACACTCCATTTGAAGGGACCACCTTGTTTGTTAAAATAGTTAAATAGCACATGCAGAAGAATGAGCAGGCTGACAAGATACTCTGTGGTAGAAGAGAGGTTTGAAATGATTTACTATCAAAATACGGAACGGCACTTACATGCATCTGGGGATGGTTGAATGCATCTTTTCCAGTTTCCATATTGCAGTTCTGAAAATGTTGGAATGCACATTAGCACATAGTAGTGTACATTTGCTAATGTGTATTTGATGTTCTGATAACAGATCACACTGCAGTGTGGATCAGGAAATTTACACTTTTCCTCACTGTAGTGCAATCTCAGAGTTGGAATATATAATTTGCACGGGGTGTGGGGGGCACAGACAGAGCCCTGCAAAACTGTGAAAACTTGTGCTGTAGACGTACAATTTGTACAACAGCTTCAGCACAACTTCTTGAGGGCCTGACGTCACCTCCTGACATTCTGAATTTGTTTGAATGCTGACATCAGAGTGATGATTTTAGACATTCCATACAAGTAAGTGCCAAGTTTGGAATGTCAGTTCAATCAAGTGAATATATATATATATATTTTTTTACTTTCAACTTTTTAATAGTAAACCATTTGAAAAAAAACAGTGCACCTTTAGTAGGAACCAAAAGGGTGCTTGGTCACTCCAATTTTATACGTTTTGCCATAAGTATGACTCCTCTTCTGACAGAGATGGCCAAGGCAGAGGGGGCCACTTCAATGGATGCAGGCTCAGAGGTCGATGAGATCTGCAGCACCATGTATTCTGTGGGCTCTTCTCTGACAGGAGACTTCAGAATCCCTGAAGGCTTGTCTGACTGGCCCACTCTGAAGGCAGTTGGGGAAAGTGTGTCCCTCTACCTTCACTTGCAGTTCACCATCACATAGGACAGCTGGATAAGAGGGATAATATCCAGAAGTTATCAAATTCCATTTTTGGATCCCCCCCAACCCCATTGCCAAATATTTTACCTAATCAGGCAAAGGCCACTATATCAGAGGTTTTCTCTGTATTATAAAAAGGAGCCATCCAGGATGTCCTACCAGACCAGCAAGGGACAGGATTCTACTCAAACTTCTTTTTGGTTCCAGAGAAAATGAAGGACCTCCACCCCATTCCAGACCTAAGCCTCCTAATCACTTGTATAAAAAGGCTCACTTTCTAATGGTCACAGTGCAATCTTTTCTTCCATGTCTTTAGGAGAACAAATGGATGTGCTCTATAGATCTCTTACCTTCATATAAAGATAGAGGAGGAGTCCAGAAGATTTCTGTTTTCGCTTGGGATCAATCATCTTCAGTTCAGAGCCTTGCCATTTGGTCTCAGCACAGCCCCCAGGGTGTTCATCAAATGCTTAACTAGTAGCCTCATCTATGATTTCAGGGATTCAAACTTTTCCCATATCTAGATGTCTGGCTCCTGGCTGCCTCATCCAAGGAGACCTTTCTTCAGACACTGGACTATTTTCTTCATCTTTGTACTTCTCTGGGCAGCACTGTAAATCAAGCAAAATCCAACCTAGTCCCTTCTCAGTGCATACTTTTACTGGGTTGCCTTTTGAGCATGACACTACCCCGATCTCTCCCACAAGACAAAATCATATCATTGAAGCATGTGGTTTAGGTTCTTCTAGATGCTGACCACCCTCCAGCAAGATTAATTTTAATAGCCTTATGATTAATGGCAGCATCCTTTCTCATGGTGCAGTTAACCATGTGAGAATTCTACAATGGTTACTCCAGTCACAGTGGTCAGGAAAGTATGATCCTCTGTCTCTCCCATAAGGTTAACTCAGTCATGCTGAACACATCTAAACTAGTGGCTTCATTCATCTCTGGTAGTGAAGGCAGTGCTTTCCATGTTCCCCTTCCTGTAGCTATTGTAACCACAGATAACATCATCCCTCAGGTGGGGGTGGGGGGGGTGGCATGGTGAAGGGAGAGTGGTCCAAGGCTCATGGTCAGATTCAGTGGCCCAAGGCTCATGGTCAGATTCAGAAGCTTGTCTTCACATAAATGTCCTAGAGATGAGGGCAGTTGTCCTTGTGTTGTGGGAACTACAGGACTACTCTGTTGCCAAACCATGATGGTTTGGCAATGAGTGATAGCCTCACACATTTTTTGATTGCAACACAATTCCTTGGGAGGTTCAATGATCTTGTGGACAGGTTAAGCAGGAATCTCTTTCTTCCTCATGAGTGGTCCCGGAATCCAGCTGTAGCAAAGTAGATTTTCAAATGCTGTAGTGAAGGAGATTTTTGACGCCTGGGTGAATCATGCTGTGAACTGCTTGTAACCCCACATTAGGGATGGAACTTCATGAACACCTTGTTCAGTCTCTGGCCTCCAGGGCTACTCTACACATATCCCCCTCATCCCACCCATGGCTAAGTTCATACAGAAAGCCATTCAGTGCAAGGCCAAAGTCAGCCTCATTGCCCCATTCTGGCCCAGACAGATTTGGTTACCACTCCTAAATCCCTACTACAAAGGAATCCTCCCTTAGTTTCTGGATCTGACTCTGGATCTAATCTCTCACTCGTCTGGGGAACCTCATCCAAATTTTCCCAACCTGAGACTAACCTCTTGGTTTCTCCATTTCCATTGATGGCACAGGATTGTTCCCTTTCCTTGGATGTTTTACAAATACTCACAGCTTCTCAGAAATCTTGTACATGTAAAGTGTCCAATAGTAAATGGAAAAGATTTGTGTTATGGGCTGAATCTCATGACATTGATCCACTTCAGCCTCTGTGACAGATATTTTACATATCTTACCTTTCATATTTTGGCTAGTTCCAGCTTCTCTACCATCAAAGTATAGTTAGTGGACAATTCTTCCTACTATATTGGGTTTCAGGACTACTTCTTGGCCTCTCACAAACTATACAAAGCCTTTCTTAAGGGAATATTTCATTTGAGGCATCCTATAAAAGATCTGGCTCCCCCATGTGACTTAAATTTCATTTAGAAGCCTTGACCAAACTTCCATTTGAACCAGCTGCTTCTGCATAATTGAAATTCTTACCATGGAAAACCATGCTGTTAGTAGCTGTCACTTCTGTTAGGAGGGTGTCAGAACTCCATGACCCGTTTCTCAGTTTCTCCGTACATAGTTTTTCATAAGGATAGAAGTACCCTCAGAACCAGTCCTTTCTTTCTTACAAAGATAGTTTCTGAGACCAAGTGTTCACAGCCCATACATTTTCCAGTGTTCCTTCTGAAAGATCAGAACAGGAGAGAATACATCTTGCATAAGTTAGATGTACATAAACAGCTCCACTTCTTTCTTCATAGAACAGCTTCTTTCAGAAAATATAAGCAATTGTTTCCTTCACACACAACAAACTAGGCAAGAAAGTGTCTAAGATTTGTCTATCCAGATGTTTGTCAGACTGCATCTCCTTTTATCCGCACCTCCAGAAATAAACCCTTGCCAATCAAGTCTAAAGCTTACTCCACTAGAACAGTTGTTATATCAACAGCCTTTTCAGAGCCCTGTTCTTAGATGAAATTTGTCAGACTGCCACTTGGTCTTCAACTCATACATTTGCCAAATACTATAAATCAATCTGTACCTGCAGAGCCAGAGCTTCTTTTGGCGCTTCCATCCTGAATGGTCTTCTGTCCTGAGGCGACATGTGAGTCTAGTAGTTGGGGATTTTGACCTATACGTCAAATCGAAGAGACTGAATAAATAGGATAAAAAGTTATGTACTTACTATAATGATAGATCCTTTCATTCCAGTCCACCCGATATGACAACCCGTTCTCCTTCCTCCTGCCATTATATGTATCTAAGGATCTTAATCCCAAGTCAATGACGGTACAAATTCACTTAGAGATCACTGTCAAACTTGATCTGATTTATTCAGGGAGGAGCAGGGCAGGGCATTTTGAGTGAAAAACTTTGGAAGGGCTCGAGTCAAGTCTGGAGCACTAAATTGGCGGGATTGGATATGAACTGGGGCTTGAGGACCCATGTGTCATATTGGACAGACAGAAAGGATCTGTCTTTATGGTAAGCACATGACTTACATTTTCACAGCTGTATAGCAAACAGTATATTTTTATAGTGTGTTAGTGGCTGTTGTACTTTTTTTTTTTAAAGGTTATTCTATTTTGGTTTATTTCTACTGTAATCTATTTATAAGAGTGCAGTCTATGTACAACTAACATACCAGTGTTGTGGAACTTTTGCAAATGAGCAGTCAGAAGCAGGTCACGTACCTGCTGAAAAGCACAAGCAATGCTGGTGACATGATGGCTTCTAGGGAGAGGGATGTGATTCATAACAGTGTCAGTGTGGTCACAGTCACATGGAATAGCTGTATAATGATATCTAATGACACCTGTGGTGTTGCTGAGGCAACAGTCATCAGACATTATAGCTCATCCTTATGCAGAGTGTTTTATTTTGCGGATAGTTTATTTGCATTATAGCTATGGTAGATGAGTTCCTCAGAGTATAAACACTTACAGACTACAGAGTAAGCATGCTATGAAATGTATATAGTAAGAAGTGCTAAATGTGAAGACATTGCAAAGCATATATTTGTAGCACACAACCAGTTGCCGGACTTAAATAAGTTCTCAGATATGTAAAGTGCACTATTCTATCAATATCATATCTCTTAGCACAAAAAATCTGAAGAAAACCAAAAATAATGGGAGATAAAGGCTCAAAATGAGGGGCAGATGTTAATTATTTCTCTCACAAACCTAGAAAGTTGATAGAATAAAATGTTTTTCATTAGCATGCATTTTTCTGAAGGATATGAAGTCTGAAACTTAATTTCTGTCATTATTTAGTGGATTCAGTTTTCCATGCTGTGTCAGAAAGCTAAAAATTTTATTGGAGCAGACCAAAAGTAAGATGCAAACATCTGGATATTCTGTGAAAATCAGGGCAGCTGAGAGTTATGATTAGTTTGTCATATACTACTATGACTGTGATAGTGAGACTCTAATGTTGAGGTTGTCATGTAGTCCACTCACTTTTCTTTTGATGCCCTGAAAGCAGATTCTGCTGGGAGGGAAGCAGTCAGTGGACCATCATGCACCCACAAGACTACAACAGTCACAACACACCACTAAGGCCATAAATTATGCCATAGTTATAAAGAAATAAACTGCCAAAGTCTTCTAGAGCATTCTCTAAAAGATCTCAGTCTTCCGCACACCAGGCATCACCTACTCCTTCTCCAGTCCCTCATACTGCAACTTCACACAGATTACTCAGGAGCCATCAGAAAAGCAGGTGCAAGCTCGTAAGGCCCACTGAGTCTTTTGCCATACAGGAACATGTCTTACTCGTAGATGACTCTGTAGTTCAGTATATATGCATTCACCAGAATGGACAAGAAGAGGGTGACTGTAAGCTGTTTGTCCAGTGCCAGAATCCACAATGACACAAGGGTCCTAAGTCCCTTAAACCAGTCAAGTATGACTATGACCTACTGGTGGCCCATGTAGAAGCAAATGATTTGAGATGCTCCACCCAGGTGGAGATCCAGAGAGACAAGGTGGAACTTACTACACAGCTATTAGAGGCAGGAAAGGCACTGGTCTTGAGTAATATCCTGTCTTTATCAAGAATGATGTTTAGATACCAAGGCAAGGTAATAGGTGTTAACAATCAGCAAAGTAGTTGGTGTAATTCTAAGGGGATATATGCTGGCCTGACATGAGATGGCAAATAAGACTTCCTGTTTCACCAGGGATGGCTTACATTTACACCTCTCATACCATGGTTCTTCATACTGGCTAAAGCCTTTGCTACCCCTACAGTACCTTTTTTTAAGTAGAGTCTCCCCCTACTGACATATTTATTCATGGCAAACTCAAATCAAAATCTGGACAACATCCTTGAGACACTACTCGGGGTTAGGATTCTAAATAGAAAGATGCCAGAACCTGTCCCCCTGCAACTCAAATACATTCATATCTGTGTAGTTACTCAGACATGGTTTCAGTACAATGATAGCACTCTCTCTCTACCAAGGTTTAGTAACTATCATGCCTTCAGGCCTGTGGGTAACAGTGGGGTGAGTATCTGCATTTACCAGAAATACCATTACCTCATGTGAAATTACCTACAACTGTACCGTAGATCTCCTAAAGTTTTAAATCAGCATTAACAAATCCAACAATTACTTCCTGCTAGCTACAGATCCCACCTTCTTGCTAGGGGACTTCAATTACTCAAAGGACTGACTGGCATACTTACACCTCTAAAAATGGATATACACAGCATTTCCTAGACTTTGTTAATACCAATGCACTGGAGCAAATTACAACATTGCCCACTAGGGTTTCTAATATCCTTGACACAGTCCTCACCAACCTAGACCATGCCTGTGCACTGCCATATACCTCCTTATCCCTGGTTAAATCTGACTAAAGATCAGTTGTCTTCTCTGTCAGGCTTAGTGCTACCACTCCATCACCAAATAAAATCATCTTTAGGAACCTCTCCAGGGCGAACCTACTTAAATTTGTAGCAGACCTATTTAAAATTTCTAAGAATCCCCTACAATGGACTGCTATGTTCACCTCCAATTTTTTACCTGCCTCTAACAACTGCATAGAAAAATCTGTACTCGCCCATCTTAAATGTTGTGTATTTTGGCTTTTCCCGTTTGGGGTCACCACAGAGGAACTCCGGTCCGCTAATGATTGGCAGTCGATTTTTACTTGCCAAGTTGCCAGCCCTGATGCACAGCCTTCAACGAAGGTACGCCCATCTTAAATAAAATGGTAAATTGAGAAATAAACTTTTTGGTAGAACTCCCATATTAATAATCTGCATAACAAGTAAGGAAAATAAGGAAAAGCTGTAAGAAATCACCACTCCCTACCTCAAGACCACACTGAAACATGTCAGCAAGTAACTTAAGAGCACTGCTAGAAAGTGTAAAGGCAGAGTACAAATGTTAGGTCAGTAAAGATTCCAAAGGAGACTTCACATCTTTCTTCAGTTATACCAGGAAATGAAGGAATAATGTTCAACAACACCAAATCCATTATAATATCATACAATCAGATCCCAAAGATATAAAGGCTAACATATATGTTTCTATGAGACTATATAACATACCAGGCTGCATTCTCATCAGCTCCAAGTATGCACTGTCTGAGCCTCTACTTAAACTGTTCAACCTCCACCTGTACACAGAGTTTGGCCTGATGCCTAGAGAGCAACTACTGTGATCCCATTACACAAGGCAGGCCCTTCTACAGACTCAGGTAATTAGAGGCCCATCAGCCTCACCAGCTTTTATATTCAAAGCCATGGAATATGTTATAGCAGATGTAATTTATGCAGACAAAGACAATTTGCTAATCAAGACCCCACTCATTTTGATTTAATATCAGGTAGGTCTGGTCTCCAGAATCTAATAAACCTCTTTGAAAAGGTCACAGAGGATGTGGACAGTGGTCACTCTGTACAAACTGCATATCTTGATCTGGCCAAGTCTTTTGACACTATCCCTCATGCTGGTATTATTGAAAAGTCTGACAAGCTTAATGTAAACCCCTCATGTTTTCTGCTGGATCTCCAACTGTCTGTTCAACAGATCTCAGGTAGTGAATATTGCTGGTACCTTCTGTGATATAAAATTGCAACTAATGGGGTACCACAGGAATTGGTACAGGGCCCTCTCCTCTTTGACATGTAGTTTGCAGACATCCAAAACAATATCCTTGGATTGTGGTCGACCAGGTTTGCAGATGCCTTCAAGCTGTGCATTTTTATCTGCTTATTTACTGATACTAAACTGTTCTAAAAAGGGCTGGAATATGCACATACCTGGCACACTGAGAGGGATTTCTAACTAAATGCAAAATTGTGCAGTATAGTAGTGTTTGAAAAAAATCTGTTCCAACTTCATATGTTATAAGAGGTACTCCTCTTCAAACACATATGATCATAAGAGATCTGGGTACTTAATGTGACCAGCTCTGTGCTATTCGATCATCATATTTCCACCAGGACAACCTTCTATCTGGTCCAGTTAATTTCCAAGGGAATATTTTCAAGATACAAAGATGTCATATTAACACTGCTCCCTTACCTTATCAGACCCATCATCGAAAACAGTGCTCTCTTTGGTATGTTCAAATCCAAGCATATCATTCAATTGTACAGGTATCAACAATTTTTAACCAACAAAATTAATGTCCCTAAATCCCTCAACTATCCCTATAGAGTAGCACACCTCTTATACCTGGTACCATACCAGCTGCTCTAATGTGACCAGTATCTTATGTTCTGAAACATGAAAAACCCAAAACTATTTAAACTCCTATTTCTTTGCAAAACCAGTGGCTCTGCAAGCACCTACACTAGAGACTTAAACTTGAATTCATTCATTGGAGGGATAGGTTCCTAACTCAACATATTTCCAGCCTGTGGAATAAGTTACCACTACAGATCAAGCAAAGTACTACACTGTCTGCATTTAAGGCTAGTTTGATGATTGGATGGATAAACATAAATTTGCACCAGGGTTATCATGTATGACCCTGCTTAGCTGGAGCGGTGGACATTATTAAGTCCCTATGATCTCTTGCCTGGTATTGTTGCTATGTTCCTAAATCAAGTTGCACTCTGTTTCTGACATCTCACCATTGATATGATTGACTGGCCTCAAAAAGTGATGGACCAGAAAGACAGGAAAACAAGAAAACGGATCCATACATATCAAACGATCTACAAAAAGCAGTGCTTTCCAAGATTATATACCTCTGAATCTAAAAGAGACATGGGCCTCCTTGAAACTGACTACATGTGTAGGTTAGTGACTGTGGGGCTATTTGTGTGTGTGTGTGTGTGTGTGTGTGTGTGTGTGTGTGTGTGTGTATATATATATATATATATATATATATATATATATATATATATATATATAAAAATTTAAACTCTAAGGCAAGTCGAGGAGCAAGACTCAAGAAGTAAGAAATATAATCCAAGAAAATTTATTGTACAAATGGTGAGCGCTTTCACAAATAAATTGCTTTATCAGACCAAATTCAAACAATTATGTCACATCCTTTTATACCCAATAAAATTCAAATGAACCAATCATTCATAGGCATCACCTTTAAAGCTACAATGTAGTAAAAGTATATATATATATATATATATATATATATATATATATATATATATATATATATATATATGGGTCTACTTCATTTCACCTAACTTCCAATTCACTGACTCCCATTTGACTGAGACCAAATGACTGAAATTTAATTTCACTGGCACTTCATTTCACTGACAGTTCATTTGACTGACAAGTATTATTAGCAAGAAAATGGAATATGCCCCCTTCCCCACTGTAGTGCGACCCTGGAGTTAGAATATATAGTTGGGGGTGTGGGGCGAGGCCCCCCACTTACTTTTCTTTTACTAAGCAATATTATATCAAAACTTAACAATATCATATGAAATGAAGTGGGGGGCTGCACCCCCCACACCCCCCAATGTGGGGGGCTGTGCCCCCCACACCCCCCCAACTATATATTCTAACTCCAGGGTCGCACTACAGTGGGGAAGGGGGCATATTCCATTTTCTTGCTAATAATACTTGTCAGTCAAATGAAATGTCAGTGAAATGAAGTGTCAGTCAAATGAAATTTCAGTGAAATGGGGTCAGTGAAATGAAAGTCAGTGAATTGGAAGTTAGGTGAAATGAAGTAGACCCATATATATATATATATATATATATATATATATATATATATATATATATATATACACACAATATATAATACATAATATATACAAGTATTAAAACTTATATAACTTAAAAAGTAAACAATATATCTTGCAAAATATATAATATATATAACAAATATAAAAATAACATTGTAAAAACATATCAGACATTTAATACATCTATATTTATTTCCTAAGTTTCCTACTTCTCAGTTTGGCTGTAATGGCTATATGGTCATTGAGCCCTTTACCTAAATGGGCTCTTAACATCACAATCCAAGTAAGCTCTCTAGTGTCTGTTTTATTAGAAACATCCCCCCAACCTAGCATCTTCATATACAAGCTCTAACACCTTGAATCTAAACTGATGGCTAACCCCATTTTCTATAGTGTGCTTAGCTAATGCACTATATGTATGTCCTCGCCTATAACAATAAAAGTGAACTGAATGAACGATATCCAAACTGCCCAAGATGTAATTACAGGTTTATTCCAAACACATAAAAACAGTGAACACTCCAAAGTAGCAGCACCAAAATCACCAATAACCCAGGTTTCGTCCCAAGGAAATGACTTCATCAGATTGGTGATGCAGTACCACTAATTTATATTAAAATAAATTAAACAATTACACTTAATTAAATCATATTTATACATACATAATACATATATTCTTAGAGTAAGTAATCAAATACACAAGTGGAGGATGCAATATTTCACACTTATGTATATTAATTTTATACAAGTTTATGTAGTACACATTAACTTTGTATAGGTAAATTGAACAAGCAAGTTCAGATACTAGTTGGTGCACTTAAAGTTTGTCTTGAAACTAATCAATTGGTAATTAAGTGTAATTGTTTAATTTATTTTAATATAAATTAGTGGTACTGCATCACCAATCTGATGAAGTCATTTCCTTGGGACGAAACCTGGGTTATTGGTGATTTTGGTGCTGCTACTTTGGAGTGTTCTCTGTTTTTATGTGTTTGGAATAAACCTGTAATTACATCTTGGGCAGTTTGGATATCGTTCATTCAGTTCACTTTTGAAGTTAGTACTATCTAGTACGGTTTTTGGTTCTCAGTTGGTTCTTCATGGAGGACGGTACTCCTACTGCTGACATCATGGGTATGCTCCAACGCATTCATGAACAGTTGGGTGAGCACACGGTTCAAATACAAAAATTGATGGAAAGGGGAAACTCTGGACATTTACCAGTTTCTGGCAGCAGTTTGGGTCTGCCTTTAACACAATGTACCCCAGAAATTGTGTCTACTAACATGGGGAGGACAGGCACCAGTGAGACTTGTGATTTGGACTGTGTAGATATGGGTAAATCTAATACCATCTCAAACAATTCACAGTTAATGCAAATTAAGGAAAAATGGAAAGAAAATCAATATGAGTTCCAAAAAGACAGTGTCCCTCTGTTCAAAAGGAAAAATGTGCAAGTAAGAACTTTAACAGAATCAATGTCAACCTTTGAGAAAAAACTATTTAAGTTAAAGAGAACACACATTGAAAATAGTTATCTTAAAAGAAATATAGAATTAAGGATGGTACCTAAGGGCTTACGGGTCTGGCGTTACCCCAATGGATGTGTTCAAAATCCGGATATGTTAAATGATTTACATCAAGTATTTGACGAAACTGGTATCAAAATAATGGGGTTAATGATAAAATACAACAACAAGAAAGTAGATCAACTGTTAGAAGAACTTGATGACCTAAACACTAAAATTACTCAAGATTTGTTGTTTGTGCATCATTACGATGATTATGTCCATTCAATTGCAGACATTGACAAAAGCTGTGAAGCAATTTACAACAAAAAGCTTTCGAAAATACAACGAGACATCAAAGTGTATGAGGAAGGGCATATATATCCGTTACAAGACAAGGATACAGCTGGGTTTACTGAATCAGATACTACAGGCCACCGGAAGCGGAGGCGTGATGATGCCATCGAGCGTGGTCAACCATCTGAGAATAATTACAGTCATGAAAGTGAGGAGGACCCTTTGGGAGAGGGCCTAAGGCGTTCGGAACGCCTATGAAACCAGGACACAAACCACGAGGATCCTCAATCGGTTTGGATGGGGGCGCGAGCAAAATACAAGTCCGCGAGTGGCCAACCAAAGGGATGGACAAAAACTGCCAACAGACAGTAAGTACGCCTTATGAGATAACTGTTGCCAATGAATGTGAAACCGCTTTCGTAACTGAAACAGTTTCCACGACAACCAAAGTAGACGTATTATTTAAAACTTCTGGCGATTATGGCAATGTACTGTTTTGCAATGATTTTGAATCACTTAAAAAGACAAAATATAACTTTAATCGCAATGGAACGATTACCACATTGGACACACATAATGATGCATTCGACAATGTTGCAGCATACAAATCTGTAATTTTAGGTGATATTATGTTTGTCAATGGGGAAGGTGGGGGCAACTGTTTGGAATGTTACAATGAAGTTAACGGTCCTTATAACCATGCGTGCAATGATACACGAGACAGCACGGAAATAATGAATGTTATAAATGATAGTAATAATACTTGTGAATCTGTTTTATTGAATTTAAGCACACATTTGCTACCTAATGATCCTGAGTTGCATGAAAAGTATGCAAATAGTGACAGTATAGGGTCTGATATTCATATAGATGAAGAATTGGTATCTGAATTTGATAATCAAGAATTTATTAACACAGAATTAACAATAGTGGACCAATTTTTGAGTCCAACAAAGAATATGTCTGAGGTAGACATAGGTCAATATTCAGATGTAGAGAGTATTGTGAATTTTTATGAGCAGCTATTACATGAAGACACAATTTCAACCATCACAGTTTATAATGAAGGCATATTAAGCAAGCCTAAGATAATAACAAATACAAAGAAAGATTTTAAGGTGTATAATTATTCAAACACCGAACTTAGTATTAAACATGCTGATTTTTTATAAAAAGGATTTAACTTTGTGCCAAGTAGAAGGGGGAATATTGTTGATTCACTAATAGATTTAAAACTCTTTACCCGTAAGATGAATCTTAAGTTGAATGCTGGGATGGACTTAATCAACAGAAGTCATGGAAAGGATGATAGAATTTTAAAAAAATCCAGCTTATTTAATCCTGTTATGAACCAAGTTGTGGCAACTTTTGAACACATCTGCGAACACGAATATAGGGAGCATTACAGGCATAGGGAGTATGAAAGTAAATTCAACCTTACAAAAGATGAGTACAATATATTGAAGTTTATTAGCAACAAGGACTGTATACGTATAATGAAACCAGACAAGGGCAACGGGGTTGTGGTGGCTAACAAACAAGATTATTATAGTATTATGATGTCCATGTTACTAGAAGAGAATTATAGTGAAGTCAGCATAAATGAAATTAATATAGCTAAAAAAAAGGATAGATATGGTTTTGGATGATATGGTATTCCAAGGAGAGATTATTGAAAGTGAGTATGAGTTCATGCTTAATCAATATCCTGTTGTAAGTTCCATCTTTGGAATACCTAAAATTCACAAAGGACTCAGTAATGTTAAATTCAGACCAATAGTTGATGGGAAACGTAGTAAAGTGAGTTTTATTAGCCAGTTCTTGGACCAGAAATTAAAGAAGGGTCTTGAAGTTACACCACATATAGTTAAAGATTCGTGGCACTTTCTGGAAACTATTAAACACTGGGATACACCAAAAGAGTTTTATTTCATAACTATAGATGTTTGTAATCTATTTAGTGTGATTCCACATGATGTGGGCCTAGAATGGCTGGAGGAACAGCTTTATGTTACTGGAGTCTATGAACAGGATAAAGTTAACACATATGTTAGATTAATGGAACTAGTATTAAAAAACAATTTCCTATATTTTGACGGCCATTATTTCAAACAATCTCATGGCGTAGCTATGGGGGCAGCTTGTGCCCCCATCTACGCCAATTACATTATGGCCTATTGGGAAAGAGAATATGTACACAAAAGTGAATATAGTCCATATATTAATATGTATTTGCGATTCCTGGATGATATTTTTATCATTTGGACAGGAAATAAACCATTATTGGACAATTTTCTTCATTACATTAACAACACTGTGTGGTTTTTGAAGTTCACACATGTAAGTAACACTGAGAAGGTAGATTATTTGGACGTAAGTTTAATTTACGATAAAAAAGAAAATAGAGTAAAACCAACTATATATAGGAAATCTACCTTCTCAAACTTGTATTTACATTACGACAGTTGGCATCCCAAACATCAAAAGAAAGCCATAGTGAAAGGCCAGATGGTTCGAGTAGCGCGTATGGTTAGTGATAATGTGGACTTTGAGAACGAACTAGATTTTGTAATAGGAATGTTTCTAAATAGAGGGTACCCAAATAGATTGTGTGAAGACCTGAAAAAAGAAATTGTTTTCAAAAGGAACAACAAGATAATGGTTCCAATTATATTATCGGAAGCAGATCAGTTTGGGTATTCCACATATAATAGAGAACAAAACACATTTGGTAATGACACCATTTTATACATTTTAAAGTATAATAGGGATACTGAGTTTATAGTCAACATTGTTACGAAATATTGGGAAATTTTTCAAAAAAATAAGGAGGAACAAAGGCTTTTCATACACAAGCCAAAATTTGTATTTAGGAAGGATTTGTCACTGAAAGATATTTTTGAGAAGAGTATGGCTGATGGTAAGATTATTAGTAATAAACCCAAAGGCAATTACAAGTGTGGTAGATGTACCACATGTAAATACATTTGGACATCGGGACACAAAATTTCTGTAAATAACTGTGATATTGTAATCAATGGTCATTTTGATTGTTTTACAAAAAATTTGGTTTATTTGGCCAAGTGTCAACAATGCAGGGCATTTTATGTTGGAAAAACCTGTAGAAGGTTTAGGGATAGAATAAAAGAACATATTCTAGATATACAACATAAAAAACCAACAAATGCCCTAGCCAGACACATTATGACCAATGGTAGTCACAATTTTAAGTTTTGTGTCATACAGCAGGTGATCTTTGACCCACAAGGTAGAATTACCCAGTTCCATTTAGACATGAGCGAGTTTATCTGGCAACTCAGACTTGATGCTTGCAACAATCCAGGCTTGAATGAATTTATTTCAATCAAGCCTTGGCTTAAAATAAAAAATATTCAAAATATATAACTTTTTAAATAATAGCATTGAGTGAATAGGACAATATTTAAGATGTGTATATGTTTATTGAGACATTTGATGTTCATTTTTATTGATTTTAAATCATATTTATACATACATAATACATATATTCTTAGAGTAAGTAATCAAATACACAAGTGGAGGATGCAATATTTCACACTTATGTATATTAATTTTATACAAGTTTATGTAGTACACATTAACTTTGTATAGGTAAATTGAACAAGCAAGTTCAGATACTAGTTGGTGCACTTAAAGTTTGTCTTGAAACTAATCAATTGGTAATTAAATGTAATTGTTTAATTTATTTTAATATAAATTAGTGGTACTGCATCACCAATCTGATGAAGTCATTTCCTTGGGACGAAACCTGGGTTATTGGTGATTTTGGTGCTGCTACTTTGGAGTGTTCACTGTTTTTATGTGTTTGGAATAAACCTGTAATTACATCTTGGGCAGTTTGGATATCGTTCATTCAGTTCACTTTTGAAGTTAGTACTATCTAGTACGGTTTTTGGTTCTCGCCTATAACAATAGTTGTGGTCCCTAATGCGTTCACGAAGACGTCTATTCATCTTTCCAATATAGAATGAAGAACAGACTATGGATTGTGCTAAGTAGACGAGGTTCTTACTATTACAGTCAGCATTAACATCAAATCTATGCTCTCTGCTAGTATCCAGATGCCTAAATTCAGTGTCTTCTTGTATGAAAGTGCAAAGATTGCAACCACCACATCTAGTTGTTCCGACCCCTATATCAGTTCTCATTTCTTGTCTAATCCCCTTAGGGTAACACAACCTACGTTTCAAGTTCCTAGTGTTCTTAAAGGTAATGTAGGCTTTATCCTCCATCACTTGAATAATTTGTTCCTTAGTGCATAATATTTTCCAATTACAGAAATGTTCAGGAAGGGAACAGGCATGGGAACCAAACCAGAAGTGGGCCAAAGGACAGGTAGCAAAAGAAAATGCAGAAAAACAAAAGAAAACATATAAAGAATGTGGCCAGAAAAAAGAAAGCCTGCAATTACAGCACAAAATACAGAGAACTGCTGAAACAACCACATTTTGATCAAGAGTTGATGTATGAATGACTTAGGTAAGCTGAGGTTATATCAGATCATGAAAGGTTAATAATAGCAGCTCAATGCTTAAGACAGTGGACTATATAAAAGATAATTTACAAAATCTATGTTAAAAGCAAGAGATACCAAAAATGTAGGTTCTGTACTACAGGTAGGACATACAAATATAGAATCTGCAGTACAGAACTAGAAAGAGTTGCACATCAAGTGTCTGGCTATGATATATTCATATAGCAAGGTTGTCAGACTGGAGATTGTGTAAACATTATAACATACAGCTGAGAGACATGCAAACCATAAACCACAAAGAATTACTGAAAATGAAGTAGTAATGATCAAATGGGATCATCTAATGCCAGCAGTTAAGTAGAAGCAAGAAGAGCAGATATTGTAGTTAAACAGAGAGTCAAATACAGCATTAATTATCACAATTGCTGCACCAAGCAACTATATTGTCTTATGTGATGAAATATCAAGACATGCAAGCAGAAACTAGACCAGTGTGGAATAAGCAGACTCGAATAGTTTCAATGGTAGTAGGAGGAATGGGGCTAATGAAAAAATAATTTCCACCATACTTAAATAAACTATCAGTACAGGTAACTCCATATAAGCTACTGAAGGAGGCATCTCAGGAACACTGCAGGTGCTGAGACGAGCACTCTTGGCAAACATCAGACTGAAGCAAAACTGATTTTATGAACTATGTTTATACCCTGACTTAGAAATGGGGTCCTTTCCTGTCACAGTATTACAAAACCTAAAAGGTTTTGAGAGATTAAACAAAGCAGCAGATGTTTTCCTTTAAACAACTTTCACCAGCCAGTCAGGTAAAACAACATAAGGTCGGTTCCTCAGCTTCAAGCTCACATGAAAAACAAAAATTATAAGGGAAGAATACACAAAGTAGAAATTCATCTCGCAGAGTCACTCCGCAAAAAAGGGTATACAATTCACTCTTGAAAAACAGAAGATTGGTGAAGGATGGACAGGCCAAATCTGTAAAGGAGATAAAACAAAACAAAGGGCATTTTATACCTTGATTAAACAATCAAGGAATACATTTTGGGGGGCTGAATGCCATATTCAGCCCCCAAACCTATTCCTTGATGGGGGACTGAATGCCAGCCATAAATATGGCATGAAAGTTAGTTAATTAACATCATAGGTAGTTGTGCAAGGCTGTTTAGCAATACATTCAGGAAAATCTTCCTTTCAACCCAAGATGGTTAACTTTTGATTGCTCATAGATAATCTACGTATTGGTAAGGTTACAGGACTGTATTGTTTTTTTTTTAATGCAGACCTAATGGTGCTCCTTCAGAACTCATTAACTCCCTCTCCCTGTTATTTCAGAAAATCTATTGTTAAACGTATAGTCTCACAGGACTGGAAAACTGTTATTCCAAAATCAAAGAATTAATGGTAAAGGAATGACATGAAGGCTTGCATAGCCATCAGCCTTTTGTCTGTCTAACAACTGTAAAATCATGGAATAACTCAAATTAAATAGCTCACAGAAGCACTTGAAAGCCCATGTATTACAATAATGCCCATCAACCTGCTTATGATTTTGAGAGCTACACAACTACTGAAACCCCCTTTTTCCTGTGTCATCTTTATAGATTTGTTTAAGAAAACTTGTAATATTGTGGATAATGAGGTTCTATCTGAGAAGCTTTACAATCTGATAAGCTTATCCAATGGGACAGGGATGATGACCAAGATGAAGGCTGTAGTGTGCTGAGTTGGAATGGCATTGCAATGGTTGAAATTATGTTGCTAAGGTGTCCCACAGACTTCATTTACAGATCACACTTTTTTAATATCAACTTTTTGGAAATTGCAAACCACATCAAAATAAGCAAAACTTATAAGTGGTCTAAGTGACAGGGGGCTGTTACAAGAGGTGCTTAATGCAATCATCATATGGGCATATAATAAGCATCCATATATAAATGTAAAAGGAAGAAATGAGCACATACATTTAAGCAATAAGAACATACAGAGTAGTTATGCTGAAGGGTCCAGTACACTTGAAAAGGTAGCAGTCATAAAACGCTTTTATCATTGTATATTTTCCTTCAAAGTCTGTGTAGATAATATTCGCAAAAACAGCTGTAGGGTCTTAGGGTGTATGCTTACACATATGAACTCAGTGAATGCTGAGGTAAGTTCAGATTTATATTTTATTCCAATAAGAACTAAATTAGAGAAATCAAAGATCAGGTGCAGAATACTGTAACAAGGAAGGTATGGGGGCACATAAGAGCTAATTGTATAGCATATGGGTTAGCAGGAAGATCTCTGTCTCTTAACTCAAAAGTTGAGTGTTCAGTCCTAATCTCTGGCCAGTGTCTGTGCAAAGTTTGCATGCTTTTCTCATGCCTGTGTGGGTTTTCCTTGGGTATCCTGTTTTCTTCCCACATCCCAAAAACATGCTAGTTGATTATGTACTGCAAAATGTCCATAGATTTTATATTTACACCCTACCCCAGTAGCATAGTTGATAGCTTAAAAAGGCTATCAGGACCAGTTTATTTACCAGGTTAACAAATGGATACATTAAATTAATTAAATTGAACTTCTGGAAAAAAAAAGCTTAGTTTTAAAATGTCTCTTTTCACTGAACTAAAGGAGAGCTAGGGGCAATATAATGAATACAAAGCATCTATCAATGTCCTGTTAATTTATTTCTACATAATAAATATATCCACCAAACTCTGATTAATCAGGTTCCTTAGCAAAAAAAAAGTTGGCTTCTTGTTTTTCTGGGATGGTAGTCAGCTTGTGGAATGCAAGCGTTCATTGCTATACTGCAGAAGAATACTGATATAACTTTCTTTAAATGTAATCTAGATAAATATTTATGAGAGAAATGTTTGAGTGTTTGTTTGATTTGTTTTATATTGCTAAACTTATTTTATGTAATAAGTGCTTAGAGAAGGATGTGGATGTATTACACATCATGTGTTTTTCAGATGATTTACAGTTGTTTCACCTGCAGCTATTGGCTATCACAACATAATAACTCTTAAGACCTGACCCTCTTGATGTGAGTTGTCATATCTCAATGTTATAATCAGCTTGCATTTGCCATGTCTGTCCATAATTGGTCCTCTAACTAAAGAACACTAACATAGATAGGCAGGTGACTTTCCCAGAATGCTCATGTTTAAGCAACATCCGCATCAGGATCCTTTTTCTAACTTGTAAAAATAAATGATTTATTAAATATATTTCATAACTGTCCTGTATGCTTCACTAAACCTTCCCAGTGAGCACGGGGAGCACATCATTTTGTCACTGGCCCTTTGATCAGGTGTCATTTCATCAAACACTAGTACTGGACATTAAGGTAAGTGACTATTCTCTTGCTGTCAATATTGAATGACTGCAGAGTTAGTATATTTCACACTATGGGGTTGCAGGTGGGCATGCTACCAGTAAAACTGCTTGCTTTATGAATTTTGTTAAAGTTGACACCACTTTTTCTCCATTGTGATTCTCATGTACTCATTGTATTAGTATGAATTCTTAAGCATTCATGTCTCTACAACTCACAACAAATAAATGCCTCACCAGAGCCTTGTCTTTCCAGTGGTTTATCTAAGATGTTTATTCTTCCCTAGTTAAAAAAGAAGACTCCACACCTTTGTCTTCGGATCTGTTCTTGTATCTAATCCGGTCCAGTCACTCAATACCTTTTACCCTATGCCCTTGCTTATTTACTGGTAAACTGGCCATGGGATACGGTTCTTCATCCAGAAAAACACAGCTACACACTCACACATACACACAGACAAAAACACAACCACATGTAATTTTTCTCTTTCTCTGTAGCACATTTGCATGTGAGCACACACACACCAGTAGTGGAATGGTGAGAGAATGTTGTTTTTCCTGAAAAAAAAAAAAAAGTTGCATACACATACACAGACCTGGACTGAAAGGGAGGGAGATACACACACACACACACACACACACACACACACACACACACACACACACACACACACACACACACACACACACACACCACACTGGAATGGTGAGGGACTGTTGTTTCTAATGAAAGAAACAGTCACATACATATACATAGACTCATACATACAGACAGACCAAAAGAATGAGACACACACACAAAGACATTCAGATATTCTCAAAGACACATATGCTGTTATTGTTTGAATCTGATCACAAACAAGTAATATGGAGGGATATAATACAATATATTTCAAGTAGCTTAGCATATCTGCCTGTCTGCAGCAGCATTCTCTGAATCCTACTGTGGAATATGGTGGACAGTCAAAAACAGTCCTAGAATGAATTAGATCTACTTCAGGTTGCTATGATCTCAGAATCAACTTTAGGTTTTTGGAGATGTGATCCTTATTTATAGATCAGGGACCTACCTTCACAAAGAACAGTTTTCTGTGACCTAGATTTGGTGAATGTTTTGATTTTTGTTTATTACAACGACCCCTTCATGTGAATTTCAAACATATTCCCAAAACATGGTGAACATTGTCAAATTGCATATTTTAATATTTTTATTTTATCTAAGATCCCTTCTCAGAAACAAAGTGTAATTTTGTGCAAGATTACATAGAACTGATGAACACTCAGAAGTAATATTTCCATGAGCTAAGGTCCTTTGAAATACATTTTGACAATATGATATGTACATAATTGGAAAAACATTATACTGAAATATACAGATGCAGTTTTGTATTTTTGTCTGTTTTGAACATTTTAGCTTCAGATATTCAATGCCATTTTGTAGAATACTGCACAAATGTAAATGCCACTTTTCTGAACCTGATCATTTTTTTTCATTTTTGTGTTTTGAAAGGTTATTTTACAGTGAAGTTTAATCAGATTCCAGTGTGTATATGTGTGTGTGTGTGTGTGTGTGTGTGTGTGTGTGTGTGTGTGTGTGTGTGTGTGTGTGTGTTAGTGGATGCATGTGTGTGTGTGTGTGTGTGTGTGTGTGTGTGTGTGTGTGCGTGTGTGTGTGTGTCTGAGTGGATGCGTGTGTGCATGTGTGTGTGTGTGTGTGTGTGTGTGTGTGTGTGTATCTGCACATACAGCCTTGAAACTTCCCTATAATTTGACATGTGACTGTTATCTTTCAATTCTCTGACAATGGATTTTCACTTATCACAGTACAAATTTCATGTTTATTATTCTGGATCACCTTTGGACCATGACTTGAATGACTCAGTGCTTTGGAGAATGCATAACATCACCCCTTGTCTTCAACATTACAGTTTCATTTGCCCTTAAATGCGAGTGCAACTGAAATGGTTCCTTGAAAGTTTACCAAGCCAGGTTTTTATTATTTTTAACTTTATTTTTGCATTACATTTGATCTGATGAAGTTAGCTCTTGGCAGACATTGCTCCTTTGGTCTCAGCCTTTCAGTTTCTGTTTAAGAATCATATTCCACTCCTACAACATCTTAGCTTTTTCCAAGACTGGTATTTTTAGGCCTGCAGCAGGCAATGGTTTGCAGACTTTTTGGCATGGGTGAGTGATTTTGCATTCTATGCATTTTTTTCATTAGTGAACTTGTTAGGAATTGACTACAGCTGCTATCACAGCTGTTGGTCAGTCCACTCTGATCATATGCTATTTTCATTCCACCACCTTCCATTTCCCTCCTAGTAACAGTTCGACTGAACACAATCACACAGGCAAGGTTAGAAATATATTAGGACAGCAAGCTAAATGAAATATTCTACAACACTTGCACCAAGCATAAGAGACAAATAGGTTATCTAATATTAGGCAGTAGTCATGGCAAAATACTGCACTGTCTGCTGCCTTCTAGATAGTCATTAAGTAACACTATATATGTACTATTTTTTTTCCAGCAAAACACAACATTCAATAACTGAAACAATGTAACCATCAATAGCTTTATGATTGCTATACACATTCAAACTAAATTATTCTAGTTAAGATATCCATATCAGAGGCTTACAACATAAAACATAGAACACTTGTCACAATCTCTGTCTCATAGAAGCACCCATCAATATCTAGAAGCTATAGCCCACAGTAATACTGTGAAATAATGTGACAAGTCTTTACTGATAGTACACCAGACTTGTATTCTTTTCCCGCATCATCCTCTTTTGCTGAAAACAACTGAATATATTGCTGTAGAAAGAGATGGTATTTTGCAGCAGGTAATTGACAGGTGACTGAGGCAAACTGAAACAATCGCACCCTTTTAAATAACAGCATTGTCCCCAGAGAAGCAGTATTCAGAAGCACCCAGTTTGACGTTTTACTGGGATATGCAACCCCCAGTACCTCAGACACCAAATGGGATGCAAATGATCAGTGTTTTTCATAAAAATACACTTCAGGAACTTATGTAACACACACACCACATCTTCCTCACAATAAGGACAGAGATCATTAAGGAAGTATCCATGCAGTTTGGTTTTAACCAGGGACCAATACCTATAAGAAATGAACAGCAACATATACTCACACTGAAGCATTTAATAAAATGTATACACTTCACTATCTCTGTGAGAGAAGAAGAGGAGCCCACCCTAGAAGAAGTAAGAATAGTGCGAAGGAAAATGAAGTCAAGGAAGGCAGCAGGCTCAAATAAGGTCACAGCAGATATGATAAAGATGCTGAATGAGATAGGGAAGAAATGGCTCCTGTGGTTTCTAATAGCAGTGTGGAAAGAAAGGTGTATCCCAGATGACTGCAGAATAAGCACACTTGTGCCAGTGTACAAGAACAAATGGGACATCCACAACTGTGAGCAGTACAGAAGTATCAAACTCCTGTCATACTGCATAATGGTTCTGAGAGGGCGATCAATAAATGGATATGTAGAATAGTAGAAAGTAAGATGGGAGATGAGCAGTTCAGATTCAGATCATGATGTAGCACAACTGACCCAATGTTTGCAGTGAGATAGGTGAGAAGAAGCTAGACATGAGGAAAGAGTCCAACTGGGCATTTCTAAACTTTGAGAAAGTATATGATAAGGTCCCAAGAAAGCTGATTTGGGCAGCACTGTGGTAGTTTGAAGTCCCAGAAACATTGGTAGAATTAGTGAAGTCTATCTGCAAGGACCCAATGACTCAAGTACGAATAGTGCTTGGTCTCACAGAGGGGTTCCCAGTGGGAGTAGGGTGTGCTTGAGGGTTCAACTCTAAGCCCACTGCTGTTCATACTGGTGATGGACTACATTAGCAAACAGGTTGGAGGTGCACAGATGAACAAAGTTGCTATATGGAGACAATGTGGCATTACAGGCATACTCTGAGCAAGAACTTCAGCAAAGGATAGGGGAATGGAATGCAAACTTAAGGCACATGGCATGAAACTAAGTACAGATAAGACAGTGGTAATGGCAGCAAATTTGGGGAATTCAGAAGAAGCTTAGAATTGAGATAGAAGGGAAGATAGTGGAACAGGTTAACAGCTTCAAGTATCTGGGAGGGGTGGTTAAGGAGAAGGAAAGTTTGAATGAAAAGGTCAAAGCTAGTATCAGAGAGGCTGCAGCCAGCTGGCATAGAGACTCAGGTGTAGTATATGACAGAAGAATGCCAAAGAAGCTGAAAAGTAAGGTGCACAAAACAGTGGTGTAACCAGTTCTACTGTATTATACAGAAACCTGGGCAGTAAAGGCACAGCAGATGAGAAAGCTACAGGTGATGGAAATGAAATGCTTGAGAAGGGTGGTAGGATGCACACTGTGGGACAGACAAAGAAATGAGGACATGCAGCCACCTGGCACGGATTGTCAGGTGTAGTGTATGACAGAAGAATGCCAAAGAAGCTGAAAAGTAAGGTGTAGAAAACAGTGATGCAACCAGTTCTACTGTATGGCACAGAAACCTGGGCAGTAAAGGCACAGCAGATGAGAAAGCTAGAGGTGATGGAAATGAAGTGCTTGAGAAGGCTGGTAGGATGCACACTCTGGGACAGACAAAGAAATGAGGACATAGGAGCAGAAGCCAAAGTAGCTCCAATTACAGAAAAGACCAAAGAGAACAGATTACAGTGGTTCAGATACATGTGCAGAAAAGCAGAAGATGATCTAGGGAAGACAATTTGGGACAGATAGAAAGAAGGTAAGAGAAAATGAAGGCATCCAGCAAAGAGGTGGATGGATTGTGTGAGAGAAGATCTATGACAGTCAGGCATGAGTGTCAAAGAAGGCAGAAGAGTGGCATTGAACTGAGTAAGATGGTGACAGTTAACATGACACCCCAACCCCATGTAGAAAAAAGGAAGAAGGAAGATGATGATGATAACTTGGCTATCTCTTCTGTTGACAAGGGAGGACAGGGGAGTTATACTATCTCAAATGTTTCTCAATTATCTGGGCTGTAAGTACCTCATCAGGTTGGAGATTGGCCTAACAAGGTGTTTATCTCACAGAAACAATGTACACTGATTTTCATCTCTGGCCACTTTTACAGGCATATACAAAACTGTTCTAGTCCTTGGGCATTGATAATTGTGGAAACTGGCTTGAATGGCTAAGCTTAAAAAAGCTCAGGGTCTGTTAGCCTAGTAACCTCCTATGATCCAATGGTAATAAATATGCATTGCTTTTATATCTGCTTCAGTTATCCCTTTCATATCTTCTTTCTTTTATGTCAAGGACAAAAGCCTAGTGGGCCATACGTTTTCTCATAAGGACCTGTAGAAAGCATAATTAAGTTATATGTACTTCCAGGCATCAGTCACTGATAATTGATATTTCTCTTTGAGGTCTTCAAAGATCATTAAGGGGCATTTGTTATCCTTCTGCTGCATGATTTGGGTCACCACTCTTGACACCCCTCATCAACCATTACTCCTAGAAGATTAGCTACTCTTTTATCTTAAAGATTATGTTATAACATTAAGTCTTGCGTGTTAGTAGAACAATGTACCACTTGTGTCATTTTTGAGGTAGAATATGGGTAAACCAGCATCTGGCCATCACTATTGTGAATAAATAGGGATTGATGCAGCAAAAACGTTTGTGCATATGTTCTAATGCAGTAAAGTCCTGCATCTCCATCTTGGGTAAGGGTTATGGTAACATCATCTGAGATTATGTAACATTGCCCTTTCAAGATAATCTGCATCATAAGCTTACAAATTTTATGAAGACATATATATATTTTTGGTCCACTGGAATGTACTTGAGGAGGTAGTCCATTTTCATTGGAGAAGAGCGTTTTAATTGCAGTAATTTTTTTCTACCAACGATAGGCAGAGCATTGTCCATGAATGTACCTTAACAAAATGTTGTTCCTGTAAGAGCTTGTAGTTAATCTCAGGCATTTTAGGAATAGTGTAGTGAAAACTAACTCTTAAATACTTGGGTGGTAAATTATATAAGTTGAAGGGAAACTGTTAGACACTATGACCATTTGCCTGGCTGAGACTATGATGATGTGAAGTAGTGCCAATTGTGCCAGGGGGAGTAGGGCAGTGCATGTGTAACTTATGCCAGCATAGCTAGCTGGAGTTTTGTAAAGAATTATATGCCAATTGAATATCAAACTGATTTGTAGTGATGATTGTATTAAAAATGTATTTGTAAAGTTGCTTGTGTTAAAAATGTATCAACAGTAGGTCTTGCTGGACAAAAAATGTACATGTATGTCAGACTGTATTGTTGTAACTGATGTAATGTATATATTTTAATAGAGGATACTGGGAAGGGAGGAGTTAAGCTCAGCCCAGCTAACCTTAAGAAAAATAGCCTGGAATTAAATGACTTGGTTTAGGCTATAAAGATTTTATCTCACAGGTCTGAATGTAGCCAGAGACACAATGTCTGTAAAAAGCCAGGCTGGGATCCTGCTCTATTGTCCTTAGTGTGAACTAATTGCTACACTGGGATGCCAGAGAATGGCTTGTTAGCTTCTGCAGGAAATGTGGAAATGTTGGAATTGTTTTGCAGTTTCCAGATGCTGTACTAAACCTTAGCTAAAGTTCTATGCATGTTTTCTGACACATCAGTGCCAGATCCTGGCTCAGTTTATAGTGAGAGGGTAGTGTGGGAACCACAGAATCAGGCAACCAGATGTGATGTCATTCTGTAGCCAAAACTGAAATTGTATTTGAATACTAGTGAGAGATGTGAGGTGTGCACTCTGTTTATGGACCTGACAAAGACACTCATCCACTTTCATCTTGCCTTGCTTTAGCAAGTAACTAGGGAACAGTAATTCTTCAGTCAATTAAAAAAATATAGTGAGATTATCTAAATGTTATTTTTTTCTGTATCTGTCTGAGTCTTTCCATCTGTGTTGTTTTTTTTTTTTACTTCCTATGATTGAAATGTTGGTGTTTATTGTAAATAGATATCCAGTATTTTCATTTTTTTTATTATTTATTATTAAATATATCTAAACCTCCTTTCATTGCATTTAAGTTAACACCTGAAGCTTAGAGGAAAAAAAATTGTGAGAATAGACATAGGGCAAATGAAAGTGTATGCAATTATATTGCTGAGCTAAGCACTTATTTTCATAGGTGGGTAAGTATGTGTCAGGTCAGATTCACTTTAGAAGCCTGAAATATCACAAGCCTGAATTTCATAATTTGGAAGACCAAAAGCCTGAAAATTCAAAATCCTGAAAACTCAAAAGACTGAATTCTAAAATATACAGAACACAAAGAATAACAATATTCCAGTACAAGGACACACAAAAACACATACAAAACAAAGGATAGCACTTTTCACCAAGTATGGGCAGGGGGGCAAGCCCCCCTGCATCCCCCATGTGGGGGGCTGCACCCCCACACCCCCTGCTAATTAAATATATCAACTCCAAGATTGCACTTCACAGAAAAAAATGGCAAACATACCATCACATGTTTCATGACTGCCTGTTGTAACCTTAGTAATGTTCCTTTTTAACTTGCTATACTACAACACAACCCATGAAAGTGTAGTGAAGTGCAATCTTGGAGTTGATATATTTAAGTAGCAGGGGGTGTGGGGCACATCCTCCCACATGGGGGGTGCAGGGGGGCTTGCACCCCTGCTTATATTTGGTGGAATGTAATTTGGTTTGTGTTGTCTTCAGTCAGTATATGTATCCTATGTGTTTTCAGTCTTATTGGATTCAGGCTTTTGAGTTTTCAGGATTTTGAATTTTAAGGCTTTTGGTCTTCCGGATTATGAAATTCAGGCTTGTGATATTTCAGGCTTCTGAAGTGAATCCATCAGGCCACCACTTTTGAAAGGGTAGCAGATCTTTTAGTGAGGGAACAAGCCCTTAGCACTTTGCCTGAGGACATGAGAATCTGGTTGGCAGACAGTGAGTATAACTCTGCAGATGAGGTGGGGAGAAAAGGGGATCTCTACTTGGCAAGCAGGGCACCACTGCAGAAGTAGGGAATACCCAGTACTGCATATGGATGTAAGGGAACCCTTGGTAGGCAGCCTAACCACCCAAACAAAGTTCATCAGTTAAAGGGGAAGCCATTAGTTCAGGTACATGACCAGAATCAGGGTTTAGATGCTTTAAATGTAACCAGAGGGGCCATGTAACATGCAAATGTCCACTGAAGCAAGGTGGGGAAGAAAAGATGAGGGAGCCAGCAAGTGGGAATAACAGCATGCCAGTGGTAAGTTGTCTGGAGGCAACAGGGGTACCAAACTATCACTGGAGTTTATATCCTATCTTAGTGGATGGAAAACAGGCCACTGCCAAGAGAGACACAGCCTGTGACATAACCACTGTAAAGCCTGCAGTGATTAAAGAGGAGGGAGCAGTACTTGCTTGGGCAATTCACTCCAGTCAGAGCTTTAGGAGGGACCCCATTCCAAATACCTTTGGCCAGGGCTCACCTTGATTGGGAAGATGGAAAAGGAAGGAAGTGAGTAGGTGTGTTTCAGGACATCCCTGCAGATGTCTTGCTAGGGAATGATTTTGATAATGCAATACACTGTGTGGATGCAGTTACACAGCATCTGTATTACATAATCAAACTTTTAAAAGTTCGAACATCATATGGTCGACACCATATGACTGAACTTTTAAAAGTTCGAAAATGTAATAAAAAAAACAAAGAAAAAAACCTACCTGAATGGTTTAAGCAGAGGGGCAAGCCCCCTTGCAACCCCCACACCCCCCACTCTTTAACTATACCAACTCCAAGATTGCACTACAGTGCAGAAAAGGGAAATCTTCCCATTCCACACTGTACGGAGATCTCCGTTGAAATGTTTGAACTTTTAAAAGTTCGATCATACGGTGTCAACCATATGACGTTCAAAATTTTAAGAGTTCGACAACGTGATATAGACCTGTTACACACAGTCAGGCTTGAAGACAAGCATGTGGGTCTGGTAGCCTGGGGGAAACCCAGACAGACCCCACACCTGAAGCCAGGGCTGTTGATGTGGCTATTTCAGGGAGG
This sequence comes from Protopterus annectens, assembly GCF_019279795.1. Classification (NCBI taxonomy): domain Eukaryota; kingdom Metazoa; phylum Chordata; order Ceratodontiformes; family Protopteridae; genus Protopterus; species Protopterus annectens. Next base: position 1,330,622,287 of record NC_056732.1, read on the forward strand.
TAGCTACCCTGTAGCAGTGAGCCTGAAGGTGAGCCACAACTGTTGATAGGTACTGATGTTCCCTTGGACAGAGTGACTGGAAGGGCAGAGGTGAGTGGTAGTACCCATGCTGATAGTGAGGCACCGCTATCAGAAAATACCAGACTTCCTGTGGAAGGGGATCTGGGAAGGGTCACAAATGTAGAGTTGAGTCATGCTCAGCTCTTGGTCCCTACTTTACGAGGCTTGAGGGAGGTAGCTAAGGAGGCACCTGATTCTCAAGGAAAAGAGGAGTCTGTATACTGGAACAAAGGATTACTGTATAGAGACTGGACCCCTGAGGGAAGGCTGGAGGGTGAGGTAATACAGCAGTTGGTAATGCCCAGAGCTTACCGTCTGGCACTTCTAGCTGTAGCCCATGACATTCCTTTTGCAGATCATATGGGCATAAAGTGTACCAAGAAGCATATTATGCAGAACTTTTATTGACCTGGGATTGCAAGGGATATAACAGGGTGCTGCAGAACCTGTGAGCAGTGCCAAAAAGTAGCAAGGCAGGAGACAAGGGCAATGCTCCTTTGATGCCTTTGCCTGTGATTGAGGAGCCATTTCAGAGAGTAGCTATGGATATTGCGGGGCCTCTGCATACCCCAAGTTCCACAGGGAAGAACTATATCCTAGTGGTAGTAGATTATGCTACTAGATACCCTGAGTCGGTAGCTCTGTCCTCCATCGAGGCAGAGAAGGTGGCAAATGCTTTGTTAGATATTTTCTGCAGGGTAGATTTCCCAGAGAAATACTGACTGACAGAAGTGCCAATTTCATGTCAGACCTACTGGCTTATATGTGGGAGTGCTTTGGGGTGAAGCACCTAAACACTACCCCTACCACCCCCAGATTAATGGTCTTGTGGAAAGGTTAAACTCTACACTGAAGAACATGCTAAGAACATTTGCCGACAAGTTTAAGAGAGAGTAGGACAAAATATTTGCCTCATCTGCTGTTTGCATACAGAGAGGTACCCCAGGAACCCACAGGTATTTCACCCTTTGAATTGCTGTATGGGCATAGGGTGAGGCAGTCCTTGGATTTGAATTTTGATGAGTGGAAGAGTGAGTGTGAATCCCACAAAGGAATCTGTTGTGGAATATGTCTTAAACCTCAAGACATGGCTTAGGGAGCTCATGGGCTTGGCCCAGGAGAACCTTGCAGGATCCCAACAGCAGTAAAAGGTCTGGTGTGATAAGAATGCTTGAGCCTGGGAGTATGCTGTGGGACAATATGGTGCTCATTCTTGTCAGACACAATAGCTTGCAGGCAGCTTGGGGAGGACCCTTCAAAGTAGTAAGGAAGGTCAGTGATGTTACCTACATGGTAAAACTGTTAGGCAGAAGGCAAGGGCACAAACTGTACCATGTTAACAAGATGAAGCCTTACCATGATAGGGAGACCCTTGTGCTGAGTATTTACAATGAGTGGCAGGAGGAGTCTGAGGGGGGATCTGGTAACTGATCTTCTCAGCGAGGCTTGGACTGACACCTCAATGAATGGGGGTAGCAATGTCCCAGTGTCTATCCCTTACCCAGGTTTGAGAAATCTGAGCAGTGTTACAGGAGTTTGGGGACATGTTCACTGGGAAACCTGGGTGCACCCACCTGGTACAGCACCATGTGGATACAGGACCATGAAAACCTATCATGCAGGCCCCTTACAGGGTGCCTGAGCAAGTCAGACAGATTCTGTGGGGATAGGTACATGAAATGTTGAAACTGGGAGTAATCCAAGAGTCTGGCAGTCCCTGGGCCTTCCCAGTGGTGCTGGTATCAAAGAAGGATGGCAGTACCATGTTCAGTGTGGACTACAGAAAACTATATGGTCACACAGAGTCAGATGCTTACCCCATGTCTAGGACAGATGACGCCTTAGAGAATCTGGGTGTGGCTAAGTATCTGACTACTACTGATCTGATGAAGGGCTACAGGCAGGTGCCATGGACTCCCACCACTAGAGATAGGTCAGCCTTTGTGACTTCTTTCAGATTATAAGATGCTCTTTGGGATGAAAAATTCCCCTTTGACCTTCCAGAGGCTGGTAGATTGTATCCTAGTAGGAGTAGGAGATTATACCCTTGCTTATCTGTCATCTACAGCCATTCCTGGCAAGAGCACCCTCAGCATATCATGAAGGTCCTGGGCTGACTGCAAAGGGCAGGGTTGACCATTAAGCCCAGTAAGTGTCAGGTGGTATGGCAGAGGTATCCTACCTGAACATAGAATGGGAAGTGATAAGATCAGGCCAGAACCTGCCAACATGGAAGCTATTCAGGCATGTACTGCCCTGTTAACAAAAAGCTGATGAGGGCATTGTTGGAGAAAGCAGGGTACCGTAGAAAATTAATTCCCAATGATAGTACAATAGCTGCTTCCCTCACAGACCTGATGAGGAAAAAACAAGCCAGATAAGGTTGTGTGGACCCCAGCCTGTGAGCTAAAGCTTAAAGGGGCTTTGGGAGGACACCCTTTGCTAGCCAGTCCAGATTACAGCAAATACTTTGTTGTGTAGGTGGATGCTTCAAACCATGGGGTGGGGGCTGTACTCGGCCAGGTTTCCTCAGAGGAAGAAGAGCACCCTGTTGTATATCTCAGTCATGGACTCCAAACCAGGGAGTGTTATGCAGCTGTAAAAAAGGAATGTTTAGCCATAGTATGGGCACTGCAAAAATGTCAGCCCTATCTGTATGGAGAAAAATTCACTGTAGTTACAGACCACAATCCCTTAACATGGCTACATCGAGCTAGCCAGTACAATTCCAAGTTATTAAAGCGGAGCCTTGGGTTGCAGGCATACGACATGACAGTGCAGCACTATAGTGGGGTCAGCAATGCCAATGCACATAGGCTCTCAAGACAGGGTATGGGTTAATGTGTTCCCAGACAGGGTCATTTCTGGCAAGCAACATTTCTCCAGGGTCACTTGAAAAAACAGTTTGAGTCTTCAAAGGGGGGAGAGATGTGATTATGTGAGGTAGTGCCAGCTGTGCCAGGAGGAGTAGGGCACTGCATGTGTAGCATATGCCAGCATAGCAAGCTGGAGTTTTGTAAAGAATTATATGTCATTTGAATATCAAACTGATTTATGCAGTTGATTGTGTTAAACATGTATCAACAGTGGGTCCTGCTGGACAGAAAAGAGATATACATGTATGTCAGACTGTATTGTTGTAACTGATGAAATGTATGTATTTTAACAGAGGTACTGGAAGGGAAGGGGTTAAGCTCAGCCCAGCTAGCCTTACGAAAAATAGCCTGAAATTAAATTACTTGGTTTAGTCTGTGATGGTCTCTCTACCCTGGGCCAGTAATCAATGAGCTTCAATCCTCACGACTGATACTGGTGAGAGATGGTCACTAAAATCAGGAATGGATTTGCACACTATTTTCAAATGCAGCTCTCTGCATCAAGCACAATATGCTCCAGACCTGGGACTGGACTCTCTGTCTCTCCAAATTCCAAACAATACTCACTTTGGAGCACTGTGTCCCAGTTCCAAGTAGCTGGCACACCCACACCTGAGTATTTGATGTTCACACACACACACACACACACACACACACACACACACACACACACACACACACACACACACACACACACACACACTCCTGGGAAAGGCTGGCCCAGATTTACTAGCTGTATCCCCTCTGCCTAGACCATAAGGTAACCACACTGCCACCAGTAAACCACTAAGGCTCTTACAAGTAAAACAATACTAATACAAATGGTAGAGTGTAACCAAAGCAGCAAGGCTTTTCAGAGTGGCCAATTCATCACTAAAATAAGCACAAGTACTCTCAAGATGTTAAAAGTATTCTGCAAAAGACCACCCACAGTGAAATGTATAAACTATTTAATAAATAATAAAATAGAAAACATGAGAATACTAAATATCTAAGTACAATAAACACCGGAGTTTCAGTCACAGGAGATATAAAAATAACACAGTTGGACAGATTCACATAGATGCAAAAAAAGAATACTTAACTAATCTCAGTGTATTTCCTGGGTGTCTAAAGAATGACTGTTCCCTAGCTAACTTAATTAATTCAGCAAGATGAGATGCTAACTTCCACAAGGCAAGGTGATGAGCATCAAACTAAACTGAACTGCACTACTGAACTCAACTGCCTAACTGTGATAACTGTCATAGATCTTTATATTAGGTTCCAAAGAAAACAAAACAAACTGCTTTAAGAGTTCCATCCTCTCAGTGCTAGTTATGGAATGACATCACATTTGATCAACTGTCTCTGGTATAATACACACTCAGAGCTTTGCTAAGATCTGTTGCAGTATCTGAAAGCTATAGAACAATTTCCAAAACTTATATTCTTCCATTCCAGAATTCTTTGTTTAAAAATAAACATTTAGTCAGTTATAATAACATTGTTGATACATTTTTAACACAAGCATCTGTAGAAGTCAGTGCGATAGTCAAATGACACAAAATTATTTACATAACTCTAGCTAACTATGCTGGTATATGTTACACATGCACTGCCATATTCTCCCTGGCACAGATGGTGATACCTCACATCGTCACATAGGCCATAAAGATTTTATCTCACTGGTCTGACTGCAGCCTGGGCTTGAATTCTGCTCTATTGTCCTTAGTGATGAACTAATTGCTATACTGGGGTGCCAAAGAATGGCTTGTTAGTTACTGCAGGAAGGGTGGAAGTGTTGGAATTGTTTTGCATTTTCTAGATGCTGTAATATCTAAAGTTCTATATGTGTATTGTGACACATCAGTGCCAGATCCTGGCTCAGTTTCTAGTGAGAGGGTAGTGTGGGAACCACAGAGTCACGTGGCCAAGATGTGATATTCTGTAGCCAGCACTGAAATTGTATTTGAATATAAGTGAGAGATGTGAGGTATGCACTCTGTTTGTGGACCTGACAAAACACTCATCCACTTTCATCTTGCATTGCTTTCATAAGTAACTAGGGAACAGTAATTCTTCAGTCAGTTAAAAAATTAAAGTGACGTTAGCTAAATGTTTTTTTTTCTTTATCTGTCTGAGTCTTTCCATCTGTGTTTTTGGAACACCCGGCTAAGGACTCCGCTCTGTAGTGGTCAGTGGGGAGTCTTATTTGGGGCCTGGAGAGAAAGCCCAGCCCCAGGACTGGAGTGTGCATTCTCTGTGTGCTCTTAAGTGAAATTGTACTTGGTGCAGAGGGCTGCATCTAAAAATACTCTATGTGTCTATTTTTTGCACAGTGAACGTTCCCCACCAGTGGCAGTGGTAAGGATTGAGGCTCCTTGATCACTGGCCCAGATGAGGGACATCACAGAGGCTACCACTAGAAATATTTCAGTCTTGCTTGCACTGGCCTTAAGACCAGAGACCAAAGTAAACTGCTCATACAAATGCTGTAAATAAAACATTTCACAGTCAGGACCTTTTCCTAAAAGTTAAGCAGTCATTCACAAAGAGTAAAGTGCAGACCACTACATCTACAAATTTCCATTTAGTAAACCCCTCTACTTTGCCCTAAGTAGCACCTGTGCTAGGGTCTTGTTAGCCAATAAGAATAGAATAGGAGACAGAGAACATCTCTACCCTTCAAAGGGGGAATGGATCAGATAGTGATGTAGTTGTTAATATGCTTGCAAATGGATACTGATACAAGGCTTGAGATACTAAGATCAGCTGCTAAGGGAAACCAAAGTGCTCCAAATGGAATGAATCAACTGCTCTTTCAAATTTTACTGAGTCACTACTAAATTAGCCAAACTGTTCTGTATCTGCATAAAATCAGTTAAGATTCTTATGTGATCTTTTATGAACCCTGGCTGATTAGAGTGCAATAGTTGCAGAAGCACAGGCTGCAGGAGTCAAACAAGTGTACTTGCACACAACTTAACGTCAGGCTTTATTAATGAAATTGGGTAATATGTGTCCATCTTCATGGGATCACTGACTGGCTTGTGGAGTACTACAATTCCCAGCTCCTTCATAGGAGGTTTTGAGCTTCCTGAGGTGAATATCTATTGACAAAAACAAGATCAGACTGAACGATTATTGCCTGGAAAAGCTCATTTACACTGTATTTTGATATTTTAAAATGCTGTTGTTAAACTGTGCTGTTTTCAAAAAATGTTTTTGCACTTTAAATCTGCTTTTTACAACTGTTTGCTGGGCTGCACTGAGACCCAGTCAGAAATGAGTATTTACTGCTGAGTACTAAACTGTGCTTTATTTTATAATCTATCAGTGCTGTTTCACCAACTGTGCATTATTTGCTATGATCTTGTTCATGGTTTGAATTTATCAGTGCTCTGGACTTTTGCTACATCCATTTTCTTTGCAGTCCAGTACTTTCTGTTTGACTCCTAGGCTTACTTAATCTATTTAGTTTCTGCATTCTGGGTGCCCCCAGACATTGTTTTTTTTTAGTGCAAAGTCCTAGGTCTACTCCTTATTCATAGTAGAGGGTGGGCAGGTAAATTCTGAGCAGGGATTCACTGTTTGAAATCTTCATGTGTCAGTTTGCTGTTGGCTAGAAGGCTAGTTTGTTTTAGTTTTGTTTCTGCCTGTATAAATCCATTGCATTTGTATGATGTTGCTCACAAAAGTCAAATTTGAAGTAAAAATAGCACCCCAAATCCAAGGGCAATCACAATACTTTCTTCAGCTATGTCTAAAACCTCAGTGGCAATATACAGCAATGTACTGAATTAATTGTAAATGGTGCAACCCATATGGAATCAGTAGATATAGCTTATCTGGCCAACACATTTAAATCTGATTTTGACCCCCTCTTCACTAGATACTCCTCAGGAAATTCCCACATCCATTCCTTTCCCAACCATCACTAGAAAACACATCTTCAAGGCATTCTTCAAGGCCAAGAACACTGCATTGATAGGTCATGAATATATCCCAGGATGCCTGCTCAATAGCATGAAACATGAATTATTGGTCCCGGTAGAATCTCACAGTTTCCAAACAGGTTTCGCACCAAATGAATGGAGGACTGCTTCAGTTATACTGATGCACAAGGGAAGCCCAGCCACAGACCTGGGGAATTAATCTGACTACCATGATATTTAAAGCTATGGAAAGGATAATCATGAATATCATAAATGATGATATATGTAACACACAGATGCTGGACCCAAATAAGTTCTGATTTATCAAGGCCAGGTCTCACCTGTTCAGCCTGGTGGGCTTCTTTGAGAAGGTCACCACAGCGATGGATAAGGGCAAATCTGTGCATACTGCTTACTTCAACCTGACCGAGGCATTTGACACAATACCTCCATTGTTAACAAGCTCACTAATAATGCCTGGCCCTCAATGTCCTATTTGGATAAAATACATCATTATTCTCTCTGGAAAACTTAGTTAGGCTTAGAAAGTACCCTCCCCACCGGGTCATTAGCTTAGTAACAATCTATGATATCTTTCTCTGTCCATCTCTGGATTATTCATGCACAAAATTTAAGGGCTAAAAACTATCATGGGAATGTGAGGCTAGGCTTCTTAAGATCCTCACAGATTAATAGTCTAGTAAATCTATCTGTTGCTGACAAATTATTGTATTTGCTATTCTTGTTTTATTTTATTTTATTGTTGCTGAAACTTAATTCTATATGCTAAGTCTTGTTTTATTATATTATTACCTACTTAATTTGATGCTGTAACTTAGTCAATCAATGCTGAAACTTAATTGTAATTTTCATCATTGTGTACTTAACTAACTTTGTTATATATTTGGAGCTTTTTCCCACGGGCTTCCACTGAAAATGAGTTTTTGCCCATTTGGACTTTTCCCGGTCAACAAATGTCAAATAAATAAATAAATAAAATATAAAACGTCTAAAATGACACGAGTGAATGGAAACAGTGGATATGGTGGAGCAACAGCTGGTGTCTCGAATTTACATAAAACAGGTACTTTTAATCAATTTAAAGACATTCTTAACCTCAAATTAGATTTTGAAGAGTCACCTAGACCCCAACCTGGTAACTTTAATGGAAGTTATTCCAATTTAATATCTGACCTGGACAATATGCTTTTTAAATTTAAAGCCTGGGAATTGGACAATGTCTGTTTAAAACATTGTTTACAACTAAATATTATTCCGAAAGGTCTACAGGTGTGCAAATACCCTAACAATGTGGTTGAAGGGTCGGATTTCCACAAAGATTTAATCAAGGCATTTGACAAATGTGGCATGGAAATCATGAAGGCTATTATAACAAACAATGAACTGGAAATGGACAAAATGTTTTCCCAGATAGAGACTATTAACAACAAAATTGTTCCTGATTTGATATTTGCCATTGAATGTGAAAAAGTCAAATATTATGATATGCTTAAAAAATGTTGAAGTAAAATGTATTAAAGTTCACGAAAGAAAATTTAGAAAGATAGAAAAGGACATTAAAGAGTACAATAGTAACACATACTACCATAAACCTAAATGTGTAGGGGGCAACACATCCTTTAGACCCCATTTTATAGGGGTGACAAGGACAATGGACAAGAAAATTTATTATTCAATGAAAATTATTCTGAGAGTTACGATATACATGACCCTTTAGAGTTTCCTTCTCCGAGGAGATAGGAAAGACTCAAGAACAAGGATCCGGTGGACTACAGGTATGCCACCAGAACCAGAGAGGTTGGAAAACATTTTGGAAATAGTCCCTTCTGAAGATATTACAGTTAACAACTGTATATCTTGTTACAAAGGTTTTAAAATATTTCATTATACATCTACTTTTATTTCCAAAGGACATTTTAGTTTATTTACAAAAAGTTTTACTTTCATTCCCAGGGTTAAGGCTAACATAGTGAATTTACTCATAGATTTAAAACTATTTATTAGGCAGAAGAATTTGGAAGTGTTTTTTAATGGTAATATTAGAAAGAATGCTCTGGATTTGTCTAAAAGGAGCACCTTTAACCCTCCCTTGCACCCACAACTAAAACATTTTTAAGCTGTTGTTGAGAAAAAACTTAGAAGCCAGCATAGGTATAACAAGGTTACTTCTAACCTTTCTAAAGAAGAAATGGATATTTTAAGAGTTTGTAAGGAAGATAAAAACCTAAGAATTATGAAGCCTGATAAAGGGGGTGGGTAGTTTTTATGGATCAAATTAACTATGAAGCAAAGCTGTTTGAATTACTAAATGATGAAATTACCTATGGGAGAGTCTCTTTGAATGAGATTCATATTGCTTACAAAAAACTAGCACTATATTTAAATGATTTATTGATGGAGGGGCTTATTGATTTAGACACTTGAGAAACCAAAAGTTCCTTCAATTTTTGGTATACCCAAGGTCCACAAAAACATCGTGGACCCACCACTTAGGCCTATCGTCTCTGCTCAAGGTTCTATTATGGTCCCCTTGGCTAAATATATTGATGTGCATCTTAAAAAGCTAGTAATTGATCATTGTAATGTGTTGAAGGATTCCTGGGATTTTTTGAGACATATTCATAACTCAAACCAGGGAAATACATCATGTTTTATTACAATGGATGTTGTGGATTTATTTACATGTTTTCCACATGACACAGGCTTGACATGGTTTGAAGAATTTTTAGAAAACAAGCCCAACATTCCTTTTAAGGTGTTTTGTTCTTGCTTGATTTTAATGGATTTAGTTTTAAATAACAATGTTATCTTCTTCCAGGGGGAGTATTTTAGACAATTAAAAGGTGTTGCTATGGGTGCACACTGCACACCCACTTATGCTAATATTATTTTATTGTACTGGGAAGAAAGATTTGTTTTTAATTCTGATTTTAAATGTTATTGGAATTTCTATGGGCGTTTTCTGGATGATGTGTGCCTTTTTTGGAACAGTTCTGTTGACAAATTTGTTGAATGTTTTGATTATATTTCCAACACTATGAATTTTTTAAGGTTTACCTACAACATTGATGAGAGTGACCTATGCTTTCTTGATGTTAATATTCAGAGACATGGCAATGGTTTTAATCAAAACTTTTTAGAAAGGAGGCATTCTCCAATGCCTATCTGCATTATACTAGCTCCCACCCTCCCTATCAGAAAAGGGCAATTATTAAAGGCCAGTTGGTGCGAGCTAGTAGGATGACTTCTGAAGACAATATTTTAGAATTGAATGTGATTGTATTATTGACATATTCAAAGCAAGAGTTTATCCCGTTGACCTGTTAACATCTGTGACCACTGAGGTAATGGAGGGTAGAAATGGTAGATTTGCCCTGATTTTATTAAGAACGTCAACCATTTCTGAACTGTTAAATCAACAGGAGAATTCAGTAGATGTTTCAGCCCAAAACAAAAGGTACCAATCTGCCATGGTTACCACCTTTGATGGTGAAAGCAACTTAGTAAGGAGGATTGTTACTAAAGAATGGAAAAAAATTGCCAGTCTGTCAGACCTGAACAACATATTTGAAAAACCTTTCAAATGTGTATACAGAAAGGGAAGAAACATTAAGAACATTTTGGAAGGGGCCAATAGTAGAATTTTCTTTAGTAACAAAAAAGGGACCCACAAATGTGGCAATTGTCCACAGTGTTCCAACATTAAAGAAGGTGATGGCATTTTTTTGAAATGTAGGGGTAAACACCTTACTACCAAAGGCTTTGCTAATTGCAACACCACCGGGGTGGTATATATTGCTTTATGTGAAATGTGTGATTCATTCTACATTGGTAAAACCGAAAGGAGATTGAGGCAGAGAATGTATGAGCATGGTTATGACATCAGAAAAAGAAAGGACAATAACGCCTTGTATAAACATCATGAAAATTGTGAAAATGCTGAATTCAAGTTTTTTGTAATTGAAGTCGTCCCTCTCGATCCCAGGAGAGGTCCATGGGAGACCCGCCTGGAATACAGGGAGTTATACTGGCAAATGTTTTAGATGCCAGTACTCTTCCAGGTCTTAATGAGTTTTTAACTATAAAACCTGTTTTGAAATTAAGGTCTGCTAAACTATGATATGGTTTAACTTCATACAATTTTTATTCAAGTTTATATATTAATTTTATACATATTAATTTTACACACAACTTTTATTAGGCATCTATTTATGTAATGTCATTCTTAAGGGCCATGTATTTTGAATTTTACATGTAATGTGAATTTAAGTGTAGTATATGTTTTTTTCCATCAGGTGGTGCTAGTGTAGTTTTATTCATGATTTTTTATCAGTACACATCAATGCTTTTGAATTTTAACTAAGGTTTTATTATATATTGGAGTATGTATATATATATTTAGGTCTATATATGTACATATTTATTTATTACACATTTTTATGTCCTTTTATGCATTTCAACAGTGTTTTTATGTCTTTCATGATTGACTATTTCACATACACACTTTTACATTTTTAATTAATGTTGTTTTTTCATTGGTTCATTCAAACATGACAGGTTATATATTTAATTGTGTAATGAGGTCAATTTTATCTGATGAAGTAGTTGTTGACGAAATTTAAGAGGGACTGGTTACACAGCATTATTATTTGTGTTTCGTTGGAATAAAGTGAAGTTTTGTCCTGTAGCCAAATTCTCTGTGCCTTTTTTCGGTTTAGAAATAAATAAAATATCTTAAATATAAACCCGTACATCACTAGGTCACAAGCTGGATAGCCAGCTGGCTCACAGACAGGACCCAAGAAGTCTGAATAGAGGAGTCTACTTCCACACAAAAGCTGTTTACTAGTGGAGTACCTTAGGTCTCAGTGCTGGAGCTGCTACTGTTTGGCATCTTATTCTCTGAAGTCAAGGCTAGCATCAAGGTTCCCTAGCTGACCAAGTCTGCAGATGACTGGAAATTGGGAGCAGTCATCAATTTCCCACAAGATACTAATATTCTCTAAGAAGGCCTGACAGAGGCTGATAACTGGTGCCAGAGTCATGGCCTAAAAGTCAGTGCCAAGGGGTGACATTGATAATACACCCCTGAGAATAGACCATATGGTCATGGACTTTGGAACACATTTAGACAGAGATTTAGCATTTGACCTACATGTGTCTAATGCAGTAAGGAAATCATCCCATGATGCACAACTTATAATAAAGGTAGGGCATCTTGGTCCAAAGAAGTCACTGTATCATTGTACTCTGCCTTCATAAGATCAATCATTGAGTACAATACCCTCTTTGGTACTCACCTCAGAAGGCATATGCAACAAATGGACTTTTCACAGGGATTTCTCAGAAAAAAATACATGGGGTAGAAAAGACGTCATTTGCAGACTGCCTCAAAGCTCTGTCCCTATGTTCATTCTCCTACAGGCTGCTGAGAGGTGACCTATGTCTAGCTTAAAACGCATCCTCAGATCTAGCCCTAATGGAGCCATTGCACATCCATAAAACAACAAGCATCAGAAACACCCAATCTAAGGATCTAAACTCATCAGCAGCTTAAAAATGACATGCTGGAGGGACAGGTATGTGTCTCAGAGGCTCCCCCTTCTTTAGACCAGGTTTCTAATCTATGTGAAGCAGAGTTCTTTCCTGCATTTATTTAGCTAGAACCTGAACCAGCAGATGGAGAACTGCAAATATACCTCTGGTCTGCCTTCTATGACTACACTAGAGAGCAGAAGCTTGTAAATGTTCGACTACCCATACCCATATGCATTCCCCACAAAACATTTTAGAACCATTACTTATTACATTTTATTGGGAATCTTGTCTAGGCTTAAAAGTGCTCCTTGAGTCATTAGGTTTGTATTCTACTATGATACTATGACACTACGGGAGGGTCAGCAACAGAAGCATAGTTGTCTCAACCAGTGGCTTGTGCCGGTTCCATGAACCAGCGCCCAACCCTCAGCACTTTGAGTGAAGAACCAAAAAAAAAAAACACACTTCATTGTAATTAGCTGATTATTACAGTTACATTTAACATTCAATCCCCCCCGCTCTTCCATTCAAGGGGAAAAAACATGTCACTGTAATAAGCCAATGGCTATATTGTAACAATCTGCTTGCTACAGATGTCATACTTGACATTTGCCATCTTTTTCCCCAGACTGTGTGATCTAGATTTAAGTCTGGCAAGACATAAATTGAATGTCTTTTGTCATAAAATATTTGTATATGGATCAGTCTTTGGGACACTTTGACAGTCTTATGTGGATAGTCTTTGACAGTAACTTTGTCTCAAGCATTGGAATAGTAGATTGAATCTAGCAGCTCAGTATTAGCTGTGAGGGCTGTGCCTCAGGGACACCATATGGTGTGCCTCCATAGGACATTAGAGGTAGGTTCAGATAAGGCTGGTTATGGATTTTCTTAGCCATTTGTATTGCTGTCTCAACAGCACCATTCATTAGCAGGTAATGCAGTCTTGATGTTGTATAGATAAACCCATACCATCTTTAGAAATTTCTGATACTCCATTGACATGAAATGAATCTGATTTTCAGCGACAAGTTCATAAGAACTTCCCATCTAGAAAACATGGTCTTGAAATAAGCTACGACTTGCTGCCTGGTTATTGCAGGTGAGCGACTTGCTGCCTGGTTATTGCAGGTGAGCTGACTATCTCATTATCTGTGAATAGTCATCTGTTGCTACTAGGTAATTATTTCCATTGTTTTCACATATGTCTGTCATAATTCTGTGCCAATACCTTGCGCATAACAGAGTCACAATCAGTGATTCCCTCCTTTAAGATGGTTTGTGTCTATTGCAGAATTGACACACAGGCATAATTTTGGGTATATCAGCATTGATACTGGGTTAGACCATGGGCATTTTTGCTAAGTCTGTCCATTTGATCAACCATTGATAACCTTCATGGATTAGTCTCAGGACTTCTATTTGCGAATTGGCATAGCAGTCCTATCCTGGTGCAACAAGTGACCCTTGTACCCTGGCAAGTGAACTCTCACAATGAAATATTTGTACAATGAATGAATTGTTTGTGCCCCTTTACTTGGCCACCCATTATGAACATCGACAGCTACAGTCTGAAGTCTCCATCTTGTTTACTTGCTTAATCGAGGATGTTTCTTCCATGGGACGTCACCAGTCTGCTAGGCATTATGACTTGTACTTACACACTCATATCTTCTTCAATATCTGATTGGACTATCTCAGTGACTGCATTTTTTGACAAAGTATCTGCCATTATGCATTTACATTAAATTGTCTGAGCTTCATCAACAGCGGTTGGCATCTTGGTTGATCTTTACCAAGTTATAAGAGTTAATCAGTGATATCAGCAGTTTATGATCCATCTGTAACTGAAAACTGTCCCAACTTAACAGGCAATGGAGAAAACACTCACATGTTCACAATCCTGCTAGGGATTCTTTTTCAGTTTGAGAATATCTCCTCCCAGTTTCAATATTTTAGAATATAAAGCAAAAGGCTTCACTTTTCCATCTATCTTTTACAATAAAGCTGGTCCACCCATAACTGCTAGCATCTGTACTAAATATGGTTGGTTTATGACATTGTAAGAGAGAAGTACTGGTATGGATACTAACATGTACTTTCCCCTTTGGAAAGCCTATATTGAGTGTCACCCCATGTCCATGCTCTATCTTTCTTTAGCAGTTCTGTTTGAGATGGAAGTATCATTGACAGTTTTCTAGAACGTTTACCATGCAAAACATTTATTAGAGATCAATGATATTACCTGGATCTGGCAGTTCCGTCACAGCTTTTACTTTATTTGTTTCTGGTTTGATGCAATCTCCACTGACTTAATGTTCAAAATGCTGAATTCCACTCTTGCGAAAGCAGCACATAACCTTGCTGAGCTGGAGACCTAACTCTTCAATAGTCTGAATTGCAGTATTCAGCCTCTTACCAGGTAATTCATTAGCAATCTGAAACACTAACCTGTCACCCATAATAACCACTATGCCCTTGTCATCTTTAAGAAGCGTGCACATTTCATGCCGAAGGATTTCAGGCAGTGAAATAATTCGTAGAGTTAACCATCAAAATTAAATTCTTCCAACCAGAATGATGAAGATCATTACCTTTCTGTTGTTTGAATCACATGGTATGTGCCAGAACACACTGGATGTACCTAACATAGTTAACTTCCTTACTTCAATTAACTTGGGTACTATATCTTCAACAATGTCCTCCCCGCGGTTGGGTGGGTGTTCGAAAGACATGCGTAAATGGGCGTGCCTTCATTGAAGGTTGAACGTTGAGCTGGCACCTCAGCGTTCGTCAAAATCTACTGTCAATCATTAGCGGACTGGAGTTCCGCTGTGGCGACCCCTAACCGGGAAAAGCTGAAAGACAACAACAGCTATATCTTCAACAAGATAAACCCCTTTATGACTACTTCATTCAGACATTTTAAGTGAACACAAATTCTTGTTTTGCCATTTTTCTTTATTACTGGCATCATAGGAGCACAGATGTCTGCAGGCTCTTTAATCTTTTCTTTATCCCAACGTACTGACTCCATTCATTTTAGCTCAGCCTCTACTTTTGAGAGAATGGAAAACTATATCTTTTGTGGTGTAATGAATGCATAATGGACTGTACCTGCTTTCAGGCAAATCATTACTAGCTCACATTTAAGGAATCCTGTGCCACCAACCACATTAGCACTGATTTCTTCATTTCTGGCAGTTAAATTCAATTTACATTTAGTGGCTGTACTCAGCAGATTATTCACATAAGGATCTAATAAAACATAGATACAAAACTCAAATTTGTACTGGAAAGAGTATAGCGGAAATATACCAAAGGCATCCACGGATATGAAAATTTAAGTTATTTTGAATTACATTCAGTCATGGCTTGGAGCTTCATTTTACATCAGAGCTTCCCACATAGGCTCCATACTACCATTTCTACCTTTCCAGCTGCAGACAGTTTCAGATACTTCTATACATGCTGTGTGACATAGCAATTATGTCTGCCTCAGTCCCTATCTTAAACCTTATTGGAGTGCCATAAATTGGAAGTCTGACATGTCATTCTTAATCTGGGTATGATTACTTAGTCAAAGAACCCAGAAGAAAACTTCTCCTTGTATTATCCTCAGTTTTAGCCTTGGTTGTTAGCTCTTTGGCCACCTTTGTCTTAAATACAAGCAAAATGACCCATTTTATTACATTTTGGCAGCTTTTGCTTTGCATACATACATACAAATATTTCAAGCATGGGCATTAATGCCCTTCTAGCTTGCCAATATACCAAAACGCCTGTTCCCACAATAAATGTCCAGGCTGTTCTTAAAATATCTAAACTAGTGCTTGCTTTAATGTTATTTGGTAGTCCGTTCCATGCATCAGCTGCTCTTTCAGAGAACCAGTTAGTACCACTTATCATTCTTATAGAATCTTCTACATAGGTTGTCTGATGATTCTGTACTACTTTTTGATAACCCCAAACTTTCCTAGAGGTAGTTGTCTCTACATGTCCTATATACCCTGAATAAGATCTCCTCTTAGACATCTATTAGAGACACTGTACAAGTTGAGATATTTTATTCTTTCATAATAACTTAAATTTTCACATCCATGGGTGCCTTTGATATATTTCTGCTGTACTCTTTCCAGTTTACTCATGCTTGTTTTCTTATAGGGTTTCCATATTGTTATTCCATACTCAAGTTTGAGTCTAATGTAACTAACAACGACTTCATCATTTTTTTCAAATATTTTTCTTTTCTTTTCTTTTCTTTCATTTGGTGTTTATATTTATACCCCTCTGTAGTAGAGATCCATTTAAATTACAGTCACAGTAATAAAATGAAAAATCCAACTCTTAAAACATTATTTCAACCATTACAATAACATAATAATCTTGTCTTGAACATGAAATAATATAAATTCCAACTATATACAAATAAGTGCTATATTCTTGCAAAAACTGTTATAACATTTGTATAAGATAAAACTCATGACCCTAAAGGTAGTAAATCTTTATTGCCTAATAAGTACCCAATATTTTAATTTTTCTTGGTTTCCCCTTGAATCTTTACTTCCTTATGCCTTGCACTTGTTGTAAAATATATTCAAGGAGTATATTCCAGTAGTATAACAAATAGGAACTTTTGTTTGTATTCTTTGTTATTAATTTGTGCTGTCACATATTAGATTGCCATCTGTCTAAAACCATCCCACGACATCCATGACCTATCCATCCAGTTCTGAGTGCTATGTAATTCTCATTTTGGCAGCTTTTTTTTGGGGGATGTGAAAAATTGCAAACTCCCACGATAATGTTGATTTCTCGTAACCCATCTTCTCTAATTTAACTCTTAATGAGCACCACAGTTTATAACAACATTTAAAGCTCCAGAAAATGTGGATTAGGTCTGCTTTTGAAACTGACAGTAGGGACAGTCTGGGGTAATTTTTGAGTTAAAATGATTTAGTATTACTGGGGTTAAGTATGCATTGTTCATAATCATTAATTGGGTAAATATAAGTTTTTCGATGTTGTTATGATAGATTGAATTTTTTGATTGTCTTTTATTAGAGGATCATGTTTAGTCTAATAGTTAGAGAAGAGAATTTCTGATTATTATTTGGGGGTTACCACCAATTTGTATGAATCTAATATAATTTTCTTTTTCAAATTCAATAGATTCTGTATTGTTTTATAAGTATTGATATTTTCCTCATTCACTTCATGATCTTCTATAAATGGGGTGTACAACTTTCTAATTTGTCTTAGAATTATGGTATATCTTTTAGGTAGATTTAAGCCTTCCTCATGTTATCAACTGGTTGATTTCTGTAAGTATATATGTCCTCTATATTTTTCCTTTAAGAAGGGGTTATCCACTCAGATTTATCATCTCATTATTTAATCTGAGATTTGGATTTAGATGGATTGGCTGCAGGATTTTAAAAGAGCTTATTAAGCTTAAGGATTCCATTATTTTTTGTAAATTTTTGTTTTATATTTCAATAAATCATGTATTTTACTGTTTTAAGGCTTTCCCTATTTATGAAAGGAAGAGCTTAAGGGTTAAATTTATAGTTATTGATATATTTGTACCATATTCTGATCCATATCATAATCCATTCTTTTCTGCTTGGGTCATAATCTGATATTGCAGTAATTCTATTTGAATTATTTAATAATATAATTTAAAATATGTAGTCCCAAACCTCCCTTTCTATTGGCTATATTAGTTTCTGATAACTAATCCTAACTGATTTGGGGTACCAGATACATTTTGCTAAGCATGTATTTATTTTTTTACATTTATTTTGTATTACTATATTAGATGCATTAAATTGATACAGTACCCTTGGCAGGATATTCATTTTGATTATTGCTACTTTTGATAAAAAGGGGAGGTTTAGTTTATTCCATCTAAGGATATCATGTTCAATATTTGTCCACAACTTTAGGAGATTATTTTGATAGAACGTTTGGTCTTGTTGAAAGGATATCCCTAAGTAGTTTAAGGAATAATTTAGTTTTATTTCAGACTTTATAAAATATGTGTTTATATGCTCTATTGGACTTATAGGGAATATTGAAGAATGTGTTGGATTCAGTTTGTAATTGGAGAAGTCTGAGAACTTATTCATGGATTTCAATATTTTCTTTAAGTCAGTGTTTGGAAATGTAAAGTATAGATTTAAATCATCTGTGAAAGCTGTTTGTGCAATTTTAGTATTATAAAATTCTGGTGTATAATGATAGGTTTATAGTTAAGAGGAAAGGCTTTATATAAATTAAAAAAAGATACATGGATACTGGGTATCCTTGTCTGGTTCCACTCTGAATTTTAATTGGAGATGAACTTGTCCTATTTATATAAAGTACTGTATGTGCATTCTTGTGTAACATTTTGATTATTTCAATGAAATGTTGAGGTGTGTTAAAATGAGGCATTATCGAGAATAGAAAGTTTAAGTTAAGCCTATCAAAAGCTTTGCATGCGTCAGTTGTGAGTGTATATTAATGTTGATTTAATAATAATATCATTGTGTCTAATCTTAGTGTATTATCCCATGTTTGTCTATTCTGAATAAACTCTGATTGCCCTGGTAATATCCTTGATATTACCTTTTTTTAATTTATTTGCTAGTATTGTCATTAAAATTTTGATGTCCAGATTAATCAAGGAAATTGGTTTGTAATTCCATGAATTTTTATTGTCAGAATTCTCTTTGGGTATTAACATTGTCTTACAGATGTTTAAACAGAGATTATTAATTCCTTTGTCTTTTATATACTTAAAGAATGCCAATCGGATTTTTGATATTTTTTGTCCAAATGCTTTGTAAAATTCTGCTGTATACCCATCTGGTCCAGGAGCTTTGCTTGTTTTAAGGTTATTTAGTGTTAGTATAAAGGTGCCATGAGATGTTCTTTTTGGCTTTCATTTAATTTTGGAAATTCTATCGAGTTTAAGAATTTTTCTTTTTCTTGATCTGTAGCTGCTTAATTTTGTTATTCATATAGTTGGGAATATAGGTTTTCAAAGATTTTAATGATTTCTTGATTTGTATGATAGGAATTACCTTGGCATGTTATTTGCATTATAAGAGGAATATTTCACCAACATGTATTAATCTTGCAAGTATTTTTGAATCAGTTTGTGCCCACTATGAGTATTTAGCTAATGTTTTCATTTCTTTGAATGAATATTGTGATGTGTGCAATAGATATAATTCTTTTTTCAGGTTATTCAATTGTCCTGACACTGAGTTAAATTTATTGTATAATTCCTCATCTAAGTTAGTTATTTTCTTTTTCAGTTGGGTTTATTTTTCTTTATATATCCTCTTGTAATATGCTGCTTTTTTCATCAAAATTCACCTAATCTGAGTCTTTCCAGCTGCCCAATGGATATCATATGGAGTTTGCATATTAGTTATATTACTTTAAAGATCATCTAGAATGTTATTTATTTCCTGTATAATATCTTCCTTTTGGAGCAGGTTTGGATTCAGAGTCCAATTGTATCCTCTTGTTTTTCGATTAGTATTATTGGGCCAACTTATTTTTAATGTAATCTTGGAATGATCTGATAAGAACCTGTGTTCTGTGTAATAATTTATAGCAACTACTAGAAACACTTCCAAGATTAGAAAGAAATCTAATCTAGCCCATAATTTATAACATTGAGAGTAATATGTACATGTTTCTAAGGGTGTATTGTTGTTTTGGAAATAATAGGGATCAAATAAATTAAAATATAATTTTAAATCTCATATTGCTTTGTAGGCTTGAACATTATATGATTTATTCCTTCTTGTCCTGTCTAATATGGGATCTGCTACTGAATTCCAGTCTCCCCCTATTAGATAATAGCATTTTGGAAAGAGGCTTATAATATTATATTTTGTCATAATAAATTCTTGTTGTTTTGCACATGGACTATATATATTTAAAAAGAAAACTGGTTTGGCCAAGAAGGGAATTTTAGCCGTAAAATAACACCATCTTCCATTTTCATCTGAGTCATATTTTAGAATCGTTTCTTTAAATAAGTTTTTAATAATAATTGCCACTCCCCTTACTATTTGTTTTATTACCTGATGCAATTATAGTTTTTATCCATTTGTTTCTCCATGTCATGTGTCCAGTTCTCTGCTGACATATGTGTCTCCTGTAAAAATATTATTACTGCTTTTGACTTATAAATTAAATGCAATACTACTTTTCTTTTTTCTTCATTTGTATCCCTTTAACATCCCATGAGTCTATTATCCACATTCTCTTCTCTCTTTTTTTATTATTTTTAAGTGTTGTGTAATTAACTCCTTCCAACAATGAAAGCAGATTTTAAAGCAGATAAATGGATCTTTAAGTTTATAGCACTTAACTCTTCACACCTCAGTTACGTGCCTAACCACAACTCTGCTTTGCCAGGAAGAGAGTAACAAACTACACTTTAGAGGTAATTGTTTAAGTCGGGTCTATATCACATAGTCAAAGTTACATAACTTCGAACACCTAATGTTCGAACCATTATATTTGAAGTTAGATAACTTCGACTACCTAAAAAAAAAAAAAACACAACGGACAACAAAATAAACTGTTGTAAGCAGGGGGGCTGCACCCCCCACACCCCCGCTACTTAAATATACCAACTCCAAGATCACACCACATTGAAATGAATGGAAACCTCCGCCTATGGAGATTTCCATTCACATGCTTAAACTTTTACAAATTCGAACATATGGTCATGACTATATGTGGTTTGAACTTGGAAAAGTTTAATGACATGATAGGAACCTGTTTAAGTCCATTGAATTAATCTTTAAACGTTTTGTTTCCTCTATAGCTTAACTTTTGAAAATGTTTTTAACACTAAAACTACAAATCAGCAAAACCAAGTCTAGCATAACTTTCCCTATTAACTTAAAACTATCCCCATGACTCTTTTTGATATGTGCATAATTTTACATAGGTTCATAGGTAGGTACTAGGCTATTAGCCCTAGGGCCTATATAAGCCTAGCCAAAAAGGTACCCTGGCTTTCGCCACCCAAGAAAATTATTTCCCTGTGCCCCTGTTGAGCAGAGCCACAGAAGTGATCCCAGGGGTGAATTTCCTATTTCCCATCCAATCATCAAGATTTTTCTTGAAGAGTGCTAATGAGGAGCTCTGTTTGACATAGATAGGTAGTCTGTTCCAGAGTATGGGAAGTCTCTGGGACAGGAATCTATCCCCCCAGCATGTTCTGTTTATTGTGGTGACAAGGTTTAGGTCCCTAGAGCATGTAGCTCGGAGGGATTGGGATTTATTTAAGTGGAGCATGTCCAACAGATCTGGGTTTGACATAGCTTTTTATGTTAGGCAGAGATCGCCTTTGAGTAGGCAATATGCAACGATGTAAAGCTGGAGTTTTTTGAGACGGTCTGCATAGGGCATCTGTTTGAGGCCAGTAATCCTCTTTGTGAGGTATTTCTGTGGCCTTTCCAGTTGTTGTAGATGTCTTGTGAGGTACATACCAAAAGGGGGATTGTACTCTATAATGAATCTAATGAGTGATGAGTAGAGGTGAACAATGATCTCTTTTTTTTCTGGATGAGAAACCTTTTGTGATGAGGTGAGCCACATAGAAGGATTTCCTGACCACTGTGGTGACATGATTATCAAAGGAGAGATTACTGTCCACCTGTGTCCCAAGGTCTCTTATCACACTTTCAGCATTAAGTAGACTACCACTTATGTGGTAGTTCATGGGTACAGAGTTTTTACCAGGGGATGACAATACACTTTTTGGCATTGAGCTTCAGGCCATGGCTTTGACACCAGGCATCTGTCTCAGTGAGGCCCTTTTGTAGTATGTCCACATCATTAGGAGTTTTGATTATGGCTCCTAGTTTGCAGTAATCTGCAAACTTTGTTAGCCAAAGACCTTCTGTGTTAGCCTGTACTTTAGAGAAGTAGATACCAAACAGGAGAGGACCCAGGACTGAACCTTGTGGTACTCCACTTGTCACTGGTCTGAAGTCGGATTTGGAGTCTGCTACTTTCACAGTGTGGGTTCTGTCCATGAGTCAGTTGGCAACCCATCTTGTGACATAGGGATTTATGCCTAGATTAGTGAGTTTATCTATAATTCCAGAGTGAGGGATGGTGTCGAAAGCCTTGGCGAGATCTAGATAAGCTGTGTGAGCCACCTTACCCTCATCTATGGCTTTGGTGACTACTTCAAAGAAGTCAATCAGGTTTAGGAGACATGATCTGCCTTTTACAAACCTGAACTGGGTAGGGTCCAGAGTTTGGAGATTAAAAATGTCTTTGTTTATGAGTTCCATGAAGATACGTTCCATGGCCTTGCAGACCAGGCTCATCAGGCTAATGGGGCGGTAGTTCCCGGAGTCCGTCATGGCTCCGCCTTTGTGGAGTGGGATAACCATCGTGGTGCACCATTCAGTGGGCGCAAAGCCTGAGGTGAGGCTATGATTGAACATGGTACTTAGGTAGGATGCCAGTTCATTCTGTAGTTCGTGTAGAACGCAGCCTGGGATATTGTCATGTCCCATGGATGCTGTGTTCTCGGCTTTGGAGAGTGTGTTTTTTACATGTGCAGCCATGATTACAGGA
This sequence comes from Protopterus annectens, assembly GCF_019279795.1. Taxonomy (NCBI): domain Eukaryota; kingdom Metazoa; phylum Chordata; order Ceratodontiformes; family Protopteridae; genus Protopterus; species Protopterus annectens. The sequence goes on from NC_056732.1 coordinate 1,330,645,310, forward strand.
ACTTTGGATTCTTCCAGTATAGAGATGGGCCCTCTAGGGGGTGAGAGGGGGGTAAAGTTAGCACTGAATCTATCTGCCAGGACGTTGGCAATATCAGTTGGTTCTGTATATTTAGTGCCATTGTGCTGTCACTCAGAGCAGATCTGAGTGTTGTCATTGAGATTCTTGACATAGCTATAGAATGCTTTGTGGTTGTCTTTTAGAGTCAGTGGCAATTTTGTTTATGTAACTAGCTTTGGAGGATTTTATGAGGGATCTCACTTCTTACTGAGGTTGACCAGGGAGTTCCTCCAGTCATGGGATTTTACTCTTTCTTGCAACAGTTTCTTTCTTCTGTTGTAGAGTTTGTTTATGGCAGAGGACCACCAGATTGGCTTCCTTTTTTTGGAGGATAGCATCTTGGTTCCATTAGGGATAGCATGATCCATGCACTCGAGTAAGTGCTTATAAAGTGCATTTGTGTAGGATTCAGCAGTCGTACCTCTATTGTCTGTCTGCATGGGTGTCATGAAGTTTGCCACTTCTGTCTTAAGAAGTGTGAAGTTGGCTTTGGAGAAATTTTTTACGGTGGTTTCCCTAATTGGAGGTGGGGGTGGGATATGGATGTCTAGGGTGATTAGCTTGTGGTCAGATCTGATCAACGAGGAATTGACCTCTGGTGTGGAACACCAGTTGCCCATGTTGGTAATGACCAGGTCTAGGATATTCTGCCCCTGGTGGGGGTGTGAATAAGTTGATCCAAGGCGTTGGAATTTATGAATTCCAGAAAACGTTGAGCAAAAGAGTTAGTACAAGAGTAGTTTTTCCATTTAATGGTGGGGTAGTTGAAATCACCCATTATTAGGGTGTTGGGTTGTACCCTAATACTTTCCAGTGTATCAAGAACTGAGGAGTGGGAATCCTGGGACATGGTGGGGGGTCTTTAGCAAGCTACAATTTGGACTGCAGTCTTGCCCAGAGTTAGTTGCACTTGGATAATCTCGGATGCATTATGCTGTGCAACTAGCATGGAAGTTTGGATATCTTTAATGAATATGGACACGCCTCCACCTTTAGTGCTTTATTCCAGTTTAGGTGGCCAAAAGGTGTGGTATGAATTATAGCCTGGTAAAGCAGGGGTGCTCTCTGGAGCTTTGAACCAGGTCTCTGTCACTGCACAGATGTCGATGTTCTCCATTTTAAGGAGTGCCTCGAGTGAGTGCATTTTGAGGTTTAAACTTCTAGCATTGAATAGCATTACCCTCAGATTTTGCTTGCTTGTACCTGTTACGGGGGTGAATTTGTCATTTGAACCTTGCCTAAAAAAGGCACTATAGGGGGTGGCAAGAGCCTTTGCCAGTATCCAGAATCCCAAGGGTGACAGGTGCAGGCCATCTCTGGCAAAGCATCATGGTCTGTCGATCATGTCGTCCCAGGCAGACAAATACTGGATCCCCTTAGAATGACACCAGAAGCTTAGCCAATTGTTGAAGTCAGTCATTTTGTCCTTGTACTGTGGTATCATTCTGGGTGATGGCAGGATGCTACTCAGGGCTAGGGTCATACCTGCCTGGGCTACAAGATCGGAGAGCTCCTCCATGTCTCTTTTCATGTAGTCCAGGGAGGTACATCTTAGGTCATTCACACCAACATGGACAATGACAGTGTCATATTTGTACTTGTTGTGGAGTGAGCTGCGTGCGTGCATTATGTGGCGGATCCTCACAGCTGACAGGCAGCTGACAGTAACTTTCTCCTTGTTTAGCCATGTAATTGATATTACCCTAAGCTAAATGCTTCATAGCTTACAATGGAACTTTTGTTTATCAGTCATATTTGACTAGATCTATATATTTTAAGTGTTATAAATGTACCACATCAAACCATCCATCCATCCTCAACCCATTTTCCCATTTTTCACATGGGATCGGGGTGTCACTTCTGCAGTGACAATCATCTTCAGACAAGGTTTACACCATTGGGTGGTTAGCCCTGCCACAGTAGTTCATTCACACCACTCACTTGTTCACACAGTCTCCGCTAAAGCCAATTTAGAGTGTCCAATTCCCCTACTGCATGTCTTTGGAATGTGGGAGGAAACCGGAGCACCCAGAACAGACCCACTTGACTGCAGGGAGGACTAGCAGACTCTGCACAGAAGGCACCCCAGCCAAGAATCAAACCAGAGAACCTCTTGCTGTGAGGTGACAACGCTAACCGCTGCACCACCACGACCACCCCAAAAATCCTATTTGTCATTATATTTTCCAGATTAGTTTACACTTACTCCCCTCCATTTCTAAGCTTGTTGTGTTTATTTTCTATATCTTACATAATATAGTACTGTTATGGGTTCCATAACATTCTATGTGGTGAGTCCATTTGTTAAGTTGACAATGATGTCCTTCATTTTCCTGCACTTTTGATAATTTTTAGAAATCTAAATATGTCCAGTCTTGTTGAAATATTTCTGTCAATAAAGGATTTGACATGTATCCATTGCTTATAGGCTTATTTGCCATATTTACATTTATATACACATTGGTTACCATGTTCTACAAAGTCAATTTTTAAAGACATTCTTATTTCTGGTGTATTGTTTACTCATATTTTCAGTTCAAAAGCTTTCTGTAGATATCACATAAACAAGTCATTCACCCAAGTCAGTACTTTGAGATGTATAAACTTTAAATAAACTGATTTCTACTTATGAGTTCATTTGTACCAGTGTTATCTATTGAACCATTCTTGAGAAGAGTTACAAATGTTGCAGCTTTTCCAGTAAATTGAAAAAGATGTTCTATAGCTTATATATCTTACTGCAACTTTTTTTTCTGTCCTGTTCATTCATGTTTATTTCTACCGACAGTCACTCTTTCAAAGTTATGTTTCAATTTTGTCATTAGGTGACATTGTATATCCATTTCTTGTTCTGTAAAAGAATTCAGTAGCTGCTGTATCCATGCAGACATGTGGCATTGTCATTGTATTGTTTGATAATTTGGTTCATTCATACAATCTGTCTGCCTAAGTATTCCATGGTTTGTCTATTTATTTGTTTATCTCCATAGTGACTGAGTTAGATGAAGTCAGAATTTCAGTGTCTTATTTATTTATATAATCTTTGGTCAGGATTCTAATCTTTACCACATTTCAGCTATTTGAAGTTATTTTTGCTCTTCCTTAAACCCAGATTTTCATCCCTTGCCAATCCTGACATGTCTTATTTATATATGAAAAGTGTATTTTTATCTTGTAACGTAATTCCTATCTTCTGTTCTTGTTTTCCCCTTATTTACGGGAACTCTTTTTTTACTTTCTTTTCATTTCAAGGTCACTTTTCTTTTATATGGACTTTTGACATCCTACTTTTCGCGTATATACTTCTGAAGTTAATTTATACCACAAAAATAAAATAGGAAGTGCTTTCTTTTTGTTGGTCATATATGTCACAGTTCCATTCAAGTGTTCACCTAAGACTACTCCTCACCCATCCCATGAGTTCCACTGTCAGCAACGAAAAACTTTGCCCCACTGTCAACCTGGTTAGCATCTTTATTTTATATTTTATTTTTGCAGTCTTTTCACACACTGGATTTTATAGGTTTTCTTTTTTCTGTTTTGTTTCAGTATGTACTAAGAGTGGATGCCTTCATGAAAGCAACTTTTGCTTCTTTAACTGTTCTAGCCAAATATTTATTATCTTTGTATTGAAAGGTTAAGGTATTTGGATATCGAATTTGATATTTGATTTTTTTTTAATATCAGTTAGGCACAGAATGGCAATAACTTTTGTCTTTCCTGTTTTATTTAGATGGGGAGATCTTGTGCAAAAGATATTTTATTTCCGTTCCACGATATGCTTTTTTTCATTTTGGCTACTGTCAGTACTTTGTGAATGTCTTGGTAATTCAAAAATCTTACATATATTTGTCTTGGTCTGTCAAGTATTTGTGTTGAGCAAATCGCTCAGTGCACCCTTTCAATTACCGTCTTATTTGCTTCTTGGGTATTTTGCAATAAGTAGCACAGGTTTTGGTGTACTGTTTCTATTAATTGTGAGTGCTATATTTTTCGGGTATTCCTCTGAATAATATGTTGTTTCTTCTGCTTCTAGCTTCTAAATCAATATTTTTTTGGGGAATCTCTTGGATGTTTTTAGTGTTTGTTTTATTGTCCTTTTGTACCTGTTAAATATGCATCTTATTGACTGTTAATCTAGCTTCCATTTTTTTCCTTCCTGGTTGCTATCTGATTTATTGTATCTCCAAAGTTTGAAAGTTGGTCTGAAAAACTTTGTATGGCCATTTGCAGAGGATGTAGTGCTTCTTTTAGGTCTTCTAGGCCAGGGATTTGTTCTGTTTTTGTTTTGGTAGTGACTTTTAAGTTTTCTTGTTTTCCAGTTCTTGGTCTTTTTATTGTAGCTTCTTTTTCTGGCAAAACTACATTAGAATATTTTGTTTTTGTCATCTGTGCTTCCATCCTTTCTGCTTTGTTCAAAATCATGTTGTTTCCGTTTTTATTTTGAGATATTTTGGCCTCTTTTCTACCTGGTGGAAGTATTTCTGAGGTTCTATTTGAGATCTATTATATGGCCTTATCAGTAAGTTAGTTATTTTTCCTTCAGCAGTTGAACATTAATTTGAGGAATGTTGTTTTACTGTTATTTGCTTTTTGATTAGATGTGATTTTTTAAGAGTTATTGTTGATTTTTGTGGAGCCATGGTAGCAATGTGATCATTGGATAGCCACCACCTTTGTTCCTCGACTTCATCATTTCTGATTTCCTCGACTTTATAAATCTTTTTATACAACCTATCGTTCTATAACTATCATTAACCAATTGGTTGATATGATTAGAAAAACTCATAGCTGGATCAACCCATGTACCCAGGTCCTTAAATGAGACTACTGTTCCAATCACTGTGTGCTGTATTAAATATTCACCTTTCAGTTTATGTCTCCCAAATCTCATATGCTTAGTTTTTGGTGTATTTATCAGCATATTATTCTCCTGTGCCCAAATAGTCAATTTAGTTAAGTTCTTTTGCAGACATGCCTTATCTGTAATGCATGTAATCAGTTTACATCTGTGCATATAGACTGCAGAATACCTCAGATGAAAAAGTTAGGTCTGAAAGATACAATCTAAACAAGTAAGTGCCTAGGACAGAGCCTTGTGGGACACACTGACTGTAACCAAGTATTTTACCTGTCCAGTTGCTGTATGATACTTGCCATATTTGTAAGTCATGCAGCTATCCATCTTATCAAGAGTACATCAATATATAGTTGTTCTGATTTATTGATCAGTGTTTTTTGTATGACCTGGTCAAATGCTAAAGTTAAATCTATATAAATTACATCACAGCACAATGTTTCATTTATAGCTGTTATTATGTTGTTATAGAATATCATGCTACAGGTGGTAATAGATGTATTTTCAACATATGCATGCCGATATATGGTTTCAGGTCCCAGCCTATGCAATTCTGACAATAACTTATCCAATATTACCTTCTTCATTATTTTTCCACAAAATGAAAGTAAACTTAAGGGTCTATATAATTCTGGGATTGTCCTACTCTCCTTTCCCTTAAAGACAGGTTTAATAAGTCCATGTTTCCAGTCTTGAGGAATCTCATAATATGCCTAGTGAATAATAGATATATTGGTACCATAAGTTCTTGCAAGTATTCTCAGGTCATTGTTACTAATTTTGCCTCCTCCCTGTGCTTTGTTTGGATCCAGTCTGCACAGTTCTTTTCAATATAATCTAATTTGATTCCAGTATCTGAGGTTACTAGACTGTTACTATGAGAACGTATCACCCCCTTTGTGGAGCCAAACTGTTTTACATAACATTTTGTAAATATATCTATAATCTGTTATGTCTGAGAATAAATGATAGAATCTGCACACAGTGTATCAGTTTGTATGTCTTTACTCCTTCCACATCTTACGTATCTATAAAAAGGTTTCGTATTATGCTCAATAGAAAGAGCACTACATATGCAATGTTTGCTCTGAGAGTGTTATTGGAGAAATACAGAGAAGGTCAGAAGGAGTTGCATTGTGTCTTTGTAGACTTGGAGAAAGCATATGACAGGGTGCCTAGAGAAGAGTTGTGGTACTGTATGAGGAAGTCGGGAGTGGCAGAGAAGTATGTAAGAGTGGTATAGGATATGTACGAGGGTAGTGTGACAGTGGTGAGGGCTGCAGTGGGAGTGACAGATCCATTTAAGGTGGAGCTGGGATTACATCAAGGATCAGCTCTGAGTCCTTTCTTATTTGCAGTGGTGATGGACAGGTTGACAGATGAGATCAGACAGGAGGCCCTGTGGACTATGATGTTTGCAGATGACATTGTGATCTGTAGTGAGAGTAGGAATCAGGTTGAGGAGACTCTGGAAAGGTGGAGATATGCTCTAGAGAGCAGAGGAATGAAGGTCAGCAGGGCTAAGACAGAATATATGTGTGTAAATGAAAGGGAAGGTAGAGGAATGTTGAGGATGCAGGGAGTAGTGTTGGTAAAGGTGGACGAGTTTAAGTACTTGGGATCAACAGTTCAGAGTAATGGTGAATGTGGAAGAGAGGTGAAGAAGAGAGTACAGGCATGGTGGAATGGGTGGAGAAGAGTGCCAGGAGTGATTTGTGGCAGACGAGTACCAGTAAGATTGAAAGGGAAGGTCTACAAGAGGGTAGTGAGACCAGCTATGTTATATGGGTTGGAGACAGTGGCATTGACAAAAAGGCAGGAGTCAGAGCTGGATGTGGCAGAGTTAAAGATGTTAAGATTTGCACTCGGTGTGGCTAGGATGGATAGGATTAGGAATCAGTATATTAGAGGGTCAGCTCATGTTGGACAGTTTGGAGACAAAGCAAGAGAGGCGAGATTGTGTTGGTTTGGACATGTGCTGAGAAGGGATGATGGGTATATTGGGAAAAAGATGCTAAGGATGGAGCTGCCAGGTAACAGGAAAAGAGGAAGGCCTAAGATAAGGTTTATGGATATGGTGAGAGAGGACTGTGACAGAGCAAGATGCAGAGGATAGGAAGAAATGGAAAGAGATGATCCGCTGTGGCGACCCCTAACGGGAAAAGCTGAAAGATGATGATGATGATCTTTATATAAATTTTCTGCAAATTTTTCTTGATTTTCTCTCACACTATGCTTAAAGGACCACTATGGGTAAATGATAAAAAACATATATTTTTTATCTTGTCATGAATTACTGCACCCCCCCAAAGCTACCTCAGCAAAATAAGTACTCATTCTTAATCTGTTTGTTCAGGTTATTTCACTTTTCAGAGTTGTAGTTCGAGCTCTTTTCCATTTCTTATATTTTTTTGTCTTGCACCTTAATCAGGTATTTTTTTTCTTATGGAAACATATCCCCCCTGACGTTGTATGCCTAAATCCTGATGTTAAACATTTTTTTGATTTTTTGCACTCAGTTTCTGTTTCAAAACTTTCCACATTCCATCTGCAGTTTTTACACTGAACACATCACTCCAGTTAGTTTTACATGAACAAATAAAGGCAAAAACAAACTGGCGAAACAAAGCTTCAGGACACGAAGAGCCTCTCCAACCAAGTAGTTCCTCAAGGAACTACTTGGTTGGAGAGGCTCTTCCTGTTCTGAAGCTTTGTTTCGCCAGTTAGTTTTACATAGTAACTGTTTTGCTTTCATAAAATCTATAATTAACCTTCTCTATATTGGTTTAGATTTCAGTTTGGCAGAATTATCTAGCAACAAATTAACCTTTATAACCCCATGATCACTGCACATCAATGATGGTAAAACTTATCTTGAAGTTACAGTAATTTCTTTAGGAACACAAACAATGTCCAGTATGCTCTGTCCCCTGGTAGTTTTTTTTTTACAGTCTGAAGCAATTGTTCCTGAATATACGTTGCGAAGAATTTCCTTACTAATGTTGTTGAATCGATATTATTTCAGTCTGTTTCTGGTAAATGTAAGTCCCCAGGTAATGTTATTCTTCCCTCCTATGTTTCATGCAAGAAATGTATGAATTCCTGTAGGTCATCTGCACTTGACTTTGGTGGTCTATACACTCCATCAATTGTTATATGTTCCAGGGTTGTCTTTATTGTCACAGTTACACAATCTATAGTGTTGGTGTTATTTTTGAACATGTAATAATCACAGGTCTCATAACTATCTTTAATCCCTATCATAACACCGCAACTTGATTTTTTTGTTAGAATGTCTGTTAAAATAAAAACATTTATACCCTGATAGAACTGGTTTCCAGTAATTGTTCTTTAACCGTATTTCATGAACAATAACAACATCAATCTTGTGGGAACATAGCAAATTTCACAGTAAAAAAAAACTTTATGGTCCTAGCACATATCTCTGACTCTGCACACAACTGCATCTAGTACACTTTTCCTGCTTACATTCATTTTGTATTACTTACACGTTTACAATGGCCATACCCATGATTCTTCTCCTGTTTATTGCATGTTTTTACATTATTTAATTCTCATTTCTTACCACTGTTATATCTGCACTTTGCTTTTTAATTTGTTCAGACTGACAAGGAATTTGTATAGTTTTTTCTAACATTACATTTGGCTCCAACAGCAGATTCCACAAAACTTCACTGTCTGCAGTACATATGACAATCCTATTTCTTATTTACTCAGCTTTATTGCCATCATACTTGCAGTATTAATCCAGGCATACAAATGTCTCAGAGACATCTCTACAGAGTTGCCTCCTTTCTGGATGCATTAAAAGAAGTATGTTCTTTCATGTATTACATTTCTTTTAGGCAAAAAAAATTCATCCAACTTTGCTGTCACTGCCTCAGATATTAAGCCTTGCCCCTCATCATATGTGAGAGCACCAAAAATAGGCACATATCTGCATGTAGCATATAGTAAGAAAATTACTTGAATTAGGTGGTCCTCCTTATCCAGTTTTGTTGTTGTTCTGTAGCGTGCAAATCAAATGGTCATGCTGATGATTGTGCAACATCAAATGGTTCTGGTAGACAGAATGTTATCACTTTTAATGCCATTTTTCTGTTTGTCTTCTTTCAAACTGGTTTTACCTCATTTGGGTCAACACTGTGTCAAAATGCCATAAACATTTTTTGGAGGGGCTTCTATGGCACTCAGACTGAACATTTTCCAGTTCTTTAGCTGCATTGGTGGTATTTCATTTTAATTCATTAAAATTAATCTATTCTGGTATCATTTCATATTATATTCAAGACTCCAATACTTAAGAAATCATAATTAGTCTTAGCAGTTTGTTGCATTTATTTTCCATACCTGTCTCCAGTATTGTCAACTCAACACTTTGCCAGTGGATTATGGTTACTCTCATTTTAGATGAGTATGGCTGTGGTTGACATCTGTTTTGTTGACACACTTTGGTCAACAGTACAGATGGTCGACAGTTGTGTGAAACTGTCAATTTGCCAGAGTGGGAAATATGCTTTTTCCTGGGAATTATGCAGTCAAGGAGTTGGAATAAAGAAATAAGTAACAGGGGATACTATTTCTCTATCTAGTTTCATTCTATTCTTGATCTTTCATAGTGAGCTTAGACGGGATGTGGCAAAGATTAGTATATTACACATACTTTAGCATGAAATGTTAGTTTATATGAAATCTTAGAATATTTTGGTATATTAATGAACACAGCAATAAAATAAACAACTGATCTATAGTACCGAGTGTGATACTAATCAACATAAATGTTAGATGGTTATATGAAATCTATTCTCTATATGTTTCAGTACATAAGTGGTAGAATTTGGAAAAATCAGTTATGCGGCCATAATAAGACCAAACAGCTCAGTAAAAGTAGTACAGAGTGGCCTAGAGATAACTAATAATTTACAAGGAATAATGCTGCACAATGCAGCAAAACTAATTAGATATTTTACTAGTGGAAAGCCCACAGGTTGTGTAATAACCAATATGTGAAATCTAGGTCACATGACCTAATATGATTACTAGCAAGTATGAAGAATACATGAGATGATGTGTTTTCACCCCAACATCGACACAAAACTATAAGCACTGCTGAGAGCCTATATAAGGGCTGCACAGCAAAGTCCCTACTACATTATTTCTAGAAATGGGAAGAAAATCTGAGTATATGGCAGTCAGAATGGGATAAGAGCAAACTGAGGAACACACATAAGGGCAAGAGGAAGGGAACACTGGGAGATATCACCTAAGGAGAAACTGCACAGGAAAAGGAACCAGTAATTCAAACAAACTGCAGAGTCTGGGTGAATGGGAAGGAATGTACTCTACTTGTGTAAAACACCAGAAAAAGTAAAATAAACCAGAGCTGTAGTAAGGCTGTGATAAAAATCCAGTCAGAGCAAGAGTTAAAAACAACATTTAATACAAATTATAAACAAAATAAGAAGCAAAATTAAGCACTTTTGTCCCTCGTCATTTCAAAGCGGACTTAATCAAAACTGTATGCGAATGCCTTAATCCAGTTTACATAAACGTCTTCACTTCAAGCGATTCAAGTCTTAAAGGTACAGTGATAACAAAAAGGAATACGTTATACAACCAATCAAACCCTGACAGCATGAGTAAACACCTTAGAAAAAGCATAAACATTTGTACAAATGATTGAATACAATCAATCAATATGTATTACAAAAGTAAAACAATGCAGATAGATGTTATAAAATCTATAAATGCAAAGTATGATACAAACTCTAATACTCCTAAAAGCCTTTTGAGAGCTGTGTCCATTCTTAAATGATAGGTATCTGGAAGGGGGACCAAGAGCTTGTGAACACAAAATGGAATTTGCTTGCTGCAACCCTAGGTAGAATAGCCATAAAATGTATATTATATAGTAAACAAAATATTAACTAATACAAAAACTTTAAAACCAGAATAAAACAACTCTATAATTTTGCTGCTCTTAGCTTAAGAACAAGGTATATTGAAATATTGTCATTAATACCTGGAGCACAGGTGACATCCAGTTTTAGCTGCCAAGACAGTTCTCTGTATTATTAATGGGTCTCCCATAAGCCTCCCCTTAGGTTTATGTCAACCAAATCTAAAATGTCAAAGAAAAACTTTTAAAATGTGTACACTGCAATCAATGTTTATATAAGGTGTTGTTGGTTTTTGCTGTTCTTATGTGTGTTCATAAATCTTTTTTTATACTTCGAGGAGGAGTATTATAAACAGGTGCGTGGAGTAGCGATGGATGCAGCATGTGCCCCCACCTATGCAAATCTGGTTTTGTACAATTAGGAGCTGAATTATATGTTTAACAGTGATATTTATACACAACACTGTGTGCTATATTTACATTACCTGGATGACATCTTCATTTTATGGAAGGGTGGTGATGAACTAGTTGGTGATTTTATGGCTTAAACAGCACTACTGATTTCCTTAAATTCACTTATTCTTTCAAGAGGTCGCCCATTTATTTGGATATGACAACTGTTATAAAAGATGACCACTTTTACTGTATTATCTACTGAAAACCCACCTTCAGTAACTCATATTTACATTTTTCTAGTATCACCCATACAAGCAGAAAGTGGGTATTGTTAAGGGGCAGTTTATTAGACTAGCTCATATGATTTCTGATGATGATTTATATGTGTCTTAATGTGATGACTTGAGAAGGCTGTCTCTGGAAAGATGCTTCCCAAGACCTTTGATTAATAAGATTATTGTTGAAGTTAACACAGACAGGATAAGTTTAAACCCATGCAATCCATCCATCTCTTTGCTGGATACCCCTTTGCCTCTTGCCTTCTTCCTGCCTCCCGCACATTTTCTTCAGTAAGTTGTCTTCTGCTTTCCTGCATATGTGCCCGAGCCACCATAATCTGTTCTCTTTGACCTTCTCTGCAACTTCAGCTACTTGGGCTTCTGCTCTGATGTGCTCATTTCTTCTTCTTCCTCTTCTGTCCCACAGTGTGTATACTACCACCCATCTCAGGCACTTCATCATGTCTAACTTCTTCAACTGCATTTCTGCACCATACAGTAGTCTTGGTCACACTCACACCCCTGTTTTGTGCACCTTACTTTACAGCTTTTTGGCATTCTTCTGTCATATCTGTCATACACTACCCCTGACACTCTGTACAGGTTGGCTGCAGACCCTCTGATTCTAGCTAGAACCTCATCCTTCAGACTTCCCTTCTCATTAACAACCACTCCCAGATACTTGAAGCTGTTAGCCTGTTCCACTATTTCCCCTCTCATTCATTTCTCAGCTTCTTCTGATTCCCCCATTTGCTGTCATTACAATAATTATTTATTCTGTATTCAGTTTCTTCATGATTATATATCTTCAATAAGTAGCATAGCTAGGGTGGGGCAAGAGGGGACACTGCCCCAGGTGTAATGTGTTCGAGCTGTGATTAGCCAATCCCAATCTCTCTTTCTTTAATGCAATACTGGCTTTTAAAAGCCGATATTATAATTGCGGTAAAAACTGAATGCTGTAGCGCTCTGTGTGTGGTCTAAACTGTAGCAACTGCTTACATTGTAGAAAACAGTTTGTTACAGTTTAAAAGTTCGAAAGAAATCTTATTTTAAACTAAAACCTGAGTGCTGTAGCACTCTGTGTAGACAAATTATAAACTGCAGCAACTGTTTGCTAATATTTTTAAGAAGATTTTTTTTTAACTAAAACATGAGTGCCATAGTGCTCCTTGCAAAAAGGGTATAAACTGTAGCAGAAACATTTGTAGCAAGCAGTTTGTTACAATTTATAAGAAGACATTCTTATTTATTTTAATAAAAGGGGAAATTGGGGATGGACACAGAAACGGGACCTGCTAGGGTGGCAGGAGGGGGCATGTTGCACATCTTGCTACCTAGCCACCTGGTTGGTGACAATAGAAGGAACATCTATTTTTTGCTTTTCAGTAAGGGTGCTGGGGGGCATGGATTGGCTTAATACAGATACAGTAAAGTTTTTTTTTTTTTTGCTCTTCACTTGAAGAGCTGAGGGGGATGGAGCACTGGTACAGGGCACTGGTCGAGTCAGCTACACTTCTGCCTTTAGTAATGCATTTCATTCTCATATCATTTGCTCAAGTTATTGTTCAGAGTCTGCCTGTAATGCCACATTGTCTGCACAGAACAACTTTGTTGATCTGTCCTATCCATCCTGTTTGCTAATGTAGTCCATCACCAGTAAGAACAGTAGTGGGCTCACAGCTGAACCCTGATACACACCCATTCCCACTGTGAATCCCTCTGCAAGACTTAACACTGTACGTATTTGAGTTATTGGATCCTTGTACATCGTCTGCACTAATTCTACTATTATTTCTGGGACTTTGAATCATCACAGGACTGCCGAAACCAGCTTCCTTGAGACCTTGTCATATGCTTTCTCCAAGTCAAGAATGACCATTGTAACTCTTTCCTCATCTCTAGCTTCTACACAACTATCTATTTCTCTGCAAATATTGAGTCAATTGTGCTGCATCCTGTTCTGATTCTAAAATGCTCATCTCCCATCTTATTTTCTACTTTCTACTACTCTGTGTATTCATTTATCAGTCACCCTCTCCAAAACCTTCATGCAGTGTGACAGGAGTTTGATACCTCTATACTGCCCATAGTTGTGAATGTCCCCCTTGTTCTTATACACTGGCACAAATATGCTTATTCTCTTGTCATCTGGGATATGACTTTCTCTCCATACTGCTATGAATACTCTTAAGAGCCATTTCTTCCCTGACTCACCCAACATCTTGATTATATCTGCCATGATCACATCTGGGCCCATTGCTTTCCCTGACTTAATTTTCCTTAGTTCTGTTCTTACTTGTTCTAGGATGGCCTCCACTTCTTTCATCATGGTTTGTTTCTGGGAAGTACAGCTTCTAAAAAAACTTAAAAAGCCTCACTGAAACACACTAACATTTCTGGTGAGCAGGTTGTTGCTAGCATCCCTTGTGAAGGGTGTCTGATGACTCTCTACTTTATATTTTTGTCTTTGCCTTGCAAAGTGATAGAGTTTCTTTGTACCATTTATTGACTTACTTTATAGAAGCTGGTAGAGGGCTTCTGATGCTGTGTTCTTTCTTATTGCAACTCCTTTCTTAGTCTTTTTGTTAGCCAGTATTCCTGTCTAGCCTGGTCTGTCTTTTCTATCTGCCGCTTTTTCCTGCATGCCTTCTTTCTTTGGATGACTTCCTGGACTGCAGCATTCCACCACCAGCTTTCCTTATGTATGTTATTTCCATACCTGGCTTGGCCACATATCTGTTCTGTAGTCCTCACACATGTTGTTTTGAGGTGCTGCCATTCTTCTTCAACTCCACCTATTTCCTCTTCTTCTTAAGGTGCTAAAGTAATTCCTTGAATTGTTTTGCTTTCTCTAGTCAACTTCCTGGTCATCAGCCTGGCCTCTGTTGACCTTAGAGTCTTATCTTACCACTGCTTGCAGCTGATTGTGGAAACCAGTGGTTTATACTGAAGGCTGAGTGTTTCACTCCGGAAGACTTTGCAGTCACTGGTTCTACCTCAGTGTTGTTTGCTTATTAGGAGGAAGTCCACCCGAGTTGCATATAGGCCACTCTTATATCTAATCTTGTGAATGTCTTTCCTGTTGAACTATGTGTTTGCCACCATCAAGCCATTTGCCAGAGAGATGTCTAGAATAACTTCTTCTTTATTCCTTTTGCCCCACCCATGTGGACCCAGGCAGTCCTTTTATCCTGTTCTGTCTGTGTCCGTATGTGCCTTCAGGTCACTCATTATCAGCACCAACTCATATTGTCCTGCATTAATAATTTATCTAGTAGGCACTGCAACTGCTGTCTGAATGTACTGTTTTACTCATGATCATAAACCAGCCGTGGGGCACAGGCTTATAAATAATGCCCTATCCTTATATTGGAGTCAGATTGCCATTAGTCTATCATTAATTCTGGTGACATCCCTTTCTGTTTTCTAAAGCTTCTCCTTCACCACAATTGCCACATGATTACTAGTTTGTCCATTTCTTAAGTAGTAGACTCTGTGTCCCAGAAAATATTGTCATTTTGCAATAGCCTATGGCTAATACATCCATCCCTGACTCCAAAATTGCAGGGATTCTGCCACAAGATCCATCACTGCTCAAGTTTTCACTGGAAATACTGTCATTCTGTAATAGCCTGTGATCACTACATACATCCCTGACCTCAAAATGAATACAACATTCTTTAGACGTACTAGTTAATTCACTTGATGTTTACCTAGTGATAGTTTTATATTGTGCTTATCGTCATAGTGCTATGTTCTGATAATTTGCTCTGTACAGCTCTATACACTGTTTTACTGTGGTTTACTATAGATATACCTCCTGCTAAACTTGTTTTGACTCTACATTCATAAAATTTCTTACCTTCTGTCTACTCTTACGATAGCCCATATTCTCTTGCTCTGACTCAACATGGTCCTTCCTCCATCTTTAGGAATAAGTATTAACTTTATTATCTCCATAAATATTTCACTTTAGTAGAGGTTTTTCTGTTTTCTTTCCTTTCAGAACCTGTGCTCACTGCATACATCCCTGACTCCGAAACTGTAGGAGTTCCACCACAATGGCCACCTCTTCAAAGGTTTTCACTGAGAAATTTGTCATTGTGCAATGTAAGCAAGTTTAACATGAAGAGCCTTGCTGAGTATTAATTTTAACTTGTCAAGTGCATGCCTATCCTGTGCTTGAAAGTGTCTGTGCTATTCATAGTAGGAGTCCTTGCACTCTAAAGACAACTTACTGAAAGATGCCCACTATCTTTTGTCTTAACCAAACGATTACACTGTATATGCCAGTTACTTGGTCCTGCTAGCCTCTTGGTGTCTGCATTAAGTAAATGTATGAAAACCGGTTCTACTTTATGCCTCCTTGTTAGTTGCTCTGTACCAGCTATAAACTGATTGCTGTCTGTATTAATTGACCTGAAAGTGGTTGGGTCACTGTAGTAGAATGTACTGCTAAATCTCCTCTTACTTTGGTCTTAACATCTAGTCACTCACAGGGCAGGCACGTGTCATGTGAGTGTCATCTGTTATTAGATTTCCATTTGTTTTAAGATGTGTACATCAATGAAAAGACCTTAGATGATGCAGTGGTGCAGTAGTTTGCATTGTCACATCACAACAAGAGGTTCTCTGGTTTGATTCTTAGTTGGGTGTCTTCTGTGTGAAGTCTTCATGTCCTCCTTGCATTCGTGTGGGTTTCCTCCCATGTTACAAAGACATGTGTCTGGACTGTTTCTCCCCAGGCCTCCTCTGAAAATTGCCTTGTTCCAATTTGGACTTAAAGGGTTAACAAGTGTTAAATAAATAAATAGTATGTTGTATTTGTATTGATTTTTTTTCTATTCAGACAAGCTTTATGTATGGTGAGCCTGTGTCTTTCAACAAGTAAGTATGGAATTTCAGTTGCTGATATTTTGTTATGTACAACATGCTTTCCATGTACTGCTTAATTCACTGAATGTTTACTAAGTGATGGTTTGGATGCATATGAAATAACACTATTGAACTACAAGCCTGAGTTACCCACCACATGCCTGTGCTTATCAGTGTAATGCTATGGTTTGACAATCTGCTCTGTACAGCTCTATACACTGCATTACTGTGGTTCTCTATCAGTATACCTCCTGCTAAACCTGTTTTGATTGTACATTTGTAAGTTTTCTTACCTTCTCTCTACTCTTGCAATAGCCCATATTCTCTTGCCCTGACTCACTGTGGTCTTTCCTTCATCTCTAGAAATAAATATTAACTTTATCACTTCCATATAATATTTCAGCTTAGTATAATTTTTGTTTTTTTCCTTTAAAAACCTGTGGTCACTACATCTATCTCTGACGATGAAACTGCATGAGCTCTGCCACAAGGCCCACTTCTGTAAAAGTTTTCATTGAGAATATTGTCATTGTGCAATGTAAGCAAATTTAGCATGAGCAGCCTTGCTACTTATTAACTTTAACTAGTCAGATATGTGTCTGCCCAGTGTTGGAAAGTGGCTGTGACATTCTTCCCAAAGGAATACTCCTTGCACTCTAAGGACCACTTACTAAGCTGGCCACTGCCCTTTCTATTGGCCATTACACTGTCTATGCCAGTTACGTAATCTAAGGTGTCTGCATTTGGTAAGTGTAAGAGAACCTGTTCTACTTTTTGCAGGCTTGTTAGTTGTGCTGCACTGGCTATCAACTGATTGCGCTCTGTAATAATTGAGATAAGAATGAAAAGCCTGCTATGCTCAGATTAGCATCTCTCCACCACCTGCTCCTAATTTGAAACCCCCTCTTACTGTATCATTATACATTCCACATACACCTTTCGTCTGTGACACCCATTCTGTAAACCTCCCTAAACAACTTTACTACTATCATACAAACACTCCTGTTTCTACTTACGTATTTCCCAACTTCTTTCCAACATTTAGCATCATTCTCAATAACCTTTCTTCCTCCCATACTGCTTTGCAACATATCCATTCATACTAAGACCCCTCCCAGACAGTACCTCTCTATTATTCTGCATTTCATCTTCTACTTTCCCAAAAATCCCTCTCTACTGCCTTTCTTAACCTCATCCTCATACTGTATCTTTTCAAACTCTATTGCTTTCATTTCAGAAACAATAGAGAAGACAGCAGGACAATTTAACTCCCTTTCTTCATATAAAATACTTCCTTCCTACCTACCTTCTAACAGCTTTCAAACTCCCACACCACTAAATATTCTGCAGTTCTTCAGCTTCTTGTTTCCATCCTGATTCCTAAATCTCCACCATTTGCCATCAATAAAATACAGATCCCTTTCATTAATCATGCTACTCCTCTGATTATTCTCTGATCTTGTTCTCCATCTGAGCTACCTCTCATTCTACCAATAGTCAATAATAGCTCCCAACATCTCTCCGGCTCTGTCCCAACCATCTATCCATATTTCCAACCAAATTCTCCATACATCACGCCAAACTTATTTAATGACTTTCCTGAAAATAAACAAATATAAACAGCATTACTGTCCTTTCTATCCCTCCTGGTGACAATGGAGTTACACTGGAAGATATCCAACATTGGACAGCCATAACAATACCAAAAGAAAAAAAGCTACTAGGTGATTTCGATATCAGTTGGACATAACCTCTAACTCCCCTACATACAGATTAAATGTATGCAGTTTCATACAACTAATTAATAGCCTCACATATTATAGCAAAGCATCAAACTCCTTATTAGACTGGTTCCTAGTAGTAGACCCTAGTAAATGGACCACTGCAGGCACAATGACAGACTCTCTCAATGACCATCTCCTTGTCTATACAACCAGACATCTCACACGTCCACTTAAACCACACATTTATACAACACACAACCTGTCCAACTTTAACCCTGAAATGTTGATTACTAACCTATCATCTACTAACTGGAACATTCTAAAACCCTCTGATGATACTGTAAATGAATTCAATACAATTTTCCTAAATATCCTAAACAGCATTGCACCTTCTAGAAAAAAAGAGACTAAAAACAAATAATGCAATTTGGCTAGCTAAAAGAAGTAGAATGCTAATGCAGGATAAAAAAATACATGGAAAGAATGGGTAAATTGTAAAACACCGCAATATCTTGAAAACTTCAGAATGTTCTGCTGTTGAACTATAAAGCAAATAAATGAAGCCAAAAAACTGCTATAACAACATTCAGAACAATAGTAAACACAATTCTAAAGATTTCTGGTCGACCATTAAACAAATCTTATATCCTGACAAAAGAAAATCAACCCTACCCCTTCTCCCAATAACACACCACTCAAAACTGCAAAAGAATTCAACTCTGATTTCATAGAGGGTATAGCATCCCTAACCAAGGGTTCCCCAACATCTATTCCCAACCCTGCCCAACAGCCACATATCACCACATCTGCTTTCACCTTCAAACCTGTGCCCATATCCTACATAAAACTACTGTTAAATAAAGTCAAACCATGTTCTACTTCAGCTGATGACCTTCTAAGCAAGTATCTTAAAATAGCAGTCAATGGCATTGCCTGTCCTGTCTCAGTCCTTATAAATAGGTCAATCCAGGATCTCCCGTTCCTTCTCTCTGAAAAAAAAAATTGCACATTAACCCTCTACATAAAGAAAGAAATTCAATAGACATCACTAACTTTAGAGTTATTGCAGTCATCTCACCTCTCCAAAATACTTGAAAAATGTATTCAAAAACAATTTCTAAGCTATCTCCTTCAGGAAGAACTCCTATCCACCACAAAACACAACGTACATTCCTCCTACAGTATTAACACTGCACATCTAACCTTTATAGATACTGCCAATAATTAACACCGCACATCTAACCTTTATAGCTACTGTCAATAAAGACAGAGAAAATGGCAAACTAGTCTCCTCATTTCTAGACTTGTGTAAAGCCTTCAACACAGTTTGTTACAACAAACTTCTACTTCAGATTTCCTCACTAGGTCTATCTCGGCCCACCCTTCTATGATTCAAAATCTACTTTTCCAGTGGGTATCAGTAAGTAAAATGGCATCCCACTTTCTCTCCATACCTCCCTGTCACCAGCGCTGTTCCACAAGGCTCTATCATTGGTCCTCTCCTCTTTAACATTCTCACCAACACCCTCCACACAATGAGCTTCTCTAATGTAATACATGGGTGACTCCATACTGTGCATCAGACAACCTGCCACATCTGCAAACAATGACTGAGGAAGTTTTAACAGCCACTGAAACATGGCTTTGTAAGTCAACACTCATGCTCAGACTATTACTACTACTTTTTCACCCAAACTCCTCTCTCATGAGAAAACAAAATTTAAAATCCAAATTTAAAATCCTCTGTCTTGATAATACAACCATTGAAGTCACTTCTCATAGCAAATTATTAGGGATGATAGTGGATAATAATCTTACATTCAACCTACATGTTCAAAGTTGCAATTAAAAAAAAAAAACTCACCAAAAACTAGCATGCTTTACAGAGCCAAAAACTTTCTCACCAATGCATCTAAAACTACACCTGCCACTAATAACCTCCTGCCATCATTACTTTATGGCACTCCTATCCTGACTAACCTCCAGGCATCACAAAAAGCAAAACTTGAACAGTGCTATAGTAAAGTGGCAACATTTGCAGCAAGCATCCCTTTCAGAATCCACTACTGTATAGCACTAAAAATCTTAAATTGGTTAGAACTATCCCATCAACTTACACGTACACAGCTTCTTAGCACCTATAAAGTTATCCAGCATCCATATGTTCGTCCAGCACTAAATAACATTCTACACAACTATCTTCCCACTAAGTCAGTGAGATTAATTGACCAAAAACTTCCTTTTGTCCAGAAACCCATCAAATCTGCTGGGCATGATCTGACTTGTAGCATGTTGCTAAGGCCTGGAATTTATTACCTGTTTTCATCAGGTCAACGCCCTCTCTCCAGTCCTTTAAAACTATTTTGAAAGACTTCCAAGCCAAAATCTGGCTCTGTTCTTGCTCATCTCCAGGATAACCTATATCCCTAAATATGAATAAATACCTATTCATACCTCATACCTCTTTACTTCTTCTTTACTTATTTCATAACTTCAATCATTTCCGCTCCCTTGACTCTCTATCTAAATATGCCATAATCCTCTTTTTTCTTTCACTTCATACTGTAATTCCTGGTTTGTATTGTATGAACATGCCTTTAATTTCTCTAAAGTGATTAAAATTTCTCTAAATATTAAAGTATTGTCACATAACTCACGTCCTGCTGAGTGACTTACATAGTTTTAAACTATGTTGTCAAGTTATGGCTGTTTGGCATAATTATTTAAAATGTATATGTTTTTGTATTATTTTTAAGCTTGTAAAAATTAGTGTTTTAAAATGTTTTTGCAATACTTTAGGGTTTTTCTCCCCAGGCCTTTGCTGAAAATGGGCAGCTATCCAGTCCAACTTTCCTTGTAGCCAAATGTCAATAAATAAATAAGGTTGCTTTGCTATACAACCCCTCCATCTTGTTTTCTGTATACCAAGGATGTCCAGCCTCCTCCTTACCATCACATCATCTACTTTCAAGCTGCATCCTGTCAGTGAACCTGTACTGAGTACAACAACATAGTTTAAAACTATGTAAGTTACTCATCAGGACACTAATTTTACAACCTTAAAAATAATAAAAAACAATCTATATTTTAAATAATTATACCAAATAGATGCAGCTCAACAACATAGTTTAAAACTATGTAACTCATTCAGCAAGGCACGACTTAGAGGGTTGCTTGATGGCCTCCAGTGGCCTGGAGACAGTTGAAGACTCAGCAGGCAATAGCAAGACCAGTAGTCAGCCACAGCAGTGGCAGACACTACATAAAATATGAATATAAATGGAAAGAAACACAATAACAAATGGCAAATAATAGGAAAAAACACAGTAATAATGAGGAAGACGTGAAATAAAAAAAAATTATCAGTAATATGTACCGCACTGTGTAGCAAAACAGTTGCTAGTGGAGTAAAATGCTATTATATATGCAATGAAAACAATTTACAATATACTTTAGCAAGCTGTAATATGGCAAAACCAAATCTCTCCCTTAATGCCTGTCTTCCTAGGAGTTCCAAAAGGCTCCATTTTGGGTCCATTGCTCTTCACTCTATTTACAAATCAACTCCCAGCCAACATTCCTAAAGCCTCAATAGTGCAATATGCAGATGATACCACCATAATATGCGCTGAGAAGTCACTAGACATCCTCCTCTCCCAAACGCAAGAATGCTTTTCCCTAGCCGAAACTTGGATCACCAATCAAAACCACATTCTTAACCCAGCTAAACCAAAACTACTCTTCTTTAGTTCCCACAGATCTACACTCCCCTCAAACAGCTTCATCTTCTTCTTCTTTCAGCTGCTCCCATTAGGAGTTGCCACAGCGGATCATCTGTTTCTATTTCTTCCTGTCCTCTGCATCTTGCTCTGTCACACCAACTACCTGAATGTCCTCTCTAGCCACATCTATAAACCTTATCTTAGGCCTTCCTCTTTTCCTGTTACCTGGCAGCTTCATCCTTAGCATCCTTTTCCCAATTTACTCAGAATCCCTCCTCAGCACATGTCCAAACCAACGTAATCTTGCCTCTCTGGCTTTGTCTCCAAACCTTCCAACCTGGGCTGACCCTCTAATATACTTATCCCTAATCCTGTCCACACTCATCACACCCAGTGCAAATTGCAACATCTTTAACTCTGCCACGTCAAGCTCAGACTCCTGCCTTTTTGTCAATGCCACTGTCTCCAACCCATATAACATAGCTGGTCTCACTACCCTCTTGTAGACCTTCCCTTTCACTCTTACTGGTACTCGTCTGTCACAAATCACTCCTGACACTCTTCTCCACCCACTCCATCTTGCCTGTACTCTCTTCTTCACCTCTCTTCCACACTCACCATTACTCTGAACTACTGATCCCAAGTATGTAAACTCATCCACCTTCACCACCTCTACTCCCTGCATCCTCACCATTCCTCTATCCTCAATCTCATTCACACACATATATTCTGTCTTAGTCCTGCTGACCTTCATTCCTCTTCTCTCTAGAGCATATCTCCAGCTCTCCAGGGTCTCCTTCACCTGTTCCCTACTCTCATACAGATCACAATGTCATCTGCAAACATCATAGTCCACGGGGACTCCTGTCTGATCTCGTCTGTCAACCTGTCCATCACCATTACAAATAAGAAAGGGCTCAGAGCTGATCCTTGATGTAATCCCATCTCCACCTTAAACGCATCCATCACTCCCACCGCAGACCTCACCGCTGTCACACTACCCTCGTACATATCCTGTACCACTCTTGCATACTTCTTTGACACTTCCAACTTCCTCATACAATACCACACCTCCTCTCTAGGCACCCTGTCATATGCTTTCTCTAAGTCCACAAAGACACAATGGATCTCCTTCTGACCTTCTCTGTACTTCTGCATCAACACTCTCAGAGCAAACATCGCATCTGTAGTGCTCTTTTCTGGCATGAAACCATATTGCTGATCACTAATCATCACCTCCCTTATTAACCTAGATTCCACTACTCTTTCCCATTAACATCATGCTGTGGCTGATCAGTTTAATCCCTCTGTAGTTACTACAGCTCTGCACATCACTCTTATTCTTAAAAGTCGGTACCAAAACACCTTTTCTCCATTCCTCAGGCATCCTCTCACTTTCCAAGATTTCATTAAACAATCTAGTTAAAAACTCCACTGCCATTTCACCTAAACACCTCCATACTTCTACAGGTATGTCATCTGGACCAACAGCCTTGCCATTCTTCATCCTCTTCATAGCTATCCTTACTTCCTCCTTGCTAATCCACTGCACTTCATGATTCACTATCCACACATCATCCAACCTTCACTCCCTCTCATTCTCTTCATTCATCAGCCCCTCAAAGTACTCTTTCCATCTGCTCAACACACTCTCCTCGCTTGTGAGTATGTTTCCCTACTTATCCTTTATCATCCTTACCTGCTGCACATCTTTACTAGCTCGGTCCCTCTGTCTAGCCAATCGGTACAGGTCCTTTTCTCCCTCCTTAGTGTCCAGCCTTTCATACAACTCTTCATACGCCTTATCCTTAGCCTTTGCCACCTCTCTCTTTGCCATGCACCTCATCTCCTTATACTCCTGTCTACTTTCTTCATCTCTCTGACAATCCCACTTCTTCTTCGCCAACCTCTTTCTCTGTTTACTCTCCTGTACTTCCTCATTCCACCACCAGGTCTCCTTGTCCTCCTTCCTCTTTCCAGATGTCATACCAAGCACCTTTCTAACAGTCTCCCTTACTAGCTCTGCTGTAGTTACCCAGCTATTCGGTAACTCTGCACTACCACCGAGTGCCTGTCTTAACTCTTCCCTGACCTCCACCTCACAATTACCCTTTTTCAGTTTCCACCATTTGATCCTTGGTGCTGCCCTCACAATCCTCCTCCTCTTTTTGATCACCAATATCATCCTACAAACCTCCATCCTATGCTGCCTAACTACACTTTCCCCTGCCACCACTTTATATTTGCAAGCTGAACAAGCATCTTTGTTAACAATCTTCCTCTGTTAACAATAGGTTAGAGTCTACTAGGACTGGCACCTTTCCCTGTAGGAACTGTTCAGCTTGCAAATATATTAGTACCTTCCAAACATACACACATCCCAAGATAGGTTTTACCATTAATGTTAGTTTTCATGCTGATTGTAAAACAGCTAACATTGTTTATTTTGCTTCCTGCCAGGTGTGCCATGTTTATTTACATAGGTAAGACTAATAGATCCCTTAAAGAAAGGGTTTTAGAGCACCAAAGGGACATTAGGAATAAAAAAGAAAGTAATGCTTTGGCATTACATACTTTAGAAAATGGGGTAACACATGTTTTTACATTTTTTGTACTTCAGGTTTTAGACTTAGATATTGGGGGCGGTGACCTACTCAATCGTACAGAAGCAGCAGAACAGAAATGGATACTGCTTCTTAATGCAGAGAGACCTCCAGGTCTCAATGGTGTTTTTACTTTAAAACCTTTTTTGAAGGCACACCCTATGAAACACTAGCATAGTCCTTTTAATTAGAGGCTTGTCTTTTATTGGTTTGATTGTTTCTTTGTTATCTTATTTAATTGCTTTCTGTATTGAGAATGTCTGATGAAGCGGTGTGAGAACCGTGAAAGCGCTTACTTTGTTTGTTTTATCTTGTTCTCTTGTATATTAAAAACTGGTTTTATTTTAAGCCTTGCAGACTCGGTACTTTTATTTTATTTTTATAAGATATAAAAAAGTTGGTACACTCTATCAAAACAAACAATTTCTCTCTAACCACTCCAAAGTAACAATAGCCAGAACACACCTATTATCTACCTTACTCTATGCCTCCCCTGTGCTTACTAATCTCCGCAAAACTGACCTAAACAAACTCGACAGTTGTTATAACAAGATAGCTAGATTTGCTACTGGTTCATCCTTTAGAACACATCACTGTGAATGCCTCAAAACACTAAATTGGTTAGAACTCCCCCTAATACTCCAGTTCAATCAACTATCACTGGCTCACAAATTACTACATCACTCAAGCAACACTCCAGCTCTACAACAACTACTTCAACCCTACACCACCACCAGAACCCTAAGATCTAGCACCCAAAACCTCCTTAAGATTACCAAATTTAACAATGAGACAGGAAAATCCATCTACATTTAATTTACTGTCTCTATTATCTCTTAACTATAAAATTGTATCTCTTGGAGCTTTTCTCCATAGGCTTCTGCTGAAAATGGACTAATATCCAGTTGGACTTTCCCGGTTAACAAATGTAAAGTAAAATAAATACTCTTTAGAGATTACAGGATACTACTGCAGGCAGGTTGTCATGAAGTTCAAGTTTACTTGCTGCCTTACCAGCCCCTCACCTGTGTGTATCATGTGAATAATGCATGAGTTTCTGGCCACGGAGGCCCCTAGTGCCACATATTTTCCTTAAGGTGCTACAATCAGGTGGCATATGTGACCTACCAGAGATGGCCCTGCATGACTTAATGGTGACCATACCTAAAGGCCACAGGTTCATAGGTGTATACTAGGTTAATGACCACTAGAGATTTTATGATCCTAGCTGTGCAAGCCAAATGTGTTCCACAAGTTATATATTTTTGGAATTTATATAGGGGTGATTGTTGGTTATGATATGATTTATTGGCTGCCTCTGTCCATCAGAGACATGGGTGCCAGACCAAGGATGAATTTCCGATTTCCCATCCAGTAGTCCAAGTTACACTTAAATTAGGGTTAGGGAAGGACTTTGTTTCACATGAATGGGGGTCCTGTTCCAGAAAAAGGGAGTTCTCTGAGTTACATATCTGTCTCTCCAACATATCCTATTCATGTTGCAAGCAAAATGTATGTCTTTAGATCTAGTAGTTCTGATGCTGTTTGTTTTGTGGATGTGCAAAAGGTTTTTCAGAGTGGGGTCCATGGATGCCTTGCATACCAGGCATGGATCACCTGTCCATAGTCTGTGGTAGACCATGTATAGAGATAGGGCTTTGAGGTGATCCACATAGGATATTGTGTTTGTGTCCTGTATTCTGTTATGAGGACCCTTTGCAGATGTTTCAGTTGCTGCATGTGTCTGGTCAGGTACATACTGAAGGGGGCATTATGCTCAATGATGGGTCTGATGAGGGCCAAGTATAGTGGTACCATGGCTTCCCCTGGACCTAGATGCCATGTACTTATAAGCTGACCAACATAGAAAGATTTCCTTACTACCTTGGATACATGTTGATCAAAGGCCAGGTTACTGTCTACATGTGTTCCCAGATCCCTAATTAGTGGGTCAGCTCTGAGAGGCATTTCATTGATGATGTAGTTTCCTGGGGTAGTTGACTTCCCAAAAGGTACTGTAATGCATTTCTTTGCACTGAGTTTTAACAGCAACAGAAGAAAAGCAAAACATGTCATAAAAATGGATCACAGGCTCCAAAGGCAATAATGTAACATGAAATAAGACAACCACCATTAAACAACAAATGTCAGCCTGTCAGATACATGTCCATAGTATGCCTGGTATAACTGTCAATGATGGGGGGCTTTAAATGGCCAATGGAAGAATTATGCTGGATATGCAGAGCAATGTGGCATGTAGCGTGAGGATGGGATTAACACCAGGCATGACTGTGGAATGCCCACTGTTAGGCCAGTCATCATTATGCCAGTAGTGGCACTTCCCAAAGTTAGGATAGATGGTAACTAGGTCAGCTTGCATTGCCAAGATATCTACATCAGTAGGCATACAGTAGCCATACGCAATGTTTAAACTAAGTAGCAATGCTAGAAAAATAGGCAATACTACAGATATGTAAAGTATATACAACTATAACATCAGTGTTGTAAATGTATTCCTGTGCCTGGAGAGATATTCCGTGCACCTCTGGTATATCAAATCATTGTCCTTAATTTCACCATGAAAAGAAAAACATCATATGTCTTGCATATGGCTGACCAGTAATGCCTAAATAATCACAAGTAACCATCTGTCATAATTTCTTACTGAAACATTCTGGTGCACTTTCGCTCACCTCCTCTTCTCATTTGCTAAAAATATAATGGTGACACTTCTTTTAGTCCCTGTGGCAGTGCCCTCACTCCCCACACTGTCAAGGCACTGCAAGGCATCCAACTTGTACTGGAGGCCCTCATGAAAGTTCTCAGGAAATGATCTTAGTAGTCCCTATGCAGAAAGCACAGAAAGATATTAGTTTCCTTCCCTCCACCAAGTGGGAACCCTTCCACAGTAAGCACCCTCAGAAGTCACGGCCACTTCACAGGTTGCAGTCTTTGAGGAGAATATCAACAGAATCTTGTCACATGATGCTCATTGATTGGCCATCAGGGTAGCATGACAGAGTCCAATGTTAGTAATAATCATGCATACATCAATGACATGTCAGGGTGGTATTTGGGGTGTGAAAGATACACTGATTTACATATTTGCACTCTGCACAACCCATAACGTTGTCCATAGTTACATTACAGCCCCCCTAGAGGCTTCAAAGTTGATTAATACACCTGAGGCCTGCATTGGTCACTGAACCATCGATGCATGCTCAATGTGCTTTGTGGTCATTTCTACATATTCATGGTTAGGTAGAAGCTTCATTGCACAATTTTAGTCTGTTACACATTGGTGCAGATTCAATAAAGCCTACAGGGTAGCGTGACGATTTATATTCAGTAAGCAATTCTATATGCCTTATAGAGTCACTAAAACCCAGTAAATATTGTGACATGCTGATTACAGAATAAGCAGCTGAACTGTATGCTAATCAACCAATTCAAGAAGGAGGAGCTAGTCAACAAGTGATAAAGCAATTGTGTAGACTCAGTGCAGGTTTTGGCCTCGAATTCCAAAACCTATTGGAATACAGCCACAGAAACTACTCTACACAAAAAGAATGGTAGGGGTTGCTGTTTAGACCCTGTTTAACTTTTCATGGTCTGCATGAGGTGGAAATTGTAGAGCACTACAGGGTGGATAGAAACACTCTACAAGAACTCTGCAATCTCTGTCATCTTCAACTGACAGCAAGGACAAACCAAGGGGAACCAGAATATTAGCTACAGAAACCTTCCAAAGACCAACAGGAGATATGTTCGGGGTGTCAAAGGCATCAGCATCCAGGATCCTACATCTATTCCTGAATGCTGTGCTACAGCATGCCAGTGACTACATAAATTTACCCTTGTACACCTGAGGACATTACTACAATTGTGCAGAAATTCTACCCTGTAGCACACTTCCCTGAATTCCTGGGTGCTTTAGACTGCATGCACATTGAGATCAAAGTACCACAAGTGGAACAGGGAAGGATGTACTTAAACAGAAAGGGCTTCCACTCCATTAACTGCCATGTTGTGTGTAACACTAAGGAAATAATCCTGAATGTGTGTGATGGCAAACTGACAGTTATCACGACTCCCATATCTGGTGCAACTCTCAACTCTACCAGAGTTTTTTTTTTTAGGAGGAATATCCCACAAAGTCATTTATTGGATGATGGAGTGTATGCATTTGAACCATGGCTGATGGTGTCCATCAGGAATGCACATTTGCCCACAAAAGAATGCTATAATGAGGCACATACTCAAGAAAGAAATGTCATGGAGTGTGTGTTTAGGCTGCTGAAGTCACAGTTCTGGTGCGTAAATATATCAGGGAGAGTCCTGCAGTACAATCCCAGTACTTGTGAAATTTTCACTATCTGTGCTATTTTTCACAATATTATCCTAAAAAAAACAGCTTCAACAAGGACACCAAGAGGAAGGAGTACACATCCCACCACTACTGGCAAGATCACCACAGCCACATGCAGGTGAAGAGTCAGAGTGGGAACCATCAGCTACTGTGGGTGCAGGCAGATGTAGGTGAGCACAGTATACCCTCTCTCTGGCCAAGCGACAATGGATAGCACACATGCTCACCACCTAAGGTGGTAAAACTTTCATCCTATGCACATACATACAGTAATATTGATGCCAGACAATGCTCACAACCTTTATTTACTCATGTAATGGGTGTGTACTGCTAGCATCACACAGAGTAATCCCCAAATTTAAACACTTGTAACTGCTAGACTATCAATGTAAGTGTTGAACCTGGTTGGAATAGGAAAATAAATGGCTACGAACACAAAGGAATGACAGATCCTTGCATACTGTTACTTGCTAATGTACCTAAGTAGAAGGTGGGTGAGTTCTACATCAATAACATCAATATGTGCCAGCACTGACTTATGTCAATAGATGTGTTCTCTATCAATTAATAGGCCTCATGGTCAAAGATACACACTATACAAAAACCTGTAAGATAGCAGTACAATTTTCAAAAGAGCATCACATGTGCATATATACTAAGCACTCAGTCAGTGATGCACCCTGGGGATCAGACAAAAGACTTCTGTATCCCTGAATCCAAAAGATAGAATCAAGGATATAGCACAGTTGCCATCATTTGCACAGTGTGTTGTTTGGGGGGACAAGAGGCCAAGGCTAACTCAAAAGGTGCTGAGTGCATGTGAGTAAGAAAGACAGACAGGCAGAAATTTAGATAAATTATCAAATGGCCACTGACACAGAATGAGCTGCAAGCCACATGAATGGCCCACGTACCTTTTATATGTGTGTGTGTGTCTGTATGGGCACTCAAGGTGAAACGTGTGTAAGTGTCTGCAATGCACAGCCAAGCTCTGTGCTAGTTCTATATGTTGGCATGTCAGATAGGTGTGAACCGTGTATGGCAGAGGTAAAAGTTCATCGTCATTGCCCCCAAGTGTGAGAACCGGCTCTGCCAAAAATTGCACTAGCACCCCCATGCCCATGGTCCGATGTGCTGCTGCTACCTGAATTTGACTGATGTCTGATGGATGAGCTCTCCTCACAAGTATGCCTAGAGCCATGATCCCATGGCCTACCACATCTGGGTGTGAACACTTCAGTCACTGATGAAGCAGTGGAAGTAGTGTCACTACAGGAGTATGATCAGGCATGGTCACTTTGGTTAGCATCAGATGATGCTGCTGACCTCTATCCATGTGGATGTTGTCCTCCTCTCAGCAGACATTACATAACAGACACTACCTGTTCCATCGTGCCATTTACCCAAGGCAATGAATTAGCCACATGGTGGAGGCAGTCACACATATCAGAGTGTGCCACATTTACAACCCTAAGCATGTCCACGGAGGCCCTAGTGGAACATTCTTGTGCCTTCATGATGGTCCTAAGTGGACATCGAGTGGCATGTAATGGCACATCAGCATCAGGTGGATGGTAGACAGCAGACCTTCTCTGAGCACCCCTAAAAACCCTCCTGCATGGCACCTCACCCACACTTTGGCCACAGTAACCATACTACCCTGATCAAGTGTGTCACTGTCCACCTATGCAATATCTTAGGGTTAAGGGGAATAGGTATGTGTAGGCCTACTGACTGTGTCTGATGGAAATACAAGGGATGGCTGAATGTCAACTTCAGTGTCATACTCAACCTCTGCATCCCCCAACTGTGCCTCTGTTTGGCCACCATCACCTTCAGAGTCTACCAATACTCTGACATCAAATGGTAAGAGTCCTACACTTCCTCTACCAGGATCACCTGTGATAATAAGCAACAAACAGAGGAACATTTAAAACAATTTTTATGATAACAAACTAACACTGGTCACACTATTGCAGATGGTACAGCAATACACACATTCATTACACCCAGCTCACACATACAGATAAATGCATATATCTGAAAAATGGTCATCACTAATCAAAAGAAACTTTTGGCTTACCATGTGCAGATGACTCAGCACTTGGTAGGGAGGATTGTCCTGGAAGAAATGAAGGTAAGGATGCAAATGAAACATCACAATTGCAATAACACAGGAGGACAGTGAATACACAATCTTGCCTATATGTCCATTAAGAATAGTTTTAACTGAAACTTTTCTGACACATCTACCCACAGTCCATGTGTAATGAACAAATGTGTCATTAAGTCTGTTAATTTTTCAATAGGCTCATAAAAAAATCCACAGGAAGTATTACTTACATTTTCTGTATTTTACTATACAAGCAAATCTTAAAACTCATCATATGTAAGCTTACCTGGAAGCTCCTCTTTACACATACTTGTCCTCTCAGACACATCAGCACTGACATCAATCCCATTTTGGTGTGCAGTCTCCACTGAGCTGCCTGGATCTCTGACAGTGGACAGTAACTCTTCATTTGGAGTCAGTGGTGGCTCAGTAACGGGGCCTCCCATACCCAGCTGCTCACAGGCAACTACAGCTGTTCTCCTCTGGGCTGATGAAATCATGTCAATGGCCCTATGATGCACCTGACCATAAGTCTTGGTGGGACCCCCGCCTACACTGACATCATTGACTATCTAGTTCCAAATCTGAATTCTGGCAGCTGTATCCCCACATCCTCTCTCAAGCAGAAAGGTGCCATTGTGCCTGAATGCCACTATTACATCATTTTCAGAGTCACTGAAAGGGGGCTTGTGTGGATTTGTATACTTGGGTGCCATAATCCTATGTGACATAAAATAGAGAAGGATATAACACGTAGACATTCCATAAGTAAATGCCTGCTTATATACCCATATTTTCCAACATTAAGCACTGGGGACACACATTTCAGTTATTGAAAGTGAAGGTTATGTGGTTGTACCACATCACACTCACACAGAAAAAAACAATGGCTCGCAAAGGGCTGTTAGCTTAGTACTAACCTATAAAAAAACAATGTTTGGTCCAAAACAAGGAATACCACTTTAGTAATGTATTGTTTCCCACAGAAATAACAGGATGACTACATATTTTCAACAGAAAACCTGTTGAAGCACAACTTTTGTTCTGGCAACACATGGCAGTGGGCTCCCCCACCCTCAAAACAACAAGCAAATGAAAGTTTGTGCAAACCTAGCAATACCACATAACTGAATTATATATGCTTTCAACACAATTCTCACAAAGTGTACATATTTACAACAGAAAAGTAAATTTTACAGGATTATCAGTCACCTCTCACTATGCCTACTACTCCCATGGAGGTGTCTCTTCGATCTTAGAAGCATAACACCCTGTGTCATTAACACAGTACTTTAAATTTCCCTGAAATAACATAGAAGAGTGTAAGATCATTTTAACACTAACACTTGTGATGAAAGTTAATGACCTTTCTATCTGAGAAGTGCAAATGCCTGCCAAAAATACCTATGCCAGCAATGAACTATAAGCAGTGCATATAGAAAAAAGTTCCATTTTCTACTACATATATATAATTTGCTGTGTAACATGTTACAAAACCTAGAATGTAATTGAAAAATACAACCATACTTTAGCAAGAAAAGAAGCCTTCTCTGCAGATAATTCAAAATGAATAGCAATCATCTCTTTTCTCCAAGTACACACGTCTCCTCACCTTCAAGTTCACTAGCTACATGCTTACCTTTTTATAGTGTAGATTCAGGCATCTGAGCACTGTGAAGATGCATATGAGGTTTGAACTCCTTAGAATTGCTGAATACCAAACTTTAAACTTCATGTATCAGGTGTAAACATAGTGAAGGCACTACCTTACTATTAGTTGCTAATGGATTGCAACTGTGAATGTTTAGAAGGAGGGAGAAGGAAGACCCAACAGCATTTCAGACTACATTACCTGCATTTGGTATATCACCCGGGATACACTTATAAAGTGTAGAAGTAACTTTAGCAAGCTTTTAAATGGAAATAAACAGCACACATTTCTCATTTTTTTCACTAATTGACAAACTCTCCTACCTTTGCCGAAAAATGTTTTTCACTGGCATGTATTTTTATCATACACTTAAAAGGCAATGATACAAAATTCACTATAGACTGCATGTCTGAAAGTACAGCACAGATAGCAGAAGAATAAACACAATACAAAGAGAAGAAAGAGCTACATTGATGCAAACATAAAGGAAGAAAGAACTACATTGATGCAGACATAGTCATAAATGGCTGTGTAATCACTCATTATACTAAATATGCAAGCCAAACATGTACAAACAAATGAGAGTGTACACGTGGATATGTCTTGTTAATACTGTGGAGGAAATGGAAATTGCTTGTATGTACATGATTTGCTTTCCTGCTGCAATGTTATTCCTGTGGCAAAGAGAGATAAAATACTCCTAGTATGTTTTTGGGTTCATTAGTATGATATTTCAAATCCACAATTGTGAAAAAATCTATAACGTGCTAAAATGTATTTTGTAATGTTGTTTTATTTATTTTTTAAAATATTAATATTTGCGCAGCACATGGCTTAAAGCAAATATGGTGAAATGGATAAATATTTTAAACTTAATGGAAGTTGCTTCTATGATAAGGACAGAACAGCATACATTAGAGCTGTGTAGCACACCTGGTAAATACACTGAAACACAAAGCACATGGGATATGTAGATCATGGTTCAAGTCCCCATTTTTCTTTTAATGATAAAAATTAATACACTTTTTACAATAATAATGCATGTTGAGCTTTGCCTGTCTAGTTTTCACATTGCTCAGCTATGAGCAAACATGGTGTAATGTCACAGACAATAAGGAGACATTGTCAATTTCAAAAAGATGTATTGTAACATCTTTTGCTTTCCTTTACACAAACACGATAAGCAGCATTGCTCTGTGGTCAGCATGCTTCCGCAATGCATGCAGACAATAAAGAGACGTTCATTTCTAAAAAGCTTCATAGTAACATTTGTGGTCTTCCATCATGCAAATGCACTAAGTGGCATTGCACGGCAGTGAGCACTCATGCACACTGAGTATAAAAATTACACCTGCTGCTTAGCTCTATTTGTGACAACAGAATAAGTTAATGGTCATGATGCAGGTGAGCCAGGGTTCTAATCCAGCAAACTTTAAGTTTTATTAATGCTGGTCCACTGTAATTTAGATAGAAATTAACAGTATAAAATAATATATATATATATATTATATGTTTAACTGTGGTTATCAGTGCAATTATGGTTCTACAATTAAAAATTTATTTTCTGAACTTTCATGTCACACACACACACACGCACACACACACATACATATATATATATATATATATATATATATATATATATATATATATATATATATATATAAAACTAATGAGCATGACAAACAAATCTTCAGTTACAATGAGCACTCTGGACAGTAATGACTGTAAAAAAATACAGATGCTGCCCAGCCTTCCCTGTGGCAATTGATGTAAGTTCATGGCCAGAATACAGGTGATACAGGGTTCTAATCTAACACTCTCCAAATGTTATTAATGTTGTTACACTCAGTTTTAAGAGTAAAGAACAATATAAAGATAATTTTACATAACAAATAACTATGTAGAGCAGTGGATATCAAATTAATTATATGTGTGACTGAGGGTATACTGACAGTTATGTTTCTGTAATTAAAAGTGTTTTTTTTCTGCCCTAGGATATAATTCATACTTCAGTAATAGTTATCCACACATAAATGTATAAACAAGGACCTTGTCAGGTCACACACATACATGGTTAACTACTCACTCTTTAATGTGTTTATATAATTAATGAGCATGTCTAACAAACACTTCTACTGTGGCAAGCAAGAAAACACACCTACTTGGAAGAGTATGTATTCTCTATTTTACATAGATGTGAATCCACATTGTGTAAATTAACTTTTATCAGTGTGTAAAGCCACACAAAAACATGTGTCAGGTCATAAAATGTATACACCCCAATACACATCTTAAAAGTTAAGTCATCTAACAAATACAGCAGCACAGAACCCATAAACTGATGCCAACTGTCTCATCACCCTTCCTATTTCATAAACTGCCTTCCTGTCTATTTGGCATTGTTGTTCTCCACTTAACATTGTGCAAACACGGTTGGCATGGTTGTGCAGGTTTGTGCACTGACCACTAAATGCAGCATCACAAATTGGCAGGAAGACACTTTAAGTGTTGCTGTATGACCTGTGTGGACAATGGCAGGAGCTAGGAAAGTGCCCAATTTAGGGCTCAAAGATAGGGTGTACAGGAGTCCAGAATATTCATTGGACTCCATGTAAAGTGCCACAGCTGTAGACTTTTGTAGGGGGACTATACCGGGTCTCAATATAAATCAGAGGGTTGGAATAGTCTTGCCAAGGCTGTCTTCAGTGCACCTGGTATTCCATGCACTGGAGAACAATGCAGGTACCAATACAATGACCTGAAAAGGTGCAAGCAGGAACAACTCAACCAGTGGCAGGTTGAGTTTATGACTGTTGACATCCCACACTTGTGTAAGTATACAGATAAAGATAATTTAAATGATATACAAAGTTGAAGATAGCCAAGACTGGTATGCATAATGCTCTTATCTTTTTCTCTCCCATTTATTTTACAGCTGCCCGGTAGATTTCAGTGAAAAGCAAGGCCCATGCAGAACATTTAGGAAGACTGAAAGAAGCAATGGGTATGTATGCAGCACAAATTAATTACTTTATTAAAAGTATTGCTCTTCTATACATTAGTAGCAAATTAAGCATGCATATCTTAACTGTAAAATCAGGCATGCATGCTTCATTTTGTAGCTCAAGGTACTTGTAGAAGTCAATTGTAATAGTGTATTCAGATGTTGTGGGTTCAAATAATACAAGTAACAAATACATACTAAAATAGTAAAAAAATATTAAATATTAATTTCAACAAAATAATTGTTAACTTAATCTGTATTATTTTAAAAGTATATGTACAATATATGTATATTGCAAGGATTATTTGGAATAATTCTCTGTCCTATTTTGTATTTTTAAAAAATATAGTTAATGTAACAATAACAATGTATTTGTATTGTAGTAATTTAATGTATGTGATATATGATGGTTCTAATTATCTTTTTTTTCTTACCTCACCCCTTGTCTGACTTTTTTTATTTTTATATGCATGATCACAATGTTCTGATGTCATAATTTTCTGACAACTGACAAAATGATCTCCAGCATAGGGAGGTAGGCCACTCAATCAGCCACCCCTCCAACAGCTGTCGCATGGACACCCATCACATCTGGGATGCAACCTGGCAGTACTGCCTGTGCAGCTCCTGTACTACCTGGGCCCTCAGCATTAGGTAGATTTACCCCGGCAGCTGGTTCAGTGGTACCCTCTGGGAGTATTGGTAGAGGTGGAGATTTCATCACCCACCAGGAGCTGGCAGGCACAGTGCATGAAGTCATAGAATGTACCACAGGTGCATGCCTCAGTTGAGTGGAAAAGATGCTCAATGGAATGCTGAGAAAACAAAAACATCAAGCACTCCAACAACAAGCTGAGGAAGAGGATAGTGATGACAGTTAAGAGGGTGAGGACTAGATTCTCACTGTCCCTATGCTTGACAGGCATTGGCCTATGATGTCCCCTCCCTATTCCCAGTCATGGTGTCCCCCAACCTTTTGTGTCCCTCACCATCACTGTCTTGGTCTTGTTGATCCTGTTTGCTCCTGCTTCCTCACCTACCCTACTTACCTGACCCTGGCATACCTATGTCCTATATCCAACTTTCCTCTCTTACTAAAATAAAATAAAAAAAAAATGGGCACCTGTCCCACAAAAAAAAAAATTCGTCCCATACATAGTTCTCTACTTTGCACATGTGTTTTCTCAACACACTTGATTTGGTCCAATTGGCTATATAACATGATTGCACTGTTGTCACCCATCTGTGTTGTGGTGACAGTCCAAATTCATCCAATTTTCTATCCATGTTCCTATTAATCTGTTGAAGAAGTATATAGCTATGGTTCTTTCCTAATTACCTTCTGCAAATTCCTACATGGCTTCCCCTTTGTTCTTCCCCCTGCTTTCCCCCCATTTCACATCTTTCCTATCTACCTCATTTTCACACCTTTAATCTGATCAGAAAAATAGAATCAAATACCACACATAAATCACTAATAAACCTCTTCACTTTTTGTCCTCTGCATTTGCACGGAGTTTGGCATTGTGCACCAATGCTGAGTGACAGTGAATGGCTATTCATGTCCTGTAGCATATTGCTGTTACCTTCATGCAATGCTGCTTAAACTCACTGCACTAAAGGAACACAGAGTTAAAGCAGAGTAAAGGCAGTACTTTGAAACATTTAATTGAGCAGTTATTTACACTGCTGAATGTATAACAAACAAAATACTTATGTGTACTGTTGACATGAATCACTTGACTGATATTCATTTTTATACAGTACTTCACTATAGTCATTGCTTCTCACATTTGCAGGAATGATCACATTTACTTATGTAATACCATTCTGACACCATGTGTAAAAAAAAAATGATTGACCTGTATTCGAACCCTGTTCCATCTGTGCACAAAACCAATAGAAATATTACTATTTTTACCATTTAAGCAGAGAACTGTGTTTGCTCATTGTTTAACTCCACACAAATGGGGAAGGCAATAGCAGTAGCCCTTTGCTATCATAGAGGTTATGACATAACATTTTCAATATAAACTACACTATGAACACCATAGTATCTGTAAGCCAGTTTTACCATAGCATATATGCAAAAGTAGTTCAAGTTGTAATCATTAAATATAAATCTTGCATGGGCAAACACTTTGCATTAATCATGCAAACCAGTTAATTGAAGGTGAAGTATGGAAAGAGCTGATTGGCATATATTAGAATGTTTAATGCCCAGTTAGTTTTCATCATATTAACATTCATGGAAAATCACAAACAGAAGACACTTGTTAATCACTCAACAATTATTTACTCAGACTCGTGTGCACTGCACCTATGCACCTGAAATGGATATGTCAGTAGTAGTTGTCAAATGTCAACTATACTACAAAATAAATAGCACCACTGCATTGTTACATCATTTAAAGCTTTATACTGACAATAGACATTGAGATTGTCTTATACATATTGTAATGTGGACATGAATTCATCACAAATATGAACATATGTACATCCACAGTTGCATCCATGCTGATCACAAAACATGTGAGTGTGTGTGTGTGTGTGTGTGTGTGTGTGTGTGTGTGTGTGTGTGTGTGTGTGTGTGTGTGTGTGAGTGAGACTGTAAGTGTGTAATGTACATGGCATATTAATAAACAGGTGCATATGTCTCACTTCTGCAACATGCATTCCTGACAGATTATTGCATCTAGTTGGAGAGGCTGTCTTTTAAAGTATACCTGTTAAATGGAGCCACAACAGAAAATACAAATTCCACACTTTGTGCAACACTCTCATAGCAGGATATGTGATCTACATCATATAATGATGATGTCTTCATCTATAAAGACCAGTATGACAGGGCAAAAGCATACTTTGGGGATGTCGCACTTATTAACTACTGTGTTTTGCAGAAGGGAACAAATTAATTAGGTGTGCATTAACTTATCACATCATCCACATTATGTGTATATGTATGTATGTGTAAGTGTATGTACATAGTCAGAAGAGCATGAATCTGTATCCTACTATCAGCAATCCAGTTCCATGGAGAACAAATATTTTGTCAATTTTACATGCCTGCACATCCATTTCATTCAGGCCTCCCAACATATTCTCCCAAACATACCATGATGATGTTATCCACTATAACTTGTCCAGCAACAGTGTAAAAGTCCAACTTGAGCTGTGGCACTTGCATTAAGCACTGTGTTCTCCAGTTTGTGTAACTAGTTATGTAGAGCTTCTGAGGATTACTGGCCTCAAAGAGATGCCCTATGCAGACCGTCTAAAAAAACTGCAGCTTTACTCCGTTGCATATCGCCTACTCAGAGGCGATCTCTGCCTAACACACAAAGCTATGTCAAACCCAGAGCTTTTAGACATGCTCCACTTAAAGAAATCCCAATCCCTATGAGCTACACACTCTAGGGACCTAAACCTTGTCACCACAATAAACAGAACATGCTGGAGGGATAGATTCCTGTCCCAGAGACTTCCCATACTCTGGAACAAACTACCTGTCTATATCAAACAAAGCTCCTCATTAGCACTGTTCAAGAAAAATCTTGATGATTGGATGGGAGATAGGAAATTCACCCCTGGGATCACTTCTGTGGCTCTGCTTGACAGTGGCACAGGAAAATAATTTTCTTGGGTGGCGAAAGCCAGGGTACCTTTGGCTAGGCTTATATAGGCCCTAGGGCCAATAGCCTAGTACCTACCTATGAACCTATGAACCTAATCTCACTGCAGTCAACTGATGTGTATGTCTGTGCACATAGTTAGAGGAGCATGATTCTGTATCCTACTGTCGGTAATCCAGTCCCATGGACAACAGATATTTTGACAGTCATAGATGCCTACACATCCATTTCATACAGGCTTTCCAACATCATCTCCCAAACATACAATGATGATATCATCCTCTATAAATTTACCAGCAATGGTGTAAAAATAAGACTTGCACTGTGGTGCTTGAGTTAAGTACTGTGTTTTCTAGCTTGTGTAACTAGTTATGTAGGGGTTCTCATCTCACTACATTCGAATAGTGTGTGTAGTTAAAAGAGAATGAGTCTGTATCCTGTTGTCAGCAATCCAGTCCCATGGAGAACAAATATTTTGACAGTCATACATGCCTACATTTCATACAGACCTCCCAACATCTTCTACCAAACATACTATGATAATAATCTACTATAACATATCCAGCAAGTGTAAAAATCAGACTTGTGCCTTGGTGCTTGTGTCAAGTACTGTGTTCTCTAGCTTGTATGACTAGTTAGGTAGGGGTTCTAATCTCACTGTAGTCAACTGGTGTGTGTGTGTGTGTGTGTCTATGTTGAGTTAATTCACAATCTAAAGGCCATTTTAAAATGTATGTGAGCTACTCCTATTACCATCTTCTTCTCACCAGACACATCTGATATCATCAGCTATAAAGTGCTGTCTGACACTACGAAAGCCAGACTTGTGCTGTGGTACTTGCATTAAGTACTGTGCTCTGTAGATAGTTGCAGTCAACTGGTATGTGTGTGTATGTTTATATTCAGGTATTTACATTCTAGATGACATTTTAGAACAGCATGTGAGACACTTCTACTACCATCTTCTTCCCACCAGACACTGCTGATGTCATCAGCTATAGAGTGTCATATGACACTATGAAAACAAGACTTGTGCTGTGGTGCTTGCATTAAAGGCTGTGTTCTGCAGATAGGTGAGGGTTTTAGTCTCCTTGCAGTCAACTGGTGTGTGTGTATTTTTGTTCGGTTAGTTTACATTCTAGAAATCATTTTAGAATAGCATCTGAGACACCCCTACTACCATTTTCTTCTCACCAGACATTGCTGATGTCATCAGCTATAAAGTGTTGTCTGACACTATGAAAATCAGACTTGTGCTGTGGCACTTGCATTATGTACTGTGTTCTATAGATAGGAGTTTTAATCTGACTACAATCAACTGGTGTTTGTGTGTGTGTCATTAAACATTCAGTCTGCTGACAATTTTAGAATTGCACTTGAGTCCACAGCTATGTCAGGCACTCCTCCAAGCATCTTCCTGTTAACATAGACTGATAATATCATCTTCTATAAAGTGCACTCTGATACTATTTTAGTCAAACTTGTGCTGTGACACTAATGTTAAATGCTATGTTCTCCAGTTTCTATTACTAGATAGTTATGGTTTCTAACCTAACAGCAGTCCACCTGAGTTTGCTCATTTGAATAATATTTTTGAGACAATTTTACACTGAGATGTGACTCCACATCTTTATCAGACACTCCTCTCAACATATTCTTCTCAGCATACAATGATGTTATCATCATCTATAAACTGCCCAGTGGTAGTGTTAAAGTCAGACATATGTGGTGGTGCTAGTCTTATAGAATCCAGCTTCTGTACCTACACACATTTAACATTCAAATCCGACCCAGTCAACTGCTGTGTGTGTGTGGCTGGTGGTACATTATGGTCATTGTATGATCTTTTAAATCTCTTTTCATTTAACTACCACCTAGGAGAACATTTAACATAACACAGTGAATCCAACATCCTCTTTTTCTCTCTGTCCACATAAGATCCTTCCTATAGGGAACTGGAAGATGTCCTCATCTCAAACATGCATGCACACATAAAGAAGCAGAGTCCTTCCATTAACCTCTGCAAGTCATCTCCAGACCATTGGATGTATGATCACTAATTATGTCATGAGGTGGTGCATGTCACATATGGTCAGAGGCAGTATGTAATGCAATCAAACAAATGCACACATATGCACCTACCCTTACTATCTTCCATCATATAGATATAGCGATTTTGGTTTAAATGGTATAATAATGGCTAGAATTTTATGTAATGTTGGACATTAGCCTAGTAAGTCCTATGACCCTATGAACATTTCAAGTCAGTGTTGCTGTCATCCACATGTGCTGTGTTGAGGTGTGGCTGTACTGTAGCACTACAACAGGGTATTACAAACTATGATGCTAGGTAATGTATTTATGTCGACTGCTGCCATTTAATTACATGTTCCTTTCATAGCAGGTGTAGTAATATGCCTCTTGAGAATTGCTGACATGGGATGGTACTATGTATATTGCTGGCTTAATAAGGCATGTGTTTTTGTAGTGGAACATATCAGCATTCTACACAGTTCTCATTTAACCATCATAGTGACACTTGCAGTATGACATGTATTCATTTGTATACCTACCATCATTAAATACTTTGTGACATACATCAATATTTCCCCCACATGTTGTAATGCTGTGATATACACAAACACATAACAAGTTTTGATTCAATTGCAATCTTATGGAATTCATTGTATGTGCAATTGTGTTGCTCTTCCCAAGGATTATTGTGGTGGTTCCCAGTAACACTGTGCAACTATCATTATCTGTGTCATAAATGTTCAGCATGAACCACATCTGCCTTATTTGCAATGTGCCCATATATGGTATCAGGAAGCTCACACACAGCTTTCCAGTGAAAAACATATAGGCATATGATGTGCAATTGATGTAATTATGTGACATAGGTAGAGTTGTACGACTGTGTGAACAGTACCATTGTGTGCCATATGATGCATACCCAAGGTAGCATTTGGATGTGTCAAAAGTTTTTTTTTTAAATAAGTATGAAATGTTAAGGGGAATACACAGCTAAGAGCAGAGCTGTTTGTGGGTGCCACCATCCATACTCAGCTGGAGAAAATAGACAATCTTCAAGCTGACAGTTTGTCTCAAAATGCAGCCTCCTGTTCTCACTGTCCATCAGCCAAAGTATACATGCAAACATTACTCAGTTTATTTTATTTATTTATCATTTGTTTACCAGGAAAGTCCAACTGGGACAGAGCTCATTTTCATTGGAGGCCTGAGGAGAAATGCTTCAGAAGCATGGCTTTGGAATGTGGGAGGAAACCGGAGCACCCAGATGAAACAAGTGTGAATGCAGGGAGGACATGCAGACTCTGCACAGAATTGAACCAGAGAACCTGTTCCTGTGAGGTGGCAATGCTAACCGCTGCACCACTGCACTTCCCATTTTCTCAAGAGAGCAGCTCATCTGTGAGCTCTCTAAGGCTAAAACATAGACTCAATGGGCCCTGACAGCATCCCAGGTTGCCTATACAGAAGGGTGTACAGCAACAATCATTCATCTGAACAAGGGGGAACCATCACCTGATGCAGAGAATTATAGACCCATAATCCTGGCTCTCCTCATCTGTGAGGCAGAGCAAAGTCTCATCATGGATCTTATCAAAAAGGAGAAAGGTAATCTCCTGACTGTGTATCCAACCTGTTTTGGATTCACTAAGGCTATATCATCTCTCTTACATCTGGCTGATGTCTTCAAGAAGGTCACCAAGGGCATGCATGATGAAAAGACTATCATCTCACATAACTTGACCTGGCCAAGGCATTTGACACAAACCCACACTTGGGTATTACAGAGAAACTGTCTCAAGTATGCATAAACACCTATGTCACCAAGTGAGTAGGCAAATGGATCACAGGCAGGACACAATAATGTCAAAGTGTGTGAAGTCTCCTTGAGCAAGAGTCCAGTGACCAGGTCCGTACCTCAGGGTTCTATACTAGGCCCTTTCCTGTTCAGTATTTATCTCTCAGAAGTCAAGACAAACTTAGACATCCTTTGTCTAACCATCTTTGTGGATGACTGCAAATTGTGGGCAATTATTGAATCCCAGAATGCTTCTGATGTACTGTAGGAAGTATTAACACACAAATGATTGTTGCCAGATCCATGGAAACACACTAGATGAACA
This sequence comes from Protopterus annectens, assembly GCF_019279795.1. Taxonomy (NCBI): domain Eukaryota; kingdom Metazoa; phylum Chordata; order Ceratodontiformes; family Protopteridae; genus Protopterus; species Protopterus annectens. The sequence continues at coordinate 1,330,688,675 of NC_056732.1, forward strand.
AAAATCATAGTTAGTCCATTTTGAAAGCAAATAAGCAGGCTAATTATAATATAAACAGAACATTCCTATGAGCAGTCCAAATGGTACATTACCTGGGTAATCAGGTAGATAGCAGAATTTACACCAGCATGTGACCACTGTGGTGATAAATTCCTTGTATGCAGCACAACTCCTGAGTAATAGCAGGTTACCCACATTAAAGGACATTATAGTTGTTCTCAGCCCTCATCACGCCAATAATTGAGTAAAATGTGCACTTTTGCACATACCTCACCACATATCTTCCAGGGATGATTTACTCAGGTGTATCACTTTTGCCACAGTGGGCTTCCACACATCTTTTTGGTCATATATAGATATTCTTTGTGATGCATAACCATTAGGAGTTGACAGTGCACACTTCCCTTCAAGATGCTTGTGTGATACATCTTCCTGTGATGCACCCAGTAAATGCACAGCTCATTGACAACATTGATGGCATGGGTTACATTCTTGCAAGTGTGGATTGTGGCATATATGTGTCATGCAAACCTCCCAGCTAGCCAGGATTGCTTGTAATTTAAACTACAGGTGTAACAGTGTCACTCTTAAAACTTCCCAAATGTGATACTTTTTGAGGAAGGTCTGCTCATTTTCCCTTATAGATTACTGACAAATCATTGCAGTTGTATAAGTGTGTTCCTGCAGAATATGTATAATAACTCACAATCACATACTTTACATCAGTGTCACAGATAAATGCTGCTATTATTCTGATATTGTCCATGATTGTGAGTGCTTCTGTCTACTGTTGTCCATGTGCCTGTTGCAATGTGTCCTGCTTGGTTGAGACATATGCTGAAATTACATTCATATTAAAGCAACTCATTTTGCATATCTTCACAATATGCACCTAGCCCCTACTATATACCGTCCTTTCTAAATGTCCTATCCAGTCATCATGTCAGGGTGTTTGTATCACAACTAATCATCTCCATTGTTTTGTGATCTTGTGTGACAGTCACATAATATAGAATAATTGTGTGATGATATGAATACACCCACAAAGGGGATGTTTAAACAGCAGTACATACTGTATTATGTACATATGTGATCACTGGTCATACTACAACTGTCTTGTCTTTGGGGTGTACATACATTCACATGCCCTTCTTTGGTGTACATTACCATGTTTTACTTGTCCTCTTCCCCTTTCTTCATTCCTACCATTCATGTTTGTTTCCCTTTTCAATACATACACTTCCCCAGACTAGTGTATTTATAATGCAGTCTATGCAACCTTGATGATCACCACAAAATATTTATTTCAGTATAACAAAAACATGTTGTACTGTACATTGCACTGAGTACACGTTTCTATAATGAGTTAGTACTGTAGTCATTGCCTTAATTTTAGCCCTGGTGGTCACTGTGGCTGTCTGCGCAATCTTGCAGAACATGTTTTCCTGTAGGTAAACCTGCCTGCATGTCTAAATGTGTCTGTGCTGCTTTACACAGTTTCCTGGCCGGCAACACTATTGCCGGCCATGAAAGCTAAGCTTGCTTGTATCCATGTAAGTGCAATGCGGAGGATGCATATGTAATTAACACTGCTACTCATCTCGCAAAAATGTAAACTCCATGTAGACTTCGTGCTAAGCCTACATGGAGTTTATTGAATCCCTGCGGTTGTGTAAGATGTGCAGTTCAGAGACGTTTACCCTTAATTTATTCATTAGCATAATTACCATATTGAGAGACCTGAAACTGCATGATAAAAACAGCTGTCACCTTCACATTGCTCATTGTACTCTATTATTTTTATCCAGTGGGATACAAAATTGACTGTGGAATTTCTGTGGGATACAGACATAGTTGCAACACTTGTGATAAGGCTATCTATACAAACTAATTATATGAATTGTGGTGTTTTGCATTGTGACAAAGGTGGTATTGCCAGCCCAGCTATCTGGAATTTTGTAAATGATTATATATCATTTGTGAATATTAAAGGAAAACTCCAGGCTCAACCACAATTTAACTCAACCATGAGTCTTCTTCTTTCCCTGCAAACTGATCCCAGCCATCAGCAATTACCAGACTGCACGAAGAAGTTTGTCAGTTGTACATTTCTGCCTTTCCCTAGCGTAGGACAGGAAAGCCCATCCCCTGTTCTTTGCTATTGCATTCTTTCAGGTGGAATTGGTCAAAGTCAAATCAGTAGTTCCCTCTCCTGCTGATCCTCCCATACTGTGATATCAACATTATCTAGGTCAGCCCTTATCAGTTAGTATAAAGTACTGCATAACTTGTTGTGGAACTCTATTCCATCCTCTGCTTCAGTCCGGAGTAAAAACAGCATCGGATCAAGTATTTTCTCCAGCAAAACTGCAAGCAAAGTCCCTTGGAAACATACATCTTTTGCTATAAGTATTTCGATAAGTTCCTTTAAGTATTTGGACTGCATATAAAATTCTGCCACAAAAACATTCATACGTATTATTCTGTTTGTGTTCTGCTGCTATTCCATTACATTGTCCTGCAAATCTATTTCCCGGGTTTTGTAGTCCTTCTTAGTGAAATCCATGCTGTACGATATCGATCTCCAACCACCCTGCTGCAGTGTGTGCATGTCTATGACTGTTTCTGTCTGCATGTGTGCGAGTGAATGTATGCCTGAAAGTAGTCTGTATGTCTATGTATATATGTGTGTGTATGACAGAGAGTAATACCGGAGAGAAAGAACAGTGTTTGTGTGAAAGCAGTATGTCTGTCTGTGTGACCCAGCAATGTGTGTAAATGCCGAACTGATTGTTTGTGCGAATGAGAGTGTGACTTGCTTCCTAAATATGCCTCTCATTGGTTTAACAAGTGTTGCTACAGTAACGTTTTTTTCCATGCCTCACCTCACACATAGCCAGTATGCATTCCCATAGTGAAATGTGTCCTTATTCAGTGCCGTCAATCCTCTGCATTTTGCTTACTTTTAAAATGAACACACCAAAGCTATGTGACCATAATACATATTTTCTGCAGAAATGCAATCCGGTATTGCCTTCCCATCATCAGACTGATCACTATCCACCTGGTGCATAACAGTACCTGGTCATGGAATCCTTTAGTATCAGCGGCACACAAACATATGAAAAAAAGAAATGAGTGCATGCCTGTGTGGGTATAGTTGTAGACTATGTTTGGTTTCATGTCTGCATGTGTGTGCATGAATGTGGCCATGAAAGCAGTATGTTTGTGTTTTTGAATGCAGAAGTGACGGTGAATGTGTGTGCCTGAACAAGAGTGATCAATACATGAGAGAATGTACAGTACATGCATGAAAGCAGTGTGTATATCTCTGTGAATGCAGGAAAGACTGTGTTTGCTTGAATGAGAGAGAGTTAGCAATGTAGGAGAGAAAGAACAGTGCACGTGTGAAAGCAGGATGTATGTGTATGAATGCAGGAAAGGCTGTGTATGCATGTGTATGAGAGAGAGAGTTTCCGATGCATGAGTGACTGCATGTGAGAATGAGTGTGTGTAAGCAGAATGTCTGCGTGTGTCCATGTGTATGAGAGACGCGTGTGTGTTGCATCTGGCTATCTGGTTCGGGTGCCAGAGATAGGAACCGCCTTTATTTTTTTATTTTTTTTATTTATTCCATTTACCGAAACAGCAGGGGGATAGAGATCTAACCGTAATAAGCCAATCCCTTCTAATGTATTGATCGGCTTATTACTGTGACATTGTTTTTTTTTCTTGTGGTTTTGAGGGGGTATGCTGCTGCTTCATAGTACTGGCCATACTTTTCAAACTTGCAGCTGTACTCATTCAACCCCTATTTGCCAGAAAAAAATGAAAAAAAAAAGAGAAATAATCTGGACTTCTCTATGAAAATATGTACAGTCAAGTGGTATGCCAGGCATGTTTTGGTGTTTGTATGTATGTATGTGAGTGTGTTTAAAGTTCTGAATGCATGTGGGTTATTGAATGAATGCATAAAAGCAGACTGTCTGTGTGTGTGCATGCAGAACAGACTGCGTATATGTGTGTAAGATAGAGAGTTAGCAATGCATGTGCAAATTTGCAGTGCATGTGTGACAGCAGAATATCTGCCTGTGTGAATGCAGCAAAGAGTCTGTAAGAGTGTGTAAGAGAGAGTTAGCGCTGAATGTCTGAGTGTGTGAATGCAGAAGAGACTGTGTGTGACAGTGAGTGATGGCATTACAGTTACAAGTCCAGAAAGGAAAGCATCTGATTAAGCAATCTCCTAAATCTTATTAAAGAAGGAACACAGTAGTCTTTTCACCCAGATGTTCTAAGACCATGAGTGTGAAGTTGTTTACCAATGCATGAGATCCTCTCCAACTTGTTAGATTATCCTTATGTTAATCCCAAATTGTAGAAGTAGAAATAATGTCATTACAACTCTGTTTAAGAGGTGTATTGCTTGCAAAGACCCATACATCATTCCTATATCTTTCTGGCTACTTATTTATGGCCCTGTGTAGACCTTTGTTAGGAATGGAAAGCAGGAAAATGGACTGTTTCCTTCAGTCTTTCATTCAATCCACCTCCTCTTATATTTGGGACAGTAGTCATCTTTTATTCAGCTGTATGCTTACTACTACTATAGCCTGGTCAAGAAAGAACAGTCTACTCAATATCTTACAGTTTTACTATAGCACAATTATTTTATGTTTGATCAGAAAAAAGTATTGCCAAATTCAGAGTACAGCAATAGCAATGCCATTCACCTTGGATTATGCCAATTTAGTTATGAATAATTTTAAGAATAAGTGCCTACTGAGCAGACTTCTTCCTGAGCTATGTTGTTTTCTCTGCTCTGTTTATGGACAACCTGCTGTTTGTGGCTGAGGAAGACAGGGTGGATTTCTATGACTTTGTCACACCTCCTAATAACTAGATCTGAAATATTTTTCTCAGGTTGATCCTCTGTAAAAAGTTCTGATTACTTGGACCTTCATGTTACCGACGATGGTAACAGTAATAATAATAATAATAGTTTTGTTTCTACATTACTCCATAAACCTATATAAGTAAATATTTTATAGCCAATAAATACAGAAAGTGGTCCCCGTGCCAAAACACCAAACTAATAAAATAATCCATGCACAACAAGTCCAGCAGTTGTAGCCACGTCTTTAATACACACCAAGCAAGGAAAACCAAAAACAAGCACCTCACATAAAAAACGTTACAACGAATACTCCTTACGTTTTCATCAATTAATTAACATTCTGAAGAAGTTAATATTCATACTTCATATTCTTATCCCATTCCACCCTCCTAATGTACTGCACTTCATGTGACTGTCTGTACAGTTCATATGTAGTCTAGACACTAAAGTCACTTATCCCATAAAGCATCCCATCGGCACACTTCATTCCTCTATCCCCTGCACTGCATCCCATTAGCACACTTCTGTCTGATATCCCTACACTGTGTGCCATCACACTTCAGTTTCAGAACCCCAAGTTGTATCTTATCAGCACACTTCATACTTTCATATGCAGATGTGAGACAATCGTGTTTATACATTACATTACATTTTTACCTACATAAGCGGAATTGTTTATCATAGCTAGCTGTTTATATTTTGAAATCTGTCTGGGGCTTTAGTCTTGTAGTTTCATTCACAGTTGTGGCATAACTGTGCACCATTCCCAGATTTCAGCCTCATTTAATCATTTATTACTGCATTTTTTTCTACAGACAGTTACCTTTATAATTTAACTTGAGGTACTCCATTGATTCCTTTATAATAGCCCCCATTAGTTCTTCATGGTTTGGCATACCTATTTTAAAGTCTGTTTGTTCTGGACAGGGGAAGTGCATAATTTGTCAATGGGCCCCAGCCCTTTGTTTCAATTCAAATGAAAGCACTCAGATACAAGTCAGTATCTTCCCTCTATTTTAATGCAGAGAAATATTTTACCTCAAATATCCTTCAGCTGCCGAATTGGTGCTATTAAATATATGGGATAGGTGAAGCTAGGATCATAGGAAGGTACTAGGCTATTGGTCATAAGGCCCTAAAAAGCCTGGCCAAGTTCTACCCTCATTTCCACAATAAGCATCAAAAGCCCCTGTCCAAGATGGACACAGGTGACTCCCCCCAGTCAATTTACTGTTACCCATCCAGTCATCTACATAGTATTTGAAGAGGGCCAAGGAGGTGTTCTGTTTGACATGAAGTAGTAGTCCATTCCAAACGTGTGGTAAACTCTGGGAGACAAATCTATCCCTCCACCAGTTTCTATTAATCTTAAAGTTCTATTAAGGTTACATACCAGGTTATGGTCTTTAAACCAAATAACCTGTGTACAGTTTCACTGGTGCAGATGCAGCATTTTCAATAGAGCAGGGTCAAAGGTTGCTTTCTATGCAAGTCATAGATCACCTGTGAGTTGTCTGTATTAAACAAAGTCACAGTGATTTAAGATGATCCACATAGGAAAAATGCTGAAAGACTAGCATTTTCCTTGTGAGTAACCTCCGTGGTCTTTCAATTACTGCAGGAGAATGTACCATTGACAAGGTACATACCAAATGGGGCATTGTACTCAATTACTGACCTGATAAGGGAAGACTACAGTGAGGATATAACTTCTTTTTTTTCTGGATGTAATGGCCTTACTTATGAGATGAGCAATATAGAATGCCCTTCTTACCACTGTGAAGACAAGGTGATCAAAGCTAAGAGTGATGTCAACCTGTGTGCCCAGGTCTCTCAACATTGAGTGCGTACTTAGGGTATTGTTAGTGATGTGGTTGCTAGCAGAAACATCACACATCCAGAGCAGGATGATAATATAAGTTTTAGCATTCAGTTTAAGGCCATGACTTTGGCACCAATCAATGAGGTAGTTAGCAGGAACATCACACATACAGAAAGTGATGATAATACATTTGTCTGCATTGAGTTTAAGTGCAATACTTTGGCACCAATCAATCATTTTGTGTAAGACCCTCTTGTAGGATGTTGACATTGTTTGGAGACTCTATGATCGCATCCAGTTTGCAGTCATAAGTAAACTTTGTCAGGCACAGACCGTTAGTTTTAGCATGTACTTTGGAGAAATAGATTCAAAAGACTAGAGGTGCCATGCCTGATCCCTGTGGAACACCACTGATTACAGGTCTGCTGTTGGAGGTGGATTCCCAGCTTTTCACTATATGGGTGGTACCATTGAGCCAGTTAGTCACCCATCTAATGATATAAGGTTTGACACCTACCTGAGTGAGTTTTTCAATGATGCCTAAGTAGGGGATAGTGTCTAAAGTAGGTTGTATGCAGAGATTTCCCACCATCCAGGGCCTTGGACTGACTTGAATAAATCCAAAAGCATTAACAGGCATAATTTCCCTTTGACAAATCAAAAGTGAGTAGAGTCAAGTGTGTGGAGATTACCTATATCCCAGCTAGAACAGGTATCAGCTCATTGTACATTGCTGGACAGGAACACTACAGAGGCATGCTGTACCTAGGATGATGGACATTGAGAATGTGACCCATGTCAGGTATGGTAATTGAAACTGTGCCTGTTGCATGATGCACATACAAAGGAGAGGGAATTGGAGGGTTCAGTGGCATTCAGTTGATTCAATTTTGTGATGGTGCAATAGAGACACTTAACAATTGCAATGGTCATTGTCTAGTGCCTTGACGTGAGGGGGGGGTGTGACACAGTTATGTTGGATGTGGTAAGGTAAGGAAAATGCAATGGTTATGGTCTGGTGACTTGAAGTCATGGTGGTGTGACACTATTAAGAATGTTTGATGTGGTAAGGGAAGGAAAACATAATGATGGGTGGATGCACTGCTTGTAACACTAAAATGAAAAGCAGTGGAAGTTCAATGCTACTAATTAGTGGACGTGCTGTAGATGAATTACTAGGTCTTATAGCAAACATTCATGCACATAGTTAATGGCATTGAAAATCTTGTAACCGAAATTTGGCACACTGGATGCAGGCACACCCATAGGATATGTAGAGTGCTGGTCAAGCAGGGTGGAATTATTAGTTTTATATGTGTGCAGGACAATTTCATATATGTGTTGCATAATTGTTTTTAGTTGAAAGACTTTACTATTAAAGAGAGTATGTTAGCTGCAGTAGGGCACTGAATTTCATAAGGCCATGGACCGAAGTAAAGAAAAGATTCAGACTCTGCAAACCCGGTGTGTAAGTATGAATTATGTACTGTAACCCTTAAAAACATATTGAGCATATTTAACTAGCAGGAACCAATTTCCATAGACACTCTTGTACAATGTCTGAGAAGCTATTAATTATTAGACAAGAGCCTGATTAGCAAGTGTGTGGTCACATGGCACATGGATCACTATGTTCAAAATCCTGTGTAGCAGTTATGCCCTCCTAACAGTGTTTATAGTCCAAGCCTTTGTGTAGTGTGCTCCATGTCACCTGTGCAGATGATGATGGTTGGTACTCTTGACACATTCTAACTTGTGTGACCATGTACTAAAGTCTGATGCACAGTGTGAGACAGCGTTACATTATGCAGCTGTCACAAAGCTGATGGCTAAAAGGTTTGTGTGATGTGATATATGTATTTTAGGTATCCTTAAGTAATTTCTAGGGCCTACACACATTTCCATAAACAGGAGAGTGCTATGAAGTCTGCTTTTGGATCTCTGGCAGAAATATTTAGGAGAACTTGGACTAAGATATGCAATATTCCCAAAAGGCCACACAACACGGCCTGGTACAATGACTTATAATAAGGTAGATGGGAAAATTATGGAGTCCAAATTGTCATTCTGTACTCATGACACTGACAGTAGCAGTTCACTCGTGTGTGTTTACTGCCTGATTTGACAAGTTTAGTTAGTACAACTGCAAACTGGATGCTGCAATCCTTAATTTACTGAAGGGTGTAAACCCTCCTAAGTGGTGTTTCGTGCAAACTGCACACATTTCTTTCATTGTTTTGGAGAGACTGAAGCAAAAGTTGTAATGTGAAAATATGAAGAACTGTGTTTGGCTGAGTAGTGTCAGCTGCCAATTTACAACTCAATATATGACCAGTTTAGCAGTAAGATTGGATATGTGCACAAAGACAGGGAGTGCCTCAAAACAAATTTACTAATCCGGTTCAAGGAATAGAGGATTGCTAAATAGTTCCAGCTGAGTTTGCGAAGATCATATTAAGCTCAAAAAATGCATCAGTTATTTGCATTATGCAAGTGATACTCACTTGCCCAAAATATTCAGTAGGCCCCCCCCCCACCCCATGTAAAAAAAAACTTCACTGCATGGACTCTAGCATACAGTGAGTTTTCAGTATATTCTTTTACTGTGCCAGTATCATAGACACAGGTTTGCAAATTACTGTTTTGCAGTCATTTAAAATATGTGGAGATGATGCAAATGTCAGGAAATTACAGAAACAGCATGTCACTAGACTTCTTCTTCTGGCTTTTCCTAGTTAGGGGTCGCCACAGCACATCACCTTTCCACTCATGATTGGCAGTGGAGTTTTATGGTGTTGAGTTGCCAGCCCCGCACCCAACCTTCCACAGAAGGCACACACATGCACTCCTGCCAATTTAGCGTGTCCAATCCACCTACATCACATCTTTGGGATGTGGGAGGAAACCGGAGCACCCGGAAGAAACCCACACGATCACATGGAGGACATGCAGATTCCACACAGAAGGCACCCCAGCCGAGGATCGAACCGGAGAACCTCTTGCTGTGAGGTGGCAATGCTAACCCCTGCACCACCGTGGCCACCCACAGCATGTCACTAGACTTCTGTTCCTCAAAGAGGTTGGAAAGCAAAAATAATTTAACATAATAATGTCTTGTATAAATAGGGGGAAATAAAAATCAACGCAATGAAATAATCAAAAAATATCTGAAACTGTCTTGCGAAAATTATATTGAAATTGTTTAAATAAATCTTTCTGCTGCTGCCAAACAAATTAAATAACTAAATCATACTGCAGGCAGAGGGGAAGACATTTGAAATGGTAGTCCCTCCCTTTCAAGTCTGAGCTGTCAGTTGCAGTGACAGTTTTCACACCTCTGCAGTAGTGTGGGAGGAGGGAACTGTCAATTCATGTTAGACTACAAAAGAACACTTAGAACAAAGGCATCCAATTTAGCTACAACTCTGGCTGCTACTGGATAACTTCAGATTATAGTGTAAAGCAAACTCTGAGCTAAAGATAAATGAGGGTGATTTGCAACAGAAAAGAAGCAAGCCTAACACAGAAGGAGTACAAACTGACAGTGAGTCACATATTTCTCATTATATGTCAATGGCATGGGAATTCATAGTTACTTCCTTATGTCTGGCATGAGTCATAGAAAGAAGACTTGAAATGCTTTATGGGAAGGAGAAAAGGTTGAAGGAGAAGAAGATCACATTGATGTATCAAGCCCCATTGGTAGCCATGTTGTAGTAAACAGGGTAAAATTACAAATAAAGCACTTAGAGTGATTTTAGGTGTTAAAATAGGTCTGGAAACAAAGATAGACTGAACAAAACATATTTTTTAGTTCTAGGGTGGAGTTTTCCTTTAACATAATTCATATAAGATACTTGTGTTACAAATGTGTTAGAACTATATGTCAGGTGTATATCAAACTGCTGGTACAAAAGTGTGTGTGTTGCAAATTGCTTAAAATGTACCCACAACATGCCCTTCTGGAATACAACAGAAATGTACCTGCACTATTGTAACTGTTTAAATGTATATATGTTAACAGTGGCAACTGGGACACAGGAGGTTAACTTCAGAAAAATAGCTGACATTAAGTTACTTTATGACCAGGCCATAAAAAATATGTTATCTTTCAGTTTTAGTGCAACAACAGACACAATGTCTGTGCTAAGAAGTTTTCTGTATTGTCTTGGATGTGTTTTAATGTTTTATGACTTCCACCGTTTGCCATAGAGCTGAGGAAAAGCCCTTGTCTATGTATCGTCACAGGTGGATGCTAAATACTGCTAGCTTTCAGCAGCAGGGGTTTTACCTGGGATAGAGTCGGATGACAATAAATGATGTCATTCTGCAAGCTATCCCATCAGTAATATTTGAGATATTAATTTAAGAACTCTCTGAGAGAGAGAGACCACATTCTGTATTCTGTCTTTGACGTGACAACATCAGCTAGAGAATCTATTCACCACATCTGCCTTGCTGCTCTAATTAAGTGTACTAGGGTATAGTAATTCTCTTAGATATAGTCAGGAATATAGCAAAGCTTAATATAGATGTTTTTCTTTATTTATTTGAGACTGTCCTGCAATGTTGTTTTAAATATTTCCTGTGATTTCCAACTCTGATGTAACTGTGAATATATACTGAGTATTTTCTTGTTATTTTAATATTTATTATTAAATATATTTAAACCTTTCATTGTAGCTAGTCTGTCTAGACATATTTAGGCTCTGACAGTACTTGCATATTTATTTGGTGACACTGTGTAAGCCACTCCTAATAGCCTTGCTCTTGGTCAAATTGCCATTTGTATTGATAGCAACATTACACAGTAAAATTGGACACTCTTTGTTAAAGGCCTTAAAGTAGCTGGTAAGGCGTGGCTGGTGGCAGTGATAACTACCTTATAGTCTGGGCAAAAGAGGGCATAGTAAGTAAACCTGTGCCAGCCTTTCCCAGGAGGTGTGTATGTGTGTGTGTGTGTGTGTGTGTGTGTGTGTGTGTGTGTGTGTGTGTATGTGTGTGTGTGTATATGTGTGTAAAACAAATCTCCAAGAGTATGTGTGTCAGCTACTTGGGCAAGAACATGAAGCACTGGTTGGACAGAGAGAGTGCTGGAGGTCTTGGCTTGGCCACTCAGCTGAGATCTCAACTCTAAAGCTGTGCCAGTGGGGGTCCTATTGGGAATCTGGAGAAAGAGGGAGGAACCAGCCCTGGACTGACTGTCATCTCTGTGTGCTCTTAAGGGAAACTGCAGTTGATGCAGAGAGCTGCATCTGGAGATACTGTCTGTGTATTTGTTATCCTCCCAGTGTATGTCCCCAACTGGTGCCAGTGGTGAGGACTGAGGCTCTTTGATTACTGGTTCAGTGGTGGGGCATCACATGCATATGTGCTCACATGCCCTATTGTGTAGGTTTAGTTTAATAACAGTGAGCTGTAATCAGTTGCCATGGGAGCACCTCATGGGTTGTACCTATTAGACTCAGGAATGGCTTGTTGTGAGCCTTAACATCCCATTGTGTTGTACACCTGCTAAGAAAGTGGTATAAGTAGCATTGGACAATTGCCATGGTGTCAGCATATGTGTATTGTGTTGAGAGCAGTAGACATGCACATGTATGGTAGAGGTCAAACATGGGATGATGTAGGAGGCATAGTAGACAGAGCACATTTACTGCTGCACTGGCACATGCACACACACACACACACACACACACACACACACACACACACACACACACATATGCACGTATGCACACACACACGCAAACACATGCACACTGAGACAACAGGTGTACCTGGTACATATTGGATGGTATTGTGTGGTGGAAACACATCTGTGTTCAGCTAAAGACCAATGCCCCAAGACAGTGAACTGGTGGGTTGGTTTGTGTCACTCTGATGGGTCAGGTGGCATGCAGTTTGTGCTCATTGTGAACATAACTATGTGGGATCATTGTGTTGATGCTGCAGAGTTTACTACCCAGTGACAGACCTTAGTTGTATGTTCACATTTACAGGATGAAATGTATTCTAAGGAGCATGAGCACCTGCAGACGTTTTCCTAGAGGTACAGAAAGGCATCTTCCAACATGCTCTCCATGTACAAAGCCAACAGATCCTTCAGAGTGAAAAAAGCAACTGGGCCTTCCACAGCTGTGTTTGTTGGGGCCTTGTTGTGGATGTCATTGCCATCAGTGGAGATAATAAATCTGCACTACAAGTACACTGTACAGTCACCAACATTATCCACCATACCAGTAACAAGGCAACTGTCAGTGCAAGGTAATTGATGGCCACAGGTGTGGATCCACCAACTCAGACCACCATTATGGACATGAAAGAGTTCCTGGTATCTTTGTCAGGGTTATGGACCAATCCCTTATACAAAATGGAGGACTAGAACTTAGAGCAGAACTTCACCCACTACCATGGGTGTCTGTATGTAGTGCTTCCAGTGTAAATGCCCGTCTGTATGTATAAGCAGTGCAAAAAAACACAGCCATGAGCTCTCATATGTTGAATATGGTCATATCACCCTACTAGCACTTCGGGGCTCCAGCAGCCATGACATTCTGCACAGCATACATGGGATTACATTCTTTGCATGCTGGACTGGAAATTGGGATAGTCATTTAGTATTACTGATACACAAGGGTGTTTCTGTCTGCTTCTGTAACTGACGTGGTGTATGGGTTCCTCACTATGGATATGAGCATACCTGATGTTAGTGAGGTATCTTTGCCTGATGATAATGGCAGCCAAAGTGTGGCACAGACAGTGGCCAAAGTGCCACTGCGAGCTACAGGTAGAGTGTAGGGAATGTTGCCTACCCCTTCTACTGACACTGCTGCATTGACTGTGCACACTACCCCCGAGTCCAATGTGATGAGTGAAGAACTGGAACTGGCTAGCACAGCAGCACAGGGTGCATCTTCATCCCTAGCCAGCAGAGGGCACTGGCAGCTCCATCAAGTTTGGGGACAGATAAAAACCAATGGTAGATGCTGTAAAGCAAGACAAGTAACTGAAAAATACAGCACCAAAATGAAGCCACAGGTTACTGGTCCCTCTAAAATACTTTATTCGATAGTACATCCAAACAGTTAAGCGCTTTCATCAAAAGAAATTTGACTTCATCAGAACAATGACATTCTCAAGTAGCACAATTAAATACCCCTCAAGTAAATCAGATTGGGTAAGTACTTAACCAATACAACACAATAAATGTAAATAAATAATTCAGCCCCTTAAATAAGCGCAACTTGTAAAATGTTGTTAAAAAATCAAAATATATGGATATATTAAACACAATCTTGCTGAATAGTACATGTTTATGCTAAGAATAAAGTTAAGAAAAATATTGTTGAACTAGATTTTTTACCTTCACACAAATAAATAAATAAATAAATAAATGGTGAATGCATAAATGTTACATCTATAAATAATTTCTTACATGGTATACACAGGGTGCGTCCTCATCCCTAGCCAGCAGAGGGCACTGGCAGCTCTATCAACTTTGGGGAGAGTAGATGAGGGAGTAGCAGGTGGCTGACAAGCAATGTGTTCCAGTCTCTGACTGAGATCAGTGTCATAATGGTCATTATGCAAGGTGTTTGCACGGCAGTCATATAGGCAGAGTTCCATGCCACTGCAGCCATAATTGAGATGATTATTGTGTGTGACCTGTGAGGTGATCTCAAAGACGATGTAGCTTACATATGAAGCATGCTGTCAATGGCAAGAGAGTCTGTATCCTACAGGAGCCTGTATGCTGCTGCATACCATGGTAGATGCAATTCATTTTTTTGTCTCTCATCTACTTCCAGTGGGGAAACACACTGTAGGACAAGGAGGTTATAATCATGGTCATGGAGTTCTGCATGGTCCATACCTGCAACCACTACTGAAAGTGATACAGCCACAGTGGCCACCTCTGCAGATATAGTGTACATGATAGTCATCTCTGTGGTAGAGCTCAACATTCAAGTTCAGAAAGCTCACCATCCTCTGAGTCAGCCACTATTGGTACCAGTGACATTCCTTTTTTTAATTTCTCCAAATCATTTGGGTTTCTAATACCATGACAGGAATGGATCCCATTCCTAAGTCAAAGTACAATTAAAGTACTTGAAATTAGTATTGTTTCAATCTTTGATGTCAGCCAGAAGTGCTCTTTGCAGCACCTGCAATGTGCCCAGTAATGATTCCTTCTGCAATTCGTATGGGGTTACATGGATTGGTTGTTGTTGTTTGTCTTTTCGGCTTTTCCTGGTCCACTAATGATTGGCAGTCAATTTTTATGGTGCCAAGTTGCCAGCCCGACGTCCAGCCTTCAGCAAAGGCACGCCCATTCAACATATCTAAATATGATTGTAGATTCTTTTTTATAAGACCCATTGCTCCTACTACTATTGGAACTGTCTGGGCATCTTTCTTCCACATTGCTCTCATTTTTGCCTGCAGATCCTGATATTTTATGACTTTATGTCTCTGTATGCTTGACACTGTAGTCAATGAGTGTGGTGATTTCAATGATCAATGCTACTTTTGTCTTCTTTTCTTGGACCACTATATCCGTTTTTTAGCATCTATCTTTTGAAGTGTTGGTAATGGGTGATCCCATGTGATGTAAACTTCATCATTTTCTATGATGTTTTGTGGCTCATGTTTCCAGTGTTTTTCAGCAACTTCACTGCCATAATGTTTGCACAATCCCGAGTGCAATAGTATTGATACATTATTATGCCTTTCAGTATACAGTCCTTCTGCCACTAGTATGTCACAACCAGCAACGAGGTGTGCAACTGTTTCCAATTCTGTTTTACAAAACCTACATTTGTCTGTTTCTCCCACATGTTCAATGGACTTTGTAAATGAATGTGTATGTAGTGTACTATTTTGGGCCGCCAATATTAACCTTTCATCTCTTAGTCTGAATTTGTTTTTCCTTAACCATTCCTGCATTCGTTCCTGATCATCATGAGGTTCTTCCAGAAGTTGTCTTTACTTGCAACTATATTTATGCATTTTCCACATTTCTTGCCTTCTCATCTGGGCCTTCACCTTGTTCATAGGTTCATAGGTTCATAGGTTCATACTAGGCTATCTCCCCAAGGGCATTTATAAGCCTAGCCCATAGTTATTTGGCTTTCGCCACCCCTTTAGTTTGAATAAAACTATGCCTATTATTTTGCTGTGCCTCTGTCAAGCAGTGACACTGAAGTAATCCCTGGGGTATATCTGCGATCCCCCATCCATTGGTCAAGATTCCTCTTGAACAAGGCCAGCGAGGTGCTCTGCCTCACATGTACCGGGATTTTGTTCCACAGCATAGGGAGTCTCTGGGTGATGAATCTGTCCCTCCAGCACGTTCTATTAATAACTGTGTCAAGGTTTAAGTCTCCCGCCCTTGTGGTTCTGAGGGATCTAGATTTTTTGAGGTGAAGCATATTCATCAAATCAGGGTTTGACATGGCCTTATATGTCAGGCACAGGTCACCTCTGAGCAAGCGGTATGAGACTGAATAGAGCTGGAGTTGTTTCAGTCGGGCAGCATAAGACATATTTTTGAGACCCTTTATCCTTTTGGTGAAGAACTTTTGGGGCCTTTCCAGCTGCTGCAGGTGTCGGGTCAGATACATTCCGAATGGGGCATTGTACTCAATCATAGGTCTAATGAGTGATGAGTACAGGGGGACGATGACCTCCCTTGATCTAGATGTGAATCCCTTCATGATCAGGTGGGCAATGTAGAAGGTTTTCCTAACCACTTTAGCAACATGAGTGTCAAACGAAAGGCTACTATCAACCTGGGTCCCCAGATCCCTGATGACTTCTTCTGTGCTCAGTGGATTGCCACCTATATGGTAGCTAGGGGTAACCTTGTTTTTCCCGAAGGGTATGACTATGCATTTCTTGGCATTTAACTTTAGGCCATGGCTCTGGCACCAGTTATCCGTTTCTGTGAGGCCCTTCTGAAGGATATCTGTGTCAGATGTGTTTTCGACTATGGCCCAGTTTGCAGTCATCTGCAAACTTTGTCAGCCATAACCCTCCTGTGTTTGCTTGTACTTCAGAAAAGTAGATGCTGAACAAGAGTGGACCCAGGACTGAGCCCTGTGGGACACCACTTGTGACAGGCTTTGAGTCTGACATGGCTCCAGCAACTCTGACCCTGTGGGTTCTGTCACTTAGCCAGTTTGCAACCCATCTTGTGATGTATGGGTTTACATTCAAGCTGATGAGTTTTTCGATGATACCTGAGTGGGGTATTGTGTCGAAGGCCTTTGCCAGGTCAAGGTAGGCTGTATGGACTGCCTTTCCCTCATCAATGGCCTTGGTGACTGTCTCGAAAAAAGTCAACCAAGTTTAAAAGGCATGATCTGCCTTTGACAAAGCCAAACTGGGTTGGATCCAAAGTCTGCAAGTTCCCTATGTCTTTATTTATGAGTTCCATTATGATCCTCTCCATGGCTTTGCAGATAAGGCTTGCCAAGCTAATGGGATGGTAATTTCCAGGGTCGGTGGAGGCACCGCCCTTGTGAAGTGGGACCACAGTTGCCGTGCGCCACTCCTTGGGTACGTATCCTGAGGTGAGGCTAAGATTAAACAGCTGTCCTAACTGTGGGTTTAATTCCTCATTGAGTTTGTGGAGCACACAGCCGGGGACACCATCTTGTCCCATGGATGCTGTGTTTTTTGCTTTGGAGAGAGCAGTTCTCACCTGGGCATTGGAGATGTTTGGGGGGCTACAATCCTCTGGTATAGATATCTCCCCTTTTGGGGAGGGGGAGAAGTTTGCACTGAACCTGTCAGCCAGTATGTTGGCAATGTGTGTAGGTTCAGTAATCTTCACATCATTTTGAACTAATTCTGAGCATATCTGGGAGTTTCCTCCTAGGTTTCTAACATAGCTAAAGAAGGCCTTATGATTGTCTTTTGAGTCCTTGGCGATTTTTCTCTCAAAATTTGCCTTGGATGATTTTATGAGAGCTCTTAGTTTTTACTTATAATGATCAAAGGTGTCTTACCTTTCAAGGATTTTGCTCTATCTTGTAGTAGCTTCCTCCTTTTGTTGTAGAGCTTGTTTATGGCTGGGGTCCACCAGTCTGGACGCTTGCCTTTGGTACAAAGAGTCTTAGTTTTGTTTGGGATTGCCTGATCCATGCAGTCCTGTAGGTGCTGGTAGAAGGCATTTGTAAGTGATTCAGCGGTTTGAGTAATGTTTACCACTGGCTCAGGGGCCTTAAAGGAGACCACACTAGTTTTTAGAAGTGTGAAGTTGGCTTTTGAGAAGTTTTTCACTGTGTTCTTTTTTATTTCAGGTGGGGGCGGGATGAGGACCTCCAGCGAGATTAGTTTATGATCTGATCTCACCAGTGAGGGGTATACTTCCAGTGTTGAACATTGTGATCCCATGTTCGTGATGATGAGATCAAGTATGTTTTCTCCTCTTGTGGGGATGGTGACTAGTTGTTCCATGGCATTTGAGTTTATGAACTCCAGGAACCTTTGGGCTAGAGTGTTTGGGCTTGAGTAGTGTTCCCAGTCTATATTAGGGTAGTTGAAGTCACCTAGTATGATGGTGTTTGGAGATACATTTATCACCTCCATTGTTTTCAGGAAGGCCATGTGAGGTTCCTGAGTTTGAGAGGGTGGCCTGTAACATGCTACAAATTGCAGAGCAGTCTTGCCTATGGTTAATTGCACCTGGATGGTCTCCAATGCATCGTGCGTTGTCACCAACCTTGAGGTGTGGGTGTCCTTTATGAATATGGACACCCCCCCTCCTTTCTTGGTGTTGTCCGGATTTTGGGGCCGGAACGCATGATATGAGGTGAAACCTGCTAGTGCTGGGGTGCTCTCAGGAGCCTTGAACCAGGTTTCTGTCACAGCACAGACATCGATGTTCTCCATACTGAGAAGGGCCTCGAGTGCGTGCATCTTGAGATTGAGACTTCTGGCATTGAGCAGCATTACCCTTAGTTTTTTACTTTTTGTGTTCTAGGGTGGTAGGTTTAGAATTTGAGCCTTGCCTAAAAAGGCACTATGGGGTGGCAAGAGCCTTTGCCAATATCCGGAAGCCTAGGGGTGACAGGTGCAAGCCGTCTCTTGTGAAGCAGCGTGGCTTGTCCAGCATGTCATCCCAGGCAGACAGACATTGGATCCCCTTTGAATGACACCAGAATTTAAGCCAATTATTAAAGCTGATCATCTTATCACTGTATTGTGGCATCATTCTAGGTGAAGGTAGGATACTGCTCAAGGTCAGGGTCATACCCGCATGGGCTACATAATCAGAGAGCTCCTCAATGTCTCTTTTCATGTAGTCCAAGGAGGTACGTCTCAGGTCGTTGACACCAGCGTGGACAATGACTGAGTCATACTTGTACCTGCTGTTGAGAGACCTGAGTGCTTGTGTTATGTGGCGGATTCTAGCGCCCGACAGGCAGCTTACTGTGACCTTCTCCTTACTCAGTCTGGTGAGCGGGACGTCAGTGTGTCTGACTATGGAGTCACCTATGACAAGTATGTTTGGTGTTGTATTTGGCCTTAAGGGCAGTGACTGCTTTGCACACTGATTTTGTTGTTTATGTGTTGTTTGTGTGGTGTATTGAGTTTGCAGTTGCTTGGGTGTCTGCTTTGGAGGCCTCTGCTGTTTAGGTAAATCTTACTCAGAGCCTCCGAGTATGTCTTAGTGTGTTTATGTGTTTGATTCAGTGGTGTGGTTGAGTTATGTGAGACTGGTATTGTGGTGTGTGTAGTTGCCTTCTCCTCTTGCCTGGTCTTGCCAGTCCTGAGTTGAGAGAGCTCAGCCTCCAGTCTGGCTAAATAGCTGCATCTCTCACAAGTGTTAGTGTTACGTGGGAGGAGGAGAGGGTTGTCCGTGTACATGAGGCAATTGTAACATTGTCTCAGAATTCCCAGATTCACCAACTGGGCAGGAGAGGACGCCAGCATCTGACCCTTCGACATGCTAGAAAGAATTATGAGTTGGTATGAGACAGAAAAGTAGTGGGCTTAGCAGGGAAGTGGGCACTTCTGGGGGGTTTTGCTAGTGAGAGATTTGTATAATATAGGAGTGCTTGACCTGCAAAGAGAATGCTTATAAGACAATGGATATGCTTATAAGACAAGTGCTGAGCTTTTTGAGAAGAAAAAGCTATTTGGAACAAGTGCTGCACTTTTTAGTGTAGGTGTAAACTGTTTAGGTTCCTAACAGAGCAGTTCTAAGGGAAAAATTGAAGAACAGACTTTCTGGAGCCAGAAAGAGTTTAACCTTGTTTAACCGGCGCTGCCCAATGCTGCTCTAGTGGCAACTCCCCGCTAAAGCACGTTAAAGCGTGCTTGATAGCAGGGGCTGGAAAGAAGCAGAAATAGACCCAAAAGGGAAAATAAAACTACAGTTTCAAGTCAGTAACCACCTCTACGGGGGGCAGGGAAGCTGCTCAATGTTAGTCACTGCCACTGATCAACAGAGAGACCCTCCTTCAGCCCAAGCAAAAATGGCCTCACAGAAACTTTCAAACAGTTCAGGAACAGCAAGCCTGTAACTGAACTTTTTTAACTCTCAGAAAAGTGGGAAAAAAGCAAGATTTTTTTTTTTTTGTTTTGTTTTTACAGAGATAGCAGAGGTTCACAAGTAATATCAAGTTATAACAGTGCAGTAAATGACCCCACACAAGAGTGCTAGGTCAAGGACAGAAAATATGCAAGTTTTAAGAAAAACGATTTAAAATTAAGTGCAAACAGGAAATTCAGCAAACAGCTTTTGGTTGTGCTCTAAATACAGCTACTAATACAGAAATCAAGTTTAACAAGCCAGAAAATGCTCAAGCTAGGCAGCTATGCAGAAAAACTTAGCAAATAAACAGAGAAAAAATACTTAAAATCTCAAAAGTGGCTCCCTTCTTCTCTCAGCGTTTTTTCCTCTTGGAGGGTGCTTCACCAACAGCCAACAAGCCTGAAAAGACGCCCAAACCACGAGGCAACTAGGTTTTAAGAGAGGAAGATGAAGGAGTTATGGAAATGACCCCTAGTGGCCAATAAAACTACAGTTTCAAGTCAGTAACCACCTCTATGGGGGCAGGGAAGCTGCTCAATGTTAGTCACATTGTATTATTGCAAAATTGTATTATTTCTTTTATTTTTTGGCACATTCAGTTGCTACCTGATTTTTATCTACTTCTGGTTTGATTTCCATTCCTGCTTGATGCTGATATGCCTCTGCTAGATTAAGCAGAGAAGTCTTCTTAGATTTATTCTCCTCATGTTTCAAAACTTTCTTATATGTGTGGAGTCCCATGATTGCAGATTTATACATCTAATCAGTTTCAAGGAGGCTCATCCCTCCTTTGGAATGGGGAATATGTAATCTTGGTATTCGCTGATTTTTATAAATCATTTGGTGAGCATGAATCATCCTTCTTGTTTTCCTATTTACTCTATCATTCCTCAGAGAGGATACTGCCATGGACTAGAAAATGCACATTGCCTAATGAGGAGCCCCAGAATTGTTGAGAGAGAGAGAGGGAGACATATACATATGCAGAGTGCAGACACATCTGCTAGTGTTGTGTCCACAGACACACACACACACACACAACCACACACACACACACACACACACACACACACACACACACACACACACACACACACACACACACACACACACACACACACACACACAGACTGACCAACAACCCCTCACTTCTGAACACCTACTCCACACAGGAAGCATAACTGCTTTCTGGCACAGTCTTCCAAGATCACCACTGCCACCAGGCCATGACACATATGCCCATCCACAACATTAGGACATCCACATTGCGTCTAACACTGACACCAGTCACTGTAGCCCTCCCAGCTTGTGCAAATGATGACAACTGTGTCATGCCTTCAGTGCTGTCTTACCCAGGCAGCTTGTATCTGATGCAGAGCATGGCCACTTCTTGCAGTGTACAGCACAGCCTAGTTGTTGTACTGCATGCATCACTGTTAAACTTTATTATGTCTAATGTGACCCATAATACTTGCTGTCTGTTAGACAGTGCCATAGCATATTGTGCCTTGTCTCCACCTTGCATGGTCATACCTTGAGGCCAGGTCTTCCAATGACTCCTCACCAGGCCTTTCCTCCACTGCTAGTTCTAACAACTTTAGAAGAAATTCTCTCTTGGACAACTAATTATATTCTTTATGAAAAAAAATCATACCAGGAGTGGACTTTTGCTCAGCAAGTATACACTTTTATGGTTACACACAACTTATCAGAACAGTCACTAGATTTATTAATACCAACAGTAAAGGAGCAATTCTAAACTGGATACTGATCTCTGAACCTTATAAATTTGCAACCTCTGGAAACTGTTCAAACTCACTTAGTGAACACCTTCCAGCTTATACCCGTATAAATACCACTTGCCAACCTAACACTCACCAACTTGAAACAACCTGAAACCTTTATAAATTCAATGAGTCCTTCATCAATCCTTATTCAATACCTACTTTATAGAAAGCATTATCTCCCTAACTAAAAACTCTTCACTCACATCCAGTACTTCTACCATCCCCTCAATGACACTCATTCCTAGTAATTCAGCAAATAACAGGTTAGACCAAAACAAATATTCTCCATACACTATACACACTACCACTTCCTTTAATTCTCCCCCTCCAGCATCCTCACATGAACCTAATTCACCCACTACATCCATTGCTCGTAGCTTCTACTTAGGACCTATCTCCACATCAATGATAAAAAAAACCTCTGCTTAAATTCAAATCTTGCTCCACTGCAGCTGAAAACCTCCCACCTGAATGCCTAAAGATAGGTGCTGATGCCATAGCATACCCAGTCTCATTTCTTATCAATAGAATCCTGTATACCTTCCTTAAGGAAAAAATCCTATATTATCCCTCTTCATAAATGTGGCATGTTGGCTGATGTAACTTTTGGCTTACTGCAATGTTACCACCTCTTTCAAAAATTATTGAAATATGTATTCACAAGCAACTCCTCCACTGTCATCTACAAGAATGCCTCTTAACATCCACCCAACAATGCTTCTGCCCAATGCACAGCACAACTACTGCCTTCCTGTCATTCACAGATACCATAAGCAAATACATGGGCTTGGGCAAACCTGTTCCCTCCTTATTCCATGACCTGTCAAAAGCCTTTGATACAATCTTTCACCCTAAAATCCTATATAAACGGTCTCAACTTGAACTAGCCGCTTCTTCATTACTGTGGCTCAATAGCTATTTTGCTGACAGGTTCCAGTCTGTAAAATGGCAGAATACTCTCTCTCTCTCCATACCTGCAAGACTCCACTGATTACCCCAAGGCTCTATGCTTGGTCCCCTCCTCTTTAATACCTGTATACTGCCATAGGTCCAGCTTCTCTTATACAACATGCTGATGATTCTACGCTTATATGTTCATCTAATAACTTGCCTCAACTCCTCCATATAATGCAAGAAGCTTTTTCCTCAGCTTAGAAATGGCTCCATAATGCCCAGATACTATTCAACCCTTTAAAAATCCAAAGTTACTGCTATTTTTCACCAAATCGCACATGCCTGATAAAGTGAATTTCAAAATCTTTTAAATAAAGAACTCTGAAATTGAAGTAGTCTCCCATACAAAACTTCTTGGAGTGATTATAGATTATAACCTTAAATATGACCTGCACGTTCAAAATAACATAAAAAGACAGCAAAAAGTTAGGAATGCTCTACAGGCATAAAAACTATATACTATATAAAATATAAAGAATAAAACCTAGAGATGTTTGAAAGGTGTAAAAAAGAAACAAGGACATGGGAAAGAAAAAGAGATCTGCTATGGTGCAATATTTATGCAAAGGGGAAAGTCAAACTAATCAATACAAAAAAGCAGCTCCAAATTATTTGAAGAGAAATACAGGCAAAGGCACCCAGTTATGGGACATTTCACAATACATAAAATAAAATCACAAAGGGGGAACGTAGAAAATAAGATTAGTAAAAGTTAAACAAACAGAAGTTAAAGTCATGAAATACCTGTGAAGTGAAGGATTTAGAGCAGATAGTCTAACACGTCACAGCATGATGGAACAATTAGGCTCCAAATTAAGGTGAAAAAGGTGGGGTGGGAGACATCTGAAGAAGAAATATGGACATTTGAAAGAAAAAGAAATTTAATATGGTACAATATTTATGCAAAGGAGAAAGAAAAACTAATCAATACAAAAAAAGCAGCACCAAAGATATTTGAGGTGAAATACAGACAAAGGCACCCAGATATTGAAAATTTCGCAATACAAAACATAAGAAAACAAACAAGGAAAGTACAAGAGAGGATGAGTAATGGGGAAGATAAAGAAGTAGAAACTGAAGTTATGGATTACCTGTGAACTGAAGGATTTACCCGAGGATTCAATAAACTCTGTGTAGGCTACACAGAGTTTGTGTTAACACGATGAACAGCAGAGTTAATCGCATATGCATGCCGTGCAGCATACTTATACAAATACAAGCAAGGTTTTGGGGCCAGCAACAGTGTTGCCAGCCAGGAAACCACTCAGAGGAGCACAAATGTAGCAGAAACATGCATATGAGTTTGCCTGTGGGCAAACTTGCTTTGCAATACTGCGCCGAGAGCCACAAGGACTACCAGAGGTGAAATTACTGTAATGATTGCAGTATTAACACATTACAGAAAAGTGCGCTCAGTGCAATGTACACTACAACAAGTTTTTGCATAATGAAATAATGCATGTTGAGTGATCAGCAAGGGCAAATACAACACAGCATAAATACGCTAGGCAGGGGAAAGTGTGCTGAATAAATGGCCTCAGACATAAATAATAGAAATGAAGAAAGAGGAAGATGGTGTGTAAAATATGGCAATGTACACAAGACAGAATATGTCAATGTTTACTTCTGAGACAAGTCAGTAGTATAACATTAAGCACATATGTACATAGCACAATACATACTGCTGTTTACACCTCCTGTGTGAGTGTATTTATATCATTACATGTGATAGTATATATGTGACTGTCACACAAGGTTACATGTTAGTGTAGATGAATGGTTGTGATACAAACATCACTGGCATGCTCACTGGAGAGGACATTTAGCAAGGATGTTATAAACAATATGGGGTATGTGCATGTTGTGAAGATTTGAAAAATGACTTGCTTCAGTAGGCCTCACAAATTATCATGGAGACATAAGCAACAGACTCATGGACAGCTGCTGACAGAATCAGGCACAATCAAAAACAATTTTAAAACATTCATTACATTGATCAGTGATATTACCAGAATATGTGAGTTTAAGTTATTTTACATGAACAGGAACAGACATGTACAACTATAATGATTGTCAGTATTCTATAAGGGGATGTCACCACCCCTTTTCCAAAAATAGACTGCCTTTGGAGGGGTTAAGTGCAACAGTGTTACATCTGGAGTTGAATTCAGTGGCAATCTTGGCCATTTGAGAGGTTTGCATGTCACATAAGCTACAAGCCACATGTGCAAGAATCAAATCTATGCCAACAATGTTGTCAGTGATCTCTGTATTTACTGGGTGCAATAGAGAAATACATATCACACATGCATCTTGTACAACACCTGGAATGGAAGTCTGCACTGTTAATTCCTAACAGGTATGCGTATCAAAGAATTATTCTATATGGGCAACAAGATGTGTGCAAGCTTACTGTGCTTGTGCCAAATGTAATACACTTGACTAAAGCATCCCTTGCTGATAGGTATTGGCCATAAGGATAACAGCACTTACAAACAACAAAATATTATGACTGGACACCTTACATATAGCTGGGTATCTGCCACATGTAATAGCAATGGATATTGTCTTAAGCATTTGCAATTGATGACTGACTTAAGAAGTGCTGTGTTAGAATGAATGGTACAGCAGTGTGTGAGAGTGATGGCAATGCATCAACTATGGCCATGTGCACAGAAGCTACAGCAGTGCAAAGTCAAGTGTCAATGGGCGAGGAAGCCATGGCTGTGAATTGTTCACATACGAAACAATGCATGGAGCACACTGAATAAGCACATGTCGAACCTCAAGACCTGTGCCACATGACCACTGTCCCACTGACATTGCCAGTGAAAATGTTATACTGGCATGAAATACTGACATGCATGCATACATGTTCATGAAAACTATCAAGTGGTAATACTAACATGATGTACTGTTACATCTATGACGCTGTACCTAGGATACAATTGGACTTCATAGGTTCATAGTTTCATTGGAGAGTACTAGGCTACTGTTCCAAAATGTCATCAAATCCTAGCCATATTAATATGAGTTTCACAATTTTAAATAGCTATGTGAACAAAAGTTCATATAGTTATGAGCCCATGCTGTGTTATCTAAGATCAACTGCCTCTGTCTATGAGGGACATGGGTGTAACACTATAAGTACAATTACCATTAACCATCCATTGATGTAGGTTGCACTTGAATAGGGTTAAGAAAGGCCTTTGCTTTACGTGAATAGGAAGCTTGTTCCAAAGAAGGTGTAGTGTCTGAGAGAAATTTCTATACGTCCAGCATGGTTTATCATGTGAGAGGTTAGGTTAACATCCTTGGAACGAATGACCCTTGTACAGTTTGCTTTAACAATGTGTAACATTTCCATCAGGGCCAGGTTGTAGAATGCCCGGCAGGGCAGACACAAATCGTCCATTAGTAGTCTGTAGGAGATAGAATAAAGTAATATGTCTTTTAATCTTTCCATGTAGGGCTTGTCTTTTTACACTCTGTATGCTCCTTGTGCAAAATCTCTGGTGTTGCTCCAGCTATTGCAGATGTGTGGTGAGTTACATGCAAAAGGGTACATTGTTCTTAATTGTTGTTGTGATGAGGGCCAAATACAATGGAATTACAATGTTGTTTGATCTGAATGATATGCCCATACTTATAAGTTGTGTCACATAGCAGGGATTTCTCACCACTGTGGACACATAGTGGTTGAACTTCCAATTACTATCTACCTGAGTACCCAGATCACGTATCACTGGGTTCACTCATTAGGGTGTGTTATCTATATTGTAATCAGCTTGGGTATTGCTTTACAAAAGGGAATAATTCTGCTTTTTCAGACATTTTAGTGTGTCTCCATAGCTCTGGCATCAATCAATTGCATGAGTTAATACTTTCTGCAGCATATCAATATCATAACTGGATTCAAGGATTGTCCATAATTTGCAGCCATCTGCAATTTGGTTGGACAAAGGCTGCCTAAGTTTACCTTGACTTCTGTGAATTAAATACCAAGGGCCTAGTACAGAACCCTGTGGTACTGCACTGTTCACTGGCCTTTTGCTAGAGGTGAATTCACACACTTTAACAGTATGTGTCCTGTTGGTGATCCATTGTGCTACCCACTTGGTGTCAAACTAGTTTATGGCCAGTTGAGACAGTTTCTCAGTAATACCTGAGTGTGAAATTGTGTCAAATGCATTGTCCAGGTAAAGCTAGGTGGGATGCACATTCTTTCCCTCATCCATGACCTTGGTGAATTTCTCAAAGAAGTAAACAAGATGGAACAGACATGATCTAGCCTTAATGAATAAAAAATGGGTTGGCTGTACAGTTGGGAGATTACCTATGTCTTTGTTGATAAAGTCCATACTGACTGTTTCCACTGGGTTACAGATGAGAATAGAAAATATCCTGTCTGGAGGCTCTGGTTAAGTAGGGATCCAACTGTGTCTGCTAAGTCATGTTTTCATTTATTATTAAAGCAATTTGAGATGTTGTCAGGGCTCATTGATGCCGTGTTTTTAGCCTTAGGGAACACACAGATGAGCTGCTCCTTTGAGAAGGTATGCTGAATAATGTTTGTTTGTATTCATTGGGTGATGAGCAGTGGGGTCGGGGGGTGAAGTTTGATCCAAATCTGTCATCTAGCATGTTGTCTATTGCCTCTGGTTGAGTATTGGTAGTGTCATCCACAACCATCTTTGTGTGCATAGATGTGTATTCCCCTTAAGATTTTGTACTTATTTAAAAAAGATTTGTGACAACAACAACAAATATATTGCTGCATATGCATCACATGACACACAGTGGAACTGTTAACACAGTCGTACAACCCTCCCTGTTTCACATCATTACATCACTTGCACATCATGTGCCTATATGTTTATCATTGGAAAGGTGTGTGTGAGGGCTCTGATACCATATACGGGCACATTACAAATGAGGTTGATGTGGTACATACAGAACAGTTAATGACACACATGCTGATGTTCACACCATGCTACTGGGCAACATCTGAATAATCCTTGTAAATAGCAACACAATTGTGCATATAATGAATTCCCCAAGCTTGCAAGTGAATATGACCTGGTTATATGTTTGTGTATATAACAGCATTACAATATGTGGGTGAAACAAGGTGTATGTGCCCATGTAATCAGTATGATGCAATATTTCTGTATGTCACATAGCATTTCATGGTGGTAGGTATGCACATGCATACAGGTGCCATACTGTAAGTGTCACTGTGATGGTTGAAGCATCATCCCATGTCAACAGTTCTCAAGAGGCATATTACTACAGCTATTGTGGAAGTAATGTGTAATAAAATGGCTGCATTTGAACTCACTGCTGTAGGGCTACCATACATCTACAGCTCAACACAGCACATGTGGATGGCAGCAGCACTGACATGTGCAACATTCGTAGGGTCATAGGACATTACTAGGCTAATGGCCAACATCACATAAAATTCTAGATATTATTATAGCATTTAAACCAAAATTGCCATAACTGTATGATGGTAGATAACAGGGTTAAGTGTATTGTCCATACGTGACATGTTCACCACCCCATGACAGAATTAGCAATCACACATCCAGTGGTCTGCAGATGGCTTGCAGAGGGGTCCTGGAAGGTTTGAGCTTCATGATGTATATATGCATCTTTGAGATGATTAAATCATCTATGGTTCTGCAGGAAGCATGTTATGCTGGCAGAGAGAATTAGGGGATATTGGATTCATGGGGCTATGTTAAAGTTTCTCCTGAGTAGGATTCAAATGAAAAGAGAGTCAAAAGATCATATGTTGGCAGCAATATACTGACAACCACACAAACAGCAGTTGAATGATGTCAGATTTGAACTTTAGGTCTGTGTAGGTATACAGATTGGATTTCATACTATGGAGCAGTACCTCCACCACAATGTCTGACTTTACATTGGCACAGTACACATTATACAGAATTACGGCATTAGTGTATGCTGAGAAGAAGATGTTAGGAGGAGTGTGTCACATAGATGTGGATTCACATTTTGGTGTAAGATTGTCTACCTACTCATATTTGAATGAATACACACATACACATCCGCTGTGAGATTAGAACTGCAAACTATCTAGCTACACAAGCTAGAGAGTGCAGTGGCTAATGCTTCTGCCAACACAGATATCTGAGTGTAATACTGTCACAGTGAAATTTAGAGGGGAATTGCATCATAAGTGTATGTTGATAATAAGAAGTGGGCAGACATGCATGACATAGCTGTAGTTTCACATGAGCTTTTTCTTCAGACTGATAGTAGAATGAAAATACACACAAAAGTTTACCACAGTGAGATTAGAAGCCCTACATAGCTATAAAACACTGTACTTCAACACTTTATAGCAGATGACATCATTAGTGTCTCGTGAGAAGAAGAAGATGTTAGTAGGAGTGTCTCACATGCTGCCCTAAAATGGTCTCCAGAATGAGAGCTAACTGAGCACAAATGCACCCATACATATTCTCAAGTTGACTGCAGTGAGATTAGAACCCCTATCTAGCTATCTACATTAGCTGCAGAACACAGTACTTAATGGTAGTGCCACAGCACAAGACTGATTTTCATACTGGCAGACAACACTTTACAGAAGATGACATCATCATTGTCTGGTGAGAAGAAGATGTTAGTAGGAGTATCTCACATGCTACTCTAAAATGAGAGCTAAATGAACACAAACTATCCACAGTGAGACTAGAACCCTTATCTAACTACACTACCTATAGAACACAGTACTTAGTGCAAGCACCATGACAGAAGTCTGGCTTTTGTACTGTCACAGCCGACTTTATAGCAGATTCCATCATCACTGTATGTTGGAAAGAAGAGGTTGGGAGGGCTGTATGAACTTGCTGTGTAGCCATGTACGACTATAAAACTTTTTCTCAATGAGACCCAAGTCATGTTAGTAGGATACAGACTCATATTCCTCTGACTATGCACATACACAGTTGCATATACAGACACACATACAATTTGTCTGTTGTGCAGTTTGAACCCCTAACTATTTATTTCAGCTGAAGAACACAGCAGTTTACATTTGTGCTATCAATGATGTATGAGTGCTCATATTGTAAGGAACTGATGTCCACACTAAGACATGTACTAGACAATCTCATTGTCTAGTGTCAGTATAAAGCTTTAACAAATGAAACAATGCAGTTGTGCTCTTTATTTCTATATTGTAGTTGACACTGGACCTATTGCTGACATATATATTTTCAAGTGCATGGGTGCAGGGCAGGCATGAGTCTGAGTAAATATGTGTTCATTGATTAACAAATACCTTCCCTTTTGTTGTGTTTTTAAATGTCTTTTGATGGGATGAAGTGTAACTGGGCAACAAACATAGTAATACATGCCAAACACCACTTTACATAGTGTAGCTCTGAGAAACTGATTTGCCCAAATGATGACTAAGTATTTGCACATGTGAGAGTCACATTTAATGAATACAAGTTGAACTTGAGAAGTAGTTATGCATATATGCTATGAGAAAAACAGCTGACAGATACTATGGTATTCATACTGTAGTTTATATTGGAAATGTTGTGTCATAACTTTTAAGACATTAAAAACTGTTGCTATTGCCTTCCCTGTTTGTGCAGTTAACCAACAGGAAATGTGATTGATCAAATGGGAAAATAGTAATATTTCTATTGATTTGCCTTCCTTTGCGCAAACAGGCTAGGTGGTGATGCATGGCCTTCAGCACTTTGGACAGTACGGAGGGCAAAAAATATTCCTACTGCCTAGCTTTCCCTGTGGCACCAGGTATAAAAGTGTTAAGCTCATATTCAGATTGCAAATAACACAGGGTTCAAGTCCAGCTCACTTAATTTTTTACACACGGTGTTAGGATGGCATTACATAAGTAAATGTGATAATTCCTGTAAATGTGAGAACAACTAGAGTAAAGTATGTGTGTGCCTTCCACAATTTTTATCATTAATGTCTATCTCTATACAGTTGTACAACTATTACCTGTTTTGCAGGCCTCGGTTCAAATCACAATTTAATAGTGTGTCAAGCTTTCTAGAAATGAGAAGAGGTAGTATATATTTTGAAATGATTATTTCTGACTTAGCAGATATGCTAAATATTTGTGTAGGCCATATATCCTGAAGAGTATGTGCTACATGCTTAGTCACAGTAACGCAGCTTGCACTTGACATTAGATGAGTATTTGGATGGATGGGATGGATATAAGAAGAAATGTTTAATATGTATGTGATGAATTATGAAATACACATATATCATCAGCTTAGGAAATGATGACAAATGCATCTAGAACCGAACCTTTAAAGCTACTATATACAAAAAAAATTGTGATTTATGCCAACACACCTAAGAGGAATTTATATTTTCTAGATTCAGCAGTCTAATAACTGTCAGAGTAAATGTTTCAAATTACTGCCTTTACTCTGCTTTAATTCTGTATTCCTTCAGAGCAGCCAATTTAAGCAACATTGTGTGAAGATAACTGGACTAGTGTGGATGATGGCAAAAACTCACCAGTTTTTGCTTTAGGACATGAAGAGCCAATCACCGTTGCTCAGCACTGGTGGGCAATACCAAACTCTGCGTAAATGCAGAGGACAAAAAGTGAAAGCTTTATTAGGGGTCATTTCTGCCATGTGTTTGGTAGGTGATTTTATTTTTTTACCAGATTAAAGGTGTGAAAATAGGGTAGATAGGAAAGTTGTGAAATGGGGGGCAAGTGGGGAAGAACAAAGAGGAAGCAATATAGGAATTTGCAGGAGGAAATTAGAAAAGAACCATAGCTATCCACTTCTTTCACAGTGTAATGTGAACATGGATAGAACATTGGATGAATTTGGACTGTCAACAACACAGATGGGTGACAGCAAACCAATCATGTTGTATAGCAAATTGTCCAGAAGACACATATGCAAAGTAGAAAGCTATGTTTGGTACAACATTTTTTTTTGAGGATCAGGTGGCCATTTTTCTGGATTTCAAAAAGAGAGGAATGCTGGGGAAGGGATGAAGGAATGCCAGAGTCAGGTAGGTGAGGAAGCAGGTGCAGACAAACAGGACAAATAAGACAAACACAGGGATGTTGATGGATATAAATGGTTGGGGGACACTGTTGCATGTCTCATGTATTCAAATGAGACACTGAGGCATGAGATGGGTTCAAGTTGTTTATTCTACATAAAGACATCAGGAGCTGTTACTGGAACATATATTTAAGCTAGGTGACTGACTCATTGCTTCAAACACACTAGCATGTGCATCTCCAGTCATGCCTGCATTCACTCTGACTATACAAAATGGCACCGATCTTGCACATACTCAGTAACTTATATACACATGCTATCTAGCTACAGTGGCTAACTAGGTACAATACACACAATGATCTACTTCCTTTATCTTTGATTTATTAAGCATGCAATAGGAGAACAAGACATTCTGCATGCTAGATATCACATCAACGTATAACAACAAATGAATTCAAAGCCACTGGTTCAGACCCAAAATACTTTATTCTCTAGCACCTTGGTACAAGACCTTATAGGAGTTACAAAATCCATCTAAAAATGTGCTGTCTTTTATACAAAATCACAAGTTCAATCACTCAATTACACAATTAAACAGTTAAATAGAACACTTCCAATTAACCTCTCCATTCAGTCCCATAGGACTCAGCAGCGTGGGAAAGGACGACATATTGGGAGAAAAAACACTTTCAGTTTCCTTTGCTTCCTCAGAAGGAACAGACCATAATGGCAGCTTAGAAAGTGATGAACATGAATATCCGGCTTTGTCAGCAGCTAAACAACTGGGGGAACATGAACGCCGGTTTTGGTCGGAAGGAAGGGGACAATGATAGAGCACAATTTAATTGAAAAAAGAAGCCGTAATGGCTTCTATACCAATGGAAATGGTCAAGGGTGATATACAGCACCAGCACCATGGCAGTTTAACAACAAAAGAGGCAGGTGGCAATAACTTTTGTTAGTGTTAAATGTAATATGGTTGTGAATATTTCTGGATGTATTCTATCAGATGAACAATTTGCTGTTTTAAATTTGGGACTGAAATATGTCCTCACAGTATTACCTAGGAAACATGTTTTGAGCCAGGAAGTCTTCTGTTGTGTTGGTAAGTTGCATCTTAAGGTTTTTTATGACAGTTGTGATGATAAATCAGTATGTACTGATGTCTCTATGGAAGAAAGTTTCCATTCTTGTTTTTCAGATATAAATGTGTCTATAGAACATGTACAGAATAATGCTTATTGTTCATAGGTTCATAGGTTCATAGGTTCATACTAGGCTATCTGCCCTAGGGCATTTATAAGCCTAGCCAGAATGTGTTTGACTTTCGCCACCCATTTTAAATTTATTTTGCTATGCCCTTTTTCGAGGTTAGTATACTGTTCCTCTGTCTAACAGTGACACAGAAGTGATACCCGGGGTAAACCTACGATCTCCCATCCACTCATCAAGATTCCTCTTGAAGAGAGTCAATGAGGGACTCTGCCTAACCTGGACTGGGATTTTATTCCAGAGTGAATGGAGCCTCTGGGTTATGAATCTGTCCCTCCAGCATGTCCTATTTATTTCAGTGCTGAGGTTCAAGTCTCTTGAGCGCGTAGCTCGATGGGATTTGGATTTTCTGAGGTGCAGCATGTCCATTAATTCTGGGTTGGACATGGCTTTATATGTCAGGCACAGATTGCCTCTGAACAGGTGGTATGCCACTGAGTAGAGCTGGAGTTTCTTTAACCGGGCAGCATATGGCATCTGTTTGAGCCCTTTGATCCTCTTGGTGAGGTACTTTTGGGGTCTTTCCAGTTGCTGCAGGTGTCTGGTAAGGTACATCCCAAAAGGGGCATTGTACTCAATTATGGGCCTGACGAGGGATCAGTAAAGAGGCACGATGACCTCCCCTGATCTAGATGTGAATCCCTTCATGATTAGGTGGGCTATATAAAATGTTTTTCTAACCACTTTGGCCATGTGGTTGTCAAATGAGAGATTGCTATCAACTTGGGTCCCCAGGTCCCTAATTACTTCTTCTGTACTTAATGGATTACCACCTATGTGGTAATTTGTGGGCACTTTGTTTTGCCAAAGGGATGACTATACACTTTTGGCATTTAGCTTGAGGCCATGGCTCTGGCACCAGTTGTCTGTTTCTATGAGGCCCTTTTGTAGGATGCTTGTGTCGGCTGGAGAGTCGATTATGGCGCCCAGTTTGCAGTCATCTGCGAACTTGGTCAGCTACAGTCCTTCCATGTTGGCCTGTATCTCCGAGAAATATATACCGAACAAGAGAGGTCCCAGGACTGAGCCTTGTGGGACACCACTTGTAACTGGTTTGGAGTCTGACATGGCTCCAGCAATTCTAACCATGTGGGTTCTGTCCTTGAGCCAGTTTGCAATCCATCTAGTGACATAGGGGTTTATATTTAAGCTGGTGAGCTATCTATAATGCCCGAGTGGGGTATTGTATTGAAGGCTTTTGCGAGGTCCAGGTAGGCTGTGTGGACCACCTTCCCCTCGTCAATGGCCTGGGTGACTGTTTCAAAGAAATCAACCAGGTTTAAGAGGCAAGATCTGCCCTTAACAAAGCCGAACTGGGTAGGATCCAGTGTCTGTAGGTCCCCAATATCTTTATTTATGAGGTCCATGATGATCCTTTCCATAGCTTTGCAGACCAAGCTAGTCAGGCTTATGGGGCGATAGTTTCCAGGATCCGTTGAGGCACCACCTTTATGGAGAGGGACCACTGTTGCTGTACGCCACTCTTTGGGCACATATCTTGTAGTAAGGCTGAGATTGAACAGTAGTTTTATGTTTGGGTTTAGCTCTTCTTTGAGTTCATGTAGGACGCAGCCCGGGACACTGTCTGGTCCCACTGATGCTGTGTCTTTTGCTTTGGAGAGGGCGGCTCTTACCTGAGCATCTGAGATGTCAGGGGGGCAGCACTCTACTGGGATAGATATTTGCCCTTTTGGTGGGGAGGGGGGGGAGAAGTTTGCGCTGAACCTGTCAGCTAGGATGTTGATAATGTCTGTGGGTTCGGTGTATTTTTTGTCATTTTGGACTAATTCTGAGCATATCTGGGAATTACCACCCAGGTTCCTAACATAACTAAAGAAAACCTTGTGATTATCCTTAGTGTTCTGTGCAATTTTTCTCTCGAAGCTGGCCTTAGACAATTTTATGAGTGCCCGTAGTTTTTTGCTAAAACTGATCAGTGATGCCTTCCCTTTTTGGGATTTTGCTCTATCATTTAGTAGCTTCCTCCTTCTATTGTATAGTTTGTTTATGGCTAGGGTCCACCAGACAGGACGTCTGCCTTTGGAGGATTGGGTCTTGGTTTTATTTGGGATCGCATGATCCATGCATTCCTGAAGGTGTTCATAGAATGCGTTTATAAAGGATTCTGCGGTCTGGGCTGTATTTTCCACAGGTCCGGGGGCTTTGAAGGATTCCACCTCAATTTTGAGGAGTGTGAAATTTGCTTTAGAGAAGTTTTTCACTGTGGTTTTCTGGGCAGGGGGTGGGGTCGGGATGTGAATATCCAGTGAGATTAGTTTATGGTCTGATCTTACCAGTGAGGGATACACTTCTGGTCTGGAGCATAGAGTCCCCATGTTGGTGATGATCAGGTCCAGTATGTTTTCCCCTCTTGTGGGAGTGGTAACAAGTTGTTCCATAGCATTTGAGTTTATAAATTCTAGGAACCTTTGGGCTAGGGTGTTGGAGCTAGAGTAATGCTCCCAGTCTATGTTTGGGTAGTTGAAGTCACCCAATATAATAGTGTTTGGAGAGACCTTCATATTTTCCAGTGTTCTCAGGAAGGCCGAGTGTGGTTCCTGGGTTTGGGAGGGTGGTCTGTAGCAGGCTATAAACTGGAAGGCAGTTTTACCCACTGTTAGTTGCACATGGATAGTCTCTGATGCTTCGTGCTTTGCCACCAACCTGGAGGTGTGGGTATCTTTGATGAATATCGATACTCCCCCGCCTTTTGTGGTTTGGTCCAAGTTTTGGGGCGAAAAGCATGGTATGAGGTATAACCTGGTAGTGCTGGGGTGCTCTCGGGAGCCCTGAACCAGGTTTCTGTTACTGCACAGATATCGATGTTCTCCATGCTAAGGAGAGTTTCGATTGCGTGCATCTTGAGGTTTAGACTTCTGGCGTTGAGTAGCATTACTCTTAGTTTCTTATCCCTTGTGATACCTATGGAGGTGGGTTTGTCTTTTGAGCCTTGCCTAAAAATGGCACTAAGGGGGTAGCAAGAGCCTTTGCCAATATCCGAAAGCCCAGGGGTGACAGGTGCAAGCCGTCCCTAGCGAAGCATCGTGGCTTGTCGAGCATATCATCCCAAGCTGACAGGCATTGGATCCCCTTTGAATGACACCAGTACTTAAGCCAATTGTTGAAATTGATCATCTTGTCTTCATATTGTGGCATCATTCTTGGTGAGGGTAAGATGCAACTCAAGGTCAGGGTCATACCGGCCTGGGCTACATGCTCAGAGAGCTCCTCTATGTCTCTTTTCATGTAGTCCAGGGAGGTACGTCTCAGGTCATTCACACCAGCATGGACAATGACTGAGTCATATTTGTACTTGCCTTGGAGTGACCTGAGTGCTTGTGTTATGTGGCGGATCCTAGCGCCCGACAGGCTGCTCACCGTGACCCTCTCCTTGTTCAGCCTGGTGAGCGGGACGTCAGTGTGCCTGATGATAGAGTCACCTATTACAAGTGTATCAGGTGTGTTGTTTAGTCTTAAGGGCTGTGACTGTTCGGCACACTGGCTTTGTGAGATATGTGTTGCACGTGTTTTGTTTTGGGGTAGCGGTTGCTTGGGTGTCTGCTTTGCAGGTCTCTGCTGCTTAGGCAGATCTTTATTTAGAGCCTCCGAGTATGTTTTTGTGTGATTATGTGTTTGGTTTGCTGTCGTGGTAGGTCTATGTGAGACTGAAATTGTAGTTCTATTGATACTTCTGTTGTACCTATGAAAAGTATAATAAAACCAGAAAAATAGGTGTGGACCTCTTGGGTTTTCGATCCTGAGTGATGCCTGCCTGGAGAGAAGGAATAACCAATTTTACAAAGCCTTTCACTCTTGATCCTAAACGGTGAACAGATTTCCACGTGTAGTCGGTGGTGGAGCTAGCTCTAAAAAGAACTGTTTTAGCCCTATGGGCAGCTGGAGCTCTATATAGAGCTGTTACAGATGAAAAGTAGGTTTATTCCTCCTTATTCCAATATAAAAATTATTCATTTTAATTCAGTGTTAAATTTTGCTATGAATGAAATGTGTGATAAGTTGCTGTATAACAAAAATAATGTTTGTTATAATTTGACACAAGTGTGGAAAGCTCTAAATGAATTGCAAGAAAGAAGGGATTTGATTATAAAATCATCTGATAAGGGAAATAAAATAGTAATAATGCATTTTCAACAGTATTATAGAATGTGCCTGGAACATTTGCAGAATGAAGAGGTATATGAGGTTAGTGACAATAAGAGTCATAAACAAGCTGTAATTAAGTTCCAAGAATTGTTGCAGAAAGGTGTAAGGTTAGGGTATTTTTTAGATAATGAAGTACGTAAGAAATTCAGTAGTGAAGGTTGTGCCTTAGCTGCATGTTTTTGTTTGCCTAAATTGCACAAAGATATGAACAACCCACAAGGACGTCCTATTATTTCGGTCTGTAAATATTTTTTACATGGAGTTGGGCTATTGTTACACAATACTTTTTTACCATATGTTCTGAGAATTCCATCTTATATAAAAGATAGTTTTGATTTTTAGACAAGATTTCTCATGTGGAGTGGAACAAAAATATGTATTGGGTAACACTGGATGTCAAAAGTTGATATATATCAATTCAACATAAGGATGGACATCATGCCATAATGTATTTCTTGGGAGATAGTTCTCTGATAAATTATTTGGTTGATTTGACATATTTTTGTTTAAGCAACAACTTTTTCACATTTAATAATGAATTTGTTAGGCAAAAACAGGGAGCAGCCATGGGGGTACATTTTGCCCCATGTATGTGAATTTATTCATGACTTATTTTGAGTTTGTTTGCCTTTATAAATGTAGTTTTGTGAAGAATTATGTTAAACATTATTTTCGTTTCATAGATGATTTAATTTTTATTTGTGAAGGAGTAAAGAAATTTTACAGTTTATTATTGATTTACATCAGAATACATTTAATTTGTCTTTTGATGGGCTACAATATGGAGCACAGGTATCATATTTAGATTTAATGCTTAAGGGTTTGGATAATGGCAAAATTTGTACTGGCGTACATAGAACATTTTTGGATGGAAGTCAATACTTATATGCCACTAGTTGCCACCCTCCCCATGTTTTATCATCCTTACACTATGGTGAATGTTTAAGATTATATAGCATATGCAATTTTGAGACAAATTTATTGGAAGAAATACAGAATACTCCCATTATGTTTTGTAATAGAGGTTATAGTAAAAAGGCAATAGAAGAAGCCAAGTACAAACTTTTTATGTTAAAATCAAAAAATAATGTTAATGGCAGGTTTTGGAATAATGGTGGGGGGGAAATGAAAATTGTAGAAATAATAGGAAGGAACAAGTATATTTTGTTAGTATATATAATATTAAAAGTGAAGATGTTTGCAACATTGTAAGGTATTATTGGAACTTTCTCCATAGAGATAGGGATTTGAGTAAAATTTTGAGCAAATATCCTTTGATGTCATATAAATGGGGGAAGAGTTTAAAATGACATGCTTGTCCATGGTAATTATGTGTTACCAAAAATAAATTTAAATGCTTGTCCAACAACTATGAGCACTTTTAAGTGCAATAGTTGTTCTGCTTGCAAATATATAGTGTGTTCCTTTGAGTATATAAATAAGATCAAATATACACCAAGGGGGCATTTTTCATGTGATAGTAAGGGGGTTGTTTATGCCCTAAGATGCCCTTGTGGTTACTTTTATGTTGGTGAAACAAAAAGAAGTTTTAAAGTAAGGTTAATGGAGCATATTAGGGATATAAAAAATCATAAGGAAGACAAGATTTTGGCATGTCATTTTAGTGATGTGCATGGTAGTGATTTTTCTATGCTTCAGGGCTGTATTTTAGAGCAAATATTTGTTAAAGATGACGATGTTCTTTTGAAAGAAAAACTGTTGTACAAGGAATCTGTTTTTATTCTTAAATATGACACTGTGGTCCCTATGGGACTGAATGGAGAGGTTAATTGGAAGTGTTTTATTTAATTGTTTAGTTGTGTAATTGATTGATTGAACTTGTGATTTTGTATAAAAGACAACACATTTTTAGATGGATTTTGTAACTCCTTGAAGGTCTTGTACCGAGGCACTAGAGAATAAAGTTTTTTGGGTCTAAACCAGTGGCTTTGGTTTTCATTCTTTGATAGTTGTTTGGAACAAATGAATTCAAGTCCACTTTGCTGTATATCTTGGATTGGGTCTGGACATTTTATTCGATCTGGTCACATAAAGTGGGGATTCTTTTACAATTGGAGCATCAGGGATTATATCAGGATTACTTGAAGAAAGTACAATGTCCTCTGAAATTTGAACAAGTATAGAGTCACTCTGAGAAATAGAATCTCTGGCACAGGCAATCTACTGCATCACTGGTTCGGTAGTATGTCTTCTATTTCTTCTGAAATCCATTACATCTTGGTTCTTCACAAATATTTTTGACAATTCCCACTTGGTCATATCCTTTAGATGTCTGCATTCTGACAATCTCACCTTGTCTTAATGGTCTAAGAGGTTTGCTGGATTTATCATAGTATTACTTTTGTGACTGGTGTTTTTTCAAAAGTTGAGCCTTGACCATCCTGTTGTTCTTTATGTTTGGAACCAATAATTGTTTACTGATCAAAAGAGTTGTTCTAGTGTGTCTGAACATCAATCTCTGAGCAGGTGAACCAAGCAAATTATCTCGAGGAATGTTTTTGAGATTAAGTAGGTTAAGAAAAACATTGGTACCATCTCTCCTGGATTTCTCCAAGAAACATTTCACACTTTGAACTGCATACTCAGCTAATCCATTGGACTGTGGATACTAAGGACTACTAGTAACATGGACAAAGTCCCACGACTCAGCAAAATTCTTGAACTGCTGACTTATAAACTGTGCACCATTGTCAGATACAACTTTGTGTGAACTACCATGAACAGAAAAATGTCTCTTCAATTTCATAATGACAGCGCTAGACGTTAAGTAAGGAAGAAGGTCAATTTAAAACCAATTGGAATAAGAGTCTACTAACACTAAGTAATGGTGACCATTCCATTCTAAAATGTCAGTAGCAACTGTCGACCATGGAAGTTTAGGAATCTAGTTTAGCTGAATTGGTTCTTTTCGTTGGTGCTGTTTAGTACTGTTGCAAATAGAACATACTACCATGTCCTTTTCTATATCTTTTGACATAGAAGGCCAAAATACTATGCCTCTTGCCCTTCTTTTAGTTAAATCAATACCCGAGTGACCACAATGCAAAATTTTGATATATTCATGTTGTAATGCTGAAGGAATTACCATTTTATGACCTTTCATGATGATTCCATCTTCCATAATGAGCTCATCTCTGTAGAGAAAATAGTTCTGTATGTCAAATGATAAACTAGTTTGTGTTGGCCACCCTTGACTGATAACCTGTTTCAGCTTCTGGAGAACTGGGTCTGAAACTGTATGAGTTCTGAGTTCATCAAAAGGTGATGAGGAAAAATCTCTGACCTCCATAACTTCAAAGTCTACTTTCTCATTATCATGCTGTTCTGTTATTTGTCTGGGTGATCTCAACAAAGCATCAGCAAGGTATAGAAATTTGCCTTTTGTATAGACAGTATTGAAATTGTACTTTTACAATATTAATATCATGCATTGCAAGCACGCTGGGGCTGTATGCATTGGCTATTTCAGAATTGTCAGTAGAGGTTGGTGATCAGTCTCTGTTTGAATAGGTTTGCCATAAAATAAAAGCAAAATCTGAGGGTAATGCTACTCAATGCTAGAAGTCTAAACCTCAAAATGCACTCACTCGAGGCACTCCTTAAAATGGAGAACATTGACATCTGTGCAGTGACAGAGACCTGGTTCAAAGCTCCAGAGAGCACCCCTGCATTACCAGGCTTCAATTCATACCACACCTTTCGGCCACCTAACCCAGAAAGAAGCACTAAAGGCAGAGGCGTGTCCATATTCATTAAGGATAGCCACACCTCCAGGCTAGTTGCACAGCATAATGCATCCGAGATTATCCAAGTGCAACTAACTCTGGGCAAGACCGCAATCCAGATTGTAGCTTGCTACAGACCTCCCACCATGCCCCAGGATTCACACTCCTCATTTCTTGATACACTGGAAAGTATTAGGGTACAACCCAACACCCTAATAATGGGCAATTTCAACTACCCCACCATTAACTGGGAAAACTACTCATGTACCAACTCTTTTGCTCAACGTTTTCTAGAATTCATAAATTCCAATGCCTTGGATCAACTTATTCACACCCCCACCAGGGGCAGCAATATCCTAGACCTGGTCATTACCAACATGGGAAACCAGTGTTCCACACCAGAGGTCAATTCCTCGTTGGTCAGATCTGACCACAAGCTAATCAGCCTAGACATCCACATCCCACCCTCAACCCCAATTAGGGAAACCATCGTAAAAAACTTCTCAAAAGCCAACTTCACACTTCTTAAGACAGAAGTGGCAAACTTCATGACACCCATGCAGATGGACAATAGAGGTATGACTGCTGAATCCTACACAAATGCACTTTATAAGAACTTACACAAGTGCATGGATCATGCTATCCCTAATAGAACCAAGATGTTATCTCCAAAAAAGGAAGCCAATCTGGTGGTCCTATGCCATAAACAAACTCTACAACAGAAGAAAGAAACTGTTGCAAAAAAGAGTAAAATCCCATGACTGGAGGAACTCCCTGGTCAACCTCAGTAAGAAGCTGAGATCCCTCATAAAATCTTCCAAAGCTAGTTACGAAAACAAAATTGCCACTGACTCTAAAGACAACCACAAAGCATTCTATAGCTATGTCAAGAATCTAAATGGGAACACTCAGATCTGCTCTGAGTTACAGCATAGTGGCAAGAAATATACAGAACCAACTGATAGTGCCAACATCCTAGCAGATAGGTTCAGTGCTAACTTTACCCCCGTCTCACCCCCTAGAGGGCCCATCTCTATACCGGAAGAATGCAAAGTTCCTATAATCACGACTGCACAGGTAAAAAGCACACTCTCCAAAGCCAAGAACACAGCATCCATGGGACCTGACAACATCTCAGGCTGCGTTCTACACGAACTACAGAATGAACTGGCACCCTACCTAAGTACCATGTTCAATCATAGCCTCACCTCAGGCTTTGTACCCACTGAATGGCGCACTGCAACAGTTATCCCACTCCACAAAGAGGGAGCCACGATGGACCCCGGGAACTATCGCCCCATTAGCCTGATGAGCCTGGTCTGCAAGGCCATGGAATGTATCATCGTGGAACTCATAAACAAAGACATTGGTAATCTCCAAACTCTGGACCCTACTCAGTTTGGATTTGTAAAAGGCAGATCATGTCTCCTAAACCTGATTGACTTCTTTGAAGCAGTCTCCAAAGCCATAGATGAGGGTAAAATGGTTCACACAGCTTATCTAGATCTCTCCAAGGCTTTCCCCCACTCTGGAATTATAGATAAGCTCACTAAACTAGGTATAAATACCTATGTCACAAGATGGGTTGCCAACTGGCTCACGGACAGAACCCACACTGTGAAAGTAGTGGATTCCAAATCCGACATCAGACCAGTGACAAGTGGAGTACCACAGGGTTCAGTCCTGGGTCCTCTCCTGTTTGGTATCTACTTCTCTGAAGTGCAGGCCAACACAGAAGGTCTTTGGCTAACAAAGTTTGCAGATGACTGCAAACTAGGAGCCATAATCAAAACTCCTAACGATGTGGACAAACTACAAAAGGGCCTCACTGAGACAGATACCTGGTGTCAAAGCCATGGCCTGAAGCTCAATGCCAAAAAGTGTATTGTCATCCCCTTTGGTAAAAACTCTGTACCCATGAACTACCACATAGCTGGTAGTCTACTTAATGCCGAAAATGTGATAAGAGATCTTGGGACACAGGTGGACAGTAGTCTCTCCTTTGATAATCACAATGCCACAGTGGTCAGGAAATCCTTCCACATGGCTCATCTCATCACAAAAGGATTCTCATCCAGAAAAAAAGAGGTCATTGTTCCCCTCTACTCATCACTCATTAGACCCATTATAGAGTAC
Organism: Protopterus annectens; assembly: GCF_019279795.1. Classification (NCBI taxonomy): domain Eukaryota; kingdom Metazoa; phylum Chordata; order Ceratodontiformes; family Protopteridae; genus Protopterus; species Protopterus annectens. The sequence goes on from NC_056732.1 coordinate 1,330,732,055, forward strand.
AATGCCCCTTTTGCTATGTACCTCACAAGACATCTACAACAACTGGAAAGACCACAGAAATACCTCACAAAGAGGATTACTGGCCTCAAACAGATGCCCTATGCAGACTGTCTCAAAAAATTACAGCTTTACTCCATCGCATATCGCCTACTCAGGATCGATCTCTGCCTAACATGCAAAGCTATGTCAAACCCAGAGCTGTTGGACATGCTCCACTTAAAGAAATCCCAATCCCTCTGAGCTACATGCTCTAGGGACCTTAACCTTGTCACCATAATAAACAAAACATGCTGGAGGGATAGATTCCTGTCCCAGAGACTTCCCATACTCTGGAACAGACTACCTATCTATGTCAAGCAGAGCTCCTCATTAGCACTCTTCAAGAAAACTCTTGATGATTAGATGGGAAATGGGAAATTCACCCCAGGGATCACTTCTGTGGCTCTGCTCGATAGGGGCACAGGAAAATAATTTTCTTGGGTGGCGAAAACCAGGGTACCTTTTTTGGCTAAGCTTGTATGGGCCCTAGGGCCGATAGCATAGTACCTACCTATGAACCTATGAGCCTATAAATATAATCATTAAACTTTGAACATGCAAATACTACTGACAAAGCTCTTTTTCAATTTGTGCATACTGCATTTCAGTTGAGTAAATATTTTGGATGCACAACTGGTATGCCTTCTTGAAAACATGCTGTACCAAGACCATACTTTGAAGCATCACACGAAAGAGTTACTGGTTTGTGAACATCATAATATCTCAATGTGGGTGGACTGGCAATTTTCTATTTCAGAATGTCATATGCTCTTTGGTCTTGTTCCAACCAGGACCAGTGTACATTTTTGTGTGTCAAAGAACATAGCGGTGCTGAAAGCTCATTCAGGTCTGGGATGAACTTTCCTAAATAGTTGACCATACCAAGAAAACATTGTAAAGATGTGACATTTTCTGAAATTGGCTTCTCAAGAATTGCTGCTTGTTTAGATGGATCTGGTTGTAACCCAGCACTGGTAAACAAATGACCCATATAAATAACTTCTTTCAGTTTGAGTTTACATTTTTGAGGATTCAATTTAAGATTTACTTCACAAGCACAGTCTAGAATGTTTGTGAGGTTTCTATCATGTTCGACTTCACCATTCCCCCTAGTGTTGTCTACTATGATAGAACATGGATTATCTGAAAAAAATTGTTCCATCTCACTTTGAAATACTTCACTGGCAGAATTTATCCCAAATGGATTTTCTCAGAAATCTGTATCTACCAAATGGTGTACTGAAAGTGGTTAACAATAAAGATTTGTGATCCAGTGAAAGTTGCCAAAATGAACTTTTTACATTAAAGACAGAAAAAACAATGGCATTTGGCATGAGAGCCTCTATTTCTTCTACTTTGCACATCAGATGATGAGGACATTTATGTGCTTTGTTTAAGTCTCTAAGATCAATACATATTCAAATATCATCTGAACTTTTTTTTTATAAGGTACGACCATGGAGGATACCCATTCAGTCGGTTCTTTTACTGGAGTTTAAACACCTAAATACACCATTTTGTCAAGTTCTGCTTTTACTTTGCTTTGCATTGCTATCAGAACCTTCCTTGGTGGTCTGACAACTGGGCTTACTTCATGGTTTAACTTAATGGAATATGTGGCTGGAAGTCTGTCAGGCTGATCTGTGAAAATATCAGCATATTCACTAAAATATTCTGTGTAAAACTATCGTGGTTGTTCAGACTTGTATGGTGCACCTCTTCACTAAATGAAATCAGTCCCATTCTCGAACTGTCTTTGAAGCCTAACAGTGACTGCACGTGTCTTTTGACTATGTAAAACTGCAAGTCATAGCTGTTTCCAGCAGAATGGCATGGAATTACTGCACCATCGGTTTGAATCTCTTCACCACCATAAGCAACAAGTTTTGTACAATTTGCTGAATCAAGTTTCTCACCAGCTCTTACTTTGGCAAACATTTGCACTGATATATCATTACACTTGGATCCAGTATCTACTTTAAGCTCTACAGGTTTCCCATTAATCTGAATAGTACAAAATATTTCACTCTTTGCTGCCAACTGATAATCCACTGTGTTACCTGTTTCATCAATCACAGAGACGCCATCAACACAGAAAGTTTGCTCACAGCTCTCTATCTGATCTACTTGCCTCTTTAGATACTCTCTTTTAACAAAAGTATGTGCCACCTTAGACTTGTAAAGCCTTTTGAAATGATTCCACTTTTTACATATGTGACATTGTTGACCAAAAGCTAAGCACTTCTCTTGTTTAGGTTCATGATTGCCTCCACAGTTATGACAGCTAACAGTGAGGTCTGGGGTAGCAAACAACTTCTTTGGTTTATAGTTAGGGTTAGAATCCGCCACACCCTTTGGTTTTTACTTCTTTTCCATCTTAGCTTTATATTGCACACTTTCAACATTCGCACTGGGAGATACTGCATGCATGTTTTTTTCATTCGTAAGCATATTCATGTGCTTTTCTGTAAGCTCATATATTTGACAAATCTCTATGGCTTTGCTCAATGTTAAATCACTGTCTCAAAGCAAAATCTTTCTCACCGCATTATTATTAACACCACACACAAGCCTGTCTTTTATTAACTCATCTCTCAGATCACCACATCTGCACATTTTAGCTTTATTTCTTAAGTCAGTAACATATGCTACTATAGTTTCACCAGGCTTTTGATTTCTCGTGTAAAACATGTGCCTTTCCATTGTAATATTCATTTGAGGGTTACGTATTTGTCTAAATTTACATTTTAAGCACTCATAGTCTTCCCGTGTTTCAGCCTGTATCACAATATGGCTGTTCTCCCCCTCCCTTGCATACAAGGCAGGTGCATACACAAATGAATGTTCTCTCTCAATGGCTTCCAAGCCAGGTAAATTAAGAAGTTTAAATGCTCTCGTACGTGCATCTTTATCAGAAAATGCAGCCTGTATGAAAATATCATATTCTTGTTCAAAATCAGCAATGTTATTATCAAACACACAGTCCAGGTCTGCAAAATCCCTCTACCATAACAATAAAATTTGTTTAAATATAACCATAGACCAGGTACTTGTAATTATGCTCAAATGTGCAACAATCTGTCTGAAAAGGCTTCACTTCAACACTGCAAATACTCCGGAAACTTTGGATACTTCAAAAAGTTTTAGTTAATGTGAAAAAGTAGGTTTTGTCCTTGAAGTCCTGGGTGTTGGTGTGGCAGCTGGTGAAGAGCTGGCAAGCTGAGCCACAGTGGTTGGCCTACCTCCCTGTGCTGAAAATCATTTTGTTTGTTGGAAAAAAAGTATGACATTGGAATGGTGTGATCACACACACACACACACACACACACACACACACACACACACATATATATATATATATATATATATATATATATATATATATATATATATATGAGAAATAAGGGGTGGGTGAAAGAAAACAAATTATTAGAACCATTATATGTGACATACATTCTTTATTACAATTAAATATGCTATTAACTATAGATCTTTCAAAATCAAAAACAGGATTGTGGATTGTAGCAAACAGTTCATGCAATATGTATTGCATATTTGCTTTTAAAGATAATACAGATTAAGTAAACAACATGGCATTTATGCAAATTTTGAAGAAATTAATATTATATAATGATATTTTTATAATTATATGTATTTGTTACTTAAGGGAATAGAACCCACCAAATCTGAATATGCTATTACCCTTGCCTCCTGCAATTACCTTGAACTACAGAAAAAAGCATGCATGCCTGCTTTTACAGCTAAGATCTGCATGCTTAATTTGCTGGTAATGTATGGAAGAGCAGTAATTTTAATAAAAGTATGCTCATTAGTGCTGCGTACATACCCCTTGTTTATTTTAGTCTTTATAATCATTCAGCATGTGCCTCACTGTTCCCTGAAATTTCCTGAGTATCTGTAAAATAAAGGAGAGAAAAAGAGGCATGAAAGCATTATGCATACCAGTCTTTGATATCTACAGCTTTCTGTATCAGTTAATGTTGCTTTATTTGCATGCTTACACAACTGTGGGATGTCATGAGTCCTAAACTCTTCCACTACTGGTTGAGTTGTGCCTGCTTGCACTGTTTCGGGTCATTATAATGATGCCTGCATTGCTCCCCAGTGTGTGGCATGCCAGTTGCAGTGGAGACAGCCTTGGTTAGACTGTTTCAAGCCTCAGACTTATACTGAGATCCTTTATAGCCCCCCTGCAGCAGCCTTTGGCTTTATGAGGAGTGCAATGAATATTCTTGACTCCTCCACAACCCATCTTTGAGCCCTGAATTGGTAGCATCCTTCTCAACTCCTGCCATGTCTGCATGGGTCATCCAACAACAGTTATTTCCTGCCAATTCATGATGTCACATTTTACAGCCAGAGTGCAAATCCACACAACCATGTCAACCACGTTTGCATAATGTTAAGCAGAGAGCAACATTGCCAAACAGGGAGGAAGGCAGTTTATGAAATAGGAAGGGTAATGTGACATTTGGCATTAATAACAAAACAAGGCTTCCTGAATACCAGTATAAATAAATACACTGAAAACAAAAGCCACTAAAACTACATAAAGAGACGAACTACTGTAGATAAATTTTAGCATCGTAAGTTTAATTAACCACTTTCATCATATAAAGACTTCTTCAGAAACAATCACAATTAAAAAATCCAAGTTTTAAATATAAAAAAATGCACCAATCACTTTTTAAAACCAATTACCACACTTAAATCCTAAAATGAACCACTTTGTTGAAAGCCATTTTGTACTTCAAGTCTCCTGTCTGTTAAAAAATATTTAATGTTTATAGTATCATTTAGCCCTGGAAAATAGTCTGTTGACAGCCTAAATTGCCATTCCATTTTTTTCCTTTCTACTACATTTTTATAATTACCCCCTCTTAAATCTAAAGGAACCTGTTCTAACACTGTAAATAAAATCTTGTATTTATTATACATTTTGCAATTTTTATATAAGGTGTTGTTACTATCACTTGTTTTTATGAATATAAATGTTCTTTTATTCTTTTCCCAAGGCTTCTTGTAGTCATGCCTATATAAAATGCATGACATCCAGAACATAACCCTATATAGGAAGAATAATTCTACTCCCTTGGAAAGACAATTACACCTTCCAGGGATTTTAATGATGCATTTTAAATGTCCTAATGCAAAATAAGGTTCCTCACAAATAAACCTGCATGCTGTACAAGACCCACATTTGAATGTTCCCAGATACTTGTAAGTAACTAAAGGTGGAATTTTAGTACTATCTTTCTGTAATATAGTTTTAACACTATATTTTTTCTTATACACGTCCTACTACATTAAAGAATTCACTGTTTCCTTTGACAATTTTCAAATTGTTACAAATAACTTCTTTAATGGCATACATGCTTCCCCCTTGCACTGTCTTGTAATTGGATAGAAGCTATTGCATTGTACACGCATGAGGTATGCATCTGGACCCCAATTAAATACTTGTATCTGATGAAGTTGAGTAAGGTGTACTCGAAGAAAAGTGGATTTTAAAAAGAACGCTTAATAAATCAACAACTTTTACATTCATTCATGGTTATTTAATGTGCCTGGGAGCTGCAAGCGAGTTTTTTTTGAGTTGAATCTGTTTTTTGGAGTTGGTAACCTGAGTTGTTTTTATCAGTTTGTTCTTTAATGGCATACATGTCAACAGACAACATTTCTATACAACAATGGACCTTTTTTGCTGTCTTTGTGAAGAAGCCTATTTTATACCACCTTTCAATAAATAACAAAATAATACATTCAATTTCTTTGTCAAAATCACTGTTTTTACTAATCATCCTAGAAGCCTGATAAATTGTCCTCAAGGGATGTTTTTTTTTTATAAAAGCTGGATGATTACTTCTATAATGTAGATATCCATAAGAAAAAATGTCTTTATGGTAAATTCTGCTGTCAACAATTTGTTGTTGTCTATTCCATTATAAATGGATTTCCAAGAAATGTACTTCATTTCCTATTTCTCCTAAAATGAACTTCAAAAAATTGGCACTTTCATCCATGACTTCAGTGAAATTCTGGCACTCGATGGTGCCATTAAATATATAAAAAACAGATTGCCCATAAATTTCTATAATAAACAATGCTATTAAAATTAATTAATGAAAGCAAAACATCCATTTTCCATCATCCTAAACCTAGGTTTACAAAGGCAGTGATGATCACAGACCCCATGGCAACACATTTCATTTATTTTGTTATTAGTTTCAGTTGTACTTCTAGACCTCCTGATGTCATGCATTAATAAAAACAAGCTGTTGGATCTTACTATTCACTTGGTTCCTAAAAGTCAAGATAAAATCCTTCATAACCTAGTCAGTCTTTTGGGTGAGATGCGTAAATTCCTGAATTCATGGTAGGACAGAAGAATGCAAGTGTAGGTACTAAGGGATATAACAACAATATCAGAAACAATTCAAATGAATTAAAGGAAGACAAAGTGAGTGCTACTGAAGTTAATCAAAAAACTCATCTTTATTAAAAGGTGAGAACCTTCATTTAAAGATGTGGCCACTGTATTGAACAGCAGTCACAATCCTTTTTCAGGGTCAGACATATGCAACAAGACATTAGGGGCTATTTAGCCAAGCTACAAAATAGTTTAAAGAAATTTGGGGCTATTTCTATAGAAAACAAGTATTTTAAACATTGCATTAGTCTTGGAATAGTCCTTAAAGGATTATGTTTTTTCAAAGTTCCATATAGAATTACTGCAGATGACCCCTGATATAATGATCTTATCGTTTTTACAATAACGTTGGTATTGAGTTTTTGAAAATGCTCATTAAGAATAATTGTTCCATTATGGGTCAATTAAAGGAAAATATTGTCAAATTGGATAAACTTATCAATAAAGTACTTAAAGAAAACACTGATTTATGTGGTAAATATGATGACATATTTACCATGGTTGACAGATTCAAGAAAATCATGTTTTTTTTTTTTTTTGCAAACAGATAAAAATACTAAGAGATATGTTACCCTATGAGACACAAACTGATTATCTTGTTATCAGTTACACTTTAAGGTCTAACTACAAAGATGACCCTATTTCTTATAAGAGTTTTATTTCCAAAGGGGTGGTTAAATACAATGAAAGAAATATATCCCATGGCTCCTTAAAATTAGGTGAAACCTATCATGGAAATGACATTACTGGAATAGACACTGAGATGAGGCAACAGCGAAGTGGAGAGGAAAATGGTTCTGGCTCAAACAACATGCCTTTTGATATTCAGGAGTGTCTGCTATATTCTCATGGGTATAATTCAGCTTTGGATGGTAACAGCTTTGAAGTTAGGCCAAAAACTCAATGCCAGGAAGGAGAAGAAATTATTTGTTGAATTGCAACAGAGGAAGAAGCCATGGGTAAAGGAGAAAAGACAATTTAACTAACATACAGTGAGTTTATCTACCAACATTTTTGACCTCTCAGACTCTAATGCAAATGACTGTCATTACAAGGTTTTGGACTTAGGATTGAATTTTGTACCCACTTACAAAGTGAATATAACTAGAACCATACCAGAACTAAAGATTTTTACTAGAAAATTAAATTTAAATTATTTGTTAAAAGATTTTAACGTATGCAACTGGCAAAACAGACTTTCAGTGTTTAATCCCATTTTGCACAGCACCTTAAAAACATTTAAACAATTCTGTAGAAAAGATATCAGAGAATGCTAAGTAAAATAACTAAAAATCTTTTTTTAAACTTGAATGAAGAAGAAAGGAAACCACTAAAAGAACTAAGAAATCTCAATAATTTAATAAATCCAATAAAGGTGGTGGGTTGGATATTTTGAACACTGATGCCTATGATGCTGCCATGGAAAATGTGTTAAGCAATGCTGAAGAATAACTTTTTATTTCATTAAATGATATACACAAAAGTTATGAATTCATTTATACATATTGATATGAATTTCTGCATGAACAATGTCATTAATTTTTGAGTTATGTAACTTTTGGTAGTTGAGAATCAAGAGATTGGTGTTCTATCTGGCATACCTAAAATACATAAGAATTCAACCCAAACTCCTTCCAGGTCACTTGCATAGGCCCAATAATATTACAGAAGGTATCTCTTTATTTTTAGATACAATTTTGAACAATTTTGTTTAACAACTGCCATCTTATATCTGCAATACCTGGGATTTTCTAGATCATTTACATGAATTCTATGCCAGTTATGATTATAAGAATGAAAATATTTTTATGATGACTGTAGATATTACATCCTTGTTTACTAGTATACCACAAGGTATAGGTATTGAGTTTGTTAGGTAATTTATGGGAAAATTTACTGACATTGCCAACAATTTGATCAATTTTTATTGTACTTGACTTGAAATTTTATTAGACAATATTTTTTTCTTTTTAATTAAAATTATTATAAACAAATAAAAGGTGTTGCCATGGGGTCTGTGGTCACCCCTGCCTTTGCAAACCTAGTTTTAGGATTGTGAGACATATATATTTTCCCTTCAGTAATTCATTTTAATAGCATTGTTTATTATAAAAGATTTGTGGATTAACTGTTTTTTATATTTAATGGCTCCATCAATGAATGCCAGAATTTCATTGAGGGCATGAATCAAAGTACCAATTTTTTGAAGTTTATTTTAGGAGAAATAGGAAATGAAACATGTTTTTTAGAATAGAATAGACAACTAAAAAATTTTGACAGTAGAATTTACTGTAAAGAAACTTTTTCTATTGGAGAGCTACATTATAGAAGTAATCATCCAGCTTTTATAAAAAAAAAAAACATCCATTGAGGACAATTTATCAGAGCCTCCAGGATGCTCAGTAAAGATAGTGATATTGACAAGGAAATGTAATTTATTATTTCCTTTGTACTGTGGTGGTGGTGCTGCGATAGCGTTGTCACCTCACAGTTAGACGTTGCCCGTTTGATTCTCAGTTAGAGCATCTTCTGTGTGGCGACATGCATGAATGGGCGTTCCTTCATTGAAGGTTGTGCGTTAGGCCCGGCAAGCCAACACGTAAAACTCTACTGCCAATCATTAGTGAACCGGAGTTCCGCTGTGGCGACCCCTAACCAGGAAAAGCCGAAAGACACAAATAAGCATTTCCTTATTTATTAAAAGAGAGTATAAAATAGCCTTCTTGACAAAGACAGAAAAAAAGATCCATTCTAAGAGAAAGACTAAATTTGTACCCATTTTAGTTGCTGAATTTAATAAAAAAAGAGAAAATAAACAACAAAAAAGGAAATGACCAAAAAGAGAAGGAAAGGGATTGAGAAGAAGGAAAGGAAATGGTGAATAGAGCCTATTCTAACAATAATATAGTAGCCCGTTGTTGTATAGAAATATTTGTTGACAGTTATGCCATTAAGGAAGTTATCTGTAGCAACTGGAAAATCATCGAAGGAAACAATGAATTATATAATGTAGTAGGAAATCACCCATTGTTTGTGCACAAGAAAAATTATAGTGTTAAAACTCTATTACAGAAAGATAGTACTAAAATTACTCCTTTATTTACTAACAAGAGTCTCAGAACATTCAAATATGGGTCTTGTACAGCCTGCAGGTTTATTTATGAGGGACCCTATAATGTATTAGAACATTTAAAATACACCATTAAAATCCCTGGAAGGTTCAATTGTCTTCCCAAAGAAGTGATTTGTATAGGATTATGTTCCGGATGTCACACCTTTTATATAGGCATGACTACAAGAAGCCTTGGAAAAAGAATAAAATAATATTTGTATTTGATAAAGACAAGTGATAGTAACAACACCTTATATAAACATTCCAAAGTTTGTAATAAATAGAAGAAATTTTTATTTACAGTGTTAGAACAAGTTCCTTTAAATTTAAGAGGGGGGGATTATAAAACTGTAGCAGAAAGGAAAGAAATGGAGTGGCAAATTAGGCTGTCAGCTGACTATTTTCCAAGGGTTGAATGATACTGTAAACATTAAATGTTTTTTTTTTTAAAGATAGGAGATTTGAAGTAAAAAATGACTTTAAATGAAGGGGTTCATTTTAGTATTTAATTGTGTTAATTGGTTTTAAAAAGTGATTGGTGCATTTTTTATATTTAAAAGTTGATTTTTTTAATTGTGATAGTTTCTGAAGAAGTCTTTGTATGACAAATGAGGTTAATTAAAAGTACAATGCTAAAATCTGTCTACAGTGGTTTGTCTCTTTACGCAGTTTTAGTGTTTTTTGTTTTCAGGACATTTGGCATTAATTTATGGATTGTCTGCTGCTATACCTGACCTACGTTTGTGCAATGTTCAACAGTGATATATGTTAAATGACTTGACTTTTAAGACCTGAATGGGGGGGGGGGTCAATTTTATGACTTAACATATATTTTGTCGGGCCTTACACACAGATAAAATTAATTTGTACAATGCTAGATTTAAACCTATGTAAAACAGAGAATACATATACTTTCACATAGGTTTTTTTTCCTCATTGCCACAGAAGAAGCACTTGTTATGCGTGGTCATTAATAATATGTACACATTAAAGAGTGAGTGGTGCTACACTTCAATTAACCGTGTATGTGTGCGACCTGACATGTCCTGGTTTATGCATTCTCAGGTGTGATGCAGGAGTAATGTGGGACAATATACTGGAAATACATGTATTACTTTCAGAGTCATTTTCTGATTTCTGGGTTAGACCACATAATACATTCTGTTTTACAGCTATACTTGTTTTATATGATTTGTAAAGTTGAATGTCAGTAAAGTATGAAGTCCATCCCAGGGCAGAAAAAAAAATAATTACAGAAGCATAATTGTCACAATACCCCCAATTACACATATAATTCATATGATATCATGTGTATGCTCAATCAACCTGTTGTACATGGTTATTGTTATGTATAATTATCCTTATATTATTTTTTGTATAAATTACAGTGGAACACCATTTATAAAACTTGGAGTGTGCTGGATTAGAACCCGGCTCAGCCATGTTGGAACCATGAACTTACACCTGGTGCCACATGTAAAGGTAGGTGGCAGGTGTATTTTTTTATACTCAGTACTGTCCAGAGTACTGACCCCCACACAAAACCATTTAGCGGGTTTGCACAAAGGAAGATGAAATAAGTGACAATGGAACTTGAGCCACAGTCTACCTGTATTATGTATTGTGTGCCTCAACATCTTTATAAGGTGTGCTACACACACAGTTGGTTCACAGGTGTAATTTTTGCTGTCATTATTATCCAAGCTGCTGACCACCGTGCAATGCTGCTAAGCGTGATTGTGCTTCATAAGGCAATTGATATTAATTTTTAAATATTTACACATTTCTGTTTGGCCTAAGCTGTATGTCATGCAAATATTAATGACAGAAAAAAAACAGTTTAACACATGTTAAAGAATTACACAGTTCTGGATCTGAACTATCATACTAATGAAATTACAAAACATAGTAGGAGTGTGTTATCTGTATTTGCCATAGACACAGCTTTGGAACAGCAATCAAATCATGTGCAAACAAGCAATTCACATTTCCTCTACAGTATTAACAGGACATTCACTTGTACATTCTCATTTGGTTATACGCGTGGCTTACATATTTAGTACAATGAGTGATCACACAACCATATATGAATATGTTTGCACAAATGCAGCTCTATCTTTTTTCAGTATTGTGTTCATTCTTCCCTTATCTCTGCTGTAATCTCAGACATGCAGTCTATAGTGCATTGTGTATCATTCTCTTTTAACTGTATGATACAAAGTGTGTGACAGTGAAAAATATTTATCAGCACAGGCAGGAGAGTTTGTCTACTATTGAAAATAAATGATAAATGTGTGCTGTTTAGTTCAATTTAAAAGCTTGCTGAAGTTAGTTCCACACTTTGGAAGTGTACCATCAGGGACATCCACTGCAGGGAAGGTTGTCTGAATTGCTGCTGTTTTCCTTTTATCTCACACAAATCATTCACAGCTGCAAGCCATTAGCAGCTAACAGTGGTGTATAACCTACAATATGTTTATGTCTGTTACACAAAATCAAAAGTTTGGTAGTCAGCAAATCTAACGAGTTTGCACCTCATTTGCATATTCACCTTGCTCAGAGGGCTGAATGTACACGACAAAAAGGTAACCATATAGCTAGGGAACTTGAAGGTGAGAAAACTGGTGTGTTTGGACAAAACAGAATTTTTGTATTCCTTTGAAGGTGATTTATCTGTAGAGAAGGCTTCTAATTTGGCTAAGGCATTCTAGATTTAGTAAAATGTTACAAATCTATTTATATATCCATGAGAAAATGGAACTTTTATCTGTATGGACTTCTTATAATTCACTCTTGGAACATATATTTTTGGCAGGCCTTTACATTTCACAGATTGTCAGGGTATAAACTTTCATCACCAGTATTATTTTTAAAATTTGATTTGGCAATATTCTGTGCTATTGGAAATACATGTAATGTATGTCATTGACACAGATGTTATGCTTTTGAGATGGGCCAGGGCCATCCCTAGGGGAGTGCTGGGCACAGTGAGAAGTGATTGTCAATCATAAATTGAATTTCTGTTGTAAATGTGCACACATCCTGATAATTGTGTGGAAAACATATATATAATTAATTCTGTGATATTCCATTGTGTATTGCAGGAACAAAAGTGTGTTTCAAGTGTTTCTCTGTTAAAAATGCATAGGCATCCTGATATTTCAGTGTGAAATATAATAAATTCCTTAAGTGGTATTCCTTGGTTTGGACAAACCTTGGTTTGTGTGTGAGGGGGAGGTCTGACAACCATATGACCTTCAGTTTTACTAAATTAAAAGTGTGTGTTGCAAGTGCTTAATGCTGACAAATGTGTATGTAAGTAAGATGTTAGTTATATGATATTTATGTGTTTTATCCTTCTCTGTTTTATGTCACATGGGATTATGGCACTCATTCCTACAAATCCACATAAACCCCCTTTCAGTGACTCTGAAAATGAAGTAATAATTTGGGCTTTTAGGCAGCATGGAGCCTTTCTGCTTGAGAGAAGATGTGGAGATATGGCTGCCAGAATGCAGATTTGAAACCAGTTAGTGAATGATGCCAGTGTAGTAGGAGGATGCAGCAGGAATTATGATCAGGTGGATCATCGGCCACTGATAATGATTTCATCAGCCAGGAGGAGAGCAGCTGCAGTTGCCCAAGAACAGATGGCTATGGGGGTGGTCCGAGCCCCCCACTGACATCAAATGAAGAGTTCCTGTCCACTGTTACAGATCCAGACAGCTCAGTGGAAACTACACACAGTGTACTTGATGTTGGTGCTGATGTGGTTGGGAGGACAAGTGTGTCCCAGGAGCAGCTTCCAGGTAAGCTTATATATGGAACATTTTATATTTGCTCGTATGCTAAAATATAGAATTTGACTGATGCCTCCTGGGAATTTTTTTTCTGCACCTATTGATAAAGTAATAGAGTTAAACTATACAACGGCTCAGTGCACATGACTGTGAGTGGATGTGTCAGCCAAGTTTCAGTTTCAGCTATTTCTTACAGGACATACAGGTGATTGTGTATTCATTGCCTCCTGTGTTATTACCATTGTAATGGTTAATTGCTGTCCTTTCCTTGCTTCATTTCTTCCAGGACCATCCTTCCTACAAAGTGTGGAGTCATTTGCACATGGTAAACAAATATTTATTGGCTTATTAATGATGGTTCTTTGATATATTAATTATCTGTATGTATGAGGTGGGTGCATTTATTGTCTACACTGTTGTACCATTTGTGGCCGTGTGATTAATGTTACTTTGTTAATTTATAAATTGGTTTAATATTTAGTGTAGTAGTAATTTAGCTCATGTGTTCATTGCTTCTTATCATAGGTGATCCTGACAGTCAAAGTATAGGACTCTTACCACCTGATGCTGGAGTATCGGTAGGCTATGATGATGATGGTGACCAAACAGAGGCACAGTTGGGGGGTGGAGAGGCTGAATCTGACACTGAGGTTGTGACTTACCCATCTTCTGTATTTCCTTCAGTCACAGTCAATTTGCCTGCGCATACACATTCCCTGAGATATTGGACAGGCTGAGGGTGACACACTTTATCATGGTAGTGTAGTTGCTGCAGCTTCAGTGCCAGTGGACTCTGACCATTGCTAAAGTGTGGGAGAGGTGCCATGCAGGAGGGTTGGGTGGGGTGCTTGGAGGAGGCCTGTTGTCCACCCTCCACCTGATTCAGATGTGTTATTACATGTCAATCAACGTATGTTTAAAGCTGTCATGAAGGAACAGGCATGTTCCACTAGGATCTCTAAGGACATGGTTAGGGTTCTAGATGTGGCCAGGCTGATGTGCATGACTGCCTCCTCCATGTTGACAATTCAGTGGATGAATGACACTATAGAATGGGCAGTGTCTGTGATGGATTGTCTATTGAGAGGGGAACAGCATCCATGGGGCCATAGGTCAGCATCATCAGCTGCTGTTAGCCAACGTGGCCATGCATGATCCTGCTCCAATAGCGGCACTACTTCCACTGGTCCATCAGTGTGAGGTCTCCACACCTAGATGGTAGACCACAGGTTCATGGACCTGAGCATAGACATGAGGAGACCTCATCCTGCAGACATTGGTCACATTTGGCGTATGCCAGCAAATCTTACCATGGGCATGGACATGCCAATGCAGCTCCTGGCACAGCTAGTTCTTGTAGTCAAAGGCAAAGATGATGAAATGATACCTCTACCATGCAGAGCTGACACCTGTCCAATGTGCCAGAACTTGACTGTGTTCTTGCAGACACTCACACACACATTTCACACTGAGTGCAGATGCAGATACACACATGTCTCGTGCATGAGGAATTTGTGAGGCTTGCAGGTCATTCTGTCTGATTGGTCATTTGATAATTAGCTACATTTCTGCCTGCTTGTCTTTCTTACTCACACTCACTCTCTATTTTTGTGCCATACTCGGCCTCCTGTTCCCCCAAAGAACACCCTGTTCAAATGATTAATGTGCCATCATGTTGTTTGTATCTTTTGAATTCAGGGATATATATGCTTTTTTTTTCTATAGAAAGGATGCATAGCTGACTGAGTGCTTGGTAGATATGTGCTGGTGATGTTATTTTGAAAATTGTACTGCTTTCTTACAGTTTTTTTACTGCTGAGATTAACCTTGAAATAATTGATACATCACTGTGGTGTATTGCTCCAATCATGATAATCTAGGGTTAT
Organism: Protopterus annectens; assembly: GCF_019279795.1. Taxonomy (NCBI): domain Eukaryota; kingdom Metazoa; phylum Chordata; order Ceratodontiformes; family Protopteridae; genus Protopterus; species Protopterus annectens. Next base: position 1,330,747,343 of record NC_056732.1, read on the forward strand.
TTAGAAATTTGGGATTTTTTTTTGGTATGTATTTTTGATGCATGAGGCGTTTTAGCTGATAAACAGAAGAAATCTATTGACATAAGTCAGTGCTGTCATATATTGATGTCATCGCTGGACAACTCACACACTTTCTACTTAGGTATATTTGCAAGTAACAGTATACAAGTATCTGCCATTCATTTGTGTTCTTATCCATTTATTTTCTGTTCCAGGTTCATCACTTACCTTGATAATCCTGCAGTTGCAAGTGTTTTATTTTGGGGCTGACTCTATGTGATGCTAGCAGTACACTGCCATTACATGGGTAAGTAAAGGTTGTGAGCATTGCCTTGCATCAATTTTACTGTATGTATGCACATAGGATGAAAGTTGTACCCCTTAGGTGGAGAGCATGTATGCTATCCATTGCCTTGGTCAGGGTGAGGGCATATTGTGCATGCCTACATCTAGCTACACCCACAGCAGCTGGTGGTCCTCCCCTCTGAGTCCTCACTTCCGTGTAGCTGTGGTGATCTTGTCAGTGGTGGTGGAATGTGTACAACTTCTCCTTGGTGTTGTTGTTACAACTTTCTCAGGATAATACTGTGTAGGATTCATGCAGAGAGTGAACATTTCACCAAAAGTGCTGGGATTGTACTGCAGACTCCCCCACCCCCATTTATCTAGGCACTGAAACCATGAATTCAACAGCCCAAATGCATGCTCTATGATATTTTTTGTTTGAGTGTGTGCCTCATTATAGTGTTTCTCCTTGGGTGTGTCTGTATTTCTTATGGGTATCATCAGCCATGATCTGAGTGCATACCCTGCATCTCCCGGTAAATGGCATTGTGGGATATCATGCCCTGGAAAACCTCTGGTAGAGCTGAGAGTTTTACTAGATATGGGAGTCATGGCAACTGCCAGAGTTGCTAGCACACACATTTGGGGTGATTCCCTGAGTGTTACACATGACCTGGCAGTTAAAGGAGTGGAAGCCCTTTTTGTTTTTTTGTTTATGTAGACTCTTCCCTGTTCCCTGGATGGTTTTTGATCTCAGTGTGTGCAGTCTATGCCATCCAAGACTTCTGGGAAGTGTGCTATGGGGTAGAAATCCTGCATAGTTGTAGCTCTGTCCTGGGGGAAACAGGGAAAATATATGTAGTCACGGGCATGCTGCAGCATACCACTCAGGAATTGATGTATAATCCTGGGGGTCTACTTTATTTATGCGAAAGCTTAAAACAGCAAATGCATATGCATCGAACCATATGCATCAAACCGAGAAACCATTGAAACACAATAAAAACGGAACTACACAACAAACATGACATGTAACAGCTGTAGGCAGGGGGGAAAGCCCCCCTGCACCCCCCCACCCCCGCTACTTAAATATACCAACTCTGAGATTGCACTACATTGAAGTAAATGGAAATCTCCACCTACAGAGATTTCCCTTTACAATTTTCGACGGTTCACACTTTCGATGCATATGGTTCGATGCATATGCATTCGCTGTTTTAAGCTTTCGTGTAAATAAAGTAGACCCGATTCTGGATGCCGATGCCTGTGACACCCACCGCATATCCCATATTGGTCTCTGGAAAGTTCCTGTAGCTAAAATTGTAAGTGCTACACATACCTTGGTCTCCATAGGTATTGGTTCCCCTTGGTTTGCCCTTGCTATCAGTTGAGGACGACAGAGGCTGCAGAGTTCCTGGAGTGTGTCTCTATTCATCCTGTAGCATGTTACTATTTCCATCTTATGCAGACCATGAAAAGTTAAACAGGGTCTAAATACCCTTCTCCTTCTTCACTGTACTCTGTCAGCAAAAGCAGAAGCATAGACTTGAGCTTGTTGCATGTGCATATGCAGAAGAGCAGCAGCAGCCCCTCACATTGTTTCTGTGTAGTGTAGTTTCTGTGGTTGTATTCCAAAAGATTTTGGAATTCAAGGACAAACCCTACACTGAATGTACATACTTACTTATAGCTTGTTGAAAAGATCCTCCATCTTAGATTGGTTGATTAACAAACAGTTGAGCTACTTATGCTGTAATTAGCATGCCATGATGTTTACTCAGTTTGTGTGTCTCGCTTACTGAATACAAATCAGCGTGCTACCTCTGAGGATAGGAGGTAGTACCAGTCATGCCAGGAGAAATAGGGCAGTGGATTTGTAACATATGCCAGCACAGTTAGCTGGAATTTTGTAAATAATTATATGTCATTTGTATATCAAACTGATTTGTACAGATGCTTGTGCTGAAAATGTATTTGTGTGGTTTGTTTGTATTAAAATGTATCAACAGTGTACCCTGCTGGAAGGAAAATAAATGTACATGCATTATTGTAACTGTTTAAATGTATACATTGTAATAGCATATACTATAAGTGAAGAGATTAATCTTAATCCTCCTGACTTTGCAAAATATTCTTGAAATTAAATTTCTTTATGGGTTAAGCAATAAAGATATTATCCTACAATTTTGAATGGAGCCAGAAATGCAATGTTTGTGCTAGAGAATAGGTTGCAGTTCCTGTAGGAAGAATGAGATGGTTTTATGGTTTCATGATTTCCAGCAGCTGTACCACAAGGCTCCATCTGTGTATAGTGTAGTACATAGGTGCCAAACCATGGTAGCATCTAATGATGGGGGATAATGCAGGAACAGAGTCAGATGACCAGATGTATGGGATGTCATTCTGTGCAGAAATAATGTTTTAATATTAGAAGAGACTGAAGTCTCAACAGCATTCTGTATTCTGCCTTGGATCTGACAACAAGGACCACTCACCCACAGCATCTTGCCTTGCGGTAGTTAAGTAACTTAACTATGGAATAGAAATTATTTTAGATTAGTCAGGAAAATATATTGAGATCAGAAATACTGTTTTTCTATAACTCTGTGAAAATTTCCATCTGTGTTATTTTTAATATTCCCTGTGACATGAAACTCTGGTGTTTACTGTAAATAGATATTTAGTATTTTCTTGTTCTTTTATAATATATTTAAACTTGTCATTGTGGTTGGTCCTTTTTAGAAAATATTTAAGCTTTGAGAGTATTTGCATATATTTATTTGGTGATAACTGTAGCCACTCCTGAAAGCCTTGCTGTTTGGTCAACATTACCATTTGTATTAATATTAACTTCACTCAGTATAATTGGGTACCCTTTTAAGAGCCTTACAATAACTGACTGGTGGCAGTGAAACTATCTTATAACCTGGGCAAAGTTGGTAGAGTGGGTATTCTGTGCTAGTCTTTCCCAGGTTTCTGTGTGTGTGTGTGTGTGTGTGTGTGTGTGTGTGTGTGTGTGTGTGTGTGAAAATTAAATCTCAAAGTGTGTGTGTCAGCTACTTGGGGCAGGGACATGAAGCACTAGTTTCACAGTGCCACTATTGGGGACCTGGAGGGTGACAGATAGAGACACCCAGACTCTGGGCTGAGTTTGTGTCCTGTGTGCCCTTAAGGGAAATTGTCCTTGATGCAGAGAGGCCTGCATCTTGAAATATGGAATATATCCATTTGTATTCCAAGTGAACGTCCCTCTCCAGTGTCAGTGGTGAGGATTCAGGCTCCTTGATTACTGGCCCAGCATGGGGACATCACACTATCGTTTGCACACCATGCTGCAATGGATACATGGTTTTAATGAGCCATGAAGGATTTATTGAATTCAGCCCTTCGTGTAGAAAATCAAGCTCAGCTAACATCTCAGCATGATAGAACAATGAGCCCCCAAATTAAGGAGAAACAGGTAGAACAGGAAACATCTGATCACTTTCTACATGAAGATGCTCTGGAGCCTTCAGTAGGAAACAGCACAAAAGTTCAGTTGGAGTTGCACAGTAAGGGAAGGAGCAGGAAACAGTGCTAACTGTGATGCATTCAATGTTGTGGAGTGATAGGATGTGTGGTATGGGTAACCAGAATTTTACCCTGGGGTTCCACCTGTGTCCATCTTGGACAGGGGCAATAGGTGCTGATTTTAGTGTCTGCTTGAACCAGACACCCTTGGGAACAAGGGTTGAACTTGGGTAAGCTTTTAAGGGCCCTGGGGTCATTAGCCTAGTAACCTCCCATGATCCTATGATGCTGTAATAGGCCAGTGAGTTCCCTTATGAAAGATCAATGGATGACAAAAGATGCAGCTGAAGAGAATATGTCACAGGAAACATTCTGGAACTTTCTGTAAAATGATTGCAGGGAATAGAGAGCAAAGAAAGTGTTTTCAGTTTAGAAGAAAATGATCTAAAGGAAGAGTTGCTTGATTTAACAGAGATGGCTAGACATATTAAGACTGATGAAAGAAATAGATTTCAGAAAGTAAATAAAACTCAAAATGTTAAAAGTGTAATAAAACAGATGAATACTGTAATCAGGACTATTAAAAATTATGTGATATAACAGACGTAAATAGGATATATTACTGTGCAGCTAAATTAATAACAGATAAAGACTTACCACCAAAACACAGAGCAATAAGGGAAAGAAAGGGAAGAAATGAAATGCTATCATGGAAGAGTGGAATACAGAAAACTATATAGCAATTAAGACAAGAAGTGTCACTGTTAGAAAAGTATAGAGGAGGAAACAGTTCAACAAAAATATTCAGAAAGATAGAAGTGATAAAACATATGAGAACAGACCAGGATTTATTGTACCTATTACAAATAATAAACTAAGGATATCAGCGCAGGAAGAATAACATAGAAGATATGCAGATAAATATAAAGGAAAAGTACAAAGTAAGCAATTCATTGATGACCCCAAAAAAGTTTTATAGTATTGGGAAACAAAGCAAAAGGAACAGAAACACCACCAAAAAAAGAAGAAATAGACACATTTTGGTGAAATATTTGTAAAGACCATGAGGAACATAATAAAGATTCAGGGTAGATAGAAGAAGTAAAAGAAGCAGTAAGAAGTTCAAATGTAGAGGATATGAAATGAAATGAAGTAACAGCCAGAAAAACTGAAATAAAATTAAGTAACAGATCTAATTGGAACCCCCCCCCAACCCCCCAGGCCTAGATGCAGTACCTAAATTGTGGCTAAAAGTATTAACATATTTTCATGAAGATTTAGCCCTGGGTAAGAATTACTTATATGTGCATCCTGAACAAAAAACAACCTGGTTAACAAGAGGAAAAATGACACTCCTCCTTAAGAGTGAATCTGTAAGTTATCCTAAAAATTATAGATCAGTAACTTGCCTTCTAATGATGTACAAACTATGTACTGGAATTGATGCTGATGGAATTTACAGTCATTTAGAAGAAAACTCAGTCATGGCAATAGAGTAAAAGGGTAACAAAAGAAAGTCACATTAACAAAGAATCATTTGTTGCTAAATAAAGTCATAATGGAGACTTGTAAAAAGAGGAAGAATCTAAGTATGGAATGGACAAATTACAAAAAAAGCAATTGACAGCATCCCATATTCATGGATAAAGGAGTGCTTACAGATGTATAAGATATACCCAATATTGATCAATTACATTACCAAGACCATGAAACAGTGGCAAACCATTTTGCAGCTAAGCTATGATAAAGGACAAATTATTATCCCAGGGACAAAAATTCAAAGGTGGATATTCCATCCTAACTCCTTGTCACCGCTCTTTTGTCTTACCCTTAACCCATTAAACTGTCTACTTATTGATAGGTCATGGTTATAGTTTGTCTCCCTGAAAACAAACAAGTGTAAAGACTTCTCATCTTCTTTTTGTGGATGACTTAAAACTGTAGAGTTCATCAGATGAGGAATTGAAAGCACAACTCAAGTCTTTAAAATTTTCTCAGATGGTATAAGAATGTAATTTGGTCTTGATAAATGTGCAAAAGCAAAATGTACAGCAGGAAAGCTGCAGTACTTAGAAAATATCAGTCTGGGACAGGAATGTGATATAAAGGAACTTCAGCAGGAGGAAGTGTATAAATCTTTGAAAATTGCTGAAGGAGTGACAATAATGCATGAGCAAATGCAAACAAAACTCACTAAGGAATATTTTAGAAGACTAAAACTAATATTGAAAACAGTCCTGGCATCTAGGAACAATGTCCAAGCTATAAACCAATTTGCTTTTCCTATACCAACTTACAGTTTTGGGGTGACTGATTGACCCCAAAAGGTATTGGATCAGTTGGACAGGAAAACAAGAAAAATGCTTCTTGCCTATGAAATGATGTATAAAAATCAGTGTATACCAAGACTATGTTCCTCAAACTGAGGAGGTATGAGCCTCCTCAAAACTGATTACACGTATAGAGTCACCATGGAATATCCACCTTTGATTTTTTTATGTGGGACTGCATGCATATCTACTGACCTTACCAGATCCAAACATAGTGAAAGTTTTAAAACATGGAGTAGAAGTCTGAGATGACTTCCCTGCTTAGTTTAGCAGAAGTATATAGGAGTCAAGCAGTAATGGAATTGAAACCAGAAGCAGACAAAAATCAGGCAGCAACTGAATGTGCCAAAAAACAAAGAAAGAATATAAGGAGAAGGATCAGATGAGAAGGCCAGAAATGTGGAAAAAGCATAAATTTTGTGTCAAGTACAAAAACTCCAGGAACAAGCTCCTGCCAATCAGGATTTAAAGCAAGAAAGGTTAAGGAGAAGTAAATCTAAACCAAAAGATAAAAGGTTAATATTGGTAGCCCAGGATAGTGGACTATGTACATGTCAATTTACAAAGTCCATTGAACAGAAGAGAAACAGACAAATGCAGGATTCTGTAAAACAGAACTTAAAAGAGTCGCACATCTTGTTGGTGGGTGTGATACACTCATGCCACTAGGTCTGTTATATTGAAAGGCATAATAATGTGACGAGACTGTTGCAATGGGGATTGTTACAATACTGAAATAGCTGAGTAGCATTGGCAATACGAGTCACAAAGCATTATAGAGAAAGATGAAGTTTATATCACATGGGATCACCCATCACCTACAGTTTAGAAAATAGATGTGAAAAAAAACAGATATAGTGGTCCATGAAAAGAAGACAAAAGTAGTATTGCTCATTGAAATTGCTACATCCAGTGACTACAGTGTCTTACGTACAGAGAGACACAAAGTCATAAAATACCAGATTTGCTGGCAGAAATGAGAGCAATAGTCGTAGAAGCAATCGGTCTCATAGGTTCATAGGTTCATAGGTAGGTACTAGGCTATCTGCCTGAAGGCATTTATAAGCCTAGCCAGAATGTGTTGGCTTAGATTAGTTCCCTGTGCCTCTGTCCAGCAGAGCCATTGAAGTGATCCCTGGGGTAAACTTTCTGTTTCCTATCCACTCGTCAAGGTTTCTCTTGAAGAGGGTTAGCGAGGAGCTCTGCCTAATGTACATTGGAATCTTGTTCCAGAGCACGGGAAGTCTCTGTGATAGGAATCTATCCCTCCAGCACATCCTATTTATTGTTGTGGTGAGGTTTAGATCCCTGGAGCGTGTGGCTCGAGGGGATATGGTTTTCTTTAGGTGGAGCATATCCATCAATTCTGGGTTGGACATGGCCTTGTATGTCAGGCAGAGATCACCTGAGTAGGCGGTATGCAACCAAGTACAGCTGGAGTTTCTTCAGTCGAGCTGCATAGGGCATCTGCTTGAGGCCAGTGATCCTCTTGGTGAGGTATTTCTGTGGCCTTTCCAGTTATTGCAGGTGTCTTGTAAGGTACATCCCAAATGGGGCATTATATTCTATGATGGGTCTGATGAGTGATGCATAGAGGGGCCCAATGATCTATTTCAATCTGGATGCAAATGCTTTTGTGATTAGGTGGGCCACATAGAAGGATTTTCTAACCACTTTGGCAATGTGATTATCAAAGGAGAGGTTATTATCTACTTGGGTCCCCATATCCCTTATTACGTCTTCCATATTTAGGGGGCTACCATCTATGTGGTAGTTTGTGGGCACTTTGTTTTTTCCAAAAGGGATGACTATGCAGTTTTTGGCATTTAGCTTGAGGTCATGGTTTTGACACCAGGTATCTGTCTCAGTGAGACCCTTTTGGAGGATGTCTGTGTCAGCCGGAGTGTCAGTTATAGCCCCTAGTTTGCAGTCGTCTGCAAACTTGGTCAGCCATAGTCCTCCTGTGCTTGCCTGTACCTCTGAGAAGTATATGCCAAACAGGAGGGGTCCTAGGACTGTGCCCTGGGGAATGCCACTTGTAACCAGTTTAGAGTCAGACATAGCTCCTGCAACTCTTACCATGTGGGTTCTGTCCATGAGCCACTTGGCAACTCATCTCGTGATGTAGGGTTTTATGTTCAGGCTGCTGAGCTTGTCTATAATACCTGAGTGGGGAATGGTGTTGAAGGCCTTTGCAAGGTCTAGGTAGGCTGTGTGGACCACCTTTCCCTCATCTATAGCCTTGGTAACTGTCTCAAAGAAGTCCACCAGGTTTAGGAGGCATGATCTGCCCTTAACAAAGCCAAACTGGGTAGGGTCCAGTATTTGGAGGTTTCCAATGTCTCTGTTAATGAGATCCATGATGATGCACTCCATAGCTTTCAGACCAAGCTAGTCAGGCTTATAGGGTGATAGTTCCCAGTGTCCATTGTGGCTCCACCTTTGTGGAGTGGAATAACCATTGCTGTGCACCACTCTGTGGGCATGTAGCCTGTGGAGAGGCTGAGTTTAAACAATGTGTTTAGGTGAGGGGTTAGTTCATCTTTGAGCTCATGTAGGACGCAGCCTGGGACACCATCCGGTCCCATTGATGCTGTGTTTTTGGCTTTGGAGAGGGCTGTTTTAACCTGATTGTCTGTGATTTCAGGGGCACTACATTCCTCTGGTATAGTTATTGGCCCTTTTGGGGGTGAGAGAGGGGTGAAGTTTGCACTGAACCTGTCTGCCAGTATGTTGGCTATATTGGTCGGTTCACTGTATTTTGTGCCATTCTGCACAAACTCCGAGCAGATCTGAGAATTGCCACTTAGATTTTTGACATAGCTAAAGAATGCCTTGTGGTTACCTTTGGAGTCCATGGCAATTTTTCTTTCAAAGCTAGCCTTGGATGATTTTATAAGAGAACATAGTTTCTTACTGATACTGATCAGGGATGTCTTCCCTTCTTGAGATTTTACTCTTTCCTGTACTAGTTTCCTCCTTCTATTGTATAGCTTGTTTATGGCAGGGGTCCACCAGACTGGTTTCCTTTTCTTGGAGGAGTGAGTCTTGGTTTTGTTTGGGATAGCACAATCCATGCATTCTTGTAGGTGTCCGTAGAGTGCATTAGTAAAGGATTTTGCAGCTTGGACAGCGTTATCCTTTAGCATGAGGGCTTTGAAACTTCCCACCTCAGTCTTAAGTAACGTGAAGTTTGCTTTTGAAAATTTTTTCATGGTGGTTTCTTTGACCAGGGGTGGTGGCAGAATGTGGATATCTAGAGTGATTAGTTTATGGTCAGATCTAACCAGCAAGGGGTTGACCTCTGGTGTGGAACACCAGTTGCCCATGTTGGTGATGGCCAGGTCCAATATGTTGTCAGCTCTGGTGGGGGTGTCGACCAGTTGATCCAGGGCATTTGAGTTTATAAATTCTAGGAAATGTCGGGCAAGGGAGTTTGTACTTGAGTAGTTCTTCCAGTTAATGTTTGGGTAATTGAAATCACCCAGTATCAGGGTGTTTGGTAGGACCTTTATGTTTCCCAGTGTTTCCAGGAATGCAAAGTGGGGATCCTGGGACATGGTGGTGATCTGTAGCAAGCTATAATTTGAAGAGCAGTTTTGCCCTTTGTTAGTTGCAAGTGGAAGATCTCTGAAGCATCATGCTGTGCCACTAACCTGGAGGTGTGGGCATCCTTGATGAATATGGATACTCCTCCACCTTTTGTATTTTGGTCTGGGTTTTGTAGCCAAAATGTATGGTATGAATTGTAGCCTGGTAGTGCTGGGGTGCTCTCTGGAGGCTTAAACCAGGTTTCTGTTACTGCACATATATCGATTTTCTCCATACTGAGGAGTGCCTCGAGTGCTTGCATTTTGAGGTTTAGACTTCTGGCATTGAATAGCATTACCCTCAGTTTTGTGTTACTTGTGCTATTTACGGGGGGGGGGGGTTCTCTTTTGAGCCTTGCCTAAAAAAGGCACTATGGGGGTGGCAAGAGCCTTGGCCAGTATTCGAAAGCCTAAGGGTGACAGGTGCAAGCTGTCTCTATCGAAGCAGCGTGGCTTGTTGAGCATGTCATCCCAGGCTGACAAACACTGGATCCCCTTTGAATGACACCAGAGGCTTAGCCAATTGTTGAAATTGATTATTTTTTCTTTATACCATGGTATCATTCTTGATGAGGGCAGGATGCTACTCAGGGTCAGAGTCATACCGGCCTGGGCTACGTGATCAGAGAGCTCCTCCATGTCTCTTTTCATGTAGTCCAGGGAGGTACAGCTTAGGTCATTCACACCAACATGGACAATGACAGAGTCATATTTGTACTTGTTCTGGAGTGACCTGAGTGCTTGTGTTATGTGGCAGATCCTGGCACCCAACAGGCAGCTAACAGTAACCTTCTCCTTGTTCAGCCTAGTGAGTGAGACGTCAGTGTGCCTGACTATAGAGTCACCTATTACTAGTGTGTTTTGTATGTTATTTTGCCTTAAGGGCTTTGATTGTGTGGCACACTGGTTTTGTAAAGTATGTGTTTCATGGTTTGTGTTGGGGGGTAGAGGTTGCTTGGATGTCTGCTTTGGAGGTCTCTTTTGCTTCTGCAGATTTTTATTTAGAGCCTCTGAGTATGTTTTCGTGTATTTATGTGTGTTTTTTGCCGGTGCTGGTTTCATAGGTCTATGTGAGACTGATGGTGTGATGCAAGTAATTCCCTTCTCCTCTTGACTGCCTGGTCCATTCTTGGGTTGAGAGAGCTTAGCCTCCAGTTTGGCTGTATAATTGCATCTCTTGCATGAATTAGTGTTTGGTGGAAGGAGGAGAGGGTTGTCTGTGTACATGAAGCAATTGTAACATTGCCTCAAAATGCCTAGATTCACCAGTTGGACCGGAGAGTACACCTGAAACTGCCCTTTGGACATGCCTGGATAGGTACAATGAACTGTTTTACTGATTGGCTGGTAAAGGTCGAATAGAGAGCCTTGTATTTATCTACAGTATAGGGGGGTCTAGTGCTAAGGTTTATTAGTGCTTGCTATGAGTTTTGAGCAAGTGCCAGTATGAGAAGTGAATGGTTTGAGTGCTTAAGTTGAAAGTTTGTCTAGTTCCAAAAGAAAAACTGAAAATAAAAAATAATTAACAGTCATATTTAGATATACTACAAATACATGTAACTCCATAAAAAATACAGAAGGACTCATTTCAGAGCACATTTTTGGTGCTGCGAAGAGCACTTTTGACTAATATCAAAGACTGGAACAATACTAATTTCATGAGCCTTAATAGTACTCTGACTTAGGAATGCGGTCCATTCATATCATGGTATTAGAAGCCCAAAAGGCTTAGAAAAATTAAACTAAGCATAAAAACTTCCTTAGCAATACCACCAAAACCACTCTTGTCACTACCTACCTTCTCCCATCGTTGTTATACAGTGCATTCAACCTAACCAACCTTCAGGTTACAGTTAAAATAAGCTGTAATAAGGCTGTAAAGTTTGCCACTGACAAAGAATACTGCAGCCACAGCTCTATTGGCCTTAAGGCTTTGAATTGGCTCGAACTGCCTCAGTACTTAGCATACATACAACTTGTCTCCACACAAAGAATTATTCACAAGCCGATGACTGCCCTGGTCTCCATTCCTGTCACCCTAATAGACTACTTCTTTCTAATGTACAACATCTACTCAGCATATATAAACCTCACAAATCCTCTGTCCAAATTTTATACCTCGCAAATTAGATCTACCATTAACCTCTCAAACATCAAACTACTACTAAAAAACTACTTAAATAAAACTTGGCTCTGCTCCTGCACCACCCCAGGCTGAACTAGTGCTTCCCTCTTTCCACAACCAGCATACTTTGACTATGTTCAGAGAGAAGGAATTGTTAAAATCTATTTCTTAGACAAAAAGCAAATACATGTTTGCCTAGAGAATATTATCTAGTTATCTCTGTTCTAAAGAGTGTACTCACTATGTTTAATATCATCTCTATGATCTGCAACTTGTTAATACTTTATCTGTTGATAATGTCCTTTTCCATTTTGTTATACCTGTCCAAATATTTGCACTATGTGTGTAGATGTTCAGTCTCTATGAATCAAAGCTGAATTTTTACTTGGTTAAGATGTCACTCTTTGCAATAACTTTATTTAACTGTAAGTATATTATGGAAATGTGGAGTTTTTTCCCAGGCCTCTGCTATAAATGGGATATTATCTCGGTTGGACTTTCCTAGTAAACAAATGTCAAATAAATAAATAAATAAATAAATAAATAAATAACGCAAACATATCCTGTCTGCCAATGACAATACCCTGCTGTCTGTATATCAACAAGTTGTGCAGCATTGTGCAGAGGGAAATTATCTTGCTGAAGGTTTCAGGATCACACAGAAGAAAAATACCAGAAGTGTCCTCAAGCTGCAGAAGTAGGTCTTCATCAGTCTGGACACATATTAGATGATGTGAGTATGAGACAGTGTGTAGCTGTAGACATTCTCTCTAGCTGATAGATCTGTGTCGCTGATGGGGTCTTGATGGTGACAAGGGGGCAGTTAGTGCCACCAAGTACTTATGGAAATGGTCTATTTCATAGAATGCCCATATAGTGTTGTCTGTCTCCTCTGCAGCATGTGGAAGCCACGTATTTTTCTCCATGTGCTTAGCATGGCATTGAGAAAATAATGTAATATCCATGGGCCAGATGCCTGAGATATACCCACTCTGTCCCCAGTTCACCGTAGCAAGGATTGTCAATGGCGAATTTACCTTTGTGTCCACAGGAATCAGCATTCCATGCACCTCATGTGCCTTTATGTGAGGGCAGCAGGCACACATGTGCCAGCTCCTGTAAGGTGTCTCTCTCCATATAGTAGTGGTCCACTATGTTCTTTTGTGGAGGTAATGGTTAGTTTGGCAGAGATGGATACTTCAGCAATTCAGAATGTGATGACACTCACAGCTGCAGCTACTGGATAATCTTGCTGCTGTCCCTAACATCGTTGAGTGGTCTCTGTCACTGTTCACCAAGAAATATGGTATGCAGCTGCAATGACAGACATGCCTCACTGCACGTTTTATACATTTCAGAATTTGCCACTGGGCTTATTATCATAATGTTTCTCATTTCCATTTCATCTCATTACATGACCAATTACATAATATGTTGACTGAGGTATTCTGAGTTCGTGCATGACCAAGACACCCATGTCTTTAATCAGCCCCATATCACGCACCTGAACTCATCACAAAATTTTGTCTTATACATCACACTGTTTGCTTCTGAGTCTTAGTCAAGGTAGTATTGTTTGATTAGTTAACACCTGACTTTATATTAGTGATATAATTTGGCAGTTAGAGCAGAAGACTGAAGTTCTGACCCATTAATGAGCTGCTTCCTGTAAAAAGGGTACAGAGTTTGAATCTTTCCACGTTCATTTGGCTGCTGTGTTACCTTGAGTATCTCACTTAACCAGACAGTGCTTTATGGCAATTGGGATTTAGGGCTAGACTCTTTAATGGTCTCCTGGATTGCATGTCTAATAACTACCTATGAATCTATTCAATGCTTTTCACTATAAGCTAGTATAATTATGTGAATGTTTATTACATACTATGCTTCAGAACATCCCAAAAGTAATACTAGATTGGATCCTCATCAACAAACACCCCCTCTCTTACAAAGTTGGCATCCTTCCCGACGATATTAGTGACCACTCACTTACCTATTTATCTAGACAAAAATCCTTTATCCCAAATCAAACTCCCTTTAAAATCACCCGCAACAAAAAACACTTTGACCCCTTAGCCTTTCAATCTGAACTTCAATCCTGTGACTGGTCACCTGTAAGGCATCTACCACTTGATGAAGCAGTATCCTATTTCAACTCCAAATTCCTACAAATTCTTGAATTCCATGCCCCTTCATGCACTATAAGAATTAGAAGCAAAGCAGCCCCATGGCTTACTAAAGAAACCAGACAACAAATCCTTCAAAGAAACAAAATCTGGTCCAAATGGAGAAACACTAAAGACCCAATCAATCAGCAGTTCTTTAGACAGCTTAGAAATGCCACCAAAAAATCAATAGTTCAGGATAAAAAAAACTATTTCTTGAAACTCCAGAACAAGCACCAAAGTCAACCCAAAACCTTCTGGTCAGGCTTAAGCAAACTATTACATCCAGGCCACTCCAAAATACTAACCCCATCTGGTCTCTCTCCCAACTCTCCCATCCAGATAGCGGATGCTTTCAATACATTTTTTTCAGAAACTGTCCAATCTCTAGCTAACACCTTACCACCTATTAAGTCTACCCTCTCATCCTCTCTAACATCCCTACCATCTACCTTTCACCTAAAACCTATTCCTACAACCTACATCTATACTCTACTTCACAAACTTAAACCTTGTACTCCCTCAGCTGATCTCCTACCACCTGAATTCCTTCAAACTGCTGCAAAAGTTCTTGCCTATCCCATTTCTATCCTAATCAATAGAATCATAACCGAAAGCTACATTCCTTCACTCTGGAAAATCTCTCACATAATCCCACTTCACAAGGGTGGTAACTCAACTGAACTCTCCAACTATAGACCTATAGCCCTACTATCACCACTTGCCAAAATCATGGAAAAATGCATACATCAACAATTTCTTGTCCACATCCTCCAAAATAATCTACTAGCTGACTGTCAACATGGTTTTAGACCATCCCATAGTACCACCACTGCCCTCCTATCCTTTACGGACTGTATAAATAAACTTCGTAACAATAACATGCTCTTCTCTGCACTATTTATTGACCTATCTAAAGCTTTTGATATGGTTAACCATCAAATACTTCTCAACACACTAAATTCATTCTCACTTGACACACAAGCACTACAATGGTTCAAGTCTACTTGGACAATAGACAGCAGTCTGTCCTGTGGGACAACAACCTATCCAAACATCTCCCTATTACCCTTGGTGTCCCTCAAGGATCAATCCTGGGACCACTACTTTTCTCCATATTCATTAACGACCTTTCCACTATATTACCTCTACCTACCTGCATACAATATGCAGATGACTCCACTTAGATTTGTAAAGCTTCCACCTCATCTGAACTGCACTCCATCACCCAAACTGTATTTAACCAAGTAGAAAACTGGTTCCAACAACGTTGTCTACTCCTAAACGCCAAAAAAACCAAACTACTACTCTTCACTCCTACTATAAAATCCACCCCGATTCATTTCTCTAGTACAGCCATCAATGGCACAATCATAGCTCCTGACCCAACTACCAAACTCTTAGGTGTAATAATTGATAATAACCTCAACTTTGATTCACATATTAATGCTACAATTAAAACTGTAAACAGAAAACGTGGATCCTTGTATAGGATTAAACCCTTTCTCACCCCAGATGCTAGAGCTAGTATTGCCCAGACCCATCTGACCTCCACCCTCCTCTATGCCTCACCTATTTTTACTAATCTTTCCAAAAGCAACCTAAACAAATTGATCACTTCTTATAACAATATTGCCAGGTTTGCTACAGGTTCCCCATTTAGAACTCATCACTGTCTAAATCTCAAACTTCTAGGTTGGCTAGAACTTAATAACCAAATTGAATTTCAACAACTCTCCATTACCCATAACATTCTATACCAACCTAATAATACTCCTATTCTCAAAAACCTCATCTCCCCCTACACAAACCTTACTACCCCTCGATCTGCAAATAAACTACTGGTAACCATTCAGAAATCCCACAATAAGGCAGGTAACTCTCTTTTCTCAAACTCAGTGGGGAAGATTTGGAACAAGCTTCCCAGTAAACTGACATCTCTCTCATCATTACCACTCTTTAAAAAACAACTAAAAATTCAACTAAAATTACAATGGCTATGTCCATGTACTAACCCAGACTAAACCCCCCCCCCAGTATTACCTTTTACTACATCTCCCCTCCACTCACCCACCTTGCTGAATTTAGTAAATTAATCCTCTCACTCCCCTCTTTGTGAATTATCTAAGACTTTTCTCATGGTAAACATTACTGTATTTTTGCCTTGCTAAACATTTGTACTCATCCACAGTAGAATTAAGTTACGGTATAAATCAACTTGTTGATGGATATTTTTAAGTTTATGTATTTTGGATTGTTTTTTTTTTTTGTTTTTGTACTTTTTGTTTGTCTCGTATTTATGTAGATTATAGTGGAGCTTATCTCCCCGGGCCTCTACTGAAAATGGACTTGTATCCAGTTGGACTAGTCCGGTCAACAAATGTAAAATAAAAAAATAAAATAAATAAATAAATAAATAAATAAATAATAAATAAGTGTGGTGACAGGATTATAAAAAAATGCAATAGTTATAGAATACAATGTCAACAAAGTATTAAGCTGTATTTTTAGTGTTGATAAATAGCAAATGTCATTGTATATTTCTAATATTGTCCTATTATCTCTCTACACATCTCTTAATTTTGTAAATTATTTCCTTATTAAGTGTCAGAGCAGTCTCTGAAACAATTTTCTTCTCTGATAAATGAACACTGACTCTAATGTAACATTAAAAAAAGAACCTTTAGTTTTACAGCAGGTCATAACCTCGTTTTCTAAAGTGTCAGGCTCACCCAGTCATCTCTCTCTCTCTGTCACACACACACACACACACACACACACACACACACACACACACACACACACACACACACACACACACACACACACACACAGTCTGTCCCTGAGATGTATTTATACTAAGCATCTAGTCTGCATACTGTCTGTCTGCACTGACATTTTTCCAAGTGCCATTCGATTTGTTTAAAACTAAAATATTTCAGCTTCTAGAAATCGATTCGCAGAAGCCATTTCATTCTTTTGTTAGTAAAATGATTTCAGGATCCCAAAGCTGGATGACAGTTTGCTGAAAGATCATCTGCAAACAGATGCTTGCCTTTAAATATTGTTTTTTTGTTTTTTTTTTAGTATTGTATTTCTGTAGGTGTCTTATTTGCATTTGTAGATACTTGTAATTTGAACCTATTGTGATGCTTTACATATCTTATGCGCACATGACGTGGTGTGTATCATCTTACAATGGATCTTGATGAACTGATTAGATGGATGTTATTAATGCCTGAAAATTGCATTGCATCCTCCTATAACATACAACAGGAAAAAATTAAAAAATATATTTTCTGACCCTCACTGTTTGATGATGTAACACACACCAGCTTTTGAAAAGGCAAACTCAGAAAAATGCCCATACCATCCAACTTCTAGATGTTAGCTGCAATGCTTTAGTAATTATACACAAGTTCAAAACTGTAGCCAATTTGTTGTATGCTAGATGCTACAGGCAACGGAAAGTTAATTTTAAATGAAATAAAAGCGCAGTCGGAATGCTTACAGACATGGAATGCTGCATCCAGTAGGCATCTATCTACAGATTAATATTTCATTTTTTGTCCGCTGGGAATTCCTGTGGAAACTGTGCTGCCACCAGAGACCACCTAATTACATCAACATGCTGCACATCCACACAACAGTCACCCAGGGGAAGTTCTGATGTTCAGAAATAGCAGCGTTGATGTCTTAGCTATTTCAAATTAATATTTCTACAACTTTTAATATAAGTAAACTGCCACTGAACACCATGCCCTAACCTAGGAAAGGTGTGACTCTGCAACAGGGCTGAAATGAAAGATTTTTGCAGTATTCTGTTTCAACCCATTGCATACGATCAGGCAGCAAGAGAGGATCTGACATGTCATAGCAAGGAATCCATTTGCTATTTTTGTCTGGGTGATTAAGAACATAAATCAGGGGGCTAGTTAGAAATGTTGGTACTTTTCCGTTAACAGGGCAACAGGTTGTTTGGACATGCTTTTAATGTTCTCTTCATTGTGGGAGTGCCGTTCATTGTGTGAGATGTCAGTATTGCTAACTCAACACTAACGGTTTGACATTTTTCACACTGAAGTACTGATTACACCCCCGTTGTAGGTCTGTAGTTCTAAACACAGGTGATACTCATAATATTAGCTGGTAAACCAACTTCCTGCTATCCGCATTGATCCATAACACATTGTAGCTGATAACTTCATTACTAGAATGTGAATAGCTCACAACCAGTCAGTAACCAACTCAGAAATAATAACAGGCACTTTTAAAAGTAGTACTAACTAGAGACATTGACAGAATTAGACAAATGTGAATTCATGTAAGTTGTTTGAAGTTAATTGAGTCTATTAACTCCTATCTGTTGCAATTTATTACGTGTAAATCAACACATTTTCTCCAAAAGGCAGGAATTCTATGTAGGATTAAGAGGGACAGAGCTGAATTTTTAGTAGAAATCAGGACAGATGAGAGGCATGCATACTGTACTGAAATAAAGTAGAGACAGGGAATGCTTTTCATTCATATTGCCATGATTCTAACAATAGTTAGACTTTCTCTTCGTCTGTGTGTGCGTAACTTGAATTCACCCCTCTTTTTTGTGCCTTGTTTGTAAAATAAAATCTATTAAAGGAAACTGAATCTGAAATATAAACATATAGTCATAAAACCAATTATTTTAAAGTAAACCACACATGAAATATAAACTTGCAGTCATAAAACAATTTGAGAGCCTCGGCCACATAGTAGCATCAGTTTCACGGCATTTCTAGCATTTGTTGAAATAAAAAGCCATTACTGCGCTGTACAGAAAATGTCTTGTAACGTGAGTTTTTGGGAACTTTACCATGGGGTAAGCAGTACCGACATCTCACACAATGAATAGCACTCCAACAACGAAAACATCAAAATTACGGCCAAAAAAATCGTTGCCCCATTAACAGAAAAGTGACCGGTTTTTGTTGCCCCGTTAACGGAAAAGTACCGAAATGTCATACTTGGCAATTATTTTTTTTCTCCTATCTCCTATAATAATTAAAAAAACATTGAATAATAACTCCTCACACACAAGCCAGGAAGCAGCAAGCCCTCAAACCCAAACTTAAAAACAAAATGATGTACAGAACACATATGCAAGACATGTATTCAGAGAAATAAACACAAAACATAAACATTTTGGCACTTCCCTACACCCTCATGTGGGGGGGGGGTTGGGGTTTCGATCCTTCACAACCCCATTAATTATTTTCACTACCAGGTCATGCCACCTTTGAAGAAAGGACTAATAGTAAGAAAAGTATTACATAACTTGTTCTTTTTTCAAAGCCATGACACTTTCGAGAGAAATTGATAAAGGTACATAGATTAGGCAGACAAAAAATCATACACTACAAGACAATTTGGGGTAAAAGTTTACTCAAGGAAAAGTAAATTCAAACTAATGAAATCAAGTAAACCTGAGTCAGGAAATTAAGTTTTGAAGACTCATACAGAAACTATTCTGCACCATTCAGGGGTGTCATTCATTTGGCAGCTTTGGGGTAGGTCATATAAGGCTCAAGATGGACATAATGAAATACTCCCCATTTGGGTATTATAGGATCATAGGAAATACAAGGCAATTGAAGCAAGATACTATTTAAGCCTTAGCACTACCCACCCTTATGCTGTACTCCTCTTCTTAAGAAGGGCAAAGCAGGACAGTCCCAGAGTAAATTTGTGGGTACCCATCCAATCACTCAGGTTTAATTTGAAGAATGCACCCTAGAACACAATGACTAATGCAGTGCTACAG
This sequence comes from Protopterus annectens, assembly GCF_019279795.1. Classification (NCBI taxonomy): domain Eukaryota; kingdom Metazoa; phylum Chordata; order Ceratodontiformes; family Protopteridae; genus Protopterus; species Protopterus annectens. The sequence goes on from NC_056732.1 coordinate 1,330,767,145, forward strand.
CATAAATCAGGAGTGGGGGGGGTGTCCAAAGATGCATGGGGCAGGGTAAAATGAGAAAATGTCAGAAGTATAGGAAGGGCAGCTATATAGGGATGATGTGCTGTACTCTGTCAGTAGTCCATAGGTCAGCAGCTTCATGTGTTTATATGGGGTAGGTATCCAGTTATATCGCCAATGACAGAAACGTATGGAAAATGGACCACTGCACTGAAAATGTATGATTTCATCATGGTGCCTCAGGTACTAATCTGAAAACATATCAGTTTATGACACTGAAGAGGGGCTGAAAGGAAATAATATGTCTTCTTAGGTCACTATTTTATTTTTTTTATTTTAATTTACATCTGTTGACCGGGATAGTCTGAATGGATATATGCCCATTATCAGTGGAGGCCCGGGGAGAAAGGCTCCATGATAATAATACACATTGAAAATTTAGTAAATGCTAGTTTCAAGCATAAGCAATACCAGCATTTAGCACATATAGTACTAACTTATTATAAAACACTTTACAAAACATAACATTATTTTCAAAGTTATATATACATAACATTACATTCAGGTGGGACGACATGATCGACAGACCCCGATGCTTTGCCAGAGATGGTCTGCACCTGTCGCCCCTGGGATTCTGGTTACTGGCTAAGGCTCTTGCCATCCTATAGTGCCTTTTTTAGGCAACGTTCAAAGGACAAAACTACCACTGTAACCAGGTACAAGCATGCAAATTCTGAAGGTAATGCTACTCAATGCTAGAAGTCTAAACCTCAAAATGCACTCTCTCGAGGCACTCCTAAAAATGGAGAACATCTATGTCTGTGCAGTAACTGAGACCTGGTTCAAGGCTCCAGAGAGCACCCCTGCAATACCAGGCTACAACTCTTACCACACTTTTCGGCCACCAAACTAGGACCGAAACACTAAAGGTGGAGGAGTGTCCATATTCACCAAGGACATTCACACCACCAGGCTAGTTGCCCAACACAATGCATCTGAAATTCTCCAGGTGCAACTAACACTAGGTAAGACTGCAATCCAAATTGTAGCTTGCTACAGATCCCCCACCATGCCCCAAGATTCTCACTACACCTTTCTAAACATACTGGAAAATATTAAGATACAACCAAACACCCTAATACTGGGTAATTTCAACTATCCTGCCATTAACTGGGAAAACTACTCGTGTACCAGCACCTTTGCCCAGTGGTTCTTGGAATTCATAAATTCCAATGCCCTGGATCAACTAATCCATAGTCCCACCAGGGGCTCCAATATCCTAGACCTGGTCATTACCAACATGGGAAATCGATGCTCCACACCTATGGTCATCCCCTCGTTGGTCAGGTCTGACCATAAGCTAATCACCCTTAACATCCACCCCCCACCCCCACCCCCCCAGTAAGGAAACCTCCATAAAAAACTTCTCCAAAGCCAACTTCATGCTACTCAAGTCAGAAGTGACAAACTTCATGACACCCATGCAGACGGGAACTGAACGTTCCACTGCTGAATCCTACAATAAGGCACTGTATGAGCACATCCACTCATGCATGAATCGTGCCTTCTCAAATAGAACCAGGATGCTCTCCTCCAAAAAAAGGAAGCCAATCTGGTGGTTCCCTGCCATAAACAAACTTTACAACAAAAGGAAGAAACTGCTTCACAAAAGAGGAAAATCCCAGGATGCAAAAAACTCCCTTACCAGCCTCAGTAAGAAGCCAAGATCCCTCATAAAATCCTCCAAAGCTAGTTACGAAAATAAAATTGCCAAAGATTCTGAAGACAACCACAAGGCATTCTATAACTATGTCAAGAATCTAAATGGCAATGCTCAGATCTGCTCTGAGCTACAACAGAATGGCATTAAATATACTGATCCCAAGGATATTGCCAATATCTTGGCAGTTCAATTCAGTGCCAACTTCACCCCCCTCTCACCCCCTAAACGGCCCATCTCCATACCGGAAGATTACCGAATTCTGCTAATAATGGCCACACAGGTAAAAAAAGCACTCTCCAAAGCTAAGAATACAGCATCCATGGGACCAGATGACATCCCAGGCTGTGTACTACATGAACTACAAAATGAACTGGCACCTCACCTCAGTGTCATGTTTAATCATAGCTTCACCTCAGGCTTTGTGCCCACTGAGTGGCGCACAGCTACAGTTACCCCACTCGACAAGGGGGAAGCCACCTTGGATCCCGGGAACTACTGCCCCATCAGTCTGATGAGCCTGATCTGCAAGGCCATTGAACGTATTATCATGGAACTTATAAACAAAGACGTTGGCAACCTTCAAACACTGGACCTCACTCAGTTTGGGTTTGTGAAGGGCTGATCTTGTCTCCTGAACCTGATTGACTTCTTCAAATCAGTCTCCAGAGCCATTGATGAGAGTAAGGCGGTCCACACAGCCTATCTGGACCTCAGCAAGGCCTTTGACACCACCCCCCACTCTAGAATCATAGATAGACTTACTAAGCTGGGCATTAATCCCTACATCACTCGATGGGTTGCTAACTGGCTTACTGACAGAACCCACACTGTAAAAGTAGCAGACTCCAAATCCAGCTCCAGACAAGTGACTAGTGGAGTACCTCAGGGTTCAGTCCTGGGAACGCTCTTGTTTGGCATCTACTTCTCTGAAGTACAGGCCAACACTAAGGGACTCTGGCTAACAAAGTTCGCAAATGACTGCAAACTGGGACCCATTATTGACTCCTCAAATGATGTGGATACTCTACAAAAGGGCCTTACAGAAACATATGTTTGGTGCCAGAGCCATGGGTTCAAGCCCAATGCCAAGAAATGTATAGTTATCCCCTTTGGGAAAAAACATGTACCAGTGAATTACCACATATGTGGCAGTACACTAAACACTGAAAGTGTGATAAGAGACTTAGGGACACAGGTGGACAGTGGTCTCACCTTCTATAACCACATCACCACAACAGTCAGGAAATCCTTCTATGTGGCACACCTCATCACCAAGAGCTTTTCATCCAGAAAAAAGAAGGTCATTGTCCCACTGCACTCATCCCTCATTAGACCCATTATAGAATACAACGCCCCATTTGGTATGTACCTCTCAAGACATCTGCAACAACTGAAAAGGCCACAGAAATACCTCACTAAAAAAATCACAGGCCTAAAGCAGATGCCCTACGCTGACCGCCTTAAAAAACTCCAGCTATACTCTGTCATATATCATCTACTCAGAGGCGATCTCTGCTTAACATACAAGGCCATGTCAAACCCAGACCTGTTGGACATGCTACACTTAAAGAAATCCCAATCCCTCAGAGCCACACACTCCAGGGATCTAAACCTTGTCATCACAATAAACAAAACATGCTGGAGGGATAGGTTCCTGACCCAGAGACTCCCCAGACTCTGGAATAGACTGCCCATACATGTCAAGCAGAGCGCCTCTTTGGCTCTCTTCAAAAGGAACCTTGACGATTGAATGGGAGAAAGGAAATTCACCCTGGGGATCACGTTAGTCACCCTGCTAGACAGAGGTCCAGGGAAGTAAATTGTGTGGGAAGAAATAGCCAGGGAATTGTTATGGCTAAGCTTGTATAGGCCCTAGGGCCGATAGCCTAGTACCAACCTATGAACCTATGAACCTATAAGACACATTGAGCAGCAATTATACAATTAACTATGAGATCAGCAACAGGGTGGCACTTCTAAAATGTGAAAAAGATGAGTAAATAATGTAATTATGGCAAATTCTTTAGGGTGTAGCTGGTACTAGTTGAAATTCAGCCAGAAAAAATCATTATATTTTGGAGAAGAGAGTTACTTAGTACATGCTTACATAATATGGAAACTGTTGCAGCCAAGGACACAAACTGAGCTATTGGACTCATGTATAGTTTGACAATAAGACAGTGACTCAAGCTTGTAATTTCTTGTAGAACCCTAGGCAAAAGAGGAAGAATTATTAGAAGAAATGAGGTGGAGTTGTCTCTGTATAAATATCTTAAAAGACCTCTTATGGAATGCTGTGTTCTGTTCTGTGTAAGGACAGAAATAGTATGGTAACTAGTGAAAATGTAGATTCAAGAATGTACAGTTAATAACATCAGGGTTTACTATCATAATTTTGAAAATGTTTGTTGTGAGTAGTTACCTACTCGAAAAACAATGTTGAAAGTTATGACAGCGACCGAGAAAAAGAACGAACAAACATTTTTTGAACATACCACCCCATCTGGTGGCATACAACACACATGACACGTTTTGAGGGGGGAAAGCCCCCCTGCAACCACACACCCCCTGCAACTTATATATACAATCTCCAAGATTGCACTGCAGTATGGGAAAGGGTACAATTCCTCAACTCCACTATAGTGTGATCTCCATCCAACATGCCAGACTCACAACAGTGAATGCACACTCCAATTCACTGTTGTGCATTCCTCATGTTTTGTTCACACATACAAACCTGTGCAGACTTACTTTAGAATATCCACTGTCATACACTGCAGCTGTGACATTGTGATGGTAAACCTAACTTCAGATGTTGTATGAGGCATAGATAAGGAACCCCTATATATGCTCATCCATTTACTGAGTCATTTTCTAGTTTGTAATTTATTCTGTTGAGGGTCATGGGTGAGCTGAAGCCTGACCGAGCAAGAAGTGGGCAGAAGGCAGAGAGCCAGTAATGTATGTCACAGGATATATGCACTCACAGACAGCACACATACTTATGGGCAGTTTAGAGGACTGGTATTTCATTTAGTGCTGAAATTATAAATAAGCCACCAGAGTGTACCACAAATGAGAAGATATGCTTAAGAAAAAGTAGCTATAACATGACTAGAAGGAAATAAAAAAAAGAAGTAACAGAAGGGAGTATTGCTGATGTTGTCTGCAATTTGTGTGTCAGATTTTCAGTTGAGGTAATGGGGCCAAGAAGAATAGAGGAGTTTAAAATGTATTGGTATAGTGTACCAGGACCGTGATTAAGGAGATGCTTATTCTGCATGTGTGTAAGGAAAATAAGTAGACTGGTTATACTTAAGGTATAATTTTTATGTTGGTAACCTTAATAAACCATGCTAGTACAATAAATCAGCGGAGAAGAACATCTGCTTTTAGAAAAAAAAACTCATGTAGTCTAATTTTGTTGTAAGATTTTTTAGAAGTCATCTTAATTCTGGTTTTATGTCTGAAGGTCAGTAACTTAATTTTGCTCTTTGTTGAAGTCAATAAACTCATCAGCTGAATTGTTTTATGTGCAATTTGACCGACCAGTTATAGTTCAGCTTTGCAGTTTCTCTAAGCAATGCACTAAATAGGCATTATTGTAGACCTAGGCTATAAGAAGGCATGAGCCCAAATGGTGTGTGTCACACAAAACTTATATATGGTAATATTTGTTCAATGTGTACAACCCAGCATATGCTGTACCAATGTTATGGCAAGGATTTTATTTATATATTTATTTGTTTATTTATTAAGGAGGACTTCTTTTAAAGTGTGTATATATGTGTGTGCTCGCATGTATTTGTTTGTGTTGAATATATTTTACATATTCTTGTCAGCCAATCAGATTGCTTGCTGTTCTGAGTTTATTTCATAAAACTCAATGTAATGTCTATAGTTTTCAGCTGCAAAACTTTTTTTGGTCTTAAATAAGTCCAGTGTAAAGTAATGATGTAAACTTGCATGCCAAACACAAACACCTTCATTAGTTTTAAATCCTCATTATCTTCATACATAGAGAGTGCAAAGGCACTGAGAGCTATGTCTATTAAATTTATTATATCAATGTGGTCAGAATTCCAGTGGACATCAAAAAATTAGTTACTTCCCAATTGGTAAAGGCATGCTGTCTCCAGCAATACAACAAAAAGAAATAGGTTTTAATGAATGCACACCATATCAAGTCAAACAGAAAGATGACCCCTGGTACTGATGTAATAGACTGGCTTGAGCTTTGTACCATGTCTAGTTGGTAATCCTTAAAGTGAACTGCACATATGATGTAGTCAGATAATCTAATGCAATACTTTTAAGCTCTGTCCCTTTGCACTATGATGCTATAAAAGGATAAGAAAAAAGTTATCTGCTGTGAAACTTTGACCTTAAATTTGTAGTTCACATGAGATCATTTAAGTTAATCCTCAAATACTGATAACAGTAATGTGATTTAATTTCCACATATATAAACACAGCTGAGCAAAGTTCAAAACTATATCATATTTTATGGTCTGAGTTTGCTGCTCTGTTGTTTATTGACACTGTTAAATCTTTAAAAAAGTCATCCCATGAAGTTAAACAATGTGTCCTTTGGATTTTTTTAATCATTAGCCAACATAATTTTTGCAACTTGTTTTATCTGTTTTTTATGTATAATGATTTCTATATTGCTCCCAACTTGCAAAATACATTAGTTTTTAACACGATAATTTCCCATATAATTCCTAAACAAAAGCAGTTCTTGTGCATATCAGAATACTACTACAGGAGTTAAACTTCTTACATACAGGTCCTCCTATTTTGTTTTGCTCAAAGAGTAAGGTGTAGGTATGATAACTGATAAAGGTGATATGACTATTAAGACTGTAAAATAATTCCATACATAAACCATGGTCACTACTCTCATTTGTCATGTTCTCACATTTATACTGATTCTTTTCTTTGTTTTTTAAATATTTCAAGGTCAGTATTATGTGCAGATTGCCTTTTTATTCAAAAATTATTTTTTCTTACTTTCACGTTCTGCTAATAATATTGGGGCAACATACTAAAAAGTTAACAAATACTAGAATAACATTTCTAAAGAGGACATTGGGTCAAAAGCAGGGAATTAATTCAAGGATGTATAGAACAAGTACAATGTTGTATAAGGACTATAGGTGTGAGAGGATAAGATATTAGGTAAGTAGGATTTAATTTATAGTTCATACAAAAAAATGGGAACATTAAGTGAATCAAGTGGTCTTTATTACAATCTAAAATATATATTTCCATGTACTGAAGACCAGGATCTCTGCTATTTCACAGAGTGGTGAGACGGTGTAATAAACTGCCAAAGCATGCCAATAAATAAGGATATAGTGATTGCAAACTGGCTATCTAATAGATCTCATGTTGAGAAAGTTGCTAGTACATTCCCTGAATGTAAATTCTAAAGAGTGGTGTTGCCATGGGGATCCATGCTAGGCCCTCTCTTGCTTGGCATTTTTTTGCAGACATCCTAGCTAATAATCCAGAAGGGTGTTTGACCAAATTTACTGATGATTGTAAACTGGGTACTGTTATCCACTGATCCACTACTGATACTAAACATCTCCAGCAAGAGTTGTAATATGTGCACACATGGTTTACTGAAAACAGTCTACAATCTATGTTTTAAATGATACTGCTCATCATACAGAGACAGTTATAAGAGACCAGGGTACTTATATGGATGAGTGATCATCATGTTTCCACCATAGTCAAGAAATCCTTATATCTGGCCCAGTTAATTAACAAAGGTATATTTTCAAGAGCAAGAAGAGACATCCTACCTCTGTATTCTTCCATTTTCTGACCCATCAATGTATACAATGTCCCCTACAGTATGTACAGATCCAAGCATATAGTTTAACTGGAGAGACCCCAAAGATTTCTAATCAAGAAAATTAAAGGTCTTAAATCCTTCAACTTTCCTGAAAAATTAGCACAACTCTCCTTACAGTTAGTAGCCAGTCAACTGCTCCAAGGTGACCTGTGTCTAGCTTTTTGAGCTAAGAAAAAACAGATCCTATTTGATCCCCTGTTTCTTCACAAAACAAGTGCTTCTACAAATACCTGCATTGGAGACCTAAATCTACACCAAAGCATAAACAAGACTTACTGGAGTATAGGATCCTAACACAGTGTATTCCAAGCCTGTGGAATAAGTTACCACTAGATGTCAAACTAAATATTACTTTGGCTACATTTAAGGATACTCATGATGACTCGATAGGTAGACACAAATTTACACCAGGCTTATTATGTTTGGCCCTGCTTTATTTGTGAGGTAAGTGGTATTAAGTGCTTCACATGGGTGGCAAGAACTTTTATTTAAAGGTGTATATGACTAGGCATCATATGTTCCCTGTGATCACTTGCCTAGTATTATTATTATGTTCCTATGATGCTATACAGTCTTTTAACCATTAGTGGGACCAATTGGTAAGAAAAAATATTAAAACATAAGAAATATAACAGGTTGACAGAGTGATGTAGAGGTTAGAGTTGCTGCCTCACCATATTTGTTCCACTGATTTGGTTCTTGGCGTGGTGCCTTCCCATGGACTCTGCACACTCTTCATGTGTCTCTGTTTTTTTACCATGTTCTTCACTTTTCTCCCGCATCCCAAAGACATGCCAAAAAGTCAGACTAGTGATTTGTTAAATTGTCAATAGTTTATGTTTGGTGTGAGGTGTCTACATCCTGTGAAGGACTGGCATCCAATCCAGAACTGTTTTTCTGTCTTATATCTGTTGCTTACTGGGATGAGGTTCCATTTCTCTAGCAGCAACCCTGAAAAGGGAAAAGTGGCACTTGAAAATGAATGTCTAAATGAACAGAGAATAAGAAACAATTAAGATCAGAATGAGTCATGGTAAACAAACCTTACTGCTGGCATATGCATGGTTATGGTTTTCATAATTAAACTTTTCGGTATTTACAAAACCTGCATACTTTTACTCTCTGCTTACTACAGTTACTTTCAAATCAATATCTTACTCTGTTCATGGGCTGTATGGAAATGATTCTTAAAGTCAGGGAACTGACCAAATGTTTAATTAGTGCTTTCGTCCAAAAACATACAGACTTAATCAGATATAATCCATACCTTAAAAAACAAATCCCTAATTACATCAACAACAAATGACATGATTAAAATTCACCAATTAGATCTTGGAATCCAATATTTTAAAATAAAGACATAATTTTAAAAATTATCACAATTAATATTCCATACAAAATTGTTTTGATTTGTAAAAAATGTATACCGAATGATTGGCCAAGACAAAGATCTTGATTTAAAAATGCTAATAATGTTATTATAGTCATAGAGTCTTATACTCACACTGAATGGCTACCTAGAGTAATCAAAGTATAAACATACAGTATATCACAGAAATATTACTTGCACTTACCAGCTGTGTGGCAGAGGGATGGAGGCCTGACTATGACTGAGGAGACTCAGGTTCAAATATCAGATCCAATACTTGTGGAGTCAGTTGGAGGGATAAGAAGCCATGGCATTTTGACAGCTCACTTATCATGGGAAGGATAAGTAGGATTTACAGCCAAGAACTATCAGTAACTGGCAGTGAACAATAATTCTAATCTAGAGGCATATGCATATGAAATGCACATAGGGAATTGGGCAGGGCAGTGGTAGGGCATTCAAAAAACCCTTCAGCAGCTGGCAAGATGATGGTATACCAGGATGCCAGGGATTTTCTGGTTTGCAGGGATCTGGTCCAAAGGGATAAATCAGATAGTGTAGGGCCCAGGTCCAAAGAGGTATGGGTCCAAAGGGGTAACGCACATAAGTGCTGGTTAAGGTGGAGTGCATGATGGAGAGATTCAGAATAAGGCTTATAGTATAGACTGCTGCAGTGAGAACCAAATAAATAAATAAAATGACTAGAACATTTTGTTGGTGCTGAATATTTTACTGGAAGCTGAATTGCCTGTAGCATGATGTTCTGAGTACAAAAGTTATTATAGGAGCCAGAGACCCCTTTTACCAGAATGATATATACTCTTTGAGGCAGCCCTTTCAGTTTTGAACAAATATGTAATACTTTCATCATCTGAAATAAAATGCTTAGCACTAGGAAGCTCATTAAACCCTTATTCCATTCTTATGTGATGAAATTACTTTTATCTTTGTTTCTGTGTTTCTGATGTAAGCATATAAAGCTACAGATAATCAGATTGCATGAAGACATAGACTGCAAACATTTCATTTGATGATTTGCTTGCAGTGACCTGCTTGCAGAATTTACAGATGAAACGTCTGCTACCAGTTTAGCAGCTTAGAGGAGGACAGTGCTTTGTTTTGTAATGTGGTTGACTACATAGCTGAGGAATCCGATGAGGTGGTTGAAGGATGATGAGTTAATATATGCTTTAATATACTTGTAATTGCTTGCCCGAGGTTGCAGGGTTAGATAGTTTCATTTCTGTGAATACCTGGCTCACTTTCTGAAATATTATATATACTGTGCTTGCATATGCTGTCACTGATGTTCATAAACAGTCGGAGTACAGTTGTGTTACTTTGAGAAACATGTTATATAAGCCATTAAAACTAAATAGTCCATTACACAAAACTGAGGTTTTATTAGCAGATTTGATCTTTGCTCATTTGCTTAGGTGTTAGATAAACTCCAGAACCTGCTTTATTATTGTTAGTTTATAGTTTCTCATCTTACAAATAAAATAGCTTTATGCATGTCTCTTGAAATCATACCTCTCATCTGCAAAGATTTTCACAGACTGTCCAGATGTTTGGTCTGTTCCTCATAAAATTTGTGGTTTTCTAGCAAACTGACGAGGACTGAAGTCACTATATAAAGCACACATTTGAGTTTCAGACTTCATATCCCTCAGAAAGAAATCATGCTAGCATGGTATTTTAGTTTAATTAATTGATTTGATTGTAGTGGATGTCTTTGTAAATACTTTGGTTATGTTATTGAATGTTATAACCATTTCTATTTTAATTACTTGTATAAAATTGTTATATTTATTTTGTATGTTAAAAACAATAAACTTGTTTTAAAAAAAAAGAAAGAAATCATGCTAACATAAAATCTGTTATTCTTGCAACTTTCTAAGTTTATAAGAACAATATTTAAAATCTGTGCCTATTTTTGGTCCTTTGCCCCCCCCCCCCCCCCATTATTTTTGGCTTTGTCCAGATTTCTTTTGCTAAGAGGTTAAGATGTATGCTTGAAATCTTGTGTACACTTCATATTTCTGAGTGGGATCAAATAAATGGTAAAAGATGTTAATAATGGCCATACACACATATATTTCGGCTTGCTGTAGTCAGAAACATTCAGTGCAATACAGTGCAAACCCCTACATTTATACACACGTCTATGATTGTGATTATAGACCTCAGATGTTTGATTATGATCACATGACTGAATAAACACATAAATAACTACCACATTAGAATGTATCTTTTCAGCTCACTGCTGTTAGAATACAGTATGCTCCCATAGCAACTGACTCCCACCCCCACCCCTGCATATCTCTTAATTCAAGAATCAAGAAGAAAGCTAAAAAAACAATTGGGACAAAGGACAAAAACCAGGGACAGATATCACATAGCCTATATATATATATATATATATATATATATATATATATATATATATATATATATATATATATGTGTGTGTGTGTGTGTGTACATGGATTCACTTCATAATCTCGAAATATTGATATCGAATTTCAGTATCTCGAGACCATGAAACCGAATCCACAAAACACTGAAACAACAAAACCCCGAACCCAAAACCGCAAAATTAAAAACACCGAACAAACCGCACACACTACACCATACATACACCACAACACCCACATCACAACATAAACAAACAAAACTACACACATACACAACTCATACACACGTAAGCAGGGGGTAAGCCCCCTGCACCCCCCCATGTGGGGGGCTGTGCCCCCTACACCCCCAATACTTATATATACTAACTCCGAGATTGCATAAACAGGAAACAAAAGCAAACTCACACATGCACATTCTCCAGTCCCTCACACACACATCAAACATATCAGCACACTCACATACACTCTAACTACCACTCAAAACCCTTACAAAACACTCACTTTCCTGACATAACACCTAGATCCACACACAGCACCGTGCACCATCAACACACAATCCCGGACATTACGTAGCGTAAGGTCATAACCACGAATTTGAGATATTCGAATTCGCAATTATGAATTTTCGTTATTGTAAACATTCAGCTTTATACTCTCGAGATACTGAAATTCGTCATTTCAGTATTTCGAGATTATAAAGCACTCCTGTATATATATATATGTGTGTGTGTGTGTGTTTGTGTGTGTATGCATATGTGTGTGTGTGTGTGTGTGTGTGTGTGTGTGTGTGTGTGTGTGTATATATATATATATATATATATATATATATATATATATATATATATGTACACACACACACACACACACATATATATATATATATATATATATATATATATATATATATATATGTGTGTGTGTATGTGTGTGTGTGTGTGTGTGTGTAAAGCTGCTATAATAACTGCTATAATAACTGCTGCTATAATAACAGGCATTGCATTGGCATGCTTTTCTGAAGGCAGTTAAATCTAAAACTGAAATGCCTGTCACCATTTACAAACTACATTCCTGACTGATTTTCCAGAAACAAATGCAAAGTTTATGAGGGACAGACCAAGATATGAGGCAAAAATCAGGGACATTCTGCAGAATCAAGGACAGTTGAGAGAATCGATGCCCCAGCGCTTACATATACATACACATACATGTACATATGTGTTTTATACACACACACACACACACACACACACACACACACACACACACACACACACACACACACACACACACACACGCATGCACCAACATGCACAGATGCATGGGTACACGCACTTACAATCAAATAAAATAAAAATCCTTGCCTTTCTGCATGGTGGTTGCCAGTTAGCCACTTTTGGAGCAACATTTCCGCTGTTCTACAGATGGCAGGCAGACCTGTAATAAGGCAAAATCACCGTACTCTCTGTTTGGAGTAGGTAAAATGCTAGGCTGTTTTAAGAACAGACCAACAAGCTAATTTCTTTTTTCAGTTGAAGTAGGAAGTTCTCAAAACACTGCACTTCTGCAGTAGTCTGTACAGAATTCTGAACTCCAGAAATATGAAATTTACATATTATTTTTAAAAGAAAAAAATAAAAGATCAAATATGCATTTTTTTTTTGCTTTTTTTCATTGGGGGCTGCAGCGCTGCAGCCAGTACCATGAGCTGCCTCTCACTGTAACCATCAAGTTTTGACATTTAATGGAGAGGATGCATGTACTAGAAGCATATAAAGCTCAGTCAGATAACAATGAGAAGAAAATATTTCCAAATGGTAGTTGGGAAGTCTGAAGGTGCCTGGAATTCAGAGCGAAATGATATATATTTCACGTGTGTGCAAGGTGATGAACTATTGCACAGCATAAAGAAATAATTGTGTAGTGAATTTAGTTATTTAGAAGTACTGTTTTTAATGAAACATATTTAATAAAGCAGATAAAAGGATGTGAATTAAAATGCAGAGATCATAATGTGGCAATGGTACCAGATATAGAGTTGAGACATTTCTAGATGTTAGCTGTTTAATTTTTTATAGTGCCTTCGTTGAAGGTTGGGCATCGGGCTGGCAACTCGACACCATAAAAAACAACTGCCAATCATTAGTGGACCGGAGTTCCGCTGTGGCAACCCCTAACCGGGAAAAGCCGAAAGACAAACAATAACATCTAATAACATTTAAAGATAATAAAATGGACAGTTTTTACAAAATGTATATCCTATGATATTTAACTAGTCTTTGATATTACATTTAGATTAATAATAGAGATAATTAATGCACAGAAAGAAATGCAATGTTTTATTATACCTACTCCCTTGGTTTTACTAGTATAACATAAGAAGACTGCTTGAAGTCATCATTGGTGATGTCCCAGTGGAAATGCCCCAATGTTCTGGAAAATATGCTGCAGCACTTCAGTGGTAGTCAAAATATAAAAAGTGACTAGCTTTGAAATACCAGCCTTAACTGCTCATTCTTTAACTAACAGATATTATTAGCTAGACATTCTAAGCCTGCCTCAGCTCCTGTAAAACATATCCAGATTTTTATTTGTTTTTGCTTGTTTGTGTCAAAGCAAGTAGTTCACATGACCTGCACTTTGTTTGTAATGGAGGCAGGTGCCTCTCTTAACCAATAATGCTTTATACAGACATAGGTTAGTTTGTAAAGACATCTCCAAAACAGAAAATCCACTGGAACCAAAAAGCACAAAAATTCTATTTATTCAAAACACAACTTCACAGTTTCACTGAAACAGCTTCATCAGGCATAAAACTAAAAACCTTTCTACTGGTTGCCATTGCAGTCGTTTTAATGCTGACATTTTACGTTCAAACATCTGAATTTTAATGGTATAACTCTGAATGTCATTACCTTCAGTATCTCCAGTCACAGTCTCTCTAGTGTTATTATCAGTAAATATAGAAGACAAAGGGTTCAATTTAATATTGATCAGTTCTGTAACATTTAGCAGTCCCTTCAAAGAAAGATCACTTGTGGAAGGTAAAGGTATTGTGTCTGTCATGTCTATAGGCGCCACTATAAAAACGTAAAAAGTAAAAACAAAAGCAACGCCTCTGGTAAATCCAGTGAAAATAAATTCCACAAATCCAAAACATAAAATCCACTGGAACCAAAAAGCACAATAAAAATTCTATTTATTCAAAACGCAACTTCAAAAGAAGCTGAAATAATGTATTAGTGGTAATTTATCAGAGATAAAAAGGAAGGTTGAGACAAATGCACTATATAAACATATACAGCAAGCTGGCACTATGCATTATTTTAAATTATGATTTTATCTAAAATGGACCTCTCTTTACGTGGGGGTGATTTAATACAGCAGACAGAGTTAGAGGACTACAAATGGATACTTAGGTTAAAAGCACACATTCCACCAGGTTTAAATGAGTATGTTTCTTTAAAACCTCTATTACAACATCTGCAACAAATGGTTTAATGAATCATGTGATTTTGTACTATATAAATTGGGTAGAGAGGTTTTTAGTTTTATGTCTGATGAAGCTGTTTCAGTGAATCTGTGAAGTTGCGTTTTGAATAAATACAATTTTTATTGTGCTTTTTGGTTCCAGTGGATTTTATGTTTTGAATTTGTTAGATTTATTTTCCTTGCATTTATCAGAGGCTTTGCTATTGTTTTTAACTTTCTTAGTTTGTAAGGACAGTAAGAAGTTGATTTTTTCTATTCTTGAACAAGTGCCAAAGGATATTAGAGGGGGCAATTATAGAAACATTATCGAGCAAAGGGAAACACTTCGGCAGTTATATCTATGGGCTGACAAGCTACGTGGTATTAATGAGACTATTAAATTAAAATGTTTTTTAAAAAGTAGAAGGTTGAAAGCGAATTAATTATGGTAGGTTGTATATATATTTAATACTGTTTATAATAGTTTAGTTTATACATCTTATATTTATCATGTTATTATTACTTGATTAATCCATTTTGATTTTTTCATAATTTACTGCTCTCTGCACTTGTTTTTTGTCGTTTTTAATTTATCTGTATTTATTTAAACTGTATTTGCCTTAATATTGTTACACACTCAAGTTTGCTAGCTTGTACTGCATTTAAGGTGTTTTTGCAACTGTTCTAACTGCTTTTCTGCAAAAAAGCCAAAAAAAAAAGAAAAAGAAATTCTAAGCTTGTTTCCCAGCTTTCCTGTAACTAGTCTAGTCGAGATAAGCTCCCCAGACCTTTCTGTGTTGGAGGGAAGCCTTCTAGCTTATCAATGGGAGTGGTAAGCACTAGGTAGCCTATCTATTACAAGAGGAGTGGTTTCTGGTCCAGAAATTGTAGTTTATTGGTCGTTTGGGCATTTTTTTCCATCCCTTTCAACTTTCTGGTTTAAAAGCCTGTGTATGAGCGGATTCGTATCACTTCACCTAAAGACCATTTCACTGACACTTATTTCACTGAGACCAAATCACCTAAAGTTCATTTCACCTAAAACTCATTTCACCTAAAACTCATTTCACTGATAAGTAGTACTCTAAGGCAAGTCAAAGGTATATGTCCTTTTCCCCACTGTAGTGTGATCCTGGTGTTAGTATATATAGTTAGGGGGTGTGTGGGGGGCACAGTATCCCACATTGAGGGGTGTGGGTGGCGTAGCCCCCACCTAGTTGGCTTTTACCAAATAATGCAAAACAAAACCAGACAACATAAAACCAATATAAGTGGGGGCTATACCCCCCACACCCCCCAATGTGGGGGCTGCACCCCCCCAACTATATATACTAACACCAGGTTTGCAATTCAGTGGGGAAAAGGACATATATCTTTGACTTGCCTTAGAGTACTACTTGTCAGTGAAATGAGTTTTAGGTGAAATGAACTTTCAGTGAAATGAAATTTAGGTGATTTGGTCTCAGTGAAATGGGTTTCAGTGAAATGGTCTTTAGGTGAAGTGATACGAATCTGTTTGCTGTTTGAACACAGTGCAGTGGCGCTCACCTGAGGTAAACTATTACCAGTGCCAGAAAGTCAGATCTTTAATTTTCCCCTTAAAACGTGCTTGTTCTTTAACTTCTTGCACTTCAATTAGCTTAATCGGCTAGCACTTTAACAGGCTTTTGTAGCATTTATTGTAGCACATTTAGGTGCTATCAGCATTAGCTGTTCTTATGCAGTAACAGCACCAGCACTTATTAGTTATGACCATCTCTACTGGTATGATTGTAGGGCAATTTCCTGTGCTTTCTTCTGCTAACCTTTTGCACTCGGGCATTCTGAGACCGTGCGGCAACTGTTTAATGTACACAGACAACCCTCTCCTCTTACCTCCCAACACTCATACCTGTAAGAGATGCACTTATATCACCAAACTGGAAGCAGTGCACGCTCCAGCCAAGACTGGACTATCTGGTCAAGAGGAGAAGGTCAACACCTGCAACTCACTACATAGAACACATGGCCCTCCAACACATCAGCCATCACAACCCACACATGGAAACACAAACCATACACCCACCTTCATGGAGGTTCTCAATAAAAATTTACCCAAATAACAGAGACCCCGAGATAGAAATGCACTCAACCACCACAACACAACACCAATGCCAGAACACATAGCTCACCACCACAGTGTGCCCCTCAACCAAAGTCCTTAAGGCAAAACACTTTTCCCAATGTACTAATCATAGGAGACTCAGTTGTGAGGCACACTGATGTCCCACTCACTAGGCTGAACAAGGAGAAGATGACAGTCAGTTGTCTATCAGGTGCCAGGATCCACCACATAGCACATGCACTCAGGTCACTCCACAACAAATACAAATATGAGTCAGTTATTGTCCATGTGGGTGTGAATGGCCTGAGATGTACCTCCCTGGACTACATGAAAAGAGATGTGTTGGAACTCTCAGATTATGTGGCCCAAGCAGGTATGACCTTAGCCCTGAGCAGCATTCTGCCATCACCCAGAATGATACCACAGTATGAGCAGAAAATGATTGACTTCAACAATTGGCTAAGTTTCTGGTGTCATTCTAAGGGGATCCAGTATCTATCTGCCTGGGATGACATGATCAGCAGACCTCAATGCTTTGCCAGAGAAGGCCTGCATCTGTCACCCCTGGGATTCTGGGTACTGGATAAGGCTCTTGCCACCCCTATAGTGCCTTTTTAGGCAGTGTTCCAAAGATCAAAATTCCATCGTAACAGCTACAAACAAATGCAATCTGAGGGTCATGCTGTTCAATGCTAGAAGTCTAAGTCTCAAGATGCACTCGCTCAAAGCTCTCTTCAAAATGGAGAATGTCGTCATCTGTGATCTAACTGAGACCTGGTTTAAAGAGGCAGAAACACCCCTGCACTCCCAGGCTACAACTCATTCCAAACTTTCAGCCTCAGAATATGGCTGGAAGCTCCAAAGATGGCGGTGTCTCCATATTCTTAAAAGATACGTACACCTCTAGACTGGTAGCCCAGCACAATACATCCGAGATTCTTCAGGTACAACTAACACCGGGTAAGACAGCGATACAAGTCATAGCCTGCTACAGAACCCCAAACATATCCCGAGACTCTCACTCCAAGTTCCTAAGCACCCTGGAATTTATCAGGGTCCAACCCAATACTCTCATACTGGGTGACTTCAGCTACCCTTTCATCAACTGGGAAAACTATTCAAGTACCAATGTACAGGCCCAACGCTTTCTGGAATTTATCAATTCCAGTGCCCTGGACCAGCTGATTCTGACCCCCACTAGAGGAAGCAACATCGTCAACCTGGTTATCACAAACATGGGAGACCATTGCTCCACACCTATAGTCAATTCCTCCCTGGTTAAATCTGACCACAAACTGATCACCATGGAAATCTCCATCTCACCTACACCCCCAGCTAAGGTGACCACCCTGAAAAACTTCTCTAAAGCCAACTTTGGGCTCCTAAAAACAGAGGTGGCTAACTTCTCTGCACCCATGCCAATGGAAAATAGCTGTATGACTGCCAAATCATCCACCAATGCACTGTACGAGCATGTACACAAATGCACGGACCTTGCCATACCAAATAGAACTAAGACATTCTCCTCCAAAAAAAGGAAGCCAATCTGGTGGTCCCCAGCCATCAATAAAGGAAGGAAGAAACTGTTGCAGAAAAAAAATGAATGTCACAAGACTGGAAAACCACCCTTATCAGTCTCAACAAAAAGCTGAGATCCCTTATCAAATCCTCTAAAGCCAGCTATGACTGCAGAATTGCGGCTGACACCAAAAACAATCCCAAAGCCTTCTATAGCTATATCAAAAACCTTAAAGGCAATACCATGATTTGCTCTGAGTTATTGTACAATGGCACCTCCTATACTGATATTGAGCCAACAGATATAGCCAACATACTGGCCGTCAGATTCAGTGCCATCTTTACCCCTCCCCCCAAGGTTCCTATCACAATTCCAGAAGAAAGCCTGGTACCCCCTTATTTCTGTGGCAGAGGTAAAAGCTGCATTGTCCAAAGCCAAGAATACAGCATCCATGGGACCTGGTAATATCCCTGGCTGTGTCCTACATGAGTTACAACACAAACTGGTACCACATCTGTGTGCTCTGTTCAGTCACAGCCTTCTCAGGCTATGTCTCTAATGAATGCCGCACTGCTACATTCATCCTGCTCCATAAAGAGGGAGCAACTACAGACCCTGGGAACTATCACCCCATTAGCCTGATGAATCTGGCATACAAAGCTATGGAGAGCATTATTATGGACTTGCTTAACAAAGATATAGGCAATATCCAAACTGTTGACCCCACACAGTTTGGCTTTGTCAAGGGGAGATTCTGCCTGCTGAACCTGGTTGACTTCTTCGAGGCAGTCACCAAGGCTGTGAATGAGGGTAAGGCAGTGCATACAGCCTAAAAAATGAAAATCCAAACTGGCAAAACTGAAACAAGAAAAGAAAATGAGCAGGCAATGGAATATCCAACTGTTTATTGTACGTAAGCGCTTTCACTGAACAAAATACTTCAGCTTCTTCAGACAAGTAAACACTATTCACTTCCCAGTTTAAAAACCTTACACAAACCTGCTGAGCCAATGGGCTGGGACAGCCCAAATGCATGATGTCATGCAGCATGAATCATTTAAAGCAACATTGACTATATAAACCATGTTGCCCAAATGATAGTCTTAAGCATCTAAAAAAGGTTAATAAAAAAGTTTACCATTTCCAACCCAAGGCAAAAAATAAATACAAATACAATTGGGATGGTAAATGATGCTTAAAAATAGACCATTGTTAAATAAATAAAAAAAAATAATAATAATAATAAATAAAATGTGTACTGTGTAAATGTTGTAGTATTGAAATATATTATGTTATGTTATTAAATTAAGTTACATTGTGTTAATGTAATAAAACAAAATGTAAATACATCATACAAGACTCGTTCGCCCTGCCTTGTGGTATTATACATGTAAAAAATATATATATAACCATAAAAATTCTTACTCATGAACAAATGTAAATAGAAGAAAAATCAGTTAGATCTTTTAAACATTTTTGTGAAACAAACAAGCTGCCACCCGTATCTTGCCAGGGCTTTGAGCTTCAGCAAGCTCTTAATAGATAAAGCTTCATTTAAGCCTGGAAAAGAGTAAGCAGCAGTTGCAATTTGCCATTCCACTTCAGCCTCTTCTAATTTGAGTTCCCAGGGCCCCCCTCTTTTGTTATGTTCTACTTGTTGTAACACCACAAATAAGAAATTGTGACTTGGGAAAATAAGGGTGTGTCTGGCTAAAGCACTAGTACTAGTTTTGTTCATAATGCTGTACTGGTGCTCATAAATCCTCTGTTTTAATTTCTTCTCTGTTTTCCCAATATAAAATGCTTTGCAACCATCACAGAAAGCTCCATAAACAATCCCTTGAGAATCACAGTTGTATCTGTCATGGATGTAATATACTTTATTTCTCATTTTTCCTCTGTCAGTTAATTTAATGAACTTGCATTGACGGCATCTCCCACATTTTGTCATGCCTGTATTAAATTTAGAAATCCTTTTTGGCCTTTCAACCAAACCTTTCAGGTTTATGCCCCTCCTAAAAGTTAGTTGGGGTGTCAAACCTAAAGAACATCTAAGGTGGGGGTCTTCCTATATGAATGCCCAGTTCTTGTTGACAATATCCCTGATGACTCGAGAGTCAAGTGAGTAAGTTGTTAACAGTCTAGTTGTTTTGTCTCCCTCCTGTGTGTTTGTTGAAGCAGGAGATGCTAAAATGTTAGTGTGTGACTCTGGCATGTTATAACCTTTGTGTAACAGGGGGGGTGAAGTGGCCTGATGACCTTTTACTAATGACTTCTTCAAACACAGTGGCCAAAAAGGCCATTGGGTACCCTCTCCTATTAAACACGGATCTTAACAAATCACATTCAGTAATAAAATCATTGAAGTCACTAACCATTCTGGCAGCCCTTACTGCTTGTCCCTTCACCGCTGCTTTTTTCTGGTGTAAAAGGTGATAAGTGGAAAAATGCAGAAAGGCATTGGAATAGGTGGGCTTATGGTATATAGTAGCTCTAAATCTGTGGTCAACAAGGTCCTTTGCTAGATGAATATCCAAAAAATCAATGTAATCTGTGCCTATTTGGAAGGTAAAATCCAAAAAGGTAGTATAAGTTTTAATCTCACTGATGAATTCATCTATCAAGTTTACTTCACCCTTCCATAGAAAGAACATGTCATCCTGGTACCTAGTGTACCAGACCACATTGTTCTTAAAGGTAGGGGAATCAAACAAATAGGAGCTTTTTTGAGTGCATCCATTGTAAGTCTTTTTACATTGGGAAGACGAATAGATCACTACGTGAGAGGATGAGGGAACACATGTATAGCATTAGAGTACGATCGGAACACAATGCTTTATCAAAACATGTTGTAGAGTTTGGTGAGATGCATTTTTTATTTTCAGGTTTATCGAGATTATAACACCAACAATTAGAGCAGGTGACATCCGTAATCATACGGAATAGAGGGAGACAAACTGGATGATCATTTTGAGAGCTGATAGGGGCAGTGGGCTCAATAAGCTGGCTTCTTTGAAGCCCTTGCTGAAAAAATGTAGGATTCATAAATAGTATTATGAGAATATACAATGTTGTATATTTATATCTTCGTGATACTTTTGTTGAAGTAGAGTTTTTTAACTTTTTATCACTGTCATATGTTTTTTATGCCACTGTGCTTTTAAGATTTTCTTTGAACTAATTGATGTCTTTTCATCATTGGAGGAATTGGATTCAAATTTTTGTATATAAGATGCATTGTGTGTGTTTGTTATATGGTCTGAGGAAGCTCTTATGCGAAAGCGCTTACCACGATTCTGTTGTCAACAATAAAATTTTTTATGATAAAGGATTCAGTAACTTTTGTTGCCTTGGTCGCTCCATTGTTGTTCGTATACCTGGTATATTTTATTTCATTGTTTGTGAGCAACAGAGCGTTCACCCAGTGGATTATTTCGTGTCTTTTGATTTTATGTATTAAGAGCTTGTTGAAGCTCAAATCTCTGGCAAGATAGGAATGGCAGCTTGTTTGTTTCACAAAAATGTTTAAAAGATCTAACTGATTTTTCTTCTTTTTACATTTGTTCATGACTAAGACTTTTTATGGTTTTATATATATTTTTTACATGTATAATACCACAAGGCAGGGAGAACGAGTCTGGTATGATGTATTTACATTTTGTTTTTTTACATTAACACAATGTAACTTAATTTAATAACATAACATAATAAATTTCAATGCTACAACATTTACACAGTACACATTTTATTATTATTATTATTTTTTATATAACAATGGTCTATTTTTAAGCATAATTTACCATGCCAATTGTATCTGTATTTATTTTTTGCCTTGGGTTGGAAATGGTAAACTTTTTTATTAATCTTTTTTAGATGCTTAACACTATCATTTGGGCAACATGGTTTATATAGTCAATGTTGCTTTAAATGATTCATGCTGCATGACATCATGCATTTGGGCTGTCCCAGCCCATTGGCTCAGCAGGTTTGTGTAAGGTTTTTAAACTGGGAAGTGAATAGTTTTTACTTGTCTGAAGAAGATGAAGTATTTTGTTCAGTGAAAGCGCTTACGTACAATAAACAGTCGGATATTCATTGCCTGCTCATTTTCTTTTCTTGTTTCAGTGCATACAGCCTACCTTGACCTGGCCAAGGCTTTTGATGCCATTCCCCACTCAGGTATCATTGATAAACTCACCAAACGAGGCATCAATCCTTACATCACTAGGTGGGTTGCAAACTGGCTCACAAGCAGGACCCAGAGAGTGAAAGTTGTGGATTCCAAGTCAGACTGTTGACTGGTCACGAGTTGAGTCCCGCAGGGCTCGGTCCTGAGCCCTCTCCTGTTTGGCATCTACTTCTCAAAAGTCCAGACCAACGCAGAAGGACTTTGGCTGACCAATTTCACTGATAACTGCGAGCTAGGAGTTATTATCAACTCCCCAAGTGATGCAGACATCCTACAAAAGGGCCTCTCTGAGACCAATGACTGGCGTCGGAACCATGGCCTGAAGCTTAATGCCAAAAAATGCATTATCATCCCCTTTGGAAAAAAACTCAGTTACCACAAATTACCATGTTGACGGGAGCCTACTGAACACTGAAGAGGCCATAAGAGATCTGGGCACCCAGGTTGACAGCCCCCTCACCTTCGACCACCACATTGCTACTGTGGTAAGAAACAAATTCTCAATTAAACATATATTAATTAAATGAACAAATAAATAAAGACTAATCTGTTAAAGGAAGAGCAAAATTAATTGTTCTACCATAAGTATGCCATCCTATCTTTAAGAACTGGCTTGAGTCTAATCATTTGGTTAACACCAGGCAAAACATCAGCTTGTAAAAGTGTAATCCATTCATATTTTTCAGTTCCAATTTGTTGTTACTATCATCTCCCCTAATTGTTTTCTGAAGCACAGTTAACACTCAAGGTAAAACTATGCATTGGACCATTCTCACTAATATGTTTGGCTAGTGAATTTGTTAAGTTACTTCTTTTTATAAAATAAAAGAAAGCAGTGGAACAAAACTCTTCAAAAACAACCTTTTATTACACCAATACAACTAGTTAAGCGCTTTCATCCCCAGTGTACATCACGGGACTTCTTCAGAACTAAAAAAACACAAGCTGAAACAATTAAAATAGTCTTATCAATTATTAGCCAACCAATAAAATAAGACCATCAAACCTTCATTAAAAATTAACCTTTAAAATGCTGGAGCTTCAGATAACAAGAAATACTCGTAAAATCATTAAGACCAGGATATACAAAAGTATTTAAACACAATTGCCATCTCAACTCACATAACTCAAGATGCTCAGATAAAATATTCCCCTGAGGGTCAGGTGTTACCTGTTGTATTACAAAAAGTTAACATTATACCCACTGTATTCACTTGAATATTTGCTCAAGGCATTAGTAAGCTTTCCTTTTTTGGTATCATTAAGATGTTCATACATCCTATCATGCAAACGTAGAGAAGTTTTTCCTATGTAGAATGCGGGACAAGCCAAACACTTGGCAAGATAAACTACATTTTTGGACTGGCAATTGTAATGCCCATTTATCTTAAATCTAAAATCAAAAAGGTGAAAACACCTGTAGTAAAAATATTTAGATATAAAGAACACATTCTACATTTAAAATGACCAGATGGTCATTTGTTACATAATAAAACCTTATTATCAAATTCCAACATATTTTTAATGGACTTATCTTTTCTGAACACTATATTAGGTTTTTCACCCAATAAACCCTTAACAGTGTAGTCCAGAGTAAAAAAAAGTCCAGTTTTTGAAAATAATATTCATAACCGTGCTACTATCCTTATTATACACAGCAATGAAAGAATGTCCGTCAACTTTCTTTTGTTTGTTCAAATCAAAGGACACACTCGCTTCATGCCCACTGGGTATTGTTCCAGAACTTGGAATGTAACCCAATATTGATCTAAATATTCCTTTCTCTCTTTTGGCAATAACCTCTTTACTAATACTGTTAAGAAACCATTCTGGATACCCACTTTTTATAAACATACCCAGTATGAAGTCAATTTCTCTTAAAAAATCGGCCTCATCAGATGTCATACCAGCTGGCCTTTAACAACAGATCTTTTTTGATGCTGTGGATGCCAGCTGGTATAATCCAAATAAGAGTTTGAAAATGTGGGTTTACGATAAATTTTTGATTTTATACTATGGTCATTCAAATCAACGGAAAGGCCAACATCCAAATAAGTAATCTTGAACTGATTGAAACTATGTGTAAACCTTAAAAAAGTAGTTGTTTGGTTGATATATGCTATAAATTGCATTATTTGTGCCTCAGAACCAGTCGAGATAAAAAGCAAATCATCCAAATACCCCGTGTAAAGGGCAATGTGTTGATAAAATTGACTTTGAACCACAAACTCAATCTCCCAGTGAGACATCACAAAATTTGTATAATTTGGAGCACATATAGCTCACATGGCCACTCCTACATCTTGCCTGAAATACTGACCTTCAAAATAAATAAATAAAATTATTATTAAGCACAATTTCCATCAATGCTACTATCAGATTTATACTATCTTGCTTAAACATTTTAGAAGAATACAACTGTTCCTCTAACCAATTGAGGCCAATATAATTAGGAATGACAGTGAATAAGTTCTGAACGTTAATAGTAACAAACTACATATTTTGGGTAAAAGTAACATTGTTTAAAACACTCAAACATTCCCAAGAATCCTTACAAATAAATTGCAGCCCTTTCAGACCTTTTTTAAGGTAATCATCAACCAACTGGGCAATAAAATAAGTTTTACTTCTATTGCCATCCACAGTAGGTCTAAAAGGTGGATTAATGATGTCCTTATGTATCTTAGGTATACCAAAGATGCTTGCAATCCTGGGATGATTATTGATCACAAAATTATATTCATCAATGGTCATTTGACCCTGATATAGCATGTCACTTAATGCCAGATCAATCCTACCAAAAGCAATGTTAATCTCATGTATATGTACCATCCATTAGTAAGGTGTTCATGTGATTCACATAATCCACAAATTCCATTATTACCATACCATTGCCTTTATCAGGTTTCATAACCCGTATATTCCTATCTTTGACTATTTGAGCTAAAAGACTGGACTGTTCTGATGTTAAATTATCACAACCATCAATACATTGCTTTTTACATATTTCCCTGAAATCAATTTCACAGGCCATCTCAAAAGTCTGGAGCAAATTGTGCATAGGTGGATTAAATAAACTAGGCCTCTTTAAACATTTTGATTCACCAAACTCAGCTATACCATTAGATTTGAACCAAAGACCTAAATTAAGTTTCATGCTGAAACATTTTAAATCTAACAAAAGATCATCTATGTTACATCTCCGTGCAGATTCCTTTTGCCAGTGCATCAGCATGTGCAGTACTTAAAGGTTTAGTAGAATTATTATAAATTTTAAAATCATTGGTAGTATTAGTGACAATAACAGGACCAGAAAAATTTTCAGGTTCTTCTATTTCAAATTCAATAGAAGTGTTCAAAATACTCAAACCAGCATTATCAACTGATGTAAAATGCATTAAACAATCATTAGAACAAGAACATGTCATTGAAAAGTTTGTTATGTCCTGAAATAATGCTACTTTGAGAACATACCACTAAGTCCATTTTTGTTTCCAAGTTCCATTTTTCGTTTTCGGACAAGCCTCTTGCATCATATAATTTGCATTGCCATTCTCTTGTTTCTGGTCCCGCTGAAAAAAATTACCATTTTGTCCATAATTCACTTGAGAAGTTGCCACAGTTTTATTGTTGTTAGTATTGTTCTTAATTTGTTCAGAATGCTGTACTGTTCTCCTTGCTGTGGAGAAGAACTGTCGTCACCGTTTCCATCACGCCTATAAGCATTCTGTTCAATCATCACTTCCTGTTCACCATTAGATTGCTGTTGACTGGGTGGACGTTGACATTCTACCACATTCAAGGGTTTAAAGGGATATGTGCTATTTGTAGCATACATATCCATGTCCCCTTGAATCTTATTTTGTTTCCGTGTGCACTGTCGAATTCTTTTAAATTGTCAAGCATAGAGATGCCACTAACCTGAGCATTTTTATGCTGTATACGCTGTCCACAATCTTTCCTTTGATTAAAAACGAAAGGGTTGTTTTTCCAATAAGCCGATGTCTCATTACCCCGATCCATTTCTTCATTAGTGTCAGTCATTCGGATGCCTAAGTCAGGTGGGGTAGCCTGTGTTAGTGGCAAACCCAAATTCGAACCATTAGAAATGCTGACATTTAAACACATACCCAGAGACCGTAAAAATGCAGTTTGTTGAGTAAGTTGCTGTTCAAATTGTTGAAGTAGCTGTGTCAGATTCACATCTGAGCCAGTGCCGTTTAAATAAGTGCCTTCACCACTGCTGTGGTAATGAGACATACCACATGACTGAAAGAACCAAAACCAGTAAAATAAAAAAAAAGCAGTGGAACAAAACTCTTCAAAAATGATCTTTTATTACACCAATACAACTAGTTAAGCGCTTTCATCCCCAGTGTACATCACCGGACTTCTTCAGAACTAAAAAACACAAGCTGAAACAATTAAAATAGTCTTATCAATTATTAACCAACCAATAAAATAAGACCATCAAACCTTCATTAAAAATTAACCTTTAAAATGCTGGAGTTTCAGATAACAAGAAATACTAGTAAAACCAGACCAGGATATACAAAAGCATTTAAACACAATTGCCATCTCAACTCACATAACTCAAGATGCTCAGATAAAATATTCCCCTGAGGGTCAGGTGTTTCCTGTTGTATTACCAAAAAGTTAAAATTATGCCCACTGTATTCACTTGAATGTTTGCTCAAGGCATTAATAAGCTTTCCTTTGTTGGTATCATTAAGATGTTCATACATCCTATCACGCAAACATCGAGAAGTTTTTCCTTTGTAGAACGTGGGACAAGCCAAACACTTGGCAAGATAAACTACAGTTTTGGACTGGCAATTGTAATGCCCATTTATCTTAAATCTAAAATCAAAAACGTGAAAATTAACACCTGTAGTAAGTATATCTGGACATAAAGAACACATTCCACATTTAAAATGACCAGATGGTCGACTATTACATAATAAAACCTTATTACCAGATTCCAACATATTTTTAATGGACCTATCTTTTCTGAACACTATATTAGGTTTTTCACCCAATAAACCCTTAACAGTATAGTCCAGAGTAAAAAAAGTCCAGTTTTTGAAAATAATATTCATAACCGTGCTACTATCCTTATACACAGCAATGAAAGAATGTCCATCAACTTTCTTTTGTTTGTTCAAATCAAAGGACACACTCACTTCATGCCCACTGGGTATTGTTCCAGAACTTGGAATGTAACCCAGTATTGGTCTAAATATTCCTTTCTCTCTTTTGGCAATAACCTCTTTACTAATACTGTTAAGAAACTGTTCTGGATACCCTCTTTTTATAAACATACCCTGTGTTCTATAATTCTATCTCTAAGCCGTCTAGTAGATTTTCCTACATAGAAGGCTGCATAGGTCCAACATATTGCAAGATATACTATATAACAGGTGTTACATGTTGCAAAACATTTGATATGATCGATTTCACCACTATTGGGATGTGTAAATATGATTTCACTGTTAATGGATGCACAACAACTGCAGTTATAGCAGGGAACAGTTCTCTTTTTTGTTGTTGTGAACTGGTTCATATTCATACACTTTAGATCTTTATAGCAAAGTTTTTGTTTTAAGCTCTCACAGTTCCGATAGGCAAATCTAGCTTTTACAGGAATAAGATCCTGTAACACAGTAGAGCTTCTCAGTATACACCAGTTGTTATTATTAATTATATCCCTAACGCATCACTACACCTACTAAAGGTAGTAGGATAGCGTAATATGTTTGCAGGATCTAAGTCAGCTTGTATTTCATTAATAGTGCATCGTTCACTAAAATAAGGGGGGTAGACAACATCCTTATTCTCAAGGACTTCTTTTTTCAAGTCAACCAGAAATTTCCTATCGTATCCCCTTTCAATAAATTCATCAATGACAGCATCTAGTTGTTGTATGCATTTTTCTGTGTCAGTATTAAGTTTGCAAATACATCTATATTGACTCTTAACTATTCCCTTGAAAACATGGGGAGAGTGCATAGTAGTATAGTAGAGGTATTTATTTGTATGTATAAACAGAAGTCCGAATACTATAATTCTGTACTTCCATGTCAATATCCAGAAATTGTATACGATCAGAAGAGCTACTCATAGTAAAAAACAAGAATTCAGTGCTGTTATTTAAATAATTCACATATTGATGTAATTCTTGATTGGCACCGCCCCACACAAGAAAAACATTGTCCACAAATCTTTTCTAGAAAGCCACCTTAGAGCTATATTCATTGAGGGCATTATATATCTATGTTCTATCTCCCATCTGTTCAATACAAAATGATATATATGTATTTGCGATTAATTATATCATAACACCAAACTTGATGGTAAAAAAATTTAAATCTAACATCAATATGTTATATCCTATTCCTCAAGACCAGGTCCAAAAGTTCAGTATCTCCTTCCTTCCAGAGTGGTGTGTGTGTACATGTGTTCACAAATATTCATAGAATAATATTCATGGAATGATGACTAACAATGACTGTGAACAATGACCTATGGTAAATAATTAATGGTTGGCCTATTACCCCAAAAAAAAAAAAAAAAGAATACACCATATAACTTCCAATCATCACTCTTATCCTTATTGATGAATCTCAGCTATTATGTATGGGAAGGTAAAGGTGTATGTTGAAGGTGAGTAGGTCCCAGCCAAAGACCTCCAAATCAGTCTGGATATACAATGGATGGTTTGGATGGATGGGGAATGGGATATATAATATGGGTAACATAACATGGAACAGTGAAAAAGGAAAAAAAAATAAACTAATAATATTCATTA
The DNA here is from genome assembly GCF_019279795.1 of Protopterus annectens. Classification (NCBI taxonomy): domain Eukaryota; kingdom Metazoa; phylum Chordata; order Ceratodontiformes; family Protopteridae; genus Protopterus; species Protopterus annectens. The sequence continues at coordinate 1,330,796,605 of NC_056732.1, forward strand.
CTTTATTTAATCAATGTCAAATCATATTAATTATATTAATTGAGTTTCTAAGCATCTAATAATCTCTCTCTTTTATAACATTAAAACATCTGATTATCCTATATATATAGCTAATATATCTCATTATCCAAAATGACAATGACACCCCCCCTTGTCGGCTTCCTTAATAATAATATCATTGTTTTTACATAGTGCCTCAAGGGCTTCCTTCTCATTCATTGTTAAATTAAAAAAACTTTTAAAATGCCATTTATTACTATAATGTCTGCATAGCTGGAACTCACAGATGTTATAGAAGGCAGTTACTATAGGATGGCTAAATGGAATAAATAAGCTGGAGCATTTACACCATCTATTAGCAGATGTTACTGAGTTACCAAACATTAGTTTCAGGTTCAAATTACGACAAAAAGTCTTTAAATTTGTTAATGCATTCACAATGGAATCTGTGCTGGCTGGTATAAACTTCAAGCTCTTATTCAACAAAAAAATGTAGGTTCATTCAATAGTATCTTGGAGATATTAACAATAGAATGGTTTTTCACTGTTAAATTTAAGCAATGTTCCATATATATACCTTCAATGTTAACAAACGAAGTTAGCATCTCTGTTGGGGCTTCTTGTTGCTTGTCATACGCGTTTGTGTACTCGAGGATCTTCCTCGTTTCCGTTGAAGCGACCAACCCCTTGAGAGTGGTCAGTTCCCTACAGGGGCTTTTATTTCTTCTGGCAGTTTTAGTTGAAATGTGGTCCGTTTGGAAAAAAACACATTGCCAGAATTACTAGAAGACGCCATTGCCATACCAAAGTTTGGCAGTAGAACAGATGATGTCATCAAGTTTGTGGGCATCTCCTTAATAACTCGTGCTGTTACAGGACTATCCATATTAGTTGTTTCACTTTCAGTAGCTGAAGGATTTAAAGGAACAGACACATCATGCAAAGAATGCATCGACGCAGTATTAGATGTAGGCTCAGTCTCTTTCTGTACTCTTACTCTTTTCACCTCTTCTGTTCTTCATTTAGTATCACTTTTGGGTCAGGAACAAATATGCCCGTTTGAAAAATCGTGAATATCATGATTTAATTTCTTACGTTTGACATCCTCTAAATAGCGATCGTATGTATGTATCCTTTGAAGCATTTAAGTTACTTCTACTAGACGGCTTAGAGATAGGATTATAGAACACAGGTCTGGCATAAAAAGAAGTAACTTAACAAATTCACTTGCCAAACATATTCGTGAGAATGGTCCAACACATAGTTCTACCTTCAGAGTGTTAACTGTGCTTCAGAAAACAATTAGGGGAGGTGATATTAACAACAAATTGGAACTGAAAGAATATGAATGGATTACACTTTTACAAGCTGATGTTTTGCCTGGTGTTAACCAAATGATTGCACTCAAGCCAGTTCTTAAAGATAGGATGTCATGCTTAAGGTAGAACAATTAATTTTGCTCTACTTTTAACAAATTAGACTTTATTTGTTCATTTAATTAATATATGTTTAATTGAGAATTTATTTTTATTGGCTGCGTTTTATTGAATGATTGTTATTTGATTGGTATTTAAGTAACTCAATGAGTTTGCCTTTTATCTTGCACAGAAGAAGGGTTGCTGTACCTGAAAGCTTTGCTCTACCAATAAATGTTTGTATCGGTTTATTTTTTGTTGCTACTATGCACATAGTACACATTGGCTCTGTCAGCAGTGCTAACAGTGGAAGGCACACTCATTACCCACAGCTGAGGAAGTGGTGGAGGGGAAAGATGAGCCTCTGGCATCTCCTGTGTTTAATGCTGGATGCCTTATCCATGTCAAGATATACAGCTGTCAAGAACACTGATGGTACTGGAGGCAGCACTGCCTCTGAGATGAGTGTCCCCAGCATAGGGGTGAGATACAAAAGGGGCCATTGCTGCAATAACTCTAGGATATTCCCAGACTAGGATGTCATCCTTAGCATCATTCAGCAAATGTGCCTGTCAGTGACCCAGTCACAGACATATAGATAGACAGACACTAATCACACCACATCAGACCTGTTGAGTGTGCTGCATGGTGTGTGTGAGGAAATGTAATTGCTTCAGGGACTATGGGGCAATCTGCAGTGCATGCAGAGTGACAAGACATATACAGACCTACAGCAAGCAATTCTTTTGAGAGCACTGGTGGTCCAGATGGCAGCTACTGATGCAGTCATACAAAAACAGGCAAACGGCCACAGTGGGAATGGTAGGGGGTAGGTATTTCTTGTGCAATCACGTGCCAGGCATGCACAGATAGCACTCACAATTCCAAAGACAACATTGTTGTCCACACTGTCCATGCCTGCCTCTCCCCTGTGCATGGATACTGTCATTGTTATAGGTGATACTCTCCCAGATTCAGTGTGGACACACCCCACTGGACAAGCCTGCAGTTCAACACCATAATACATTCCTGTAGCTGCATTACAAACAATGCCTCCTCATGCCTGTTACTAGGATCATGGATGGCAACAGTTTACTGGAACACCAACGGGTGGGCCAAAACAGAGTTCCTACACAGATGGTATGCTACCCGTGGACATGATGCTTCTATTCCTGACACTACAGGGTTACATGATACACCCAGCCAGTGTTCCACCTATGGATGTTCCTCTTCATTACTGGAGGATGTGATCCCTGACTCCTCATAACCTCCTAGTCATGTGCAAACCTAACACATACACTACCAATGGCCATTCCACCTATCTTATCATGGACGTTCTCGGTCATATACCCCATCTTACCTGTGCAACTGATGTCTGTCCCCTGCAAATGGTAATATCTGATGCACAGAGTGGTCCGTCAATGCACTATAATACATAACATAAGTGTGTTATTACATACATCAGTTTTTAAGAAAAATCTGCTTTATTCTATGTTTGCCATATCATAGAACAGACTTATTGACCAGACATTACCTCTTTGCTAGTGTTATGATGTATTGTGCCCACTCCTGCCTCACACAGAGTACTCCTTATCCAGATAGTTCTCTACTGCTGTCACAAGTATTTCTGGTAGTCTTACGGTGTTTTCACATTGTAACTGCTTTTATCTAGTGTTGTGCAGACCACAGAGTTGCTGCAGAACTCATGAGCAGACCACTGTATATTTCCACTGTGTATCCAAGAAGGGGAGGTAAGCCTTCATAACTCTGAACACATGTTCAGTGATGTTATGAGTGTGTGGCACAGCCGTGTTATATGCCATCTCTGCCAGGATCGGAGGACTGTGGATGAGAGTCATAATCTATGGTTCCAAGGCATCATCCAAAACACCCAACAGTGGACACAGTTATGAATTGTTTGCTATCTATGCCCATAGGGCTAGAATATCCAGGGCTCTATGAGTGGTAATATGTGCATCTACCAGCTATATGCCCCCTCTACAAGACACTGATAATGGTCGCACTTACTTACAAATAAGGGTTACTGTGTTAATATGATCCTTGATCACACAATATGATCACACATACCAGATGTGGAAATCATGGAAACTGCCTGGGCTTTACATATAATTTAGTGTGCACTGCATATCACTTGGCAACTGATGGAGTGTAAGTTCTTCTGTTTTATATGTTGGAGTCCAAGTGAAGTGGGGGGAGGTCATCAGTTGCAATGTGTGTGTGCAGTAAATCGCCCTAAAACTTCAGAGATATGGGCTCTGTCATAGAATGCTCACAAAGCTGTATTTCTTTCTAATGCTGTCTGTGGAAACCAAATATGTTCTGCCAAATGCTGTAGTATCATGCCATGAACATGTAGGATGAAACTGCTAATGTGTCCTCTGGGTCACTGTAGTATGGCCGGTTAATGTTGCATACACCTTCATATCAAATACAAAAGCCATTCTCTGCATCTTGCTTGATTCCGTATGTTGGTGGCACATGTCTACTACCAATCATATGGTGTCTCCGTCCACAAACGTGCAGTCAGAAGTGTGCCAGAACTAGAGATGATAGTATATTGACCTGTGGTGGACTCTTCTGTGATACACAGGGTAATGGCATGCAGCTTTATGGACACTAGTTCCGAAAGTGGCCATTAACACATGCTCTCTAGCTACTGCTGATGCTACTCCTAGCACCTTAGTGTGAGTGATAACACTGTACACAACCAAGCCATGGTGTTCAGGATAGCAGCTGATCACTATAGCTAATTTTATAGATTTCTGAATCATACCGACATGTTTGTTTTCATCATTTGCATGCATCAAGGATCATATTAACACATTAACCCTTATTTGTAAGTCATTATTCAGTAATTTTCATATGATACATAATGTGCTATTTCGTTGGTAATGCAGTTGCACTATGTGTGTTTCTGAATTTGCCCCTCACTCTATGCCGTTACTCACCACAGTAGTTCACATAACATATTATACTATTTGTTTCTGAATACCTTCCCAATAATGTCAGGAAATGTGAGTTCATGCTAAGTGCTGCTTGTCTGATTAGCAAAAGAGCAATAGCTTTATTACTGAATGCTACCTACAGCTGCGAACATATGGTGTTGCCAACACAGGGGATGAAGGACAGCTTGTCTCTGCAAAAAAAATTAAAGGCAGGTTTGTTGAAGTGGCTTTCAGTGATTTCTTTGGCTCTTCTCTCCATTGGGGAGATTCAGTGAATAAATATGAATCCTACTGTCACAACAGAAATTGCATAAGTTATTGAAGTTATGTCGCTGGCACTACAATGTTGTTCAGAGAGCACAGAATTTAATTTCCAAGAATCAGTGATGAGTTTTGAAAAAGATAATAATTTTTTTATCTTGAACTAAATTTCTTAACAGAAAACATTCCAAGTAGTTTAAGCAGATTTGTAGAAATCTGAGCATTTTAGCTAGAACCTTTTAAAATGTCTATCAACCTAGCCTGTTAAACCAATAAGTGCTTGTAGGACAAAAATCTTAGCTTCTCTGCTGGCAAATAAGTAAACATATTGAATGTTTGCTGCCAGGCTTGCCACCACGTAATATTAAGTATACAATGGTTTTAATCCACAATTCTGCTCTCCCTAGATTAATGGTGAGCACAGAATAGGGATTCCATCTTCCCACAAAAATGCACTCCAAATCTGAATTTTCTTAATAAATCTGAAACTAGGAAGCACCGATTTATTTCTATATGGTAAGGACATTTGGGAAAAAACAGAATTGTTATGATTCTGATACATTCATAAATGAATAATAGATATTGAGCCCAGAGCTTACATTTTTCTTGAAAATACAGGAGACTCTGTTCCTAGTTTAAGTTAAGGGCATTAAAAGGATCTGCTATTTACCACCCACCTAGATAAGTCATTTTGTTTTCTACCAGAGCTGATATGATAGGAGGACCCTTTTTTACCGGTTTGACTTTTGCTTATTAACTAGGCATCTTATAATTAAACTGAACCTTACATGGCAAGCTGAAAAAATTTGTCTGCAGGAGATTAGCAACAAATTAATACATTTGAATTTCTATTAAATCAAATGCTTTTGAGTATTGCTGGCAAGAAGGGCAGAATCTGTTGCTTGTTTAGTTCACATCTGGGGTAAGTACTATGTGTAAATTGTGGCTTAATTGGAAAATTACTCTATTTGGGACAAACCCATACTAGTACGATGAGATGACCTGTGGTGTAGTCTGAATTCAACAAGAGTTAAATGTGGAAATAATCTTGTAGCTGGTGTTTAACAAATAAAATAAGTAATGATGCTGATGTGTTTTGTTCTTTCTTAAGTATGAGAATTGGTCCGGCTAATTTTGAAAAAGGACTGGCTCTGAAGTAAGAAGTGTGCAAGTGAGAGAATATACAGTATTGACAAAACATTAAACATTTTATACATTTCTGCTTGCATTTTATCTGGCATTATTCCTCTCAACCTCTTAGAGCAAGAAATCTGGACAAAGCCATATATAAAAGTGGGACCAAGGTCAAAAAATAGGCACAATTTTTAAATATTGCCCTTATATATTTAGAAAATTGATTGAATAACAGTTTTTGCATTAGCATGAATTTTCTGAAGGGTATGAAGTCTGAAACTCAAATGTTTGTCATTATTTTCTAACTTCAATCTTTTATGATTTGCCACTAATTTGCCAGAAAACCACAATTTTATGAAAAACTATCCAAAAATGTGTGGCAAAAATCTGGACATTCTGCGAAAATCTGTACAGTTGAGAGGTATGTCTGGCATAGGTGCTGTTTTTGGTTTCCTTTTGTCAGTAACTTCTATATTATTTATGCAATGTAAATTCTTTAAAAACTACGGAAAAATGTTTATTTTTATCCTTAGTATATTCATCTAGATTTAATTTTTTTTCACAGCTAAGCTGGCTATATACCTCATTATGGTAGGTTACATTAGCTTGCAACACTGAAGATACATCTTATTTATAGTAATATTACTTATTTGGTCCATCAATTGAGTTGCTCTAGCAACTGCATTGAAGCATGCATGCAATGTACAAGTCCAAGTTGTAGTGTTTATAGCCTGATATGTCAAATGAATATATTGAGATTTAAGTCCAAGCCAATTTTGGTAGTATTTACAAAAGTTAATGTCTAATAAATTTTTAGTAAGTTGAAGATGTGTTTCTAAATGTTGAAACTTAAATTGCTCTTCCATTCATTTCAGAAACATTGCCTTATTCATTTTTAAAAACACAAAGACTATAATCCAATTAGGTTGTTAAGTTCTCTCTCCACTACTGTAACTATGGGAGCTGAGATAATTTGGTTTTAACATACCATTTTTTATTTATTATGAAATCAGTGCAAAACCAATTAAAACTATTATCCCCTTCTCCAAGATAACAGCAGGCTGTTACTTGTAGTAGTCTAATAATCACTCCAAAGCTTCTAATTTAAATGGAAGAGGAAGGGAACAGAAAAGTGAAATTGCATGCTTTTATTAGGGTGACTTTTCACCTTCACCTCTCTGATATTGTAACAGGACATAGTCAACCCATGTCATATTACTATGCAAGCTAAGCAACTAATATTGATTGCTAAGAATAACTAATCTCAGTGCTTTCTGCACAAACTCTGGTTATTAAAGTGGATATTGCTGAGAGGAGCAGATGCTTTGCTCTTCAGAAATGGTTGTCTCTTGCAGTTGCATGTTTTTTTATAATTTCTCATCAGTAAGCCAGGCATACCTGTAGAAACACATTGTCCACAACATTTTTTCAGTATTTATTATTATTATTATTATTATTATTATTATTATTATTATTATTATTACAAGGATCAGTTTTATGTGGGGGCCTGTAGCATCAAACTGAAATACATTACTGTAGATGTTATTTATTTTAGTTTTGGTGATTACACATCACAGATGATTGCCAGAGGGGCTACCTGTTTTGTAGGAGCATTCTTTGAAAGAAAGGAGAGAGTAGTTAAGAAACCATACTGGAGTGATCATTTCCATAGTTTGGTGGGACAGTGTATATTGCAACAAATTTAAATATCTTACTGTGATAATTTATAGTCTTGTTTTCATCACAGTCTAAAATTAGCAGAATATACAGGAAAATGGAAATCTTTTGGGGGTAGTAAGGTAGACTATAAGATAAAGTAAAGTGAATTTACTTGATATGGCTTGCCTGGGGACAGTGTACGTGTCCATGCACAATTAATTGAAATTCATTAGAGAAGCCAGGATGCCTTTCACTTTCTTCAATATCACACATTAGAAATATGCACAGAAAATGTTTATCTTGTGTTAGGGAGTAGGCTATATGTGAAAGCAGAGGGTTATTGCATAATTAATTTGAAACAATAATTGATATAGCTTGTTTTTTGGGAGGGGCATGTGTCTAACAGCAGCAATTTGCAATATATTACTGTGGTCAGTATTTCATTCACTTTCTACAACCAAACAGAGGCTTACATGGAAAAATGTCTCTTTTTATAACAGAGCTAAGGTGGCATGCTAAATGTGAAAGCACAGGACAGTTACATGATCATGGTCAAATAAATAATATATAGTTTACTGCAAGGCAGGGCATTTGTCTGTCAGCATCATGTATAAATGCCTTATTGTGGCCATTATGTCATTTTCTTGTCAGCAATGTATCAGAAGTGTACAGAACGTGGCTGTCACATTTCAGAAGGTTGTTTATGAAAGCACAGAATATTTACAGGATCCTTAATGAATGATTGTTGATCTGGCTTGCCAGAGGCAATGTATGTCACTAGAGAACAATATGGGCATTGTATATGTGTGACTTCTTCATAGTCCCAGGTTGTGTATCTTTTCAGAGAAGGCATATTCCCCTGGAACAGCATATATGCAAAAGAACTGCAGGTAGTGGTTGTAGTTTTAGAAACATAGGTAGGATATACTCCACATTTTGACTTTCAGAGTAAGTTCACAATAAACCTTTTTGTGTTTACTTTTTTATCGTAGGGTGAGTACATAAAAAAAAAAAGTAATACATTTATTCTGCTTTTGTAGCACAGGACTATGGTGCACTGTTTATTTATTCCTGAAATTGATCCTTTCTAATATTTGAAATGTTATTATACAAAAATAAGGAAAGCATTGCAGAGAATTTTGACATTGCATTGACAAGAAGCACCTGTTCTGCTATCTTTGCACCTAAAAGCACAACTGATCTACAGTTTATAAGTGAATATCTAGACTGATTATTCAAAAGTGCTACTAGAAAATGTCAAAACATTCCAAAGATACACCCTTGTGTGGAGAGTCACCACCAATAGACATATATGGCCATCAGAAAGTTCCATGCTGCCAGTCTATGTTATAGCTACAAAACAATGTAAGAAACTTCTCTGTGTGGAAGATTTTCAGTCCATGTATCTCTAGTTAATTACTGTATATTAATTAGACCAGACAATAGTAGTAGAAGTAGCAAACTTAAACTCGTCTTAAGTAAAAAAAAAATATATATATATATATATATATATATATATATATATATAATTGTACAGAATTACTAAGTCATTGAAAGTAATCCAAGCAAGGCAGGCAGTCTGTTTCCAGTCGAAAATCCTTTATTATGTACACAGACAAGTGATCCAAGTAAAACAAAAATAGAGTAATAGTTTCCTCACTCACACGCTTTCTAAATATATATATATATATATATATATATATATATATATATATATATATATATATACTTTTTATCAGGCAAGGGAGTGGTTTATTATGCTGTAAAACAAAGTGCTATTGGTACACATGTTAAATTCACATCCCTTCCCCCGTCAGTGTGACATTCGAGCTGGTCCTGCCCTACTTAGTAGCTGTCATAATAATATAACCCTTATGTACTTTAAATAAAATTTATAATGATGTGGTACCTCTTATTTAACCAGATTATTAAGTAGATAATTAAGTCTGTGATTATATCCAAGACATTATACTACATGGCTGGAAATATATCAACCTTAGTCCATTTGGCAATCAAAAAAAATATATAAATATATACATATACACTTTGCATGTAAAAAAATCAATTGTAAAAATCATATTCTATTTTCATAAGCTATTGTTAACAAGAGGTACAGATGCAGAGTACTAAAGAGAAAATAAGACAGTGTCTGGATAATATATATGGGTTTCGAAAAATTGCTGTTAATCAAATATTTAATAATAACTCCAGGGCACAACAACTTTTGCAACAATGCCTTAGGCAACAGAAAGTAGAAAGGGCTGTTGCCAAACTTAGAGAACCTATAACAAGAAAACTAATCAAAGATCTTGTAGAGGTATTACATTTATTTCAGAAATGTCATAAAAATGTGTATAAAGCAGAGATGTGGAAATAAAGAAAGAGCACACATGTAAATATTTATAGAATACTTAATTATGCAAAGGTTAGAGGTAGATGAAACTGAACAACTAACAGTTAAACAGAAGGAGATAAGATAAGATAAAATTGTGATGTATAATTAATCTTCCGGAAAGTCTCCAGGAGCAGATGGTATTACTGAGGAAGTTTGGAGGTTAGGAATGAAACAGTGATTAAGATCTGGAAAATTTTATTTAGCAGCATTTTAAAAGGAGTGGAAACACCAACATCTTTTACGAAAGCTGTGGTGGCTGTATTACCTAAGGACAGACCCAACTTCATATAGACTAATTTCAATTTTAAACCATGATTATAATGTGTTTATGACTACACTAGCTAAAACAATGTCAAAGGTGTTGGCAAAATTCATAGATATGGATCAGTGTGGTTTTGTGGAAGTCAGGCAAACATTTGACAACATCAACATAACAATGATGATCCAGAGGGAAATGGAATATAAGAAAATACCACTGTTGTTAGTGGGTCTTGATGCAGAAAAAAGCATTTGATAGAGTAAGCTGGGATTTTATGAGTAGGGCAATGGAACATTTGAATTTCCTGATATAATAATAATGTTGATTTAGGAGGACATATGTAGGATTGGAGGCAAGAATTTAAGTCTGAGGTTTCCTCTCTGATACATTGTGTTTGAACAGAGGAACCAGGCAGAGGTATCCTCTTTCCCCTTTGCTATTTGCTTTATATCTAAAGTCATTGGCAAAGAAAATAAGGCAATCAGAAATACAAGGATTTAATTGGTATGGTACTCAAGAAAAGTTGGCTTTATTTGCAGATGATATTATTCTGAACCTGATAAATCCAGAAAAGAACATATCAGTGTTATGGAACATTCTGAGACAGTTTCAAGTCTTTTAGGATTTAAAGTTAATGAAGATAAACCAAATGTTATTGCTATAAAAGATCTACCCACATACAAATATTTGTTTAGCAATACCCATATTTAAGAGGACACGGTAAGATGAAGTATTTAGGAGTATGGATTAAAAAGCTTATGTTATGGCAACTAAGGATATGTGGGAAGAAACTAAATGCAAGATAATACAAAAACTGAGAAACCGGAAGCTCTTGTTTATTGATATGGATAGTAAGATACAAGCAGAGAAAAATGTTTTTAGTCCCTTTAGTTTTATATATATGGCTCAAGCATATTTTTATCAACCAGAGGATAATAATTAAGAGTTGAAGGAATTTATCTGTGAGCGGAAGAAGGCAAGAGTTAAGTGGGATACATTGATTCTTCCAATAGAACAATGTGATTTAAGATTACCTAATTTGAAGAGATATTTAAGAGCTACACAGCTAAGGCTCATATATATAACACAAGCAGAAAGGTATAATTCAAAATGGAAAGGGATGATGATGAAGCAGGGGGTAGTTCAATATATAAAGAAAGAGTGGGATTTTGGATGCAAATCTTTAAAAAGAATAATAACTACCTTACAGAATATTAGTTTCATAATGTAGCAGAAAGTATTTTAAGAACTAAGCCAGCATGAGAACAGCAAAAGTAGATTTTGCCAATATAGATGGTTGCAAGTAAGGGTCCAGAAAAATAGCAAGAGGGGCTTTTAATTTACCGGTGAAAACTTTCAAAGGAACTGAGGTATTGGGAGCAAATGCCTAGAGAGAGAAGGGTAACAAAGGCCAAGAAGACAGTTGGACTGTAGGCTAAAGACTGCCTTCCGTACCAAGGATTGATATCAAAGTATAGGCAAATAGAAATAAACAGGGGATTCTAAAGTGAAAATTCTGCTCTGGTAGAGTTTTTAGTTGAATCTAGAACATAAGCTGCTGTTAAAAAGGGGATAATTAGTAGGGTATGTACAATATTGCAAGATAACTATAAGAATCAATCAGAGTAGGTTAGAAAAGATTGGGAAGAGAGATTGAAAAAGCAATTTATGAGAACAATGGGAGGACATATGTATGGTTCCCAAGTATGCAACAAAGTCCAGAAGTTTTACTATCTTTGCTTGAAAGTGTTTGCATAGGTATTTTTATACCCAAAGAAGACATCAAGAATTTTTGCTTAAGTAGATAACAAATGTTGGAGGTGTGATGGGAAAGAAAGAGGTAAATATGAAGGCATGTTTTGGGAGTGCAATGAGTTAGCAGATTTAAAAAATTCCCTACAGACTAGTCTGTCAGAAGTAGCGGGTGAGCTGATGGATGTAACTAAGGAAATTATTATTTTAAGCTGGGACACAGGATCTGAATCATCTAGACATAGTAAGGCCTTATTACTTTTATTCTGTTGGCTGCCAATACAGCAATTACTAGAAAATGGAAACCCAATAAGGCTTCTCTTAGCAAGGTTGCCATGGCTTCTGGGACTGGAACAAATAAAATGCAAGTAAGCAAGCACTCTAATCACCACTGGAAATTATAAATTCGAATAGGGTAGAAAAAATAAAACCCTATTCTCACAGTTGTACAGGAGTTGGCTTACTTTGCAAGATGAAAACAGCAAAACTTTTTTTTGCAAATTTTTCCAGTGCTAAGTAGACACTTGGCCAACATTACAGCGAAAAACACAATGCAGTATCTCAAACCCATCCAGGTGGGGTCTGCACCCCATACGCCCCTAACTAAATATACCAACTCCAAGATCACACTACAGTGGGGAAAAGGGCAAATTTCACCATGTTGGCCAAATGTTTACTTACTGTTGGAAAAAATTGCCTTTTGGCAAAAACAGTTTTACTGTTTTTTTCCTGGCAAAGTAAGGTTTGATTATATGGATGTTCAGTCTTCTGAAGGGAATAAATACATACATACACATATATATGCATACACACAGACAGACAAGTGAACACACATGCATATGTATATATAATGGCAGTGCTTACATATATCCACAGTCTGTATAGTTGACAGCTGTTTTGTTGATGTTCTTTTGATTCACAAAACAGCTGATCGATATTTGTGGGAGATCATTACCTTACTGGGATTGGGGAATATGTCCTTTCCTAGTAATTGTTTGATTTTGGAGATGGAATATATAACCAGCAGAGATGTGGAGATGCAGGGGGTTTTACCTTCCTGATAAAAAAAAAAAACATAATTTTTTTTCTGTCCTCCAGGAAAAAATTATGTTGCAACAAACAAGGGTCTTCTTCATCCTGTGTCAAAACTTCAAATTCTTGTGTTTATGCTGTCACACTACCAGCCCAGCTATCTGGAATTTTGTAAATAATTCTATGTCATTTGTGAATATTGATATGATTTATATAGAAGTGTGTGTACAGAACTGAGCTTCAAGGATGTGTCCACTGTGTACCCTGCTGGCTTAGAAGAGAAATGTATATAAACTATATACCTGTGCAAATGTATATGTTTTAATAGCAGAAACTAGAATATACAGCGTTAACTTGCAAAACTTCAAGAAAATAGTTGAAATTAAATTGTTTTACGATTGTGCTATAAATGTCATCTCTCAGTTTTAGTGCAGTAGCAGACACAATGTCTACAGCTAGAAGTTTTTTGTATTGTCTTGAAAGAGAAGTAATTACTAGGTTTAAAATGTAGAAGTGTTTTATTACTTTGTGACTTCTTAGCAGCTACACAGCTTGGAGCATACATCTGAAGGCTATGTATTTTCACAGAGGGATATGTATTTTTCACAAGGAGATGTCAAATTTTTCAATGGGGGTTAGCTTAAGAACTGAAGTCAGGTGACAAAAAGTGATGTCATCCAAGCTAACCCAGCAGCAATATTTGATATTAAGTTAAAAACTCCCTCAGTGAGGGATTGTGCATTTTTATCTTGTCTTTGACCTAGAAAGAATATCCACTCATCACCACCATCTGTACTTGGCTTGCTGTAAGTAAGCTTTTAACGGGAATAGTAACTCTTTTAGATTCAGATAGGCATATAAGTATAGCTTAGATGTTTTCTTTATTTGTTTGAGACTGTCCTGCAATGTTGTTTTAAATATTTCCTGTGATTTTGAACTCTGATGTAACTGATTACTTACTTGTTATTCTCTTGTTCTTTTACTATTTATTTATTATTAAATATATTTAAACCTTTATTTGTGGCTGATATCTGTGAGACATATTTGAGAGCACTTGCATGTCTATTTGGTGACATTGTACAGGCCACTCCTAAATAGCCTTGCTCTTGATCAGACTACTATATGGATTAATAGTAACATTGCACAGTAGGATTGGGCACCCTTTGTTAAGGGCATTACAGTAGCTGATAAGTAGTGGGTGGTGGCAGTGGAAACGACTGTATAGTCTGGGCAGAAGGGGGATAGCTAGTAAACCTATGCCAACCTTTCCCAGGTGTGTGTGTGTGTGTATGTGTATGTGTGTGTGTGTGTGTGTGTGTGTGTGTGTGTGTGTGTGTGTGTGTGTGTGTGTGTTTGTATCCAAATCAAACCTCAAAGTGTGTCTGTGTGTGTGTGTGTGTGTGTGTGTGTGTGTGTGTGTGTGTGTGTGTGTGTGTGTGTGTGTATGTGTGTGTGTGTCAGCTACTTGGGCAGGGACATGAAGCACTGGTTGGACAGAGAGGGTGCTGAAGGTTTTGGCTTGGCCACTCAGCTGAGATATTAATCTCTTAATCTTATAGCTGTGCCAGTGGGGAGTCTTATTGCGGATCTGGAGAAAGAAGGAGAAACCAGCCCCAGACTGACTGTGATCTCTGTGTGCTCTTAAGGGAAATTGTACTTTACTGTGTGTGTACTTATCATCCTCCCATTGTGCATGTCTCCCATTGTTGCCAGTGGTGAGGATTGAGGCTCATTGATTACTGGGCCAGTGCAGGGACGTCACATATGCCTTCATCATGAAATAGTTTTATCAGATAGATGAGCAATCTTAGGGAAGAAACACCTGTACTCTGGGCAAATTATTAGCTGTCAGTAAATAGCAAGTCTGGTTTTAAACAGAACTACTTCCAAAATACCTATAACTTATTCTTAACTTAATAATCTTGTTTATTAATTCTACCACTTTTAAATCACATATCCTTACATAGTGTTAAAGCTGATTCATAAATGACTAAGTCTGAGTGTACCTCAAAATCCAGATTCCTCAACATCCATTTACCTTTACTGGTTTACAAGTCATTGTTTGCTACTAAAACCACATATTATCTTACTAATGCAGTACCCAAACATTCAGAAAGTAGACTGTATACATGACTAATTTTTAGGTAAATTTGCCTTTAAAGAAGGTTTCATTTGGGCATATGTGAAATATGTATGTATTACCCCATATTTTAATCAACACTATCTTAATATGACATTTCTTGTGAATTTTTAATACATAGGTAAAATGGCATTTTGTGGAAATGCTACCTATTATTTTTGTGGATTACTGTGGCTTTTAGAAGTGCAACCTAGTCAGTTTAGCAACCTGGTATGCTTTTAAAATAATGTTCTACTGCCAATATCTTGCCATTGAGGCAGCATGCTAATAAATTCCAGTCTACACGTTTGGTAGTTAATTATTTAGTTTAAAAAGTTACTTTGTGTTCTTTTTACTTTCAGTCTGAGAAATCCCTTTTTTTCTTGAAATATTTTAAAATGCCCTCTTAAAGGTTCAGGGTCTTGCATTCATAAATGTTCTTTGACATTGCTAAGCATCTAACCAGCTTTGTATTTAATGACAATTTTGCAAATGATCATATTAAACATTTGCAGAAGAGAAGACCTTGCTAGTTGTCTGGACCATCCTTGCAAAATAATGTTTTAATAGTATCAAGGTTCAAGAATCAAACCTATTTGTTAACCAGTTAGGTGACCGGGTCTGAAGACTCTTTTCAGGCATAGCCCATGTCATATAGGCAAGATTACTACAAAGATAAATAGGTAAGACTACAGTGCATTTCAACAGAATAAAACAAAATGTATAATACACAATACAGTTTTAAAGCATAAGACAAACAGTACAAAGATGAATAAACAAGCAAACAAAGGGAAACAAAGTTTGTGTAATTTAAAATGAGGACAGTATGACTATTTACAGTTAAGGACAGTAAAGCTATGTACAATCAAGTGAACGAAGAAGAATATTCTGGCTGAACACAAAACTGTGAAAGCAAAGTGAGAACAATCACCAGTAATCAATTGAAATAAGAGTAGCAGGCAGAAAACTGGCTGAATACAAATGTGTAAAAGCAAAGACTGAATAAGTACTAGTAAACTATAAACTGCAGTTGCTATTGAACTTCCGTTAAATGATAAAAAAAGAATTAATTAAGAGAAAAGAATTTGCTTTATTGCTTACTCATTTTCACAAATTATAGGTTATTAATTTTGAATCTGATACAGTATTCATTTTGCATTCAACTGACACAAGTCCACTTTTATATATGTGCAGAACAATAGAGTTAAACCAGATCTAACCTATCAGATATGACCAGCTACACATGTGCAATATACTACTTTTTATTTTATGTTATTACTACTATTTAAAACATGGATGTCACTAACGGTTGACAAAATGAACTTGAGGAGAAAAGTGGTAAAGAAGAGTATTAAATACAATACAATTATTCAGTGACATTTTCTTTTATGCATAATACTACATGCAGTGAATAGCCTTTTTTATGCAGTGAATAGCCTTAGTAAAAATTATTATTTATATCCATTAGTAAAAAAAAATGGGCAGACAAAAGGGCAATTAGTTGTTTTAATTTAGTTTTGTACAACAAAATAATAACAGTGTTAAATAAATGTAATCTATAAATAAAAAATATAATCAGAATCAAATTATAACTAGCATGAAGGAGGATATAGCTTAATACATATTTTAACCACAATAATATAAAAAAAATCCCTATTTGCTGAATTATATGATTTGTTCATTTCATTTATCACATTAATATTTGTTGTTTTTGTACTCATTTTCATATATGGGATAAATGTATGTAGTTATTTATCCAAATTCACATTACTGCTTATGGAAACTCTGTTATTTTTTCTTTGTGTCGAACTTTTCAACTCTGGTCTCCACTGAAAATGGGCCACCAGCCTATTTGGACTAACCTGGTTAACAAAAGACAAATAAATGAATAAATTAATAAATAAATAAATATATACTGGTGTAAGAAAACATTTGCAATGTTTAGCATATTTTCTCAGTCTAATATGTCCCTTTTACGTTATTGACTCAGCTTTAAGCAATTAACAATTTTTTGTAACACTTTTTGTTTTACAAGTTCTGACAAAATCAGTTTTAAAGATGTGTGCTCCAATGAAATATCTTCCTTGACAATACCAAGTGTAATTTTACAGTTTGAATTATATAATGTTTAGCCTCTATTTAGGAATTAAATGACAATCCCTCATAATGAATATCTAAAATAAATAGTATATTCTTGAAACTGGTGGTTCCCCTCCTGTTTTAAACATTCTAATTAACTTAAATTTACCATAATGTCACTAATAAAAATTAAGGCCAGAGAAAGATCTTCTCTTTTAATCTTTAACAAAGAAATATAGCCCACATGAAACTATTTTGTGACAAATTTGTAAGTATGACAATGGAAATCAATGTAATCAATGTAATCTAAATAATAAAGTAGCTCAGTAATGGAAAAATCCATTGCAGCTACCTAATAATCAAAAAATACACCTAGACAACTCTTAAGGCTAGCCTTGATGATAAGATGAGTAGACACAAATTTACAGTGGATTGTCATATACAACCCTGCTTGATTTGGAAGGTAACCAACTGTTTAGTTCTTGAAAAGGGAGGCATCGACTTTTAAATGTGTCTATTTAAAGCTTTGCATGGTTAGGCGTCTTATTATCTTCATAATCACATGGCTAGTATTGTTTCTATGTTCTTGCCTTCCTGAGCACATATGAACATTCTATTATTGTGAGATAAACTTTTGCTTAAACCCCAAACCTTAAATAGATAATGAAGCATTATAACACAAATTTCAAGTTTTCTCAGTGTTTACATATAAATATAAAACAGCTTTAAGGGTTAACATTTTATTATGAAAGAAAACTGACCACACAATTAGGAATAAAAGAAGTTCAAGGTTCATAGTTGAATACTAGGCTAGCTACCCTTGCAGGCCATTTTATAACCTACCAATTTTTCTTAAAGGCGAGGATGAAATCCAACACCTTGTACCTATGAGTTAAATACTGTAACCATTATGCCAACCCTTGTCCCCTTATCAACATTATCAAAGCATTTTAATGTCATAAAATGTGTAAACTGTGATATTTAATTAACAAATATAGCATCTTGTATTTTAAATCTTCCTGTACATTAGGGCAGTCAGTTGAGAATATTTCGACTTAAAGATGACCAAATGTATTTATTGCATTATACATCTCTAAAGATAATTTTTATTTAGAGTTCATAGAGATTATTGTGGATAATAAAATATTTATTAAAATATTCAATTTAAAAGTGAAGGTTTAAAAACAGAAATAACTAGTTTTGGACATATGTACAGTTATTCATGTATTGACTTCCAGGTCATATAAACTCTTATTGTTAAAGTTCACATTACTTTGAGGAAAATAATCCCAGATATTTCATTGTCAGAGACTTTAGTAAGTACAAAAACAAAATATAGAAGCACAGGATAATTCTTAGTCAATAGAAATAAATTATTAATTGCAGTTCAATTTATAATTACAAATTTGTGAAAACAGAGATATTGCATCAAAATGTAACGTATATTCAAAAATGGAGAGCAGGTGTAAATCATTAGATCAGCCATGAATCTAGTTGTAATTTTATGGTAAAATTCGTGAAACTTAATATGTGTATGTTTCAAATAGTAGCAAAATAATGATTCTAAATAAAGATTAATAATAGAAGGTGTGAGGCGCAAGTTTACCTTATGACATTTCATATAACTAAAAAGTTTAAAAGTATAACAAGTTATAGAAAAAACAGTAGAAAGATTAGAATATAATAATCATTCCTTCAAGATAGGTAGTGAGGAATTTAACTTTTTCTAATAATTGAAATAGAGATGAATAATTCACTCTGCCAAAGGTACTTGATACATCAATTGATAAAACAACATTAGGAAAGTTTAAATCCAAATTTAAATTGTAAAATATTCTAAAATAATAGCCTGCTTGTTTTGTGGTCATAACACCTATGAAACATGTTGAATTATGTTAGCAAGAATGTAAACATAGAGTTTTACAACATGATTCATTAGTGCTAATGATCTATTTGACTTAGGAATTAAACTACTTCTTGGCTGTTTGAAATATTAACCTGGAAAATATTTCAGAAAATATGACTGAAAACCAATATTATTTTAATGGCATGAACATAAATTTTATACAATATGGTTAAAAATCCATCACGGCAGAGGCTTTGTATAAGTTTAATTTATCTATTGCATCTAAGATCTTCCTAATTGTAAACTCAGTCTCTAATCAGCATCTGTAAGATTTACTTACAGTGGGAAGTCTAGGCTAATTAGTTGTTAGTAAAATAAAAATAGTAAAGTTGCACACTGGTTCAAATTCCAAGATGTGGAGTCATACTGCACACAAATATTGCTGAGAAGGAATTCTTACTATGATCTGCAAACAGTATATTATATACTAAAATGTTATGGTAGACCAGAAAAGTTTTAAGCATAAAAGTATACACAGTGTGTTAAGTTCTAACATAGCTTTTGTTTTCCCTTGTTATTTTGATAACTCTCTGTTGTACACAGACTACTGACTTCATTTCAGTTTCTTGCTATGGCTACAAAAACTGATTATAACATTTTTCATTATGCTGTACAGCAGAATGATGATTATAGCATCTCTCAAGTCCACTGCTCCAACTATGGGGCTCAACATAGTACTGGCTTTATGACTACCCTTTCACACTGTATTTTATAGAGTCCATCCTACTGACTTGTATAACCTTGCATTTGCTTGCATTCTGACATTAAATTCCAGCTGCCACTTGTCACCATACCCTCTAAGTCATAAAGGGTCTCACCACACACTGGTCACTGTATTTATGACCACTTATTAACCTCTTAACCGCTAACAATTTTAGAATGTCTGTCCGTAGAAAATAGATGTTTCTGTACATTTTCTGTTTGTATTTCAAAGCCTCTATTTCCAAAATAGCTCAATATTTATTATTGAAATTATCAAGGAATATTACTGGCATAGTTATCTATCAAACTTCATTGGACTGGGCTCCTGTCCTCAAAAAAGAAAACCAACAACTTTATTTTAAATTTTAATTAAAATAGTTTTAATGTCAGTTTTTATACTACAACATATACAAAGAATGAAAAGCTCACTTTTCTACAGAAATCCAGAACGCTACAATACGCCAATAACCTCACGAATAAATGATGTGTTCCACAAGACCACTGGCAAAAAAACTGGTAAAGGAGTCATAAAATGTGTTTTATTCCATAAAGTAAAGCGCTTTCACTCACTAAACCGTGAGCTTCCTCAGTACATTCAGATTGTAATTCCCACTAATTTAAATACATCAATTTGGCGCCAAATTCCCATTCAAATTCTTAAAGCTGTATGCTACTATCAAATACCTATTGTTTTTAAAAAACTATTTTACCAACATACCACAAAAAAGGGGGAACCAAGAAGTGCACCAAACAGCAGAATATCCACAGCACGATACTGTCAGTGTAAACACTGCCTAAGCAACAGTCCCAGCTTATGAAAAAAATATTTATTGAAGCGCTTTTCGAATGCCTTCCTAGGCAAACTTCTTCTTTCATAAGCTGGGACTGTTGCTTAGGCAGTGTTTACACTGACAGTATCGTGCTGTGGATATTCTGCTGTTTGGTGCACTTCTTGGTTCCCCCTATTTTGTGGTTTATTGGTTTATTAACAATTTCCTGGTTTGGTATTTTACCAACATAACAAAACAGTACATACACCAAAATAAAAATATAAAAATGTTATCAACAATAAATACTGTTTGTATGTAATAAAATTTACAACTTTCATCAATTCATAATCTCTAATAATGATTTAACTGATATATAGTCATTTAATCCTGGTGGTGACGTGGTATCCATCAGTATCTGCCAACAGGTCTCTTTGTATGCCAACATACTCTTAATGTTTCCACCCCTCGGATTGCTTGCTACAGTTTCTAATATAGCAAACTTAAAATGATGGTTGCCTCCTTTACTAA